>NC_142655.1:30017500-30642500 GCF_055504915.1 Nelumbo nucifera | reverse complement strand
TATTTTTCTTTGTTCATCATCTCTTCTCAAGCCAAAGTGAGATCTTTTAGTATTTTTGTCTTTTGTGGTTGTTTAATATAAATAAATAAGTTTTGTTGTTGAATAAAAATAAAAAATCTTCTCATCCAAATTTTGGTTAGGCTTCAGACTTGACCTGAGCTTCAAGCTTCATATGTAGGGGTGTAAACGGATCGAATTCGAATCGAGTTAGGCAACATCCAAATTCGAATCCGATATCCAAATTTGATTCGATATCCAATAGATATTGAAAAATTAATATTCGAATTCAAATCTAATTAAATATTTGAATATTCAATTCGATTTGAATTCAATTAATTAATTATTTTAGATAATTAATAAATATATAAAATAAATTTTTTATTGATATAAAGTATATAAATATATATAAATTATTTATATAACTTAATTATTATATATAATATTTTATGTTATATATATTAAATATAAGAATTAAATAATCAGTCAAATTCGGGTATTTATCGAATCAAATCATGTCATATCCGAATTCGACTGTTAGATATTCAAATTATTCGAATTCGAGTCGATTATGTTGATTATCAAATTCAAAATCAAAATTTCGAAAACCATTTACACTCCTATTCATATGAGGGCTAGGCTCGGGCTCAAGGTCTAAGCGCAATGGTGAAGTCAAGTTCGGGCTTGGCCCTAACCTAGCTTGGCTTGGCCCATGAACAAGTATAGTTGAAAAGCAACAAAACAACCACTAAACCATGCTTCAATTACTTGTCTTTATCATATAGGTTTTTATAAAGACAACAAGATTATTATTATTTTTATTTTTATTTTATTTATTTATTATTATTATTATTATTATTATTATTATTATTATTATTATTATTATTATTATCTGTAACATGCAATGTAACGCACGTTTACAAATAAACTAACAAACTTCTATATGATATAGTTTAGATGTTTTGGTGATAGAACAAATGGAGATAAAATTAACAAGTGCTTAGTTAAAATAAATTAAAATCAGCTTCTAGATGGTAGTTGTTTTTCCTTTAGCATGCATTTGGCTTAGGATGGATTTTGATTTGGTGGCAGATTGGAATGATGTGTTCCATGAACTTATATTCAATTTCTTTGGCGGATTTGGAATCATCTATTCCATGAACAACCACTGCTAATTTTAATCAATCCTTCCCTTATGCAGATATGCACAAGTAGGGATCTAGGTGGTATGGAAAAGATTTGAATATGTTATGAGGTAAGTTAATCAAAGACAATTGAACAAGTAGTGTTGCTTGTAGGAATCCAGAAGAGAATATTTAACTATATGTTTGGAAGTGTGGACGTTTTTCTGAAAAACGGTGCCACGTCAGGTCCACGTAGGCGATTCCACAAACAACCGCCTACCGGATTGTTTGGTTCAAGCATTTTTTTGAAAAAAATGCTGAAAAACGGGCATGCATCATAAATCGTATCCCAATTGTTACATGAATTGGTGTTTCATGCATCGATGAACTGTTTCCCTCAATAATTGAATGATGTGGCACTTACATGTATGTGCACATATATGATAAACGCACGGTGATGAAAATCACTTTACCAAACAACATTAGTGTTGTTCACTGCCCATGTGACAAAATCACTATCAAACATATGAAGATGTTTTTTTTGTGAAAAACTGATCTAATAAGTGTAGACGTTTTTTTTTTTAAATCGATCTCAAAAAATGCCCACGCTTTTAAACACCATCAAACTAACGTTTCAAATAAAATGAATTATATAAAGATAGAAAAAAACAAGTGGACATAGTGCATAATCATTACGGTCGTCCATAATAGCTTTTCCCAAGAAATATTACAAGTTCCACCTTCTACGCTTTCGTTGTTTAATTTTGTCTTTCATGTTTAATTACTGGTTGGGTTTTCAAGCCCGAACTCATCAACTGAATACTTACAAGAAAATTTATCAAGTAAAACGAATAGATAAACTATCTCTTCTTTAAATGACTATATTAATACAATTGGGATGTTCTCTCCGTACGCTAAATGGAATCTACTCGTGTGAGTAGATCAATGATCGTACGAGAGAGCAACCCAACCGTGCGAGTAGATCGCATATAAAATGCACTATAGCACGCATTGCATGAATAACACGTGTTTCACTTTTCTCCGTTGTCTTCCTTGTCTATCTTCCCACTGCCCCCTCTCTCTCTTTCTCCGCTTCCTCTTCCCACTCTACCTCTCTTCTTGTTTCATCACTTCCCTCGCTCTCCTCCTCTATCTTTCCCAACTTTTTTCTGTGGTTTCTTATTTGCATGCTTGAGCAGCCTTCTTCGTTGAAGAAACCCTAAGTATAGGTCTGGGAAGAAGAAAATCTAGCAGTTCGGGTTTCTTATTTTTTCACGTGCTCCACTTTTTTTTCCGCTCTCTTCCTTGTCTATCTTCCCACTGCCCCCTCTCTCTCTTTCTCCGCTTCCTCTTCCCACTCTACCTCTCTTCTTGTTTCATCACTTCCCTCGCTCTCCTCCTCTATCTTTCCCAACTTTTTTCTGTGGTTTCTTATTTGCATGCTTGAGCAGCCTTCTTCGTTGAAGAAACCCTAAGTATAGGTCTGGGAAGAAGAAAATCTAGCAGTTCGGGTTTCTTATTTTTTCACGTGCTCCACTTTTTTTTCCGCTCTCTTCCTTGTCTATCTTCCCACTGCCCCCTCTCTCTCTTTCTCCGCTTCCTCTTCCCACTCTACCTCTCTTCATGTTTCATCACTTCCCTCACTCTCCTCCTCTATCCTTCCCAGCTTTTTTTTTTCTGTGATTTCTTATTTGCATGCTTGAGTAGCCTTCTCCATTCTAAGTCTAGCAGTTCGGGTTTCTTATCTTTTGTTTCTTATTTTTTGTTCTAAATGAAACCCTCTTTTCCCCTGATTTTAGCTCAGTTGATAAGGTGAAGGACTGCGAATGGGTTTGTCGCTACTTTGAATCTGGTAGGTCTGGTTTTTTATTTTTGTTCCGAGGATTTGGGTTTATGGTGCCATGAAGAGTATTACTGTATGTTTTTTTTATTGTAGGGGTTTCTTTGGCTTTTCCATTAATCTTGCTGGTTCTCTTTGTTTTCCGATTGTAGGGGTTTTTGCTGACGTTATTTCCTCTATTCTAGAGGTGGAAAGGTTGATTTCCATTGTAATGGATAGTAATACTATTTGCTTTTGTATTGTAGGGGTTTGGTTGGATTTTCTCACATAATTTGTTGCATTTGTGTTCTTAGTATTACTATTTGTTTTCTCAATCTGGTTACGTTCTTTTGAAAATTTTCCTTTTCACGTTTGTTTATTTTTTTCAAATTTTCTTGACTTGAATTTTTGGTTTCGTAGCTGGTTCTGGGTTTTGTTTCTTGTACTAGCACTAGTGCTCGACGATGACCTTCTTGCTAACAAATGTCTTTGGTAACTTATGATTTAATTTCTACTATCTTTATAATTTCTGATTTAATTTCCATTTCCATTTTTGGTTGTTGATTTAATTTGTTATCCATTTTTTTAAAGTGTCTCTTTTGGTTTGTATTTGCGGGCTACGCTTATTGTAAAGTTGTCGCTGGTTCCGGTTGGTGTTTCAACTTTTCTTTTGTAGTTTGCACTCTGATTTGGCAGTTGTTTAGTTTTTTCCTAGGGTTCCTACATGGTACATCTATGTTCCTTGGTTTTATTCGTATTGATCTATTACTAAATAGGTACAGGAAAAAGTTTTTTGACCATTATTTTCATTTGGTTCACCTCTGTTTTTTGTATTTTGGAACGTTTGGAAATTTAAGAAATTTTGCTATTGTATATTTATTTCACATGTCATTGCTTTAACCCTTGTTTATGCAATTTCTACATATTTAACATGTTGGGGTTTCTGTTCCTCAAGTTAACTCCATGGATCATGATTAGGTCTATGCTTCAGAAATGGCTTCTTATTTCTGTATACTTCATGTTTTCCCTTAATTTGTTGTCTATTTAATTATTTGTTGCTTATTTGATTCCGGTTTATTAAATTGTTTCTTGCTTGCTTGGTTATTTGATTTGTGTTTTGTAGGGTATTTTATTTAATTATATGTTGCTTATTTGATTTGTGCTTTTGCAAGGTATTTTTATTTCTTGGCATTTATATTTGGCTTTTATTTTCTTTGATATTTCTTAGTTTTCTTTATTCCCACTACCTTTGTAATTTATGATTTCATTTAGTTGGATCTATGTATTTCCATTAGGGGTAGCCAATGGATGCATTAGGTTGGTTTGTGTTGGAGAGGGAGGTCGAAGGCTAACCAATCCATCCACTAGTCGCCCATGTCAAATTGTCAATTATGTGATTGATGGTATGTTAAATTAATTACGGGTTGGTGTCTATTTGTGATTTAATTCCACTGCATTTCTCATATAAAGATGTAGGTTTCAATTACTCTTCCCCCCTTATGGAATGCTTTTATCTCTTTTAAGTGATAATTTTGCATTGTACATTTCTATATTAGTTTGTAATAATAATAATTTCACTATTTTCTTTTAAATGTTTTTAGCTCCCCTCCACAAAAGCTTATTAAAAGACAAAAGCAATAAACTTTTTAATAGTTCGATCATTTCATCGCCGGTTTTGATTTTTGTTCCTTTTTTGATGTTTTGGATGATTTGTTGTTTAAAATAGGGCTTTGCGGTATTTATTTTTAGTTCAATTGAATAGGGTTTTAGTTCTCATTTGTTTTGTATTCAGATGAAATCATGATTTTAGGGTTTCTTTGTTTAAGTCGGGTTGGGGTGTATATAGGGGCTTCAGCGATATAGGGCCGAAACGTGATTTCATCTTTTGTTGTCTCTCTGTATCTTCCTTTTTGTTAAATTTTCTTATGCTTTTGTTTGTGAAAGTTTGGATTTTGGGTTTTCAGCAATATAGTATTTTCAGAGTTTAATGTCAAATTACTGGTTTTGTTATTTCAATCCAAATTGATATAATTTGGATTTTGATGCTTTTGTTTGTTATATTAATCTATTTGCTTTGTGATCTTTCAGATTTAAGTTGAGGAGAAAGAGGGAACATCTCCATCTTTGGGCTTAGAGGTAGGTTCGTGGTTGGTGTGTTGAAGTCTTGCATAAGGTAAGAAAGCTATATCCGTTTTCTTGATATAAATTTGTGCAATGTACATGAGTAGCTTGCTAATTAGGCAGCGAAGTTATATATGTAAACATGGCAAACATTATTTCCATTTTCTTAAGAATGAAAAATATAATTAGAGCTATACATTTCTTATGGAATTCTGAGTTCTTAGGTGTTTTTATTTCATACTTTGACAACTAACAGACCCACAAACTGTGTTCAATCTCATTTCTTTGTATCTGTCTTTATTTTCATGCTTTGAGACCTAACAGACCCAGAAATTGTGTTTTTAACTTTTTATTTTATGCTTTGAAAACTTACAGACCCAGAAATTGTAACATGGATCAATGGTGAATGGCTATTGGTACCCATGTTTCATGTTGGTTATTGTTAAGATTGGAGATAGGGAAGTTAAGGTCAAATGGTACTAATTGGAAATTTTCTAGCTGCCTTCTTTTCTTTTCTACCTTTTTTTTTTCTTTGATTGGGATGGTGGTGGTGTGCAATGACTCTGTGCTACAATTGATTTTAAGAGATCTTATGGGATTGATGTGGGAGTCCTTGAATGCCTAAGTTCTAAATATATTTCAAGGTGATACCTTTATTAGTCTAAGGTGATTCAGAAAATGCTAAGGCATGGGCATTGGGAGATGTGGAATATCCTTGGGGAGATGCCACTGAAAGAAATTGTGTCCTTGGAGACATTCTGCATATTCATACTTTTTAAGTGCCAGTATGGATGTCAGAGGGTCAAAGGGTCTCATATATGCAGTCTTTGTGGTTTTATCTAAGTTATGGCTTTCTTTCAATGGAAGCACTTTTTTTTTATTTTTTTCCCTATCTTTCTTGCTTTTCTTTTTTTGCTTGCACAACAAAGCTTGCATATTTTATTACCTTGTTGCATTTGATAGTTGTCTAAATCCTGGATATTTAGATTCAAAATTTAATACTGACATGTATTTTTATTTGCCTATTAAGAAGTCTGTACCACAAATTCCACTTGGCAGTTCCAATAATTTTTCATGTTTGGGTCTTAACTATATTTCACACTGTGTGATATTTGTGAATCTAGAGATCTATTAATCTGATTTCAACTAATTCACAAATATGGCATAGTGCAAATGAAAATGCAAGACACTTAACATCACACTTGTTACTTGAGGTGATGCAAGTAGGAGATACAAATACATTGAGAGTTTCACACTACTTGATTATTATTAAAAAATTAATAATTTAAAAAAATTATATAAAATTAAATAAATATTCGCTTGTTTAATAAATGGGATTTTTGGCTCTAACAACCCTTGAGCTTTGCCAAATTATCACTTTAGACCATAAATAATTAAAAAGGTAATTTTTCACCCTTAAAATATGATGAAAATACCACTTTAAGGCAAAAATAGACAATGTTAGAAATGTAATTGATAAATTTGTTAGACAATGAATAAAATTATAAAAGCATGCTTATGTTGCACTACTCAAGTATGAAAAGGCCACTTTGGCTATTAAAAAACTAGTGGCCTAAGCTAGGGGTGACCAAATGGGTAGGTTATACCTAGAACCGAATGAAATTGACCTTGAACCAGTCTTGAACTGACCCTACCAAATCAGTTATAAGGTAGGGTCTGGTTCCAAATTCTTGTAACCGACTCCCACCCAAGCCAGTTCCAAGGTCTAGGGGTTTACCCTACCTGAACTGACTCGATGAATCGAACTTGGTTGGCCTTGGTGGAACCGACCTTGGTGAAAGTTGCCTTGGAACCAAACTTGCCTTGAATAAACCCCAAAATACTTTTGGGGATGTGAAGATTTGAATCCAAGCACTCATGGTCTCACTTGACCATTGAGTTAAAAAGGGATAATTCCCGATTAGTACCTTGTACTTTGGGCCTAGTGCCATTTTGGTCCCCGAACTTTAAAATGCGACAAATTAGTACTCGAACTTTCAAAACATGACAATCCAGTACCTGCTATTAACTAGTTGTTAACCAGACATTAAGTGGCATTTGAAAAGGACATAAATGCCCTTTGAGTGTCATTTAATTTTCTTTATCAACCATCTAAACATTGACAAAAAATTAACAGTCCCAAATCTCTACCTTTTCCATTCAAGAAAGTTGTGGTCACGTTTGAGTGGGCATTTTGGTGACCCCAACTTTCTTGAATGGAAAAGACAAGGATTTGGGACTGTTAATTTTTTGTCAATGTTTAGATGGTTGATAAAGACAATTAGATGACACTCGTAGGGCATTTGTGTCTTTTTCAAATGCCACTTAAGGGCTGGTTAACAAATAGTTAACAACAGGTACTGGACTGTCATGTTTTGAAAGTTCGGGTACTAAATTGTCGCATTTTAAAGTTTGGGGACCAAAGTGGCACAAGGCCCAAAGTACAAGGTACTAATCAGGATTTTCCCTTACTTAAATTATTTGATCATTTGTTTTCATTTTAATATATTGAATGTGTACAATAACTCATGTAAAAGGTAATATTTACAAAATTTAAATTATAAGTTTTAAACCATATAATGATAATCAACATATTAAATTGCTCAAGTTTTTAAAGAACATGGTTTTGTTTTTTGAAGATGGGGGTAAAGAAAGAATAGGTTCCACAGATAGACCCTGGAACCACTAAGGCCAAAACCGACCATCATAGGATAGGTTCCGGTTCCACGTTTTTGGAACCGGCCCCTACAAGGTAGGTTCCAAGTTCTGCTATGGAACTGAACCTAACCAACCCATGCTCACCCCTAGCCAAAGCAATTTCTTTTTCGGGTCGATTTTTAAAACCTTACTTAATTGGCTTAATTTACTTATTTAGATTGATTAGCTTTGTTTATTTAATTTACTTAGTTTTTACTTATACAATTACTTAGTTTACATAGTTGGTTAAATTTACTTAATTATTTTAATTGGTGTAATTTATTTAATTTACTTAATTAGTTTTATACCATCATAGACCTTGAAGTAATTTACCTAATCAGATTTATCAAAATGGCCTTTTCAAACTTTAGGGGGGTCTAAAGTGGTTTTTTCAGAAAAGTTTAAGGGTTGTCAGAGCCAAAAGTTCTTAATAAAATGTATATAATAATACATATTATATAAAATTAATGTAAATCATCATTTTCCACTATTAAACAAATACTAACTATTGATTAATATGCAAGTTCATAAGTCTACCATCAATAAAATTTCAGTTTAACATGTTAATGGTGAGGCATATAATGTATGCAAGTTACATAGTGTGTCTCATGTTCGGTAAATTCATCTACCCAAAAGAATGAATTGGTGTGATTCTCCCATTTGAGTAATGGAAAAACCAATGACCATAATTAGCATTAGTTATCAACCCTCTATCGCACAAGCACATAGGCATACATATATGGATGGCCATTCCTATTTTAACTTACCAATAGAAAAATAGAATAACAATGCATAAATTTATAATATTATATACATTTTTTTGAACAAAGCCAAACATAAAGTCAACTACAACATAACTCTATAAAGTTAAAGATACAAAATCAATTGCCCTATAGCATAACAAGTATAGTTGATACTACTCCCACATTTGATCTGCTATGTTATCGCTAATATTAGTTGTTTAAATGTCTACATGTTCATATTCATCATTTGAGTCATCATCAAAATCTTCATTTTCATCCTCACTTGTCATGTTTTCTCGTGACTATCTCTTGATATCTTTATCATGAATATCTTCTCTTTTAATGAAGTTGTAGGTGATGAAACAAACCATCATGATGTAATGTTGTAATCGTATATCAAATGGTGGTATGTTTTATAGGATAGGAAACTTCCCCTTTAATATACCAAAGCACTTTTCTATAATATTCCTTAATGATGAAGATATGTAATTAAATAATTCTTTCTTTGATCAAAACCTTTAATGTCTCCTAAAATCATTCAAATGATATTGTTCTTTAGCAAAAGGTGTTACATAGCAAAAGGTGTTACTCTAGGACTAGTTAGGCATAAACTTGTTTCTAAGTGGGAACATGACAATTTCTACAAATACTCTAGGGTTATGTATAGATCATTTCCAACTCATATAAACAAAAGTAAATTGTGTATCAAATGAACACACTACCAATACATTCATTGTTCATCACAATTTTCTTCTTTTATATGAGATTTGCTCTTCTTAAAGAACCCACTCACTTTTATGGGTACCATCAATTGCACCAATAAAATCCTATTTGGACACACACATGGTTAATACATGAAACATACAACAAATATTTAGACTTGTTAAACGATAATGGTGAACTACTTGGAACCATGGATAATATTTCTCTGAATGTTTGATATGAGGATATACCTTTTCAAATGAGGGTAGACAAATTAATTCTCTCCCATGTTTAAATGTTGCTTTGTAAGTTTTCCTAAAGTAAACACTGATGGTGCTCTTTGAATGCTAGAACCTATTGGACATTATACGATATCATTCATTATAGCCAACAATCAGGAAGAAAATTTCCAGGATTCTTCAATTATGATATTTTGAGAGTTTTTTTTTTTTAAATGTTGGATTTTCTTAGTAGATTTGTGAAATTCTTAAATACATATTTCTCCATCCTAAAAGAATCATATGCCTTGTTAAGGCGCTCTAAGTCATATAGACATTTATAAAGAAATGCATGCCCATTCATCTTTAATATGAAGCAAGGTTGCTTGACAAAGTATGTCTTATAGTATTTTACCATTTCGTTTAAAAAAAGGGGTTCAAAAAACTTATTGTCATAGTCATCCCATGAATTAAAGAGAAGTTTATTTTCTATACTTGACTGGTCCATTGAATTCCTATTGAAAAATAAAATTCACGAACCAATCTTCACTATAATAGAAGAGAACATAGTAAATTACACATTAAAATCACACACCAATGCTTAGAGTTACGATATAAACTTTCTTGATAAAGTCACAAGATCAAATTGGCATGATATTTCTTGAAGCTTATCAAAATATAACTATTTGAAAGTTACAACATCCTAACAAAATTCATAATAATGTGATAATTCATCCTAATAAAAAGACAAAGTTAATCCATGTATTCAAATGCTATATCATAAACCCAAATAAGAAACTAAAAGCTCCACGTCTATATATAGGCTTTTCAAACAATTAATCTAACATTGTGTAGTATGATATGTAGGCATTCCTCCAATATTCTTCCTTGAAGACATCATGCCCAACGTTAATAGTTCTAATCAATAAAAAACCATTCACAATTTCCACTATTTTGAGATTCAGATGTCCTTTCCTTGTTGTTCTTCCATTTCTCTATTCATTTTTCCCTCCCTCTCTATCTAAATCTCAAGCATCTTGTCCTACTTTTGATCATTTGAGACCATGCCTCCATTGTAGGAAAAAGATCACCTCCTTGCCTACCCTTCTTCTTAAGAGATGATGGATGGGAGCCCCTTGTTGTTAACCTGTCTATTGGTGCGATTGAATCTCTACATCCATGTTAACTCTGGGGTTTTTTGAGTAAATGCATAATGTGTTTGTATGTCATTAAGGGAGTTGTTAGATATTGGATCTCATGTCAATGGGATATGATCATTCTCTTCATCTAATGGGATCTTAACATTACCCATACTCCATAGATATGTAATCAGTTGCACTAGTCCTAGAGTAGATAATCTTCAACTTCTCATAATAAGGGCAACCATTTTTCCATATTTCTTCTACAAATTTATTTTGCACGAAGTATAAAAATCTCTTAAAAATAATCTATACACATTTATAAAATTCTTGCTCAAATAAGGAAGTTCCATATACTCTCTAGCACTTTGTTTCTCTGTGATTAGATCTATAGTGACCCCTGTAATATTGCAAATTTTTTGATAATCATTATTTTTTTCTTACGATAATGAAATTTATTTCTAAATTGATCACTAGTGTATGAATTGTATCTCTTATTTAAGTTCTCTATGATGTATTTCTAACCTTCTATATAAAAGGTAATGTTGGCCTATCATGTGCTTTAACTTGCTTAACCATCAACTCTATAAATGTCCTTTCCTCAGCCTCACACATCATGTTGCATATGAGTGGGTGGAACGAAACACATTTAGAGACATCATACCATCATAACAAACAACATAATAGACACTAACTTATATATCAACTAAATTTAAAGCAAATGGTTAAATGAGTAGACCAAACACAAACACCACACAATCATGTTAGATAGTTTTATCACCTATTTTCTTTAATGGCAGATGTAATGCTCAAATTGTATATGATAAAATTTCACATGAATATATTCACACTACTAAAAAGTTTATTTTTAGAGGCGGTAAGTGGAGGCATTTAATAAAAAACATATTTGTAAATCGCCAATTATGACACTTCAAATGTCTTATTTCAGAGGCAATTCATAGATGCCTCTATATTGTATTTTATGCTCCACTTAATAAGGGCTTTTTTGGTATTAACCACAACTTATGACTGTACCCATTTTTTCTTTACTTTCGGTGCTTAAATAGTGATAGGCAACTTCAGGCTTCTTGTCATTGTCCATTTACGTCAGAGCACCAAAGAAATAGAGTTGGATTTTGAGATTTTAGGGGATGGGAAGAACAATAGTAATTCTATCGACAAAAAACTCCATTGCAACAGGTTAGGGCTTTGAGATTTCAAACATTTCTTTCTTACCTAATTCGTTTGGCTTTGAGGTTTTATTTTTTTTCTTTTGATTTAATTCGTTTTTGGTATTTGCATATTGATTCTAATCTCTTCTCTTCATCAAAATCACCTTTTAACACCTCTTCCCAGCTCTATTCCAAATGATTTAGCAGATGAGAAGCTCTAATGTAGAGCAGTGTATGAGGAAAGTTAAGATCCAAAGAACAACAATACCTCTCTTGGATTAGAAGAACGGGCGGTGTTTAGGGTTCTAGGTCTCCTTGATTAGAAGAAGGAAAGGACGACAAAGCTATACTTGTAGAATAAACTCCGTGAGTTCCCTTGGTTCTCCTTCCTCTCTGTTATGTTAGTCTACTTTTTTTCCACTGTAATTTCCTTTTTTTTTTTGAGTTTTGTCCGCAATTTTCAGTCTTTTCTACTCAAATGTTTAAACATATTTGGTTTTTGCTTATTAATTAATACTGCTATTTTCCTAATACTTCTAATATATCCACTCCAATGACATTTGATTTTAGAAAACTTCAATGTAATGAAATCATAAAACTCCATTGAAATCAGAAGTTAAAATATCTAGATTACATAGAGAATGCTAAAAGTCTGCCATGGCAAGAAGAAGCTTGATATATATAGAGTAGGTTAACAGAAGCAAATGGATGGAAGAACACTGATATCCAAAACTGCTCAATCGGTTATGTGGTGAGCACTAAATGCTTAGTAGATCCGTTGTACCTGGATAAAAAAATTACTCAAAGATAGGAGTCAAAGGACTTAACTGGGAACCATATCCCTTGTACAATGCTTAGCAGCCCTATGCACGACTAAGTAATAATGTAGAAATTTACTCAAAGCCAGAACTACTCTATCAGAGGTAAATGCCTACTGCCTTTGTTTTTAGCTTTGATTGATTCTACTTCCTCTGTGCTAACAACTGCACATATATGTACATACATGAACCATAATGCAAATAATGATTTATCATGTGATCTCATGAGTCAACCAGCAAACTAGCAACCGTATCGGTGTCTCTTTGATGCCAGGGGTAGAGCTAGGTATTTTCCCTCATTGGTGCCTTTGTGGTGTGGTTGGAAGAGTTGAAAATTTTTATCGTAAATTGGAAAATCTCTCATAGAAGAATATTTTTGTTATCAGTTCCATTGGAATATTTTTGTTCCTTCTCTAAATATACTTTTGTGTTTCAGTTGATTCAATTGATGCAAGTGAAAGGTGCGCGGAAAGGAAAGTTGGATCCATTCCTTCCTCTAGATTTATATGGTTTATCCAGAGTGGCTCTTATTTATTTATTTTGATTTTTGACCACTCTGTCTGGTAGCTCTTATGATGAACGAACGGTCAAATTTCACAAATCCATTTGAATCTGGCTCAATTCCATGCCCCTGTGAATATCCACCAGCAAGTGCAAACCCAATTAATTGTTGAATACCCACCAACTATTCAAAAGAACGAAGTTTGCTTTCAAAAATCCTATTGTTCCTTTCCTTCCACACTTCTACAAATAACAAAGGGAAGCATAGACTAGTTGATGAGCTTTACATAAGCTCATCCATGGGATGAGATAATCTGCAAACAGCAAATGAAGTGAACCACAACATAAGTAGCAACAAAAACAATTTTGATAATTTGTTTCTTGTAACCTGAAAAATGAGATTGTAGACCTATCAGTAATTAGCAAATCTCACTTTTGACAACAATTTTGCCCTTTAGAGGCTTATTTCAGCTGAGTGTTGCCTTTGGAAATCACTTCATGTGCCTTGTAGAATTTCAGGATCATAAAATCCTCAAACTTTTCAGGATCATAAAATACCTTGATTTGCGCTCTACCATATTTCATTATGGCCCCCTGTAATACTGGCAATCCAACCGGTGATGCCAGAAGAGTACCAATAGAAAATAAAATCATGAATGAACAAGTGGCTGTTATAACCTATATCTCGGAAAATTGATTAAACAAATTAAATGTGGTCTCTGAAAACCTTGAAGTGAATCTACGACTTGGCAGGTTGGCATGTTCCTCCAACTGCGTATTATTTTATTCCCACTCTATTATCTATATATATATATATATATATATATTAAAACTGGTCCTGCCATGTCAGCATATCTTTCGTTTAAGAGAAACTATTTATCTATTTTCTATATTTTTTTGAAATTTTTATTTTTTTAATTCCATGTCATTTTTGAAACAACCAATGATATGTACTTTCCCAATAACCTAAATAATCTCTTTTCCTAAAATTAAACTATTCCCCACTTTCTCCAAAATTATCTCTACTTCCTATTTATCTTTTAAATTCTCTAATTCCTATTTATCTCAAAATTATCTCTAATTTAGTAGGGAGTTTCTCTCTTAAATTATCTATAATTCCTATTTATCCTCTCCCATACTTTTTATCTAAAGAAAGTTTGGATTAAAAAATTTAAGAAATATTTAAATATTCTAACAAAATTATAAAATAACTTTAAAATATTTATTAAAAACACAAAATTATGATATATAACATTTTAGATTAAGAAATATGGGAAATTTCTCACTTTTTCATATTAAAAATTATATTTAAAATATAAAATATTAATGTATATCCATGGTTAGGTTGTTCGATTTTGGTCGGTTTATAAATGGCCAAAGTGGAATTGATCCAACTTGGTCAAATTGGGAGATTTTTGAACCAAGTTCAACCTAAAATACTTGAAAATCGAACAACTCGGGTCGAGTTAATTGGGTTGGCTAGTTTCATCAGTTTGATAAATAAACTTAACTAAAATTAATTATTGTTATTTTTTTATTATAAAAATTTTATTAGAAGTAGTGTATAAAATATGAAAAATTATTAATTATTTTAAAAAGTTAAAAATATAAAACAATCGTATATTCTTATGTGTTTATATTAGGGTAATTTATTAAAACACACTTTTAGGGATAACAATTTTTCCCATCCCCGGCAAGGACCTGACTTCCCCAACCCAATGGGGGGATGGGGATTGTTTTGGTGGGGCGGGGGCGGGGGTGGGGACGAGGATTAATAGGAATCCTCGATCGAGGTCAAGGTCAGGGATGGGGATTGAGGTCCCCGCCCCACCCCAACCTCGATTATATGTGTGTGCGTGCATTAAATGTTATTTATATTAAATATACTATTATACTATTTATATTATATATTTATCAAAACATATTTAAAACATTATTTATAATTTATTTTTTTTATTTATTTTAAATAAATTTATTTTAAAAAATACTATTATCTGAAAACATTTTGGGGATTCGGGTCTCCATGGGGAACCCATCCCCGTCAGGGATCAGGGACGGGGTTTAATTTCAGAATCAAGGTCGGGGCCTTAGGCCCACGATTTCATTAAGGAGTATTTGTTATAATTTTTTATTCCAAAAATATTCTTGACACTTTTTTTTTTGTATAAAAAACAAAATTGAACAAATGTAGCCAATAGAGTGGTTGCCCAGGGAAAAAATAGTATTTTTATTTTTATTTTCTTTTGATTAAATTTATTTAAATGAACATTAAGGTCAACACTGCCATTTTCCACTATCATCTAATGGAAGATTGATTAAATCCATTGCAAATTATACGTGGTGGTTTTAGTAAAATACTAACTATAGGGTAGATTTTAGTAAATCCATAAAACTATAAGAGGTATTTTAGTGTATGACCCTTTTTATTATTTAGCTTTCTTTTAATAAATTCCGTGCACCACACGGGTCCCCATAAAAAAAACCATTGCTTATGTTCCAATTTGTGTTGTTTGGTTTGGATATCTTGATGATTTCTATGTGAAATGGAGAAAGATTGGGCCCAATTCATACAAGACTGGTTTCTCTATCACAAATAATGAGTTTTTGTTTTAACAAAATGAGTGATGGGTTATGAATTAGAGGTTTTGAGGAGGGAGCAATCCCCAGGTCATGACTATAATTAGCCATTCCGCTACACTAATTAATTTCCCACTCCTTCCTTGGATAGGGCTGTAGGGATTTGTCGGCAAGAAAACAAAGAAGATAGCAAAAAAACACAAAATCTATGAAGCAGCCAAGACATAGCAAAACTTAATGACATTTAAAATCGTTACACATTCATCTCCAACTTTTGTTTTATTTTAATTTTTTATCAATACCAACTTTAGTTTTATTTCTTTCTTTCAGTAATTGGAAAGGAAGGATGTAGCAAAGCTAAAATTTGTAATCATTAAGTCCAGTTCCTTCTGCTATTCCCAAGTGATATTCAAATTACAAGGGGATTGTAGCTGATAATGTTTTGACGATGATGATATTAAAGGGAGAAAAATGCGAGAACAAAAGGGGGAGGGGGGGGGGAGAGGAATTTTAGACACTAAACCTCAAAAAACACAACAAAAGCGAGACAACCAAAGTAAGGCAATAAGAGAGACTACTAAAAACCCCAGTCCCCTGTACATATTAACCTTAGACATCATCCTTGGTAAGGTATTGACAAAAAGCATCTCCATGGCACAAGTCGAAACTCATTAAGCATGAGAAGCACTAAACCTAGCAAAGCCCTATCCTGCATGATCAAGAAAGCTGTTAGTAAATTTAAATAACAGTTTGATTGACAACATTTGCCAACCTATGAGCAGTTCATTTTCTTACTCTTGCTCATTTCAAGGTTCCAAGTAACCATACCGGATAACAATGAAATTGATGCTTAACATCTGCGACTCTTTGAAGCCTCATACTTTTTTCTAAAGGATTTCTTTATTGTCAGGCAGGGTCCTTGAAATGTTGGAGCCTCATAATTTTTTCTTCTTTTACCTATTTGAGCCTTTTATCCAAGAAGCAGACTCCACAACTAATTTCTGATTATCATGGGCTGACAAGTGTGGAAATGTGGGTTAAGGGTCCATATCCAGTCCACCCCTCCAGATGGCTGGGACCAAAATTGGATAGTGGCCTTATAATTATTTCTAAAGGAACCATCTTGTTTTTCAACTGTCTCTGTTCTTGATCTGGTGGTTTCTTGACTTGGTATACTATTTACCATCTGCATTCTCTTCAACTTCTGTCCTATGCATTGACCCTGGTAGCATTTCTCATCAACTAGCATTGTTAAATAAATTTATTGTTTCTATGCTATCTAAATTAATTGAGATTTTATGGTTCAAGTGGCTGCTTGGTTAAAGTAAATATTGCAAATTTTATTGTTTGAAACAAGCCAGATGCTTTGTCAAAGCACTAACCGGGAAAATCTACACCTTTTGAATCTTTACTTGATCCTTCTTTTAAACCCTCATATCTACTGGTTCAGTTCAATTCTGTTTCTGAGCAGAATTAGGAAACTAGTAGATCTTCAGCCTTCATTACTGTGCTTTTTACGATTTTGAAATGTCTAGCTGGATTGTTATTTGTGTTTGGGCAGGCGTTAACATGCTTCAAATTGATTGGTGATGCTCTCATTTTTGTAAAGAAAAATAGTATATTAAATTCTGCACATAAAGATGAGTATGCCTAATTCCAATTTGATATCGATGTTTCTCAACCCATCATTCCTTTTATTTCATCTGTTTGGTCATTTGGTTTGGTTTGCATGTGACAAATTTAACATTGTTAAATGACAGCCTTAAAACCCCAATTGAATTGTACCACAGGCCTTTGTTTTCCTTTAGATATTCATACCTCATCTTTGATTTATATAAAAGTAGGGGTGTTCATGGGTCGGGTTGGGTCAGTTTATTGGGGTTTTCCCAACCGACCCGACTTGGTCGGGTTACCTGAGGTGGAAACCGAAACCGACCCACTGATAGGCCAAACCGACTTAGTCGGTTTGAGTCGGGTTGGGTCGGTTTCGGTTTTGCTCTTGTACAAAAGGACACCTAATTGAATTCTAATTGTAATTGCCTAATGGGTTGCCTATTTGGTGTAAAAGATTATAGAAAGTTAAAAATTAGGATAGATTGCCTATTCTAATTGTAATTGCCTAATGGGCCTTCTAGTTCTAGTAGAAGACTAGTTATAGTTAAGTAGGAAACTACTCAAACTAGGAAGTACCGAACTAGTAGAAGACTAGTTTGGTTCGGTTCGGGTTGGTATCGGTTTTCACACAAGAAAACCGAAACCGACCCAATATATCGGTTTATATATTTTTCCAACTCGAAACTGACCGATACTGATGAAAACCCGACCGACTCGGGTTGGGTCGGTTTGGTCGGGTTGGGCATTCTTATGAACAGCCCAAGATAAAAGACTTTTGGCCATTTTTTATAGGTCCAACATCCGGGTTGGTCGGGTTGGGCATTCTTATGAACAGCCTTATATAAAAGACTTTTGGCCATTTTTTATAGGTCCATTATTGAGGTAACATATGTCCATTCCACTCGGAACATTCTAGATAAGTCATGGACCATGGCAGCTTGGCAGGGGCTGTTGGGCTAAAGCTTGCCCCTATGAGTAGGTGAGCCTGGGAATTCATACTTGGAGTCATGCTGGGCCACCAAATATACCACCAAGTCAAAGGTTTCTAGAGTGTTGATATCACTTTCCTCATTTGGAAAGTCCATGTGTTATGTGTTCTACTCTTCAAAGACGCATTAAGTTGGCTATTTGTTTGGTTTCCCATATTGATATCAGCTTATGTATGTGGACCTTTTAGTTTTACATTTAAGATAAAAAATAGCTAGAGCACAGATCTTTCTTTTGCCACGTGGTAAAACGATGTGTTTTGATACTTGGCACATGAGAAATGGGTGTCATGGTTGACATCCCAGGAGCATCTCCTTGCTAGATGGATCAATAAGATAATATGTTGTCATACATGTAATACACTTGCAACATGCTACTAAAGCCATGATCTAGGGCCACAGAATGAATTTGTAGAATATTCTAGCACCTGTCTCCTCGTGCATGTGTATTATCAAAATCTACCATTTTATTGGTCCCACCTTGAAGATTAATGAGCTCAAAAAGTTAACTTGGAACATGTTTGCATGTGCTTATGCTGCATACATATGGAATGGGAGATAAAATTATATTGATACCATTCAAAAGCTCCAAAGGTTGAAGAGTGTATAGAGTATATTAGATCAGAGCAGTGTGTATGATAGTTATATCTACATATTTACAAAAAGATAGTTTGATTCCAATTCAAAGAGAGATGTTGGAATTACAACCCAACCCAACAAAACTATGGATTGGAACTGTATCATTTTGCCTTTCATATGTAGTCTCTATGTATTTTATTAACACATAGGACAAAGATCTAAAACTTAAATTTATTTTGTTATCTTGTTCTCTACTATTATTCTGTCTAGAGTTTTATATAACTTCAAAGAATAGAACATTTAATAAAACTTATGCCAACCATTTCTTGCAAATTTATTTTTAAAAGTTTTAACCACAATAAGATAATTTTCAAGATCAATGTAAACTTTCTCTACTTTCACAACTGGAATTCTTATCATTAGAGGTCGTTACCGCTCAAACAAGATATCGCACGCGACTTTTCTCCTCCTCTTTTCTTCACTTTCCTCTCTTCTTCTCTTTCTCTCCTCTCATGCCCTATTGAACTGAACATACACCCACCAAAGATCTCTGCGTATTTCTCAGTTCTCAGTCGAATGAACTTGTTTCAAATATCTGCTCTTCATTCCACTAGACATTGAAGAAGAGAGGAAAGTGATTCAAGCCATTCACAGTTCTTAGTTCCGCCATTGAAGTAATTTGCTATTGAAGAAAGTTTGTCCTCTCAGCTTCAATGCCATTGTTTCTCAGAGTTCTCAAATCTCAAGTCGCGTGTTCATCAGGGTTTTGCTTGAAGAATTAATTATTTCGAATTTTTGAGATTTTAAATTCGTAATTTCCATTGTTGAGCTTCATGGATGAGATCATGGCGAGCTACATGATTATAGCTCGTGGTATAGTGTAGGTTTGTGCAACCTACTCTGCAATTTCTTTTGTAGTTTGTCGCTTTCTCTCTCTAACTCTCTTTCTTGCTTGCTTTTACTTTTTTTCTCCTTTCTTTTCTTCTCTTTCTTCGGTCCTCTTGCTGGAATGGGATGTCGGAAAATGATAGTCGGGAATTTGGAGCCGGCGAGGAAGAGGAATGGTGGTGTGAGGACGAAACAGGCAGGAAGAGGGTCGTGTCGTGGGAGTTAGGCCAGAATACAGCAGCCGGATAATGTACGAAGTTCGGCAGTGAGGTACTACTGTAGGTTGCTTTTCGTTGTTTGCGTGAGTTGGTTGTTTATATTAGAGGTTCCGATTTCGTCTCCGGAGAGATGGGGGATATGGTAGTTGGAATGATGGGCGAAATTCAAATAGACAGAGTTTCAATACAGATGCTTCTACATGCACAACTCAGCTAGATGCTAGGTCTAATTTTTATTCAATGAATGATGATATCTCAGAGAGTGGAATTTTCTCTGAATCTGGAGCCGACCATCTGTTGGATGCTGTAGTATCAAAAGTTCATTCTTCTGCTAAGCAAAATTCAGATGATAATGCATCATGCAGGACAACATTGACAAAGATAAGTAGCTCTGCAGTTCCTACAGAATCTTTTACATACAGCTGGGTTGATCAGTCTGATCAGAGGAAAGTTGAGATGTTTGGTGTTCCTCCACCTCCTTCAAAATCAGAGGTATATAGTGGGATCTAGCTCATTTAAATCTGGATGTAGTAAAGATAATGCTGGGATCTAGCTCATTTAAATCTGGATGTAGTAAAGATAATGCTGAATCAAAGGTGTATATCGTTTTTTTGCTTATTTTTAAATAAATGAGTTTTGCCCAACTTTATTCATGCTGCACTATGGTTCTTGCTGATATTAATGCTGTCCTTTTGTCTTTTAATTTGGTTGAACAGTGTAGCATTGATGCTCTACTTGAACGCACGATTAAGCACATGCTTTTCTTGCAAAGTGTGACAAAGCATGCAGACAAGCTAAAGCAAACTGGGAAGTCCAAGGTGTGCACAGTATTTTATGATTATTTGCTAGATTTGTCATTTTCTAAGCAAAAGTTGTATTTTAATTTGTCTTAAAGCAGAAATTACATTTTCTATTAGAAGTATGATAACATCAAGTTACATTTCAAGCCTGTGGATAATAGGTTTCAGACTGAAGGGTGGTATATATTATATGTAAAATGAAGAGTTATTTTCTTAAAAGTTTCTAATCAGAGAACAAAATATAAAATCAGTAAACTTTGAAATATTAAAGGATAAGCCTTGGCTTAACTTAACCCGTGTTAAGTTTTGGGAACCATGGAAGAATTTACAGCAATTCCTAATTAATTGAAAGAGGGGCGGAAGCCTAAACCTGGCCCTCCTGGTGGTGATAAAGATTTATCATTCCCATCAAGCACCCCAATGGTGCATATGTATGTTTCTGAACTTGACAGTAGCTTTTATCTCAAATTAGTTTGATCGAATTATGTGCTGATTAAATAGACTTCATAAGGGGATTGAAGGTAGGAATCTACTAAATATTGTGTCGGAGTAGCTTTGATCGAATTGTGTCAGAGTAGTCATGGTGACAATAGACTTTATTTTTGGAATCTACTAAATATTGCAGGATAATAGAAATTTTATCATTCAATTAAATTATAGCTTAAGGTAGGAATCTAGTTCAATTAAATTAGTATCTCAACCATCTATGTCAGCAGTGGGGACTGAATATAGGCCAAACCTGTGGATATCTACATGAACATGAGTTAAACTTAGTGAATTTAGACTTCAATGTTTGTCCTTATATTTTATAGAAGTCATTTCTTATATTAAAGAAGTTGGTTGGTTTGGATTTTACAATTTCTGATCAAAATTATGTAGTTTTTCTGCAAGGAAATGATGAATTTTAAAATGGTGTTGTTGCAGACACCAAATTCACCCATAGCAGCAGGGAGTTCTTGAGGTAGAAAAACCAGCAAACGGATCATACTAGTCTGTCATGGTTCTACATAGAGCAATGTGGAGGTAAGAAACATGTGACTTTTCTTATTTGTAACAATAAAAAATTTGTTATATAATGGAAAAAGAATGGTATACACAAATGATGTGCAAACACTGCATTAGTTGGCTTACCACCACTAGCCACCCATCTTTCTACATTAGTGCTTGATATTGATATTTGTAAGGAAAATCCCAGGCCATGAGGTAAGAAACTTCTCTTATTGAAATTCATTGTGAGTGGTTTGACGTGAGAATTGAACTTCTTTGTCTTCTCTTCAATTCCCTGTAGAAATGATTTGAAATGCACTTTAGAATTACTAAAATGGTAACTTTAGGATTTCTTTTTATCTACCAACCTAGTAAGCTACCTAGCTAGCTTAAGTTAACAAGAGTGGTTTAGACTTAGATCAGTGCCATTATCCATCGCGATCATCAACTCGTGGCAGGAATGTGGCTTATGCGCTTGAGCTTGGATGGGTTTTTTTTACTTTGTTTTTTCATGGGGGAGAGATGTCCCATCTTATGATTAGGAGCTGATAGAGAGGTTGTGGGTTTTTGGAGTTTTTAAGTGTTTGTTTGACAAGTCTCAATATTTGTTGAATGATCTTTAGTGGTGGATGCAAGTGCCTCTAAATAAGAGCAATCAACACTTTTAGTGGCAAGTAGAAGTGCTACTATAAAGCTGAAATCGGATTCTTAAAATTATTTTTAGAGGCAAATAAATTTGTCTCAAATTTAATTAAAATGCCTCTAAAAATTCACATTTGATGGCATTCATACATGCCTCTATATAATGCCTTTTAGGGACGATGCTTTGGAGGCATGATTATGTGCCTCAATATCTTATTTTTGGAGGCATTTATAAGATGTGCCTCTAATTATCAGTCAAGTGCCTCTATAACATTCAGAAGCTAGACATTTAGAGGCAATCACTTGAGTGCCTCTAATTCTTTTTAGGGGCATTTTTTCTGTCTTTAGAAGCATTTTTTATTGCCTCTATAGGTGATTTTTCTAGTAGTGTCTGCCCAGGTAATTTCCTTTGCTGAGTTCATTTTTGACAAGCCACTTTTAGAATGTATGAGCAATTTTAACCATTTCCCCATTGCTCTAAGTAGAGATGTTTCATACCATAAATAATTAGATAATGTGAGTGGTATCTTTAAATAAATGGTTATAGGTGGTTTTCCAATGTATTATTTTTTCAGATCAATAGTTATCCATTCCAATACAATTCCCCCCAAGGATCAAACAAGTTTGGCTTCTTTGAGAGAGAGACAAATCCAAGAAGAGGCCTATAATAAAAGCTCCAAAAATATGGAGGGAGTTTCTGGAAGTATTCTTAGGACTTTGCAAGCACCACATAAGATTCCATTGGTTTGGAGTTCTCTCTCTCTCTCATGTGCACATGATTTCCTGCTATTCAACTGTTCATATTGGAACCATCATTGTTCATCACAAATTCAATAACAATCATTATCTGGGTCTGCTGCTTACTGCGACCATAATACAGTACAAGGTGCAAGTGTGAAAATTTAAATGCTAATCTACCATTCTAGATATGAGAAAAAGGTTAATCTAATTCTTTGAATGATTTATCCTATGGAGCCCTTGACTTGGATTCGTGAAATGCTGGTGCTCCTGTGAACACATGTAGCCTACTATTTCTTTCCTATGGTGATTCTCCATAATGGCAACCATCAAAATTTTTAGATCTTCAGTTGAAGGAGGTCCAGGAGAAAATACTTTCTTTCCTTCAATGATTGATGAGTAAAAAGTATCTATTTAGTGGGTACAACCAAGGATAGTTAATGCCGAGGGATTTACTCCGACTCAATCTAAAACTTGGCCCAACTCTACCATAGCTTGTATTTTGTTAGTACAAACATGCTGCACATTTTGTCTTCAATTCTTCTGCCAGTGGTTTGTATTGTACGCTAATATGGATGTGTGAATTATGTTGGCCTTCTGTTCAGCTAAACCCAGAAAAGTTGTGGAACCAGTTATGACATACGAAGGTGCAATTAGCATTAAAGATGCCTATGACCCAAGGATGATCACCTCAGGCTGTCCCACCTCCATATTCTTTCCGCAGGACTAGCACAAAGCAAGAAAGAAGTTCTGGCGCAGAGGCTGAGAGGGACTTGTTGCAGGCCAAACCACAGCCGGCACAATGCAGCATGGTAGTCGAGATGACCCCAGAAATTGCCATTGACATCAACGCTTCACCATATTGTCTATCTCGAGAAGTTTCCAAAGCAGAACAAGTAGGAGATGATCGAATTGCTGTTGATGTGAACCTTTTACAGGCAAAATCACAGTTTGGTGGGATTGGTGCTTCCACTACTATACCAACTGTACATAGAAAGGTGGGCACAGTTCAGATTGGCATGTCAAGGATGTACTAGGGAAATGGAAGAAAGAAGAAAGAGGTTGCTTCTAGTCCAATGAATCTGAGGGGAAGAGTCCATGTAGAAATTAGAAGCTATTTTTGGTCTCTTGGAGAAGATCTAGATTTTACATTGGTATTACATATTGGGGTTAAGCCAAAGGGCGTTTTCAAAAAAAAAAAAAATATTGGGACTAAGAGGGTGAGAAGAAAGCGGACTTCATATGTGAAATGTATTGATTTTTTCCTTTTTTTTGTAGAAAAATATTTCGAATGGAGAATAAACTTTTAAATTGCATTTGTATTGATTTTTTATATTTCATTCTAATTTAGATGAATGTAGACAAAACATGTTATTTGAAGCAAAGCAGGAACAATTTAAAAAGAAATTATGGATTATATGAAAAAAAAAGATTTAGCGGCTGTCGCAGCTGCTGCTAAAGAAGTCCATGGCTTCCGCTAAAAAACAAGTGCACCAAACTTATAGCGGCAGTTGTTTGCTTTAAAACTAACGCTAAAGATAGTTTCAGCAGCAGTTTTTGCATTTGTACTAGCATCTGTAAGACTGCCACTAGAACTTCTAGTGACGGTTCTTTTAGCGGCAGTTTTCCGGCTATCGTTAAAGTTTCTAGTGGCAGTCAAAACTGTTGCTAAAAGCCATTTTTCTTCTTGTAGTGAGTATACAATATATAAAAATGGAATGGATTGGGTCATGGTGGATTAGCCTGAGGTATATTCAAATTCGATCTGTTAATTAGACAGATCACGTTTTCTGTGATTTGTTAGAACCCAACTCTTATCGGATCAAATTTCAATTCAAATTGAAACTGATCTGACTTATTTGCATCCAAACTTAGGGGGGATCGTGTTGCCAATTTAGATGAATTGGACTTCGACGTGGCTATATGTTTAGTTCATCTTTCCTCATTACCCCCATCTTGTACCAGCATTTTCTCTAATCATGTGTTTAGATTGCTAAAAAATAAGAGAAACAAAAAGTTGAGTGAAAGTTCATAAGTTGTTTTGCGGAACTCAATAACTTTCTAACTTTATGTTTCTTTCTTATTTTCCTTCAAGACAAGCATAGTTTAAATGGAATCACTAGTTTTTTTTTTTTTTTTTTTTTTCGGGTAAACAACGAAATCACTAGTTTAAGGTTTCACATTTTAACTTAAATCTATCCACATGATGGACTTATTTTGGGTGGGACCTTGTATCGTATTGATTCATTTACGATTCGTTTGCGATTCCTTACAAATTTAGGCAATGCTTAGGAGTGCTTAAAAATAAGTGTTTATTTGGGCTATTAAGCACTTATTGCTATTTAAGGAATAAGTCCGAAATAAGTGCTTATTTTAAAAATAAGGGCTTATTGTTTAAGCCCAAATTTTTAGCTTTTTTTTAGTTCTTATACAATAAGCACTTATTCAATTTTTTCTTCCAAAATTATCCCTAGTTGAGTTTTAAAATACCACTTATAAAATTATGCCTAGTTGAATTTTATAAAAGTACTTTCATAAAATCCACCCAATTAATGATTAAAGTAGTGCTTTTACAAAAATGCTTTTATAAAAATGTTTTCATAAAAGTACTTTCATAGAAGTGCTTTCATAAAAGTAATTTCATAAAAGTGCTTTCATAAAAATACTTTTCTAAGTGCTTTCACAAAAGTACTTCCATAAAAGTACTTTTGTAAAAGTACTTTTATAATAAAAATGTTTTCATAAAAGTACTTTCACAAAAGTGCTTTTATATTCATAAGGATATATTTTGATAATTTTAAGAAAATGAACAACAAAATAATTACAAATACTTATTTAAGTGCTTATTGGAGAAAAGATTACCAAATATGCCAGATGTAAATAAGTGTTTATTTGAATAAGCACTTATCTTTAAGCACTTATTCAATAAACACTTATTTTTAACCTAAGCACTCCCAAAGATGGCTTAGGAACATGAACCATCATTTGAAGGTCCAACCAAAGAGATCAGATATATTATTACTTTTGGATAGAGAAAAGGGAAAAATAAATTAGATCTCTGGGACATGCATTGACTCGGGTTGATCATTTTTTCTTGTGGGTCATAGATAATGGTAGCAAGCATATTCCCCACACCTAGGGATGTCAATGGGTCGGGTCCACACTGACCCAACCTATCAGATTACAGGGTTAACCTTAATCATTGATTGGGTTTTGGGTCAATTTTTAATTGGAGTGGACCCGAGCTAAATTGACATTACATCATTGAAATATCTATATATCTATATCTATATGTCTATAAATCTATCTATACAGGCTTGGTTGACCCGTGCTAAACCTGATCCGTAAACATAGAAGTTGCTTTTCAAAATAAAATCATTCAAAACCTTAATAGAATAGTAAATGTACACATGCTTTGCATGCAATAATTTTAAATGATGATGAAAATAATATGTCCAAAATTAATGAGACTTAATACCTCAAGCATAAGACTTAATGAAAAGGAATTAAATGAGATAAAATTATTAAAACTAATAGTTTAAATTACATTTTCAGCCCTTACAAATAGAAATGGATTAAATTCAAAAATAGGGATAATTTATTTAAGAAGAAAAGCTTCATACCCTCATTCATACTTTTAATAATAGTATAGATATAGATAATATAAGTAATGGTACCAACTGATCCAATTGATAAGGTTTCTCGTTGGTTGTAGAAGAGACTTTGGATCAAATATTGTTGTCGTCCGGACCAGGTATGGGGACAGGATACACCCCCACTTTGCCACCCCCCAGGTTAATAGGAGCTTGATTGGATCTGCTGCTCACACCACTGTTTATCATGAATCATGTAGCCAATTATAGTGAACATGCCAATGGTGCAAGCAAAATCCCAAGTGGTTATATAACCCCATGGATCCAAATAAATAAATAATAATAATAACAATAATAAAAGTTCTATGCATATAAATCTATAATGTGAAAAAGATATGGTATGGAAAGAGTTTTGACCAATCAAAACCCACCCGTGAATTATTCGCTGCCATGTTTATGATCCCAGTTTATTGCTCAGTTGTTTTTCAGATATCATATATTTTCCATATCATAGTCGAACCCTATATATGTTTCAAAACTAGTTGTCATACTGGTATCTAGGGGTGTCAATTGGACTGGATTTGGTCTAATCCAATCCAATCCAATGTGAGTTGCCATTATAAATGGACCAGGTCTAATCCAATCCAATAAATGTTTTGGACCAATATGGACCGGTCCAATTCAATGTCTGGACCATCCAATCTATTCAAATTCATTTTGATTTAGATTGGTTTCAACCCAAACCCAGTCCATTGACACATATATGCTTATCTTATATCAATGGACCAGATATTGACTTAATCCAATCCAATCCAATATAAATTTGTTATGGACGGATCAGGTCCAATCCAATCTAATAAATATTTTGGACTAAATTGATATAGTCCAATATGTCTTGTTGGTCTGTCTAATCCATCTAAATTGATTTTGGACTGGATGGGGTCAAATCCAAAACAGGTATATTGACACCCTTACCCATAACCTATCAAGTGGCATTTATCAAAATTCATGGAGTTTTGATTTGACCAAATTCTTTCCGCAAAATAGGTTTTCCCATGAATTGATTTGAACAAAGGTGAGTTCATGTTTGGTGAGATATGAAGAATACAAATTAGTGGTTAATCAGTATTTGAAGGGCTGCTCGTTTCAGCCTCTTTAAATAGTTTATCCGTAGCGTTTCAGAACCACAGAATCAACTTAACTGAATTTTCAGTTCAGCCCTCCCAAACGAATCCCTAATCAGAACCCACATCCATCATACATTCATAATGCTTTATTGCTAAATTCACATAATGAATGGTGGAAAGGTACACGTGTAGACTTGCAATGGAGCTTCTATAGATCTGACTCAACGTGATGTAATTAATGAAGAAAGGAGGATTTTTTATTCTTCAGCTATGGTGGGAGCCCTCAAAGTGGACAAAATGATTCCCATGGTCCATGAGCTACGAGGAAAAAAAGGAAAAGTTGTCTCAAAACCCTAATTTTTTTTCCTGTGCTTTTCTTTTGACCAATGTATTTGTTAGCCTTTTCTCGTCTCACTTGTGCATACAGCACATCCGACTCGGCATCAATGGACTTTCGCTTTCAACCAAAATAATTATAATTCTCAATTTCTCATGAGATCATGAACAAATTTTCCTGGTAAGCATGCTAACTTAAGTTTTATTGTTGGTTCAGTCAAATTAATCCATTTTTACTGCCCAATGATTTTGGGAGAATGACGGTAAAGCCCAGGGTCAGAATTTTTAGACCCAAACTACAGTGGGGTGGGTGTCATCTCGGAATTGATACCAATTCATGGGCGGGCATTGGTGTATAGAATGAAGAGTTTTTGACATTTTGAATGTTTGTAGTTCTACAGTGGAATTCAGAAATCTGCATTGGGCCTGTCCGTATTTATCTGAATAATTTTTGGGAAAATATATGATGAAGAAAATATATGGTTAGTCCAAAAGCCCAGCTATGTGAATAAAGATAGTCTCATTTTATTTGGAGGTAGGGGTGTCGATTGGACTGGATTTACTCCAATCCGATCCAGTCCAATGTGAATCCATTACTAATGGACTGGGTCCAATCCAATCTAATGAATAATTTGGACCATTTTGGACCGGTCCAATTTGTTCAAATTCATTTTAATTTAGATTGGTTTCAACCCAAACCCAGTCTACTGATACCTATATTCTTATCTTATATCAATGGATCGGATATTAGCTTAATCCAACCATATCCAATATAAATTTATTACGGACGGGCCAGGTCCAGTCCAATCTAATAAATATTTTGGACTGGATTGGTCCAATCCACTATGTCTTTTTGGTCCATCCAATCTGTCCAAATTGATTTTGGATTGGACGGGGTTAGTCCAAAACCAGTCCATTGACACCCTTATTTGGAGGGAAATCATCTAAAATCTTCCTTTCCCTTTATCGCTGCAAATGGATAGGATTTTATAGAATTCAAAATTGCTTATGTCGAACTGGGATATCTGTTTGGGCGTAAAGTAGAATATGGAATCGGATCTGAATATGATTTGTTTAGTAATGAGATTGAATTCTCTATTTGGTAAGAATTTTAAGAATGAATTCAGATATATATTGCTAAATCCAATCTCCTAATATCTGATCTTTTAGTATTAAAAATCTTAATTTAGAATTAAATTGGATTTAATAATTATATAAATCTGCTTTCTTATTTATAAATATAGTTTTTTTTGTTTTATATTTTACTTTCATAAATTTATGCTAATTTTACGTAGATTTATTAGTATTTTAATCAAGTTGGTTTTCAATCGAATATCCAAATAGTAAATGAATTAAATTTGGTAAAAAATTAGATATTAGATTGAATGAAATTTGATTTGATGCATTTGCAGTCCTAATCCCCTTCTAAGACTTCTCCTAATTTATAGAAGCCTCCAAGGAGGCCCTGTCCAAAGGTTTTGTAACATTAAGGGCCCATTCATATACCGGTAAATTTGCAGGGGGTGGGGACTCTAAGGCTGTGTTTGGTTTGAAGGAAAGAATAGGGAAAGGAAGGGAAAGTTAAGAAAGCCTTCACAAATCTTGTATAGGTTTCTCTACCTTTCTCTTCTTTTCCCTACCTTTTTCCTTCAAACCAAGCATAGCCTAAAGGAGGCTGTTGGACAATGGTACTCAGCACTACCACCCCACTCCATCAACTCCTAGATCAAGTTTCAGAACCTGTTCATTGCTCACTTTATCAACAGCTGGTGATATAAGAAGATAGCCAACACTTTAATGACTGTGAGATAGAGAGAGGATGAGCCACTTTGGGAGTTCTTGACGAGGTTCAGTGCTGAAACCATCTAGGTGGAGGACCTGGACCAATTTGTTTTAGTTGCTGCCCTAATGCATGGCTTGAGGAGATGTTGCTTCAGCCAAGGTTCAAAGTATTGATATACCTGATACACTGGTAGAGGCATATTGGTAGCTGTTTCTTTATTTCTTTTAATTTTTTTATCAAATCTGGTTTAGATGGGTCAATTTAAGGTCTGTCCACCCCTCCGAACCAACTTGGACCCTGAAACAACCCTTGTAGGAGAGTATCGGGAAGCCTCCGATATGATACGTATCGGCCAACGTATCGATACTTTGAACCTTGGCTCTAGCCTCTACCTTGAAAAGAAGCCCCCCAAAGACATGCTATAGCTACTCGCCTGCATCAAAAAGTACATCAATGCCAAGGAGGTATAGGGGAATGGGAGGGAGGCAAAGGAAGATCAGTAGGAGAGGAAATACAAGGATACATCGCGGTCAACAATCTAGCAACTGAGCTAGCTCTAACCGAAATAAACCACCTAATGACAATGATCCACCCACTTTCAATCTCATTATAGTTATCTCCATCGAATAAGCAATAGGAAGAGAGAGCTCCTTAGGCCAAAAGGCTTATGCTTGACTCATCCAGGTGGACAACTTAGCCAAGAGAAGGATGAAGGTAGATGACCCTATCACCTTCTTCAATAACGACATGGAGGTATAGACCTCTTCTGGTGAAGCTCTGGTGGTGATGATGACCATTGTCAATTGCCAAGTGCAAAAAATCCTTGTTGACATAAGCAATTTAGTAGATGTCAACTTCGAGAAGGCCTTCCAAAAGATGAAAATCAGCCTTGATTGCTTGCCTCATCGAGTTCTTTGGTGATGCTCCATGAAGATCACCTTACTAATCACGGTAGGAGAAGGGGCTCAAATGGTGACCTTGTTGGTGGGCTTTCTAGTGGTCAAGGTCCCCTTACCACATAACGCCATCATTAGCTGACTGGCCTTGAACATACTTTGGGCCTCAATCTCCACCTACCACTTCGCTTAGTTCCCAACTGAGTATGGCATGGAGTAGTCTGAGGAGATCAAGCAACAACTTGACAATGCCATGTGACAACCTTGAAAAGGAAGACAATCTCTTGGGAAGCCCTTGCCATGGATGGCCTTAGCCTCTAGAATGAGCTCAAGACATGACACGACGAACCTATCAAGGATTTTCTTTAGGTACAATCATTTGACAATAATTTAGAGAAAACCACCCAAGTAGTCTTTGTATTAGAGGACTGCTTCTGGAACAACATCATTTAGTTCCTTAAGGCTAATACTAACAAGTTTGCTTGGTTTCCTACAAATATGCCCGAGATCAATCTCTAGGTCATAACCCATTGACTAAGCATCAATCTACATTACCTTGTTCGATAGAAGAAGAATTTGTGGACCCCTATTAATCCAATTAGGATGGTCATAACCCACCGACTAAGCATCAATCTGCACAAAATCCTCATTCACATTTCCAACACCATCTCCAATCTCTCCAATTAGGATGCTTTAAGGAAATTCAAGCATGAAAAGACCACAAAATGGTTTCAAAGGCTTTGGAGCTGCTTAAAGGGATTTATGCTAGACCAACTCAACAAGGAGGAAACCTACATTAAGCTTTGGTTCAAGAGTCATATTTTTAGCTTCTTGATGTAATCAGTTGATTAAGATAAACTTCTTACAATGCTCAACAAGACCATACTCGGTTAAGTCAACCTTAGAGATCAATGGCTAGAATAAGTTTGATTCCCATGCTTTCCAAGACTTAAACAAGTTTAGATTCTTGAAAAACAATATTGAAAGCCAAAGGGAGATTATGTCAAGTAGTTGAGTACCCAAAATTGTATAGTCGACTAAATCTTTCAAGCCAAGTTAAAATATGTATCAGTGGATGGAATGAGAGGATTCAGTTGACCAATAGTGGAAAAAGATTCATCCTTTCATATAGTAGATGACTACTAAGATAATGTAGATAACTACTTTAATGAAATTTGACTGTTTGATTGCTTTAACAACTATTACTATCTCAGCAAGTCACCTATTGTGTTGGAGACACTTTGAATCATTACTATGCTTAGTAAGAGATCAACAACTAGAAAATGATCACTTGCTCTCCAAACCTGGCATAGTACGAAAACAAACCATGTTTAGAGAAGCTTCAAAAAAAAAAAAAAGAGCAAAAGCCAAAATAAATAGGAAGAATTCTTTATTGGGGGCGTTTGGCACGTCTTTCTGCGCAGTCTTTTGGCTATTTACAAGCGGAGTAGACCAAAATTTGGTCTATTTCCATTTGGCGCATGGAAGATCTAGCCACCAAAAGATGGAACGTTGAAAAGACGTGAAAAGCCCATTTTGTGCTGATTTCAGGAAGCTCCAAATGGAGCTTTTCACGTCTTTTGTATTTTATGCTTGCATAGGAAGACGCAAAAAGATGCATGGAAAGATGTGCGTATGCCAAACGGTCTTTGGGCTTCCCAGATCTTATGTCAAAAGCTCAATGCCTCTTTTGACTGTCAAAACTACAAGAAGATCTTCTCTAAAAGACTTGCCAAACGAGCCCTGAATAATTAAGATAAAAACACTCCTTATTGTAATCCTACTAAGGTGGCGTTTGATAAATATGAAAATTCAGATCTAAAAAGTTAAAAAGATATTAAATGTGTCTAAAATCTAAAAAGAGGCATAGATGCTTTTCTACTTTTTAGAGGATCTGAATCCATAAGTTTGTTTGTGTTGGATCAACCCTTTACCATCTAAAATTTATTGGTTTTATTATTTTACCCCTAAAACATACTATTTGGAAATGTTAAATTCAATTTGCATTATCTCATAAAAAATAATTTTCAACCTCAAAATAATATTGAGACAATACAAATAAAAATAATAAATTAATAATTACTACTTAATAAATGAAATGATTAAAATTAAAAAATAATTAATGAATATAAAAATATAAAAATAATTAATAATTTACACAAATAAAAATTAATGAAATAATTAAAAATTACTAGTTAATAAAAATAATTAATAATTAATAAATAACACAAGTAAATTTAATAAAAAGTAATTAATGTTTAATAAAAATATTAAAATAATTTATAATTAACAATTAATGAAAATATTATTATTATTCACCGAACCACCGTTGTTGCATGTTGTAGCGGCGGTGGCAGTGGTGGGAAGACAAGGGAGGGGGAAGAGAGAGAGAGAGAGAGAGAGAGAGAGAGAGAGAGAGAGAGAGAGAGAGAGAGAGAGAAAGACAGGGAGAGAGAGAGATCGAATGTTTAGGTTTTCTAGGTTTGGGGTTATTAGGGGTAACTCGCGTCATTTCTAAAATATTATAAGGATATTTTGGACTATTCACTGGCTCTGAAATGTGTCTGAGCGCGTTAAGAGCCGGTCCAATGTCTATTATTTTCAAATTTGAAAATAAGATTCAGACCAATTTTAAGAGGTAAAATCAAACAAGGAGTGAGGTCTGAAAAGTAGCATTTTCAGATTCAGACCTTTGAAAAGTGCAATCAAACGCCACCTAAACCTCTTCAAAAAAAGAAAGCCATAATTAAATACAACCTCTATAAATAGAGGTCTCAAGCTTGATTTAAAGCAAGAGAACAAGAAAGCAAAAGAAAACAACCTATACTATCGTTGTAAATAATCTTTTGTTCTTTTTAGAGAGCAAATTAGCAAGAGTCTTTATCTTCTTTGAAGAGACTTTTGAGCTTCAATAGTTTTAGAGGTGATAAAAGCTGAGAAGCACTAGAGCTTGTATAGTTTCACCCCTCTATTCTGAGTTTCTTCATTGAGCAGAGCATCTTGATTTTATACTCTTGCAATTGAATAGGTTGAGCTATAATTTGTTATACCTGCCTATTTGAGAGGCTTTGTATCTTTCTATCTATGCTTTATTTGTAATATCTTTGTGTGTAACAGGTGATCTAGTTTTGAACACTATTGAGGGTTTGATTAAGACCTTGAAGGCCAATCAGGGTTTGGTAGAGACCATGAAGTTCTACGAAGTTTGGTTTGGTAGGAACCCATGAGGTTCTCTTGAGTTTGGGTAACAATTGGAAGTCTATCCAAGGTTGTAAGATCCTTAAAAACCCTATGGATGTAAGGCTTTGTTGCACCCAAGTAGTCCAACTAGTTTAGTTAGTGGAAAACCTCAAAAGGTGTCTGAAGTAAAGGATGTAGGCAAGGGTTTCTGCTAAACTACTAACATTTATTAACCTTTCTTGTTTTATCTTTCTTTAGTTTCAAGTTTCTACAATTTCTCTACTATTAACATTTATTAACCTTTCACCTAATTGCTTAAACTTGAACATTTTCTGATCTTGGAGTTATTGCACTTTATTTATTTTCTTTTAAACTACAAGATACAAATTTCTTGGTGCAATTATTGAGCTTCTAACTCTACTAACCCTACTAACTACACTAACATTTTCTTTTAGTAGTTTTAATGCCTTATTGTCCACTAACTTGCACTGATTGCTAATTGTTAACTGCTAACATTTAATTATTTTGCTTTTACATTTCTACAATCGTTTACTTTTATTGCTTTATTTACTATTCATCTGCATGATTTACTTTCAATGGTTAAATTGCTAATGAGATTCTTGTAGCAGTTCTTTTTATTTTCTTTATCATTCAACTACTTGAATCTTAAGTTTATACTTTCTAGTAGCTGGTCCTTTCACAACTACCATCTTGTGGTTGTAAAACATGACACACATATTTTGTGTTGTTATTGTTTACTCTTTAGTTCATTTACTTTTAGTTGCTTTTACATTTTAGCAGTTATTTGAGTTTATTGTTGATTCCTTATACTTTTATAGTAGGTGTGAATGGGATGGTAGAATCCATCGTATGGACGCCAAAACAGTTGCAAAGTGGGTGGGCGAAGTTCAAAAATTTTCTACCTACCTTTAAATTGGGAATCACATTCCCTAATTTTAGAATCAAGATTCAAGGATCCTACTTGAACCAGAACCGAACTAGATCTGAACCAAAAGTGAAGGGAGTAATTATACCTGATTCAGAGAAATAATATCTCCCAAAGTTGGTGTTCATGCCCAAAGAAGGCACCAAGATCTGCTCCTGCTGAAGATGACACAACAACTGTGGAACAAAACCAGCAGAGTGCACACTGAATCCTTCACAAGAATCCTTTGGATGACAATGAGCACCAAACAGAATTAGCCTTTCAACAAAGACTGATATCAAAAACTTTTCTTGATCTTTCTCTAACAGAGAAAACGAATTGCAATAGATAGTGGTGGATGCAACAGGAGGGAGCTAGAGAAGAAGATGGTGAACTGCTTTTCTTTTCTCTAGGGTTTATGAGATCCCATCTCACAAAACTACAGGGTGTGTTCTGTATAAATCTCCTAGGGTTCGAATTCTTGTAAATCGAATAGGGTTTCCTCCAGTTGCTTACTGATTAAGAAAAGATCTCTTGATCATATCAGGAGGTGCCCTTATCCAAATTTGTATTTGGATTAGGACTTTTCTTAATCCTATCTACAGATTAGATAAGCTTTTGGGCTCATCCTAATCTCAGATCCGCCCCTTGTTAATGACTGATCAAATCAGCCCAGTTCGAAATGGGCTTTAGGCTCAATAAGGTTATGTGCTCAAATGTCTTCCAAACTGCTGCCTAGTTGGGCTTCTTTGTATGGCGTGGGACCCAAGTATTGATCTACACACCAGCCACATGGGTTCGGTCCAGCCTCTGTTACAAGGCCTGGTCGAATTCACTAGAGAGCCCAATGAACCCCCTTGAGCCCATCACATGGACCCTATGGGCCCAACACTTACACTAAGTGGTCCCTAAGCCAAGCCATCTTATAAAAACCCAGGGACTATGGGCAGGTGCAAGATTAGCCCATCAGGTGTTATCCCAAATGGCCTTACACTTAACCTCTCAGCCCATAATGATCAAGCACTGCCCGACAAGAGAGGACCTCTCCCTCGGCTACAAGGAACAATGCTGCACTCTTTACTCACATGGATCCCAGGAATTAAAACCATTTGCAAACATTTTGAAACCATACTTAAATATATATCACATATATAAATTTTGCAAAACAAAATTCCAACGATTGAAATCAACTGCCGGCAGTTTGGTTTCCATCAGAGAGAATGCATCCCCGATTACCTTTGTTCGACAAAGGGGCTGATCCCGTCACTATGATCACCCACTCATATGAATTCTCAGGCTGTCCCAACATACCCAGGTTTTGACCCCCACCAAGGATCTCACTGATTGGCATATCAAAGACAACCCAATCCGACACCTTGTGTAGTACCATAATTGGGTTTGGGGGTCAGGTGTAACTTTCTAGTTTTGCCCATCAATCTCCAAGGTCTAGGGCAATACTAGAAATCTGGTCCAGTTCAAAGGTTCAAATAATCCTACACTGCGTGTGCCTTGGGTTTCACCCTGGCGGCTGAGACAAGCCACCCCAACAGTTGGCAGCACACTAATGTTAGCCTTGGCAGGATAAATCTCCCTAGACTTATCCAACGGCTGTGAACATTTAAAACCAACACAAGTCTCATTAAGTGTCCAGTTTTAGAGTTTTACACACAGAAGTATACCACACAACATGAATCAAACATGTACTTCATTTATTTACATTAAATATCAAAAGTACATCAAAACTGATTGAAACTAAGGGCATACAAAAACTGTCCAACAAGGTGTTCAATTCATTTTCAGTTTCCATTTACTTTCTAGTAGTTATGTTATTTATTGTTCTATCTTTATTTAATTGGTAACCTCTCTAGCTATTGAGATTATATTGTTTATTTATTTAAAGTTGTAGTTTATTTTTCAATAGTTAGTTGATTGTATTGATCAATTAATTGATTAATTGCTAAACATTTTGACTAAGCCTTTATTTTTCTACATTTTATATTGAATCTTCAAGAATGCTTAGTTTCAGATTTAGGGGATGGTTTTAAGCTTGAATTAATCAATTTATTCTCAGTGCTTTTCTATCAGTTGCAAGGTAGGAGATCTTGCACATTGCCACTAATTACTTCACCAAGTAAGACTCTCCAAGTTATAATCTAGGTAAACACATCATAATGAATAAAGTGGAAGCTTTACACGAGAGTAGTTGAACATCATCACCACATCTCCAAAAGAAGAAGAGTGCACCAAGGAAGACGAAGAACAATTAAGAATACGAGGAAAGGAGCAAGCTTTGAAGGTGTCTTACATCAACTCAACCAAGGGATTTAAAGCATCAAGTCCATAAGTCTAAGTATCTTACAATTTTTAGGATTTTGATTTAATCTTTTACTTGATATACACAATACATTGATTTCAACAAGACTAAACTTAGTTGAACTAATCTTAGAGACCAGTGGTTCAAATAGGTTTGGTTCCTAGGCTTTTGTGGACTTAAACAAGTTTTAAAATATTGAAAATCATTTCTGGAAGCAAAGCAAAAGTCCTCTGGACTAAAATTCCAAGGTTTCCAAGTGTTGGATCTATCATTAGTCAACTATTGAAAAGCCTATAATCGACTACCCTTGATAATAGAGAGCAGTGTTAGCTAGTAGTGAAGGGAAGGTTCAGGTTAGGGCATAGACCAACACAAGGAAAGTTGAATGCAACCTAGTTAAGGGAATTGATGCCAATGGCACCTTACTAGTTGAACCAAATTGACTATTTCATTAAGGTAGGGTAAAAACCAATTGACCTTCCAACCCCTAAGTTAGACCCCAAGACTATAGCCATTGGGTGGGAAGAAGAAAGATTTAAAGAAGAGTTTGACTATTACAAGCGCAAAATCAACTTGGCTGAGTGTGCAGAAGGGGATTTCCTTAGACCGATTATCAAGATGATCAAAATAGTCTATGACCCCTTTCAGCCTAATGATTTTAACCTCTTCAGTCTAGCCGATCTGTTCAATGAACTAAGTAATGAAGCATTGCCTGATGTAGCCTGATTGCTAGCTACATGGGACCTCAAACTCTTTCAACCGGGCGAAGTTGATCAATAGCCAAATACATTGGCCACCTTTACAATTGAGTCTTTTCAACAATGGTATCGAGTTTGAAGGCTTGGAGAAATGAGGAAGCATATTTCACTGCCATCCCTCCAAGCAATTGGGTTAGTCAGAACCTCTAATAGTCATTAATGTATGACCCAACACAGGACAATGAATAATGAATTGGTGTGGACCCAATGGATGAAATTGAGGAGGATCTTTGGTTGAGTCAACCCTACTAGCTTATGTAAAGCATGTGACACGTTAGTTATTAAGTTGTGGATCCCATACCATACAAGATGGAATCTCCCAATTAGAAAATGTAATTTCTAGAATTTATAATGTGCTAATGGTTAATTAAAAGTTTCATGTAAGAGTCCTAGTTAAACTATCAACTAGATAGTCTAGTGTAACTAGGATTTTACTAGAAAATCTAGCTAGAAAGGTTCTAGTTTTTGGGCTAGATTAGGAGAGAAAGATTCTCCCCAACTTAACCCTAATTATGTTAAGAATCATAAATAGAAAATGAGAGGACTCTTACAGTTCTCCATAGTCTATAAATAGAGTGCAAAAAGTGGAGATCAAACAATACTATCTCCTAATTTGCTAAAATCAACCTAGCCTTGTAAGACCTATCTTTCAAGAAATCATCACCCAAATTCTAGAAAAGTTTTTCTAAGACTACAAGATCATTGTTGCATCATCTTCAGCTGCTTGTAATGTTTTGGGAAGACCAATGCTTGGGTATGAACACCATTTAGATTTATTTAGTTATAGACATAATAATCAAGTACTACACTCGTTTTTGATTCAATGATTTGACTTTCTTGGTTGAATAATCCCAAATGATCCAAGGAGAAAAAGCGATTTTCTCACCATGTGCGATTTCACCATTAAGGTTTTAAGATTTTTTTGAATTTCAACCTCTCTAATTGCTTGAATTTTTGCACGTAATGATCACTAGATATAGGTAAAGGTTGATTGCATTATAATCATGCCTAAATCTCTTGATATAGGTAAAGGCTTTACCATCAAGAAGCATAGTCATGATGTCAGCTAATTGATGCTTTAAGTCAATAAACACTAGTTTAATGTTCTCAATTTGAATATGATCCCTTATGAAATGATGCCTAATCTCAATGTGTTTAGTTCGTAAGTGCTGCATTGGATTTTTGAAGAGATTTATTACACCAATGTTGTCACAGTGAATTAGAACCTTTGCAAATTTTAGGTCATTGTCTTCTAGGGTTTGCATCATCCATAGCAAATGGGCTGTACAACTTCCTATAGCCATCTATTCAATTTTAGTTGAAGTCATTATTCTTTCCATACCATAACCCTAAATTTGCAGTCCCTTAACATATCTAAGTATTCTCTTGACTACTTTTATGTGAGTTTCTTTAGGATCACTCTGGTACTTGGCACATAGGCAAATTGAAAGCATGATATCTGGTCTACCGGCTATGAGATGTAGTAGAATCCCTATCATTCCCCTATATATCTTTTCATTCATTGATTTGCCTTTTGGGTCTTGATCAAGTTTGGATGAAGTACTCATTAGAGTACAATCTGGTTTAGCTTGATTCATTCCATTTTTTATTCAAAATTTTCATTGTATATTTGGACTGACAAACGGATGTTTCATCTTCTTGTTGTTTTATTTGCAGTTGAAGTTTAATTCACCTAGCATACTCATCTCAAATCATATTCCATGATCCTAGAAAAATCTTTACATAGGTTTTCATTTATGGACTTAAAGATAATATCATCTACATATATCTGAATGATAATCATATATTTTTAACAATTTTTATAAAGAGTGTGAGATCAATCTCTCATGCATACCAAGCTCTAGGGGCGTGTTTTAATCCATACAAGGCCTTTGTCAACTTAAATACATGATTAGGAAATTCTTGATTTTCAAACCTTGTGTTTTGCTCAACACAAACCTCTTCACTTATGAATCCAATTAAGAATGCTTTTTACATCCATTTGAGAAAGTTTGAAATTATTATAACTGACATAGGCTTGACTCTAACCAAGCTATAGGGGTATAGGTTTCATCATAATCAATTCCTTCTTGACTGTATCTTTTTGGATAGAAACTAAATTGCTTTCTTCTCTTATGTATCTACTCCTATAGGTTACATGTATTGTTTTCATCATAACCTGTAGGGGTATAGGTTACATGTATTGATTCCTCAACCACTAATGTTCTTTTGTTGTACACTTTGTATGCTTTACTGGTTGAGAATAACCAAGGAAGATGCTTATATCTGATTTCACATCAAATTTTCCAAGTCACCTTGATGTTTAGGATGAAAGATTTGCACCCAAAGACTTTGAAGTAACCAATCCTTAGATTCCTTCCATTATATTGTTCATACAATGTTTTTCCAGAGGAAGACCTAATAAGTACTCTATTCATAATTTAGCAAGCTAAATTAATAGCTTCTTCCCAAAGTGTTTAGGTACTTTGTGTTCATCAAAAATAGTTCCGGCCATTCTTCAAGTGTTCTATTTTTTTTTCTCTATAACACCATTTTGTTGTGGTGTCTTAGGTGTAGAGAAGTTATCATTTTTAATTCTTTTTATAAAGGATTTAAGACACTTTGTTCTTTCACTTTTGTGTGTTAAAAACAAAGTGTAGGTGTATCTAGAGTAGTCATCTACAATAACTAGAACTAAAGGTGTCAATGGACCGGCTTAGGATTGGACCCCATCCAGTCCAAAATCAATTTGGATAATATTTATTAGATTGGATTGGACCTGGTCCGTCCGTAACAAATTTATATTGGATTTGGTTGCATTAAGCCAATATCTGGTCCATTGATATAAGATAAGAACATACGTGTCAATGGACCGGGTTTGGGTTGAAACCAATCTAAATCAAAATGAATTTGAACAGATTGGATGGTCGAGACATTGAATTGGACTGGTCCAAATTGGTCCAAAACATTCAGTGGATTGGATTGGACCTGGTCCATTTACAATGGATTCACATTGGATTGGATCGGATTGGACCAAATCCAGTCCAATTGACATCCCTAACTAGAACATATGATCTTCCTCCTAAATTGATTGTTCTCATAGGCCCAAATAAATCTAAGTGAAGCAGCTAAAGGGGTCTAGATGTAGACAAATTTATTTTAGTTTTGAAGGATGTCTCTGATTGTTTTCATAGTTAACATGTTTCATAGATTTTGTCTTTTGAATATTTTAGTCCAGGGAGACCATCAGCTAAGTTGTTTTTGACAAGGTTATTCAAGAGGCCCATACTTGCATCTCCTAATCTTTTGTGTCTTCATGAGGAATTTTTGTCCATTACTACTAAGCACCTTAAACTATCATGATATTTTTAACAAAATCAACAATGTACACATTATTTAATCTAGACCCTACAAGAATATACTTATCTAAGTTATTGTCTTGAATAAAACACCTGATTAGATTGAAAAGAAACTCTATAATCTTTACCACAAAATTGGCTAACACTAAATAAATTCCGTTGTCTATAATAGAGGTAAAAGAGTTATGTACTGAGATGAAAAGGTCCAAATTTCCTATCATGTGCCTTGAGCATTCACTTTCAAGGACCAATTTTCCCACCCTTGGAGATTTTAAATCCTTGTAATCTTTGGCCATTAAGCAATTGATGGATACTTGCTCCTAAACCTTGTTACATTCCCTTTCGGCTATTAATTCTTCTTGTAGACTTTCAACACCTTCTTTGAACAAGTAGTTGAGCGGAGTATGAACTTTCTCATATTCTGCTTGTAGTGTTTTCCATATTTCATAGGTTGAAGTACAAGAATCAACCTTTTTTGCATCATGATAATTAAGATCTTTCTTCAGGAGGTTCACTGTTCTATCATTTTCTTTCTTCTCAATTGATGGATCTTTGTCTATAACTTCCTAGAGATCATATTCCAGGGAGATGAAGTAGATCTTTATTCTAGCCTCCAAATAGGTAAAAATGAATGATATCGAAACCAAAAGCTAAGAAGATTGAGTATCCTTAAGCAAATGGAGCACTTCCTTGGGTAGCCATTATTCACCAAGCTATTAAGATTTTAAACCGGTGAAGTTGCTCTGATTCCAATTGTTGGGATTTGTGGCTTTACTTAAGAGAGAGGGTGGGTGAATTGGGTATAGCTTAAAAGTCTCCCCCAAAAACTAAAATTAAGCCTTATTAGGTAAAGAAGGCTTAGAGTGTGTTGACAATGGTTGAATAAAAAAAATAACAACTAAAAGTATTAACAGTTAAATAAATAACGAAAAATGAACACAAATAGCTGTTGATTGTAAATAGCAAGTAGAAGTAAATCGATAAGAAATAAACACAACTGCAAGAAGTGTGTGTGTGTGTGCAATTTTTGCATCTACAAAGTAAATAAAAAAAGAATGTAAAAATATAGTTTTGCATCTAGAAAGTAAATAAATAAAGAATATAAACAATAGTTGCATGAGTATGTGCAAACTGAAGATTCAAGCAATCAAGTAACAAGCAAGGTAAAGGACTATTGAGAGGAATCTCAAGAATAACAAATATTTCTTATAAAGAACTAAATAACCAAAAAATTGAAATTTAACAATAAATGTGAACAATAAAAACAATAAACTATAAAAATGTAAATGTAAAGCAATTAGGTGTTAGTGGTTAGTAGTCAGTAGAAGTTAGTAAACAATAAAACACAATAACTGTTGAAAGTAGAGCTAGTGCAGTTAGTAAATGTTAGTAAGCAATGAAGCAAAATAACTGTTGAAAGGAAATGTTAGTACACTTAGTAGAATATTAGTAAAGTTAGTAGATTAGCAACTGCACTGTAATACTTTTATCCTAGAGAACAAGAACTACAAGATACCGATATATTCAAATTTAGGAAGTTAGCAAGATGTTAGTGAACAGTTGATGGCAAATAATTGCGAAAACTTGAAATGAACCAAATAAATTACAAAAAGAAAGAAAAGCCAATAGAAAGTGCAAGCACAATTTTTATAGTGCTTCAACAACAATAAGTTTTTTAAGGCTTCTATAAGCTTGAATATATTTATGAGTGCTACCCTCACTCAATAGAACTTCATGGCTGCCTACCAAACCTTGATTGGACTTGCAAGTTCCAATTAAATCTCTAATGGTGCTCAACCATATAACACTTCCTGCACTCTAATGATACTACAATTAAGCACAAATACAATAGGAACAATGGCTCTTAGTAGGTAGATAAAGCAAAATACAACACAAACTGTTTAGTTGCAAGAGATTAAACAAATTCAAATACATAGCTTAATAAAGAGATTCCCAATAGCTTGGTGAGATTGTGCAAGCACAAAGGCTTCTCATCTTTTCTCACTCTTAAAACTATTAAAGCTTACAAATCTCTTAAAAAAGAAACCCATGCAAACTTGTTCTCACAAAAAAAAAAAAAAAACTATACACTATTTACAATCTATGCACAAGTTGCTTTATTGATTGTTGTTTGTTTCAAGACAAAGCCTCTTATTTATAGAGGATGGAAAGGAAGTAACCATTTTCTAGATGTTGGCAGACTTTTATCATTCAGGGAAATGATTCAAAATGTCCTTAGATAAAAGACATGCTAAAACTAGAAGTAGTCATTTATGCCTTCAAATAGTTAAAAATCTATCAAGGTAGTCGACTAGATGAAGGGAGGACTCTTTATTCTCTTCTGGTTGCCTAGTTCCTCCAATCAATCGACTGATATGAGATTTTAACTTTGACTGTCAAAGGTAATCAACTATGCATTTTTGGGTAGACGACTACAGCATAGTGTCGGGGCTTTACATGTCTTCATTGTCAAAGGTAGTCAACTATGCCTTTCTAGGCAGTTGACTATAGTATAGTGCTAGGGAATTTCTTGCCTTAGCTATCAATGGTAGTGAACTAAGCCTTTTTAGGTAGTCTACTATCGCTTAGAAGTAGCCTTTGCTTTCAAGGGTAGTCAACTATATGATTTAAGGTAATCAACTATTTGTAAACCTAAAAGATATGACACTTAGACCAAAGACTTGATGCATCTTTCTACTTATTGAGTTATTATAGCAAAAATATTCTTGAACTGCTTTAAAGCCTTCTTAGTCTTTGTAGCACATTGTGGTTCTTTTATTCTTTGAGATCCTAGGAGAAATCTTTAAATTTGGAGAGAGTAGTGATGATGTTGATGATATTTACCTCATTCACTTAAATCAAGAAATGATTCCACTTCTTCTACTTTAGCAAGGTGCTAGCAACAAATGTATAACTACATTTATAGAGCAAGCCATCCAAGCCCCACTCGCTTTGAATAGTCTTTAGTGAAGAAGACCTTTGTCGTGGAAATGAGGACCTCATTAGCCTCTCCTAGTCGGGATCGACCAGCGCCACATTTCTCTCTTCATTGATTGGAGCATGACTACAGCTGACAACTTGCCTTTAGCACCTCTTTGAGGGCCGAAGTTAACCTTCTTCTTGGCTATGGACTCTTGGAATGTCCTTACTCCTCATCCTCAAAAGCCATGTTAGAATCTACAAAATGAACCAAAGTTAGTACTTGAACAAATTATCAAAGAAAAAGGAACCAAGAAGAGATTAATGCCTTGATGACTCAATTACCAAGTTGAGTCATACTCCTTAGTGTTGGTCTCAAAGTCAACTAACTTTCAAGGTCTCTATTCTCCTTGTTAGAGAATATGTTTGGCATGGGTGCCTTAACCTTGGTCCTTGGGGTGGTGAGCTCAATGTTAAAGGGTCGCACCCATCCCAGGAGGAGACGAAGAATAACCTCCCCTTCCAATCATGGATAGAGGATGTTGCCCCATAAATAAATTTCAAGTTGGGATGGGTTAAGAAGTAATAATAGACCTTATATTGGGGATGCTTCTTTAAGAAAAGAAGAGTATGGAATAATGGGAAGGTCAAGTCGACTCCCCTAAGGTTGGCAACATGGATGAGCCCAACAAGGTACTAGTTGGAAGACTGCAACTATTCTCACTAAAGACCACCATGTAGTCAAGGGATCAAATAACGGGATGAGCCAAGGAGTAGTGTTGTTGCACCCATCCATACAATTAGCAGGCTAGTGATAGAGGATGCCATAAGTCCTAGGTGAGATGGGATGTGAATGTTGGCAAAGCCTCCATCAGCCATCGAGGTCGGTGAAATTTCCCCTACTCTCCTCATCCCACTCTTGGTGGACCATATTGCCTACATCTCCTAATAATGGCCTAGGTGGTTACTAAATTGGAAGTTGATACATGTTCCATGAATGAGGAGCACAATGACACTCCCCAACACCTAAATAAGGGCATGCCACCAAAGGTGAGGGCTTATTTTCACTTTTGCTACTAAAAACTCTCTCCTAAGCTTACTTGCTCTCTTTGTTGACCCTATGTGTTTTGATGATAACAAACCCATTGAGAATATTAATTGTGTGTGACTAAGTATGCAAATATCTTATGGAAAAAATATTTTACCCTAAATAGAAGTAAAGGTGGAAATCTAACAAAGATGAAGATGTAGAAGCTTTGCTGAGTTTAATGCCAAAGCATATTGATTTCATCACCATCATCAAATCTCTTCAACTGATGAAACTCTAGCAAATAAATCATTATAAAGGCTATTTATTAAGAACTAAAAATTTTGGAGTTTCTCAAATTAATCGTCTACTACAACTACTCATTAAGGAGAAGAATACATCAAGCTATGCCTTAATTGTGTCAATCTTTACAAAATCGATGTAATCAGTTGTTTAGATGCACTCTTTTGATACTCAACAAGATTGAACTTGGGTTTGGGAACCTTAAAGACCAAATGACTAGAATAGGTTTCGTTCTTAGGATTTCCTCAACTTAAAAAGTGTTTTACAATCTCAAAAAATCACTTTGAAATCCAATGGAAGTGATTCCAAGCCTTTGAATGAAAAATTTCAAAGTCTTCAAGTGTTGCCTTGTCTCACAAGCAAGATTGCCTAGGCTCTATATTATAGTTAACTACCCAAAAAAATCATAGTCCACTAAATGTGACAGTTGAGTCATGAATTTCTAGGACTATAAAACATAATCGACTACCCCAAAAGGCATAGTTGACTACTGATGACAATTGAGGCATAAGAATGCCATGTCTAAGAGACATAATCGATCACCTAAAAAATGCATAGTTGACCAACCCAAATAGACCTAGTTCGTAATTAGTCTCAATCAACTGATAAGAAGGAACCAATTTACTGGGAGAGAAAAAGATTCCTTCATTTGTCAAGTAGCCAACTTGCAATTTTGATAGTTGACTACTTTGAAAAATTTTGACCATTTAAAAGCCCTAACAGGTACAATCATCTTTGGAAAGCCAGCTATCAAGTTGGAGAAATTTTGAAGCATTACTAAGAATGGAAAAAATCCTCCAATAGCTAGAAATTGGTCATTTGCTCTCAAATCCTCTATAAATAAAGGAAGTTAGCTTGATTTAAACAAGCAAGAGAAATAAAGAGAAAGACAACCTATCTTTTCCTTGTACATAGTGTATAATTATTTTTTAGAGAGAACAATTTAGCTAAATTCATTTTTGTTGAAGAGACTCTTGAGCTTCAATAATCTTAGAGGTGAAAAAAGTTGAGAATCCCTTGAGCTTGTACTCACCCATTTGTTCTAGATTTCTTCACTAGGCTAAGCATCTTTAAAAACTCTAACAACTAATTAAGTTTGAGCTTATATTGTTATATCTACCAAACAAAGAGGTCTCTAGATGTAAACCTATTTGTGCTAAAGCAGATACTTTCCTTGGTTTTAGTGCGAGTCATAAAAATTTAAATTTGATCATATACTTGTATTTTTCTTTACTTGCACACGTGCATACATGTGCCCTCACATTAGTCAAATAATACATGAAGGAACCACTAACCGTCACCAGCATATCTATTGGTGTTTTGACAAACCACTTTAATTTACTAATCAAAGAGTTAGAAATTCAAGTTTCTTACAAGTTATTTTCTGTTCTCTTTGTTCATGATTTATATTATCAGATTCATTTTATTAATAATATATAATATTTTTATAATTTCTATTATAAATTATTAGTGCTATTGAATATCCCACCATAATCCTTATAATATAAATCCAAAGGATAAGAATTTGATTCAAATCAGAATATTAAGGCTGTGGTTGGTTGCAGTGCAATTTTATTTGCACTAGTACAAATGTATGAGATCAGTGCAAATGAAAAAAAATTCAAATTTTGGTTTAATTTTGTTTTGGATTTTACTTTATTCTACTTCGTGTCTTATTTTGCTTCATTTTTATTGCAACCAAACAATTTAAGGTAAAATTTGAAACAAAAATAAATCAAAACTTATACCCAAATAATTTGCACTACCATAATTTTGCATCACTGCAAAAGAATTTGTAGTGCAATTAACCAAACATGGCCTAAGGAATAAAATTTGGATTTAGGCATATCCAACCACATCCGACCCATTTATTGGTTTTTTCATGTTGTCAAAGAGTTGAACAATGCAATGGTTTTTTCGTGTTGTCAAAGAGTTGAACAATGAAAATAGATGGCGAATGCCTGATCGAATTGATCGGGTCATATAAGAACAAGGTTCAAGTCTATATCGGTCTGTTAGGATGCCTCAGCTGCATACATCACTGCACTTCTACTTGACACCTATCGTAATGATAAACGACTTGTCTTGCCGTGACCTTTTCTTGGATTCTCAAAACTTCTGTCGCTCCATCCCCGCAGGGGCAAAGAACCCGTCTAGAAGTGCTTTTAAATAAAAATGCTTTTGATCCACAAAACAGCTAGTTTGGGAGAAAAGTCCCTTACTTTCTTTATTTTTCTTTTTCTTGTATTTTAGACGTACGACATAATTTTGTATTTTCTAGTTTGCTTATATGTTTATCTTCAATACGTTTCTTATCTTATATTTTTTAATAGATACAAAAAAAAAAGCACTACAGGGAAATAATAGTTTCTTTCGATGAGAATTTGATTTTTTTTCCCTGAATATGTTTTGTAATAATCCTCGTTTTCAAAGATCCACCATTGACTTTGCAATAATTCACCCTTCCAAAAAATTATCAAAAATAATTCTTTATTTCAAAATTAAGGCTTTGTTTGGAAAAGCTTTTACTTTTGAGCTTTGTTCTGTGGGAAGTAAAAATGAAACAAAATGTATTTTAATAAGCATCTGGTAAGAGTGATCTCTTTTAAAAACATAACAATTTAAGCGAAAATGTTTTTAAGCCCCAAATCACAAAAACCCCTTTTAGTCTTTAGAAGCACAAATTGTAAAGCTTACCCAAACACAACCTAAATTTCTATATTTTATGGTGGAGAGGCCGAATGGTAAATTGAATGGATGATTAGAAATAAACCACCATCTCATAGATTATATCTCAATTTCTCAAGTTTCTTTGACAAACCCAGTAGGGTTTTCCCTTTAATTAATGCTATTTATTTATTTGATCCTCTAAACCCAAGCTCTATTCATCATGGTTCTTTTTTTTTCTTATCTTGGACCAGCTTTTTGAGCTTGTGGACGTTATCCCACTCACAGAGGAATCATGATGCCATCCATTCACAAATAATATTGACACATAGAATTGAATCATAAAAAGCTCACGACCACGCTTTATCTTCCTTGTGATCGAGATGCCTTTCACCTTCTTTGATATTTCCACTTGGACAAATAAAAGTGCCCTTGACCTAAATTGCAAATGATGACAATGACATAATGTTCTCTTTTGATGTAACCTTTGAAAATTCCTTCTCTTCAATTCCAAAACTGTATGTTTACTTGTTCTATATGTACACCTTCTCCTGCTGACTTTCATTCCTTTTTCCTTTAGATTTTTGCCTTCTTTAATTTCTCGATTCTTCCATCTATCGAGATGACTAACGCACTCTCTGATCCATTTGATTCTTCCATCTCTTGAGATGACTAATGCATTCTGATCCATTTCTAACAAGTTTATAAATAATCTAAATGATTCCTTGAAGAATGTGTCAACTGGGATTTGATTGAAAGTTTTAAACAAAGGGAGAAGGATTTAAAAAGGTTTTGACCATTAACCACTGTATTAAATCTACGTACTCCCTGTAAATTACTCCATGCAGTACAATCTCCACCCATCTTTGCAAGGCTCAATGGTCATTTAAAGGGCTCCACATGAAGAAGTCATGGTCCTTACTGAATCATGACTTGAAACAAACTGTCATCAATCTCTTAAAGGACTGATCGATCACGATCCGGGATCCAACTTCGTGTTTGCCAAATCACAGCTGGTTAAATTTTGGAAAAGATAATAGACATACGTGAATAATTGATTTTTAAAGTATATTCAGTTGAGTAACTAGGGCGTAATTATATATTGTTTTTATTTAATTACTTTTTTATAACTTTAGTATTTGCCTGAAAAGCAACAATTTTACTTTCTAATTCAAATCTCTCTCTCTCTCTCTTTCTCTCTCTCTGTGTGCCAAAGCAAAAGGAAGCTGTAATAAAGAAAGGGAAAAAGAAAGAACCCAACCCATCTGCCATCTTTCCTTCACGATCGATTCAAGCAAAAGGCTCATCCGTCTCTCTGATCAGATGAACTTCCTCCCTCCCACTCGCCAGCTCTCACACTCTTCATTTCCCTCTAGTTCATGCAAGATCCAAGGAACTCACAGTCACAGACAAGGTATGTGAGAGAACCTCTCTCTCTCTCTCTCACTCACTCGTTATAACTCAAAATCTTCTGCAAGCAAGCTTGATTAAAATCCATGTTTAGTAGACAACCACACATGTCGTGCCAAGCAGTATAACTGAGTCTTACTCATATCTCATCTATTATGCATATATACAGAAGCACCAACAATTAACTTGCTTGTTCAGTCAGCTTCTCTCTCTCTCTCTCTAACTCGTCCATTTTACAGAGTCCAGACAGTGCGGCCCTATACTTAGACATTATATTAATATCTCTTGATCCATGTAAATATACGATTATATTTAAACCCATTAACTCGTTGTCCTTCTTGACAAATACATGCTTGTGCTGTAGGAAGCCCTGGTATCAGAGAGCAATGGAGGCAGCAAATTTATGGAAACCCATATCAAAACCCACTGAGGTTTCCACGAATCCCAACAGATCTAAGCTAAGGAAGTGTTCTTCTCTTAAGGTTGCAACTTCATTCACTCGGGTATGTCTTTGTGCACCCATCTCTTCTTATACTGAAGTTTTTCGAGCCGATCTTCCACCGAGGAGGAGCAACAGCTATCCTAGATCAAAGCCATTGGTGATACCACCTCCCGAAACATTTCCCAGTTATAGAATCAGTACAGAAGGCAGCAGGAGGGTTTTCCGGGGGAAGTCATTAACTGATGATGTTCTCATGAGAAGATTTGTTGTGGAAGAAGAAGCAATGATGCAGGTTAGGAGAAGGAACGAAATGGATGTTGTAAGGAGGAGGAGCTCCATGAGAAGAAAGAAACTGGGTCCTAGTCGGCTTAGTAGAATGGTTATGGCCGGAGATGATTAATTTTATTGATTTTTTTTTTTTGAAGTTTTCGATCCTATACGAAATGATCAGTAACTTTTGATTTTTTTCACTTCATGCTCATTTTGTTTTAATTTTCTTTTCTAATCAGTTTAATTCCCTGGTTGGCATATCTTAATTTTAATCATGGAATTGCAATGGTTATGTTAATTTTGACATTTTCTTTAATTTGTTGTTATATATAGTTATATTGATTCTATTACTAAATCAACATAAGTTGCTTTCGCACGTTACAAAATCAGTAGTCTTTTGGTGTATTTAAAAGGACACTGATTTTAGTTGGACAGCTCAGATTTGTGGAAGTTTGAATTGGAAGTAGTGCTGTATATATGACTCAGACCGGACCAGATGGTTGAACCGCTGACCCAGTGACCATTTTAAATCAAAATAAAATTACATGTGGAGTGATGTGGTCCCTGCAGTTTGCAGTTCTATTGTCACAAACTTAATGGTCCAAGCCAACTGAGGGGCTTCTCAGTTGGTATGTTAGCTGGTTTTTTTTAACAGATTTAGATGAGGATTGGGAGAATAACGGTTGAACCCAGGGTTGGAATTTTAGGCTCAAAGTACAGTTGGGATGGGTGCCAGTTCGGAATTGATGCTAATTCATGGGCAGGCATTGGTGTATAGAATGGGGGGTTTTTGAATGTTTATAGTTCTGCAGTGGAAATCTGAAATATGCTAATTCATGGGCAGGCATTAGTGTTTTGTGGGTAGAGTTCTTGTGGGTAGGAGATCTGGAGTCACCCAGAAGGGCCCTATGGGGATTCGGGCATATCACCAAATTAAAAAAAAAGCAAATATAAAAACAAAACTCAATGGTCCTTTACCAAAAAAACAAACGGGTTTGAGTTCAAATTCGATATTCGATTTTGATCCTGTTAAGGGCGATCTGAATTCAATCCATTTATAATTGGATGAAATTTGAATTCATCTCTATTTGATCCGATATAATCTGATTTGATTTGATTTGAACAAATATTTAGGACCTATAATATATATGCATGGGTTTTATTCAGCAAAATTGAACTAAAAGAAGCCCTATGACATGTAATTAATTTTATATAGAATTTAATGAATTTTAAATTATATTTTTTCTTAATAATTTATTAGTATATATATAATATATATTATATTAAAACAAAGATAACCACAACAGATGGTCTCTACTTTCTCCTCTTAACCAACAGGCCAGAATATTTAATGATTGTACTCTTTTATATCTAATATGACTTAATAAATTATCCACTTATAAAAAAATTGCCACACAATATTTAAGTTGTTGGGATCAAATTACAGGCATTGTTAGCTCCGGCAGTCTTGATACTCCTTTAACTTATCATATATTGAACAAGAAATGATAAAGTTCTAACCTTTGACAAAAACTGAAACTCTGTAAGAAACTGTTAACAAGGGATCCAAATTAAGTTGGTTTTCATGGGCTCTCAAGCCTCAACATTCTCAGCCCAATGCAGTTTGTTTTGGTATCCATGGGGTCATGGCATTCTCAACCCATCAATATCTGTTTCTCTCACTGATACATCAAATTAATGACTGATAGAATAGTAGTCCAGCTGTACAAACTTAAGGAATCTAATAGGTACTGCGTTGGGATATGATGGTTTGAATTGGTTACCTAGTTCAGGATTGCTCATTTTTCTCACTGCCTATAATTGAGATCAGGTTGATGGTTGGAATCATATAATTTGGTTGATTCATCCATCTTAATACAACCAAATCATGCACCCTTAATATAATAACACATTCTACCGTCTTTGATATATGTCTAATTTGGTTGATTCCTTCATCAATACAAAACTTTCCAATTTGGAAATAGAAGATTTTATAGTGAAATCTATTTTATAAATAACAGAGAGAGAGAGAAATGGAGGGAGAAAGAGAGTGAGTGAAAAATAAAAAGAAAGAACAAGAGAGATAAAAAGATAACAAGAAAGAGAGATTTGGTGTTTTGTTTTGGTCTTTTCTTTGTTTTTCCTTTTTTTTTTTTGAATATATGATTTCTTTGAATGTGTTTTACTCCACCCACTCCTATTTCCGTACATGGACACTCACGAAGACCCTTCACAAGTGGATATAGTCACTTGGAGGGAGGCCAAAGAGAGGTCATTTATATAGTTGATGGTTAAGCACGTTCGTTTGGTCCGCAAAAGGACTAGAATGAGAATTGAAATCCCCAAAAATCATAAGCAGAATCACCAATTTTGGAATCAAGAACGGATTTTGATTGTTGTTGTTTGGTACATTGGGAGTTGGAATTAAATTCAACTGAAAATATTACTTTATTAATATTTTATGAATATATATTATAATTTTTTAGTACATTGTTGTTATTATTTTATTAGTATTTAATAATTAATATCTTAGTATTTATCATTAATTTATTTTTACTTTACTGATATATTTTTATTTTATTATTATATGACTAGTTTTTAATTATTAATGTTGTGTTATTATTATTTTCTTATTATTTTAGTTATATTGTATTAATATTTTATTAATATTAGGATTGGGGGGTCCTTTTGTTAGGAGTGTTATATAGAGTGGGCATTCCCCCATATGGAGAAATCCCACTCCCCCAAGAATGGAAATCAGAATTTCTTTCTTGCCAAAACAAATGGTAGGAATCAAAGTGGGCCATTATGTTTCCGATTGCAAGCACCTATTCCTGGAAACCAAATAGACACTAAGTGCTAGTAAATGTGTGTGAGACTATCCTATTTTGGTAAGAATGTTATACAAGTATTGAGATGATTATCAAGGGGTTTTACTTTACTAAGATACTAACTTCAAGTATACTTCATACAGAAGTATAAGTGTGGAAAGCAAGTAAGGAAGAAAGGTTGTCCATATCTAGAAAAGTTGGAGTTCATCTATTCGGCGACTAGTGCCACAAGTTTCACATAAATGGGTAATGTTGAGATCCCTTTAAGCGAGGATATTGACCACATCCCAATGACATAGGACCATGTTGCTAACAACTCTTCTAATGACATATTCACACCATATGCATCTAATCCTGAAACTCTAGAGTTGACACCTGATGGTGCATGATCTGAGCACTCCTATCTGGCAGAGGCTGCACTCCTATCTGGCGCCAGACAAGATATCAGCGAGGAAGAAGGTGAAGGATTCCCGGGGAGCTCTCCCGACGGGAACACTCCGATGCTTAAGTCAGAACTTGGTGGAGAGCTGAGAAAGAGAGAGTTGTAGAGAAATAAGCTAAGAGTGGAGATGCGCAAATACCTTTGCCCATGAGGGGTCGGGGCCTTTATATGTTGATGTGCTGACAAATCAAGTATAACCGCCTATGATTCTCTGCTGCAGCCATTATTTGTTAGGGCTGAGCTGGTGGGCGCAGGTAACCGTTGTAGGGTACGGCCCTGCCAAACAGGGGACACTTGCTAGGGTTTGGCAGGCATGCCGCCGCCTGGCCAGAGACGTGGGTGCAATCTCCAGATCTGGTGGGTATGACTGTCAAGCAATACACCGAGCTACCTGGTACCAAGCTACTGCTAATATGCCGAGGTGCTTCTACCCGAGGCAAGTCTTTGAGGCAACTACTTATGTTTGGGCAGGAGCCTACTGGCGAGCTTACCTGAAGTGCCTTCAGTTCGGGATGTTCCTTACCCAGGGATCTTAGATCGGGGTGTTCCCTTCTTGAGGAGGAGCTCGAGGGCTCCTTTACTTGGGAGGAGCTCGGGACTCCTCACTTGGAGGGACCTCGGGATGCTCCCCCCTTGGGAGAGAGCTCGAGGTAATCGGAGTACCACTTTGCCCCGAGTTGCCACCTGTACTGAGCTGTCAGGGTGGATCCTAGCGAGCTCATTACGTCGAGTTGTGGCTAGGTTGTCATGCCGAGTTGTCTCTTATGTCGAGTCATGTTCACGTGTCCCCCTATTATGAGGTCGGGCCAAATCACCCTCCATCAATTACTCCCCAACTCCCCGTGTTAGGGGTCTTGACCCAATGCGGGGAGTTCACAGCGTACGGGTGGATTTGGCTCGAAGTTCATCCGTCTAGTCAGGCAGCTTGTCGGTCGGACCAGTTCACAGCTTGACTCAATCAAGGGTAACCCGAGTCGCGTACAGTTCACACACGGACGTCACGCGATTTATAAACTCCACGGACGTCAAAAAATGCGCTAAACTGATTTCACCTCGGAGGTCGCGTAGCCGGTTTTCTTGAGAGCCGTTAGATCATCTTGATCGTGACCGTTGATGCTCGGACATAGCGGCTATAAATAGGGGGGACCCGAGTCATTTTCTTCGCCATAAGTTCACTAGCACTTGTCTTGAGGTTGCGTCTAAGGTCTTCAGCTCGGGTTCTCCAGTTCGTCTCTTTTCCCTAGCTCGATTGCTTTTTTCTTTGGTGAGTCTCCCTAGTTCCTTCTTTCAGTTCGGTTCTAGTCTTTTCAGCTTTGTAGCTAGCTTCCCTTAGTTCATTTTTCAGTCCGTAGCTATGTCAGACCATAGCTTCAACAGTCTCTTAGATGAGCCCGAGGTGGGTGTCCCGACTCAAGTGGGTGCCTCCGAGGCACAGTTAGTCTACGAGGTGTGGGAGACCTCAGGTAACCTAGCATCCACCTCAAATCGAGGTCGGATAATTGACAAGTTTGGTCCTTCTACCATGACGGTAGATAGGCTTAGGAGCCTGATAACTCGGTATAACCTTCCTAGGGAGTATACCTACCACCTTCCTGCGGGTGACTTCCCTTGGGAACACGGTCGCGACGAGATCGTTATTTTTGGGGAGCAGCTCGCGGCCGAACTCCGCCTTCCATTGCACCCCCTCATTGTTGGTGTTAAATCACTTCGATGTAACCATAGATCAACTCTGCTCGAACTCTGTCCGAAACGTGGTCGGTACAATTTCCCTCTGCTTCGACTATAACCTTCCTCTTGACCTTGACATTTTCTCTTCTATCTTGTCGATAAAGAAAATGCATCTAGCATTATCCCTGAGCACAGACGGACCTACTACCTGTCCCCTGCCCGGGCTTCAAGTTGTTACATAAGCTTCCCAGTAAAGTCCCGGCCTGGAAACGGGATTACTTTGTAGTTCGTAACTCTGTGGGGTAGCCCTTCCCTACTCACTAGAGGGTGGCCATTCAAGACTCCGGCATTAGGCTAGATCGGGATACAAGTGAGATACTTCAGTCTTGGACGGAGCTCGGCTTCGACAACCTGGACTACCTCGCCGAGAACAAGCTCTTTGAGGCCGATCTGAGTCCCGGTAGGTCACCTTAGTATTTTTCTTCGGTAGCCAGTTTTTACTTCTTGGCAGCATTTCTGACGTTGAACTCTGTTGCAGGTCCTATGGAGCTACTTAGTGCAGAGAAACTCTTCGGAAAAACGAAGGGGAGAAAGAAGCGAACTGCGAAGAGAGCTCGCATTGAATCTCCACGGGCTCCTACTCTGGAGCCCGAACAGCCTGTTGTAGCTCTGGTGATTGACTTGGAGGAATCAGAGAACCTCCCACCTCGGGAGCCTGAGGCGATTGCAGAACCTGTTCCTGAGACTACGGAGCCCGCTCCCATGCCCGTCTCTTCCTTAGGGAGCGAAGGAACAACTCGAAGCATCTTGAACCCGCAGCACAACCTTTGGAAGAGCAAAGGGGTTGTGTATGCCGAGGAGGTCTCCAAATGGGCTGAGCTATCGCCTTCTCAGCTCGGAGCTCGGGTAGCTACCCACTTTATGGTGGTAAGTCTCATTATACTAAAAACTTCTGCAATTATTTCCTTACTGGTACTAACTGGCATTCTCCTGGCAGGTGAACTCTGTCGTGCACGCCCTGACTCTCCAATTTGAGAGGCACCTGAAGCGAGCTCTGGCTGCCGAAGACTTAGCCTGCGCATCTCACTCCGATCTGAAGCTAGCTCACGGCCAAATCCACCGGCTGGAGGGCGATGTGCTAGCTCAGAAAGAGCTAGTTACGTCACTGATGTTAGAGAAGGAGGAGTGGCAGTGCGAGAAGGAGTTGCTACGCGAAAAGGAGGAATTGCTGCGCAAGGTGAGGAACCTTGAGTCGAATAAGGGGACTCTGAAGCGTTAGGTCGAGAACCTTGAAGCCGATCTCAAGGAGCGAACTGATATCCTTTTTGGCGCTATGGAGGAGGCCAAGGTTAAGGCTGTCAAAGACTACGTCAAGTCGGAGGAGTTCGATGGGGTGATGGTGGAGGCCTACCGCAAAGGCTTCAAGCTCAGTCGATGGTTGATAAAGCGCGAGTTCCCGCAGTTCGACGTGAGCGCCATCACCACCTCGTGGATCACAGGAGAGGTAGCCCGCATAGCCGCCGAGAACCCGAACTCCGAGGAGGAGGAGGAAGTCGCTGACATCGGGGAGGTTGCTGGCCGAGCTGGCACTCCTGCGGAGACTTCTGCCAGGAATGATGAGTAGTTTCAGCCCTTGTACTTTGAGCCCATGAGCTCAGTTTCTCTTTTCTTCTCTGTTTGTGCCAAACTCATTGTAATGAAACTCTAGTAATGAAATATGTTTTTTTGCTAAGTGTTGTGCAATTAACTTTCTTGTGCAATTATCCTTTTTGATCGAATAATGGGTGTATGGGTTTGCCCGAAGCTACCGAGCTTGATAACAAGTAAGGGTAACCGAAGTAGATATTTTTAGGTCGTCGTCACCTTGAACTGTCAACCAGTACTTAGTAGGGGCAACTTCACATGATGTGCGCCGATGCGAACAACATTGTAGGGTATATACCTGACCTGTCTGCACATGGGCCACTTAGATAAACGTCGGTTGTCCTTAACGGGTTCAATCCGCTGTATGCCGGGGCGGGCTATGCATCATAGGGTTCACACTCGAGCTGCCTGCGCCTTAGGCATTAAAAGTACTTAGCCTATGTCGACAAGGAGACTAGGTCCTATGTGGTGCCGAGATCTTTTGTTAGCTCGGCGCTTTAGCCCTTAGGCTAGGGGAGCGACTTATAGTCCACTCCCCTAGAGTTCGCCCATGCCGAAGAGGCGATTGGACGCCGATGTCCTTAGCTTGGCATTTTAGCCCTTAGGTTGAGGGAGCAACTTATAGTCCACTCTTCTAGAGTTCGCGCATGCCGAAGAGGCGACTGGGCACCGAGGTCCTTAGCTCGGCGTTTTGGCCCTTAGGCTGGGGGAGCGACTTATAGTCCACTCCTCTGGAGTTCGGTAATTACAGGTAATATTGCCTTAGGTTGACAATATTCCATGCTCGAGGTATCTGCTTCCCTTCTAGGGTTTCAAGCTCATACGTTCCTTCCCCGATTACTCGCTTTACTCGGTAGGGACCTTCCCAATTTGGCCCGAGCTTACCAACATTGGGCTCAGGTACCATGACTTTACGAAGAACCAGGTCTCCGACGCGGAGGTTCCGCTTCTTGACCCTGGCGTTATAGTACCGAGCTACTCTTTGCTAGTAGGTCGCGGTTCTAATGTATGCGCGGTCCTGTACCTCTTCAAGTAGGTTGAGGTTGGTGCGTAGCTCGTCCCCATTTGCTTCGTCATCGTACACTTCCAGACATAGCGTAGGAACCTCGATCTCGGCTGGGATGACCGCCTCGGTGTCGTAAGTGAGGTTGAAGAGGGTCTCACCTGTTGCGGTCTTCACCGTGGTTCGGTAAGCCCATAGTACACTGGGTAGCTTGTCTACCCACAGTCCCTTAGCTTGGTCTAGGCGTGCCTTCAGTCCGCGGAGAATGGCTCTATTTGTGACCTCCTTTTGACCATTCGCTTTGAGGGTGCGCCACCGAGGTAAAATTTTGTTGTATTCCCATATCTTTGCACTAGTTCTGGAATTTAGTGTCATCGAACTGCTTGCCATTGTCAGAGATGAGTACTCGGTATAGTCCGAAATGACAAACTATATTTTTCCAGATGAAGTTCTAAACATTCTACGTTGTGATTGTTGTGAGAGGTTCAGCCTCCACCCACTTGGCGAAATAATCAACCGCTACCACTAAGAACCTCCTCTGTTCTGTCGCTGTGGAAATTTTCCATGTATATCAATCCCCCATTGTGCAAAGGGCCATGGGCTGGTGAGGTTCTTTAGGTTGGCAGCGGGCTGGTGGTGGATGTTAGCGTGCTTTTGACATTTGTCACATTTCTTGACGAACTCAATCGCATATGCTTTCAATGTTGGTCAATATTATCTCTATCGTAGCACTTTCTAGGCGAGAGCCCTGCCCCCCAAGTGTCCACCACATAGGCCCTCAAGGGTGTCGCGGAGCACAAGCTCGGCCTCAGAACGTCGCAAGCAACGCAGATAGGGGAGCGTGTAAGATCTTCGGTACAGTCGTTCGTTTATCATGACGTATATGGCTACCTGACACTCTACCCTTATGGCAGCATTACGATCTGCGGGGAGGGTCCCGTGCAGTAGGAAGCTCGCAAGTGGATCGATCCAGCTCGACTCTACTTGTACGACAGGACCGACCTCCTCTGCCCCCCCCCCCCGAGAATGCTAGGCCAAGGCAAGTTCTCTATGTACATGGTTCTCATGGTATTATCGCTTGTGCTAGCTAACCAGGAAAGGGCGTCGGCCTCAGCGTTCTTAGATCTCAGGATTTGTTTGATGAAGTGAGACTGGAAGATGTGCACAGTCTCTCTTACTTTGGCTAAGTAGGCGACCATGGTTGGCTCGTGATCTTCATATTCACCTGTGACTTGGTTGACCACGAGCTGGAAGTCACTACAGATGACGATGTGCTTGGATTTCACTTCATTTTCTAGAGCCAACCCAGCTATTTACGCCTCGTACTCCGCTTCATTGTTGGACGTAGCGAACTCAAAGCGTAGTGCATACTCCAGTTTCACACCGCATGGCCCATACAGAACGATTCCAGCCCCGCTGCCCTGCTGATTTGATGAGCCGTCCACGTGAAGGATTCAGGGCTCCTCATCCCAGTTCGGGTTTAATCTGACTAGGAGAGAAGCCGCGCTGTTTTTTCCCTCGTGGTGCTCGGACTCGTCCGGCCTGGGGACTTCGGTGCTGAAAGTACATTCTGCAACAAAGTTGGCCAAGGCTTGGGCCTTGATAGCAGTTCGTGGCTTGTACTGGATGTTGTACTCGCTGAGCTCGATGGCTCACTTCGTCAACCTACCAGAGACCTCAGGCTTGAGCAAGACTTTCCTTAGAGGTTTATTGGTAAAGAACAATGATAGTATGAGCTTAGAAGTACGAACAAAGCTTCCGAGCTGCAACAATTAGAGCATACGCCAACTTTTCGATCTCTGGATACCTCGTCTCTGCCCCCTGCAACACTTTGCTAACATAGTAGATAGGCCGTTGGACCCGATCTACCACTTTTATTAGTACCGTGCTGACTACCTCGTCACTCGCGGAGAGGTATAGTTCCAAAGTATCTCCCACCTTGGGTCGGGTCAAGGTTGGGATGCGGGCGAGGTACTTTTTGAGCTCATTGAAAGTGAGCTGACAGTCTTCGGTTCCTTCGAAGACTTTCCTTTTAATTGCCTTGAAAAGGGTAGGCCGCAATCTGCTGATCTAGACATGAAGCGGCTCAGGGTGGCTATGCGGTCATTCAACCTCTGAACCTCATTCAATTTCCGGGGTGGTCTCATATCTAAGATTGCCTTATTTTTTTCTGGGTTAGCCTCAATGCCATGTTGGTTGACGATGTAACCTAGGAATTTTCCCGAGGTGACATTGAAAATGCACTTGTTCGAGTTTAATTTCATGTTAAATTTATGCAAGGTTTCAAAGACAGAATGTAAGTCTTTTATTAAATCACTTGAAAATTGAGTTTTGACGACCATCTCGTCTACATAGCATTCTACTTTCTTGCCAATCAACGGATCAAACAATTTGTTTACAAGTCTTTGGAATGTAGCCCCGGCATTTTTCAGCCCAAAGGGCATGACCTTGTAGCAGTACAGGCCTCGCTCGGTTATGAAGGCTATTTTTTCTTCATCAACAAGGTCCATTCTAATCTGGTTGTAACCCAAATAGGCGTCAAAGAAGCTCAGCAACTCATGCCTTGAGGTCGCATCCACCAAATGGTTGATCCAGGGGAGTAGGAAACAGTCCTTCGGTTCAGGTCAGTATAATCAACGCACATGCGCCATTTACCGTTAGCCTTTTTTACCAAAACAGGGTTGGCCACCCAGCTTGGGTAATGGACTTCCCTGATAAAATCAGTTGCGAGGAGCTTCTCAACCTCATCGTCAACGGATCTCCAATGCTCCGGGGATAGGTTGCGTTTCTTCTATCTAACGGCCCTAACTACAAGATCAGTGTTCAATTTGTGAGTGATGATGCTAGGGTCTATGCCGGGCATCTCTGCCGCGAACCAAGCAAAAACATCTAAATTTCTAAGTAAGAAACTTACCAGTTGAGATCGCAGAGGCTCCTCAACTGAAGCGCCGATCTGGAGTGTCCAAGCTGGGTCCTCTATTGAAGTTGGCATAGATACAGTCTCTTTCGTAGGTCGCTCTAGCTCGAGGTCGTCTACCACCTTGGCTTTTCCTTTGAGAGCGGCAACGTAGCACTTTCGAGACTGGAGCTGATCGCCTCGCGCTACCCCAACTCCGAAGTCCGTTGGGAACTTCATCGCCAAATTATATGTGGAGAGCACCGCACGTAGAGCATGGGTGATGGGCCAACCTTTTATGGCGTTGTACGGGGAGGGAGTTGCGACCACCAAAATGTTGTGGTTAAGCCTCACTATGCTAGGCCAGGTGCTGACCTCCACAGGTACAATGATTCTCCCCAAGGGCCTGACTTCCTCTCCGCTGAAGCCAACCAGGGAAGTACTTGCGGGCTCGAGGTCGCTCTCTTGGAGCTGAAGCTTGTCGAACGCGGCTTTGAAGAGAAAGTCTTCCGAGCTGCCGAAGTCGACGAGGACGCACTTCACCTTGAAACCATTGATCCTTTTCTTCACGATGAACGCGTCATCGTGGGGGTAGTGGACTCCGCGTGTGTCATCCTCGGTGAAGAATATCGGTTCCTTTGTCCTTGGCCGCTTCGGGGAGTTTTGCTCTTCCCTTTCGATCTCACGAGCTGAGGTCCGAGGTGCAGCCCGCGACCATCGATCCTTCAGTGATAATGTGTATGGTCCCCCGAATTAGCCTCACTTCAGGGGGCTGCCTCTACAGCTGCTCGCCTTGTTTGCTACTGGACTCGGGAGCATCTCTACCTTGCTCCCCCTGTCGTCCTGTTTTATTATCATTTTGTACAAAATTTCTTAAATATCCACGACGGATGAGTTCTTCTATCTCATCGCGGAGGTTCTTACAACTTTCGGTACTATGACCGTGATCTTTATGAAAATTACAATACAAATTTTTATTTCTAACACTCGGGTCCCCTCTCAGCCGAGGTGGCCACTTAACGTATGGGGCATCCTTGATCGCCATGAGGATCTCAGTCCGCTTTGCGTTCAGAGGTGTATAGTCAGTCCTTTCAGCTGGAGGAGCTCGGAAAGGCTGACCTAGCTTTCCTCCCCGAGGTAGGTCTTTCTTCTTCTTGTTGTGCCCATGGGTCGATGACTCAACTTTTCTTTTCCTCTTTTCAGGCAAACTTTCATTCTTCTGGTTAATCTCCTCCTCCGTCTCTATGAATTGGTCCACGAGCTTGAGGAACTCGGTTACAGTCTTAAGCCGGTTGACAACTACATGCCACTTGAACCGCTTGATGTGAGCCGCACTGTGGGGTCCGAGTCGAGTATCTGTAGACAAGCGTCATTAAACCACTTGATGTAGCTACGGATAGACTCCCCTTCCCTTTGGACTATGCCGAGGAGACTTTCTTGGGTTCTCGGGCATCTTTTGCTACTGACGAAGTGGGAGGTGAAGACCTGCACGAACTTTGCCCAACTTTTTATTGTCCCGGGTGCGAGGTTCCTATACCACGTGTTGGCTACTCCTTTGAAAGGCATCGCGTGTCCTTGCCAAGTTCATCTGCGACTGAAAGGCATCCACATGATCATTCGGGTCGAACAATCCATCATACTTGTCCATGGGAGGTACTTTGAAGTCCTTGGGCATTGGGACGACCAAGATTTCAGGAGACAGAGGGGATGGTACAGAGAGGAGCGGAGTGGTTTTCACTTCGCCTGAGCTTACCTCTTCTTTTCCTTTGAGTTCGGGCAGGTGGTGTGTCACAGTTCGACGAGCCCGGCGACGTCTCCACTACTTCTTTGCAGACTCTGCATTGGTGTTGCTCACGTCTATGTTGTTAGGAACGGTTCTTGCAGGGAGTGGCTCGGACTGCTAACGATGGCTATGGATCGGTCCTTGTCTGGAGTCCGTGGCTAGGACGTTGAATCGGTTCTCAACGAGCGGGGCCATGAACTCAGAAAGTTGAGGTGATGCGGGTCTGGGAGGCTGAGAGTCCCTCGACCTGACCACGCGCGGGGAGCTAGGTGTGACTGGATTCTCCCTCTTGCCACGGGACGAGACCTGGCTCCTGGGAGGATTCTCGGCCTGGAAGGTCTCTACCCGAAGTGAGGGGCATTCATTCCGGCGGCGAGGTTTAGTCTGCTGCGAGGCCGGATGCCATGGTGGAATCGGCGGCTGGTTCAGAGGCAACAGGGGGAACTGCTGCTGATACTGCTGCTGGTAGACATGGTGCAGAGCTTGCTGCTGGTATAGCTGAAGCTGTTGGACTTGTTGCACTTGAGCTTGTATGACTCGCATGCAATGCATCAGATCTTCAAGCTGGTTTGGTCCAACTACTAGGGGAAGAGAGGGCTCAGTGAAAGTGGTGCCTACCGCGGAGGGGAGCGGAGCGCTCACCGGTGCCACAATCTGAGGCACGTTCAATGTTGGGACCCCATCCACAAAGAGAGGAAAGGTGAACTGTCCGACACACACTGTAGGGAGCTGAGGTTCAGGGGAAGTGTTCACGCTTGAGTTGCGCCCGGCGTTGCTGGAGGAAGCCATTGATACTGAAGTTGCAAAGTTTGGTGGAAGAAGGCTTTTCAAAGCGATCCCACAGACGGTGCCAATTGATGGTGCGTGATCTGAGCACTCCTAGCTGGCAGAGGCTGTGCGCCTAGCTGGCGCTGGACAAGATACCTGCGAGGAAGAAGGTGAAGGATTCCCGGGGAGCTCTCCCGATGGGAACACTTCGATGCTTAAGTCAAAACTTGGTGGAGAGCTGAGAAAGAGAGAGTTGTAGAGAAATAAGCTAAGAGTGGAGATACACAATTACCTTTGCCCATGACGGGTCGGGGCCCTTATATGCTGATGTGCTGACAAATCAAGTATAACCACCTCTAATTCTTTGTTGCAGCTGTTATTTGCCATGGCTGAGCTGATGGGCGCAAGTAACCATTGCAGGGTACGGCCCTGCCTCAGGGGACACTTGCCAGGGTTTGGCAGGCACGACGCCGCCTAGCCAGAGACGTGGGAGCAGTCTCTAGATCTGGCGGGTATGATTGTTAGGCGATACAATGAACTACCTGGTATCGAGCTATTGCTAATATGCCGAGGTGCTTCTACTCGAGGCAAGTCTTTGAGGCAGCTACTTAGGTTTGGGCAGGAGCCTACTAGCGAGCTTACCTGAAGTGCCTTCAGTTCGGGATGTTCCTTACCCAGGGATCTTAGATCGGGGTGTTCCCTTCTTGAGGAGGATCTCGGGGGCTCCTTTACTTGGTAGGAGCTCGGGACTCTTCACTTGGAGGGACCTCGGGATGCTCCCCCCTTGGGAGAGAGCTCGGGGTAATCGGAGTACCACTTTGCCATGAGATGCCTCTTGTGCCGAGCTGTCAGGCTGGGTTCCAATGAGCTCATTACGCTGAGTTGTGACCAGGTTGTCATGCCGAGTTGTCCCTTATGTCGAGTCATGTCCACGTGTCCCCCTATTATGAGGTCAGGCCAAATCACCCTCCATCAACACCAATACAGAAGTTTATTCACAAACAAATCGATTAACAAGGAGGGTTCCCTACCATTATCCCTCATGAAAGGTAAGAGAGTCAGGCAAGCAACATATCTTTTACCTACAATGGAAGCATGCTCTAAAATGAGAAAGAGAAATATTAAGATTCTTGAAATTAAAATGTAAATGGGGCAAAAAAGGATAGAGAAAGGAAACCACAAAAGAAGGTCCCATTGGATGCATGCATGGAAATAATAAACGAGTTTTTTATGATGGTAACTATTAATGTTGGTGATGTCCTAAAGACAACTAAAGTTTTTGAGATGGAATATTAGGAAGGCATTTATGGTATTTACAACTAAATTTTAGATCGAGTGGATGAAAGGCCTTTAGGCATGGATAGACATTTGTCTCTTTTTTTATTTGTCTTTAGAAATATGCCCAATTTAACTTATATTGCACGAATTGTCATATCTTGTTATCTATATATATATATATTGTTCTAAGGTTATAAGAACACCCTCATGATTGGGATTCATGATATTTTGCTATTGTTACCCAACATCCTTGTTATGTTAAAACTTTATGAATGGTGTTTTGTTTTAATTACTCACCATAATTTAGTTTATTTTGGTGAATTTTGGAATGTCATTTTTGTGTTTTTCACAAATTCAATTCAACAGATAGCAACAATGTACTTAGTATAGTTTTGTTTGAATCATGGAATGACTATGACAATGAGTTCTTTAAACTATTATTTATGAACGAATTAATAAATTATTATAACACATACTTCATCAAGCAATCATGTTGCACTTTAAAGATGAGGAGGCATGCATTCATTCATGAATGATTACATAACTAAATGACTTAGAACACCCAAACAAAACTTATGATGCATTTTGAATGAAGAGGCATGCATTTAAGAACTTTGCAAATCTTTTAAGAGAGCGGAGCCTTATGGAAATATTCGAAATATCATGGTTGAATAATCTCTTGCTATTTGAATAAGTCTTTTTGCTTCAATGTATTATACATATCCAAATAAGATTGTATTAATAAAATTGAAAGTACCTATATAAGTGTATGGGTTTTATAAGAAAACCAAATACCATATAAAGGACGCAAGTCACAATACAGTGGTGTGCTCATTTTATGTGTGGTTCTGTTTTGTTTATGTGGGGATGTGAAGGATCCAAACATGACTCTAGGGTGTTTGCAAAAGTCATCTTCCATTTTGTGTAGGAAAATGCTATGTTATGGATTCTGGATTTCCAAGTGGACTTGGACATGTAACCCATTATGCTAGTGAGCAATACAACTTGAATGATTTCAAAGGACATCGTAGGTTTCGACTAAAGGAGTTGCTCAATTATAGGTATTCATCATTGAGGAATATCATAATAGAAAGATATTTTGGTATAATGAAAGGGAAAATTCCCATCTTAGTGAATATACAACCGTTTGCGAATGCAATGTTACATTGTGATGACATGTCTCATCACTTATAACTTTATTAAGAGGGAATCTATTCATAATAGAGACATTGAAAGATGGTTAAGGGAGGATATGGCGGGTGAGGGTGGTACAGATGATGATGATAACGACTCGGACGATGAGGATGAACATGTGGACATAGCAACAACCAATATTAGGGATAGTATAGGAGATCGAATGTGGGAGTAATATTAGTCTCTCGAGATTCATTCTGAAATGATGTTGTAGTATGGTTGACTTTATTAGACATTTGTATATCTTTGATGTTTGTTTCTAAATTGAATATCGTGTCTAACTATATACTAGACATTGTTGTAATATTATAATATTATGGATTGTTAGTCCTTTTATGCATTATTTATAGTCAGTATTTTGTGTTATACTGTAAATTTGATACAAAAATGGTTGGTCATATATGAACACCCATGTGCCCATGTGGTAAAGAGCTGATGGAACGATGCAAATGACTATTTTTTTTTTAAGGCATGAGGGAATGAAATAGATGAGGTTTCAACCTTGGGTTGGTGTAGTGCCTAACCCTTTCCACACTCATGCTTTAATCCTAGACCTAGAGTAATTAGACTTGGTTCCTTTAGAGTCACTTAGAGGATTTTTTAGACCAAAAATTCCTATTTTCTTTGACTAAGAAGTTCTAAAATTCTCTCTCATTTTTCATTTCTTCATCCTCCATTTTTCTAATTTTTTTGTGCAAAAAATAGGTGGTGACTCTCACTTTCCCTAGCCCCCATCCTTCTTCCATTATGGCCTCATGCCCATAAATCAACCACCACAAACTGGCAAATCCACTAGGAAGGCACCCAAGGCCAAGATATTCATCTAAACAACTCAACTTAGCCCACATCTACATGGTTGATTCCATTAGCCACGTAACACATGGATCAACCACACAACTAATCCTAACCACTACACTTGAGGGAACAAAATGTAGAAGCCATGTCTGGTATTGAGACAAGGGAGAGGAATTCATTTTATTGCAACAAGGAAGAAGAAGATGAAGAAGAAGAAGAAGATAAATAGAGAGAGAGAGAGAAAACAATATATGTGGAAGGTCGATGGTGATTGGGGAGGTCGAGTCTGATTACTTTGATGGTGATAATAGAGGAATAAATAAAAAGAAGTAAAAGAAGAATAAGAAGGATAAGAAGAAAGTAGAGAGACAAAGTGGACCGGTGGTAGATTAGGAACTCCATTCGCCACCACTTTGGTTTAATGGTGTGGAGAGCTAGAAGATTATGAATAGTCCTTTTTATTTAAGACTATAGGATGTTTAAATATGTAGGAAAAATGGTGTTTTGGTGATTTTTAGATCTCTTACGAGGTATTTTAGTAATTTCAAGGGAAGGTTATACCAAACTTGGATACTATTTGGATGGTTAGGATATTAAGATTGTTTTTGGATAGGGGATGGAACTTGAGGGTGTAGTGTGGTTTCAAAGGAGTAGGTCAATAAAATTTTTCAAAATGGAACTTTTTCTGTTTGAAGAGAAAATATGGATGTTTTTTGGTAAAGTTTGGCATTGTCAGATTTTATAGAGTGCCTAGATCATTTAGTGGGGGCAGAAACATGCTTGGATCAAGGGAATTTAAGGGTGTTAATCCTGTGTTTTGATAATAACAAATTCAATGAGAGTACTAATGTTCTAAAAGACAAGTGTGCAATTGTATCATACGGTTTCTTAGATGAACCTTAAAGACTTAATTGAAGCAATGCTTTTTTTTTTTATGAATGAATATAATTTATTAATTCAGAAAAGGCAGTACAGGGATCTCAAAAGAGGCATGAGTTGTTACCTCTTCAGGGCAGTATTACATCAAATAAAAAACAAAATTAGTCATAAATACAATTACAAAGCAGCCCAAAATAAATGTTCTCTAGTAGCCCCCTGCTTAGCTAATCCATCCGCTAAGGTGTTTGCTAATCTTCCCTCCCAACAAAAGGTAATTGTCATATTTCTTGTAAACCAGTTGACTTTCCTTAATAATTCTTTGTGTCGTCACATGGCTGAAGTTGGATCTGTCAGCCATCGCACAACAATTTGAGAGTCTCCTTCAACTACCAAATGTTGAACTCCTAATTGTTCTACAATCTGAATACCTTGTACCGCTGACAAAATCTCAGCTCTATTAGAGTCACCTAATCCCACAGGACCTGAAAACAAGGCTAATATATTGCTCTCCGTATCTCTTAGCACCCCTCCTATTCCCGATGGGCCTGGGTTTCCTTGGCTGCTGCCATAAAAATTCAGCTTTACCCATCCTTCAGGCGGAGGGGTCCACACTACAAAAACCCTATCCTTCCTTGCATGGCTGCTAGCCAACACTAACCAATTTCTCCAAAAATCATCAAAGGAAAACGTATGAAAGAGGTTCATAGTTCTCAGCCAATGAATGACCCTAGTTAAGATGCAATCCTCAATAGCCTGAATGCTTCTTTCCTTTTCCTCGAATATTCTTGCTTTCCTTTCTTCCCAGATTGTCCACAATGTGGCTGCTCTAATACACCTCCACATCATTTTGCCATTTTTTGTAGGCCACACAAAAAAAGAAGGATCGAATAGCTAATTTAAATCTGTGGACAAATTCCACCTACAACCAAACAAAGAAAAAATCCAACTCCAAATGGCTCTAGAAAAGGAACAAGATACAAGTAGATGGGAGCAATCCTCTCCATTAGCCCTTCAAAGTACACACTAATTAGGGGATAAACACATGAAATGCCTTTTCTTTTGCAAGCAGTCCAATGTATTAATCTTTCTATAAAGCACCTCCTAGCAGAAAATAACAATTTTTAGTGGAACAAGTCTAAACCAAATCTCCTTGGTCGAAAAACCACACTGACTCAGGGAAGAGGAAAGGGACTTAAAAAAAAAGCATAGGAGAAGTACCCTTTTGGATTGGGGGACCGTGCCTGCCAGAGGTATGGACCAATCCAGCACAAGCCGGCTTTCGAGTTATACCCTATTATCAAGCCTTGACCATTTCGATGTTGAGCCATGGATATCATCGGAAAGATCTATCCTAGATCTTAAAGCGGTCATGCTTTTATCCTTGTAGCTACGGCCCAGCCTTCTCCACCTTCTGCCCTGGGTAGAAGCTGAGCCTCCCCAGAATGTTACTTCTACGGAAGTAATAAGGGTCTGGTATATCTTACTGTTATTCGTCCAAATATTGCTTATGCAGTTCATGTAGTGAGTCAATTTATCCTCAATAGCCTGAATGCTTCTTTCCTTTTCCTCGAATATTTTTGCATTCCTTTCTTCCCAAATTGTCCACAATGCAGCTGCTCTAATTCATCTCCACATCATTTTTCCATTTTTTTGTAGGCCACACAAAAAAAGAAGGATCGAATAGCTAATTTAAATCTGTGGACAAATTCCACCTACAACCAAACAAAGAAAAAATCCAACTCCAAATGGCTCTAGAAAAGGAACAAGATACAAGTAGATGGGAGCAATCCTCTCCATTAGCCCTTCAAAGTACACACTAATTAGGGGATAAACACATGAAATGCCTTTTCTTTTGCAAGCAGTCCAATGTATTAATCTTTCTATAAAGCACCTCCTAGCAGAAAATAACAATTTTTAGTGGAACAAGTCTAAACCAAATCTCCTTGGTCGAAAAACCACACTGACTCAGGGAAGAGGAAAGGGACTTAAAAAAAAAGCATAGGAGAAGTACCCTTTTGGATTGGGGGACCGTGCCTGCCAGAGGTATGGACCAATCCAGCACAAGCCGGCTTTCGAGTTATACCCTATTATCAAGCCTTGACCATTTCGATGTTGAGCCATGGATATCATCGGAAAGATCTATCCTAGATCTTAAAGCGGTCATGCTTTTATCCTTGTAGCTACGGCCCAGCCTTCTCCACCTTCTGCCCTGGGTAGAAGCTGAGCCTCCCCAGAATGTTACTTCTACGGAAGTAATAAGGGTCTGGTATATCTTACTGTTATTCGTCCAAATATTGCTTATGCAGTTCATGTAGTGAGTCAATTTATCCTCAATAGCCTGAATGCTTCTTTCCTTTTCCTCGAATATTTTTGCATTCCTTTCTTCCCAAATTGTCCACAATGCAGCTGCTCTAATTCATCTCCACATCATTTTTCCATTTTTTTGTAGGCCACACAAAAAAAGAAGGATCGAATAGCTAATTTAAATCTGTGGACAAATTCTACCTGCACCCAAACAAAGAAAAAATCCAACTCCAAATGGCTCTAGAAAAGGAACAAGATACAAGTAGATGGGAGCAATCCTCTCCATCAGCCCTCCAAAGTACACACCAATTAGGGGATAAACACATGAAATGCCTTTTCTTTTGCAAGCAGTCCAAGGTATTAATCTTTCTATAAAGCACCTCCCAACAGAAAATAACAATTTTTGGTGGAACAAGTTTAAACCAAATCTCCTTGGTCAAAAAACCCCACTGACTCGGGGAAGAGGAAAGGGACTTAAAAAAAGAAGCACAGGAGAAGTACCCTTTTGGATTAGGGGACCAAAATCTCACATCCAAACTAAGAGGGTCCAAAAAGACACTGCCAAGAAGAGACAATAGATCTGAGACACTGTTAAGTACATCATCCCTCAAACCTCTTTGAAAGCCAAAATCCCAAGTTGAGGATGGACTATATCAAATGATGGAATAAATTCTCTTCAAGCAAAGAAACTATGCTATTATGGACAAGTAGAAGAAGACATCAAGCTCTAGAGTTTCTAACTTGTACTTTTTTTAGGACTTGATGAAATCAATTACAAGATGCACTACATGGGCTATACTTAGACCATTCTTAGTATTCTAAAACCTTAAAGACCAATGATTAAGTTAGAAAAAAAGTTTTTAGGCACCTCCTAGACTCATCACTAGACTTAATTATGAAAATACTAAGTTTGGAAGGCTAAGGAATCAACTTTCATACCATAGGAGTCGTCTACTCAATGATTTAAGGTTTAGTAGTTGATTGCCCATGAGACAATAGTAAACTACCTATGATAATCAAGATTGGTGTCACCCAGTAGTTGACTACCTAAATGATAGTAGTCGACTACCTATGACAACTGAACCTGGTGCCACATTGGTCTTAACCAGTAGTTGGCTATTTAAAGCACAATAATTAACTATCTAAAACAATTGAAACTAAGTAATTTGTAGTAATTGGCTACCAAGATGTAGTAATTAAGTACCAAAGACAAAAGATTCTTTCTTTTGAGTAAAATACTATTTAGCCCATTGATAGTCGACTACTTTCTTTTGATAGAATGAAGAAGTTGGCTACTTGGTCATTCTAGTCAAGTACCTCACAAAGAAAATGGTGATTTTTTACCATTTGAAGGCTCAACAGCTCTTTCCACTTCTGGTAATCCTTTAAGAATGTTGGGAACAAGCTTTAAACATTTTTTAGAGTGATTTAATCCCTTCTCAATGGCTTTTTAATAGTCACAAGCTCTCTAAGTTTGAACTAAAGAATGAATCAACGAAAGGAAGTAAATAATGCGAATGTGTTCAAAGTAGAAAGAGAGAAAAAGGCCACAGAATGAAGAGATTTTGAGCTAAAAGAATTTCAATTTTGTGAGAAAAGTGAAACAACACTTGTGCTATATTGAATCTCATAAGAAACATAAAATTAGGGGTGTAAATCAGTTCGTGTCAGGCCAACACAGCACGACTTTCCAGGCCACCCATGCTAGGGGTGGCCACGAGTTCGAGCCCAATTTACAGGCTCATTTAATAATTGAACCAAGATCGAATAACTATATATATATATATATATATACATACATACATACATACATATATACATATATACATACATACATATAATAATAATAATAATAATGATGATGATGATGATGATGATGATGATGATGATGATGATGATGATGATGATGATGATGATGATGAATTATTATTATTATTATTATTATAGAAAATAATATATATAGAAAATAATAATAATGATAATAATTATTATTATTATAGAAAATAATATATATAATAAAAATATTATATATATAATATTTTTATTTTTATATATAATAATAACTAATTATTATAATTCTTCTTTTTTAAATATCAAATAAAAAATATTTTATATATAATTTTTCTTATTTTTATAAAACATTTTTTTCAAATCAAGCTCAAGCTCGAGGCTTGTACTACCTTAGTGAGCCGAGCTCAAGCCTCGTACTATTCGGCTCAGCTTGGCTCGAATCCACCCTTAGCCCATGCTTTAGCAAGCCATGCCTGACTCCTCTAGAATCCTTAATAGGTTGGGCTTAGCATTGCCCACGACACAACCCAAGTAGGCCCCGGTCGGGCTATGCCATGCTGCTGGCCAAGCCTTGGGCCAGGCTAGGCCGCAAGCCATAAGAGGCATATTTTTCAAAAAAATATGAAAAAATCATGCAAAATAAATTAACAAAATAGACAAAAAAATGAAAAAAAAAATCTTAAAATTTTATTTTCTTTGAATTTTGATGTATACAATTGTTTATAGATGAAATAATAAAAAAATACAATATAATAGGAATAAAATAGTATAATAAAATTAAAAAAATATCTTATACTATATATTATTATATATAATTATTATTACATATTCATATACATATTATATGTATATTATTATATAATATATATGGGTCATGCCGAACTGTGGGCCTGTGCCAAAATGGCCTGCCTTGTCATGTTGTGTTGTGACATGACACAACCCGTGTACTATAGTGACAAGTCAGGCTTGGCACGACCTGGTTTACAACTCTACTTAAAACTCTTCAAGAGGCCCATCATTATCATGCATTCTTTTGCATTTATTTGGTTTTGATTTGTAATTGCATGTCTTCCTTGCAGAGGTTTTATATTATGCTTTACTTGTATATCTTATTATACTTGATTGTATTTGTTCAACTAGTAGTTCTCTAGCTAAAGTTGTTTAGTGTTAAGGGATTGAACATTGTAAGGTTCGGATTGTTGAGATTGAGAATATAGAGAGGAATTAATAATGGCTTGACCTTTTCTTTGATTACGTTAGAATTACAACTAATTACAAGGGATTACAACTGATTACAGAATATATTAAAATATATAGAAAATATTTACTGAGATCTTTCCTCTAATATGCCCCCTCAAGATGGAGCTCCGGAGGAGATGCCAATCTTGACCCGAAGAATATGGAAGCGCTTACGAGCAAGCGGTTTTGTAAGGGCGTCAGCAAGTTGATCTTCAGAGGAGACATGAGCAACTCAAAGGACACCTAATTGTACCTGATCCCGAATGAAATGATAGTCAATTGCTACATGCTTCATTCGTGAGTGAAAGACTGGATTGGAGCAGAGGTAAGTAGCTCCCACATTGTCACAATAGATGACTGGGGAGGTGGGAAGCAGTAGCTGCAATTGATCGATATTCAGCTTCGGCTGACAATCGGGCAACTGTACACTGTTTCTTGGATGACCAAGAAATGGGGTGACGACCAAGATAAACAATGTAAGCACTTGTGGAAGTATAGTCATCTTTGTTACCGGCCCAGTCAGCATCAGAGAAGGCATGCAGAGATAGTGGATTTTCCTTAGAAAGAAATAATCCATGAGCCAATGTACCACACAAATACCGAAGCAATCGTTTTGCAGCATTCCAATGTTCAGATGTTGGATGATGCATAAATTGGGAGAGCTTGTTGACAGCATAGGCAATGTCCGGGCGCGTTAGACAAAGGTACTGGAGACTGCCAAACAATATTCCTGTATTCGATGGGATCAGTGAGAGTTGTACCGGAGTATAGAGATAGAGTACCATCTGTAGCAAGAGGTGTAGCCACAGGCTTTGCACCGGACATATTTGTCCTAGCAAGAAGGCCAGTGATGTAGCGACGTTGAGTAAGAACCATACCAGAAGAAGTAGTGAGAACCTCAATACCCAAAAAATATGATAAGGCACCAAGATCCTTCGTCGAAAACCATTGTGCCAGTAGATCAATGAAGCATTGAATAGAATGATGATTGTTACTTGTGACAATAATGTCATCCACATAAATAAGGAGAAATATAGTAGTGTCACCATAATGGAGAACAAACTGAGAGCTGTCAGCATATGAATTTATGAACCCAGACTGAAGGAGAAACTGACGAAGTTCATAGTACCACGCTCGTGGAGCTTGCTTAAGTCCATAGATGGCCTTCTTTAATTTGCAGACATGCGTGGGGTTGTCTTGATCAACAAATCCTGGAGGTTGAGCCATGTAGACATCTTCCAAAAGATGACCCTGAAGAAAGGCATTATTAACATCCAACTGTCATAATGACCAGCCACGACTGGCAACCAAACTTAGGACTAGACGGATTGTAGTAGGTTTGACAACTAGACTAAAGGTGTCATGATAATCTACTCCAGGGTGTTGATGAAATCCTTTGGCAACTAATTTGGCTTTGTACCTGTCAACAGAACCATCCGGAAGTTGTTTAGTACGAAAAACCCACTTACATCCTAGAAGATTCTGCACAGAAGTAGGAGGAACAAGCTCCTAGGTGCCATTCTGAACAAGAGCATCAAACTCATCATACATAGCCTGTCGCCATTTAGGATCTTCGAGGGCTTGGGTAATGGTATGAGGATTGATGAAGAACAACAGAAAGGTTCATTTTAGTGCGGGGTTTTTGAATGTTGTTTTTGGCTCTAGTGATCATGTGATGTGTATTTTGGTGGGCGGGTTGAGAGGGAAGGGTAGTAGAAGAAGGAGAGGGCAGAATGGTGTTTTGTTCAGGGGAAGAGTGATCAACTACTACAGGTGAGTGGGGACGGTTGACTGTTCTGGTGTGGGAAGATGGGTTGTTGCACGGGGAATCCGCAGGGGATGGCATAATAAGTGAGCGGCCTGTCGTGGGAGAAATTGTGACCGGTGGAAGCCATTGTGATAGATCATCTTGTGTGGGACGTGGGAGATGGGATTGATGAGAGGCAAAGGGAAAGGATTGTTCAATGAACATGACATGACAGGAAATGTATGTTTTAGAGGTAGATAGATCGTGACAGATATAGGCACTTTGTGTGAGAGAGTAGCCAAGAAAAACACATGGAGTGGAACGAGAATCAAGTTTATGTTGAGAGTAAGGGCGAAGCCAGGGATAACACAATCAACCGAATACTCAAAGTTTGGTGTAGTTGGGTGGAGAGCCGAAAAGTGTCTCAAAGGGAGAAGAGAGATTTAAAGTGGGTGTGGGCATACGATTGATGAGGTAAACAATAGTGGCAAAGGCATAGGTACAGTAAGACAGAGGCATGGATGCATGAGTGAGGAGAGATAGGCCGGTTTCAACAATGTGACGATGATGACGTTCGGAGATACCATTGTGTTCCGGTGTATGTGGTGGCGTGGTGAGATGTGAGATGCCGTTGGTGGAGAGAAAGTTTTTAAGAGCTTGATATTCACCACCACTATCAGAGTAGAGGGTGACAATCCGATGTTTGAATTGGTTTTCGACTAATGCTTTGAAGCGTATGTACACATCATACACATCTGATTTTTATTTGAGTAGATAATACCACGTGTATCGTGTATAATGGTCAACAAAAATAACATAGTACTTGAAATCATCAACGGAGTAAATAGGGGAAGTCCATACATCAGAGAAGATAATTTCAAGAGGATGAGAAGAGGTCAAGGTTGAAGAATGAAACGGGAATTTATGACTTTTATTGCATAAACAAGCATTAAAATTGCTTGGATGGGAAAATGAATTAGACAGTGGTAGAGAAAACTTAGAAACAATGTTTTTCATAATATCAAACGATGGATGTCCTAATCTAGAGTGCCACTCGGACGAAGTGGTCTTGACACTGGAGAATGCTGGTAACAGTGAGGAAGAGGAAGATGAAGCCGGCCACTCATATACGCCATCTTTAGGTTGACCTGTCAGTAGGATTGCCCCCGTGCTGAGATCCTTCACATGAAAAGTAGAGGGTGAGAATTCAATGGAAACATGATTACTGATACAAAATTGATAAATATAAATTAAGTTCTTTTGCATGGAGGGAACACAAAGGACACTATGTAATGTAAAAGTACGAGAGGAAGTAGGTATAGTGGTGCAACCGGTGTGGGTGATTTGAAGACCCGAGCCATCGCTGATCATGACATCATCGGTGCCATGGTATGGGCTGTGCAGAGAGAGATTACTCAAGTTGGAAGTCACATGGTGAGATGCTCCACTATCTAGCAGCCAGGTAGGAGTAGGGTCGGTGCCAAGAACAGCATGATTGGCACGTGGTTTCCATGGAGTGGATGGGCGAGGTCCTTGGTGGTCTTGTGGACGGGGAGCCGGTGATGGCTGATGAGATACAAGCCCAAACATGGGGCAACACTTGGCAGTGTGTCCTTGAACACCACAGGCTTGACAACGACCAAGATAAGGCTTGGGTTGGCGTTGATCAGTGGTGGTGGAATGTTGTGGGGAACCGGAAGATGACGAGTTGGGGCACCAATTGTGACGATTCCTCTGTGCAATTGGATTTGCCATTATCGGAAGGGAAAAAGAAGCAGATTGCTGGGACTGAAGAGAGGCTTCCTTATTGAGTAGTTTTTCATGGAGTTAGGAAAAGGAGATAGGAGTCTCATGTGCATTGACAACATCTGTAATGGACTTGTATTCATCACCAAGTCCTTCAAGAACCCGATCAATAAGGTCCTCGTCATCAAGCGGTTTACCGAGTAAAGCAAGTTCATCAGACCGAGTCTTGATAGCCTGCATATATTCATTAATGGATTTGGAGCCCTTGGTGCATCTTTTCAATTGTTCCTTTAATTGTTTGATGTGGCCACAAGATGGTGTTGCATATGTGGTGTCCAAGGTAGTCCATGCTTCACGTGATGTAGTGGTTCGGGCAATGAGTGGCTACAGGGGGACATAAATAGCACCAAGGAGAGCACTAAAGATTAATCGATCTTGATGTTTCCAAGTGGTATGTGCTGGATTTGGGGTTGAAACACCATTGACGGTGATGGTAGGCAGTGGAATCGGTTGCGAGCCATCGATAAAGTGATGAAGATCATACCCCTGTAGAAGGGATTGAATTTGAAGACTCCATGTGAGGTAATTTGTAGAAGAAAGTTTGGTAATGTTTGAAATATTGATGGTGAGCAAGGGATGTTGAGGATCTTGAGTGTTTTGGATGGTGATGGGATCAGTGGTGAAGGAGGAAGACATGTCGGGCGCCATTAAAGAAAAAAAGGATGAAGGCAAGGCTTTCTGAAAAAAGAAGGGAGACGGCCCAAGGATGAAGTTAGGCTCTTGATACCATGTAGAGATTGAGAATACAGAGAGGAAGAAATAATGGCTTAACCTTTTCTTTGATTACGTTAGAAATATATACATGGGAGTGGGTATTGGTTAGTTACCCAAATTACAAAGATAATGGGAGGATTACCTAATGTTAAGGGATTACAATTGATTACAGAATATATGAAAATATATAGAAAATATTTACTGCGATCTTTCCTCTAATACGGATAGCACCCATATGTCTATCCACCTCTATAGCTCTTTCCTCTTCTAGTAAGCCTTTAAAAATGTTGGGAATAAGTTCTAAACATTTCTTAGAGTGGTTTAATCCCTTCCCAATGGCTCTATAATGGTCACAAACTATCTAAGCTTGACTCTTACTATATATGCATGAATTTGAATTGAAGAATGAATCAAGAAAAAAAGAGAATGAAGAGATTTTGAACTGAAAGAGTTTTAACTTTGTAAGAAAATTGAAACAACAGTTATGCTATATTGAATCTCACAAGAAACTTAAATCTTTTCAAGAGGCCCATTGTTATCATTCTTTTCCATCTATTTAGTTTTGATTTGTAACTACATATCTGTCTTGTAGAGGTCTTACATTATGCTTTACTTTTATTTCTTGTTATACTTGATTGCATTTGTGGTTCCTTTTGGCTGAGGTTATTTTAGCATTCAGGAATTGAACACTATAAGGTTGGGATAGTATTCATAATTCTATTTAGTTTAAGCTTTTATTGGCACCTATAAATCCAACTATATATTATAAAGGTCTTGTTAGTACCCACAACTCCAACTAGTGTATTGGTTTTATTGGCATGTAGAAGTCTAATTGGTTTGTGGAATTCTTAGGTGGTGTACTTGAGGAGAGGACGTAGGCCTAGTTTGACTAAACTATTATAGATCTTTTGTGTTCTTTGTAGTTGATTTGATTTCTCTTGTTGATATTTACTCTTTACATTTCTTATCTATATTATTTTACAAAACAAATATTCTTGCTCTCTATCTTCATTATACTACATTCATTATTTAAGACATTAATTGGAGAGAAAAGTTTATAAAACACAATTTACCCCTTTTTGGTTAGGTTACTTGAGAAACTAGGGGATGAGTGAACCAGTCAAAAGGTTAGAATAGAATCTTGGCCTGATAAACGGATAAATAGAAGAGTTTTGGGCTGAAATTTGGTGTGTCAGTATTTTGAAATGTCTATAGGTCATTAACTGTGTTTGACAAGCCCATAATTGGATTAGAGATATAGATTTAGCCCTTGAAGGTTTTAATAAATGAGGTTTGCTACAATAGAATTTAGGTTTGATGGCCAATCAAACAATGGAGACTTAAAAGTGAAACATTATGTATAGGTGCATGAAAGTATTTGCGATTTGATAGAAAAAATGGATTTTCAATCTAGTTTGTAGGATGGGAGATTTAATGACTTAAAGTATCTTAAATTGAGTCAAATTAGTCAATCAAAGACCCTGGAATGGACTCTAAGTTTATTTAGGATTCAAATGGATGAGTTTTCCTGTTAAATTTGATAAGAAGATAAAGGTTCAATTTCTAAGCTCAAAGGCAAGGTTTGATCAAATCAATGATGTGTTAACAGAATGTTTTAAGCTTTTGAAACGGAATCTTTAGTTTACAAGTGGTGAGATATTGGAGTTTGATGTATGAATTTGGTTTGTTTCAGTATTTTAGGATTATAGTTTGGGTCATTGAGCTTTATTATGTGGCAAGAATCTCAATAAGGGGTGATCAGAACCATTGAAATAGAATCTTGTAAGTTAATGGTGAATTAAGAGAATGTTGGGCTAGGAATCTTGGTGTTTCGGGGTAAATGGTGGTTTTTTCTCTATTTTATTTTTTTTTCTTTTTGTTAAACCTTGGATTTTTCAAGAATTTGGAAAAATTTTGATACATTTTTTAGTTTGTAGGGGTTCTGGCAAGGTGGAGAGGAATGACCATTCAAAAATTGGATGCTAATAGTGGCGTAGTACGAAAACAAACCATATTCAGAAAAGCTTCAAAGAAAAGAGCAAAAGCCGAAATAAGCAGGAAGAGAATTCTTCACTAAATAATTAAGAGAAAATCAACATAAAACTCCCCTAGCTTTGCCCTAGCTACTCTTTATATAGTTTTACACCCCTTATGGCTCCTATAAGAAAGTTTCCTAATCTATGAAAACATTCCATAATAGAATCATATTAAACTCCTAAAAAATAAAGTCCTAATTGAACAAATTTGGAGATCACGATCTAATGCTAACTTGGTAATTTATAACTAAGAAGTTCTGTGCTAATGCTAACCTGGTAAATTCGAACTAAGATTGAAGTTTTGCGTTGGCTCCGACTTGGTAATTGTTTACTCGATTGGATCAATAACATCATCCTAGCTTCTTATGTGTCTTGGAGCGGTCTCAACATGCATAGAACTTATTATCTTCCTTCTATATCATATCATCCTCCCCGGGTTGGAGAGAATCTGACCCTGGATTTAAATCATCATCCAAGTGATTGCCAACATATGGTACAAAGTGTTTGATATTGAGGACATCATGGGTTTGTATTTGGTTGGGTAGCTTAAACATGTAGGCATTGTCATTAATGATTTCAACCATTTCACACAGTCCAACCTTCCTTGGTGCCAGTTTTCCACGTTGCCCAACCGGTAGATAGTCATCTATTAAAATGGCTTGGACATAGTCTGCTACATCAAATACTCTCCTCCTCCTTTTATCAACATGTTGTTTGTATTTGGCATTAATTGCTTCTAATCTATCTTGGATCTTTACACAAAGCTTTTTTAGTTTCACACTTGGACTTGTCATGTCCTTAAATTGAGGGTCCTTTTTAACTATTGCATACACATTATTAGTCTCCTTCAAGGAATTTTAGAATTCAATCATGGTAAAAGGACTAGCACTCTTTCCAGGTTTTAGCTTAGGTACTATCTCTCTTGAAGGACAAAGTGTCAGTCTTTTCCCCTTAAACTCAAAAGAATAGGTACTCTTCCATCCATCATGTATGACGTGGTGATCAAATTGCCATGGTCACCCAAGTAGTAGATGGAATGCATCCATGCACACAATATCACACCATGCCTTATCGTTATAGTGTTGGCCAATATAAAAGCTCACCAAACTTCATTGTATAACTATTACCTCATTTTCCTTTTGCAACCAGCAAGCTTGTATGGGTGAAGATGTTGTTGGGTTTTCAGATTTAGCTTATTGATAGTTTATTCTGACACAACATTCTCCCTATAGTACAGATGGTGTAAAAGATGTTATTTCTAAATCAATACTTTGATTCCTCCTTTGGTGTTAAAAATGATCATTGCATCATTAAGGTTTCACCTACATCGCCATACACCAATTCACCTTCTAAAGTTTCATCCTCATAGGAGTCAAACAAAGGTGATTTTGAAAAGTCACATGCATCTCCTTGGTATTCTCCCTCATTTTATACAAAAACACTCATTTATTTTATCATTCCTTGCACATTCAATAGCCTTATGACCCAGTTCACCACACTTATAGCATTTCAACCCAGATGAACCAACCTAATTTAGGTTTGGTCCACTAACTTGGGTTCAACCCAATTGGTTAGGCCTATTGTTTGACCTTTCTATGATTAAAGCATGTTGATGAGCCATAGAGACTTCACAATAGTCAAATAAATCCAATACATCTTACTTATTTGGTCTTAGGCCACCAATGTACCTTGCCACTAATTTGTCATCAATTTCAGTTGATGCCATCATGCTGCTGCTCGCCCTCTGAACCGAGTGGTTATTAAGGACACGATCTTATTTTCTGGAACTTCCATGAATTCAAGGACTTCTTTTACCACGAAGAGTCAGTCCATGAATTCATCTGGAGTCCATAAAATTTTGATATTTCAATCTTGAGACTCATTTCCCACCGTCTCTGGTCATCACCCACAACTACAACCGGTCTGGTTGCTTGCCTTGATGATGAAAAGGAACGAGCAAATACACTTGCATCGAAGTTGTTGTCCCCTTGCAATAATTTCAACACTTGAGCAAGTGCATCGACTTGTCTTCTCAACTTTAACACATCTTCTTGTGTTTTCTTGTTGAATTCATGCTCCATTATGTAATCCACTTATTTCTTCTTAGGAGTCATAATCCAAAGAATGATCAAATTAGAGCTTTGATACTAAATGGCATTGTACGGAAATAAACCACGTTCAGAGAATCTTCAAAGAAAAGAGCAAGTAGAAATAAACAAGAAGAAAATTCTTTACTAAATAATTAAGAGAAAATAAGCATAAAACTCCCCTTTCTACTCTTTATATAGACTTACACCCTTATGGCTCCCACAAGAAAGTTTCCTAATCTATGTAAATACTCCATAATAGAATTCTACTAAAACTCCTAAAAAAAGTCTTAATTGAACAAAAATTCGGAGATCATGATCTAATGCTAACTTGGTAATTACGAACTAAGATAGAAGTTCTGTATTGACATTAAACTTGGTAAATTCGAACTAAGATAGAAATTCCATGTTGGCACTAACTTGGTAATTGCTTACTCGGTTGGATCAGTAGCGTCATCCTAGCTTCTTATGTGTCTTAGAGTGGTCCCAACATGCATAAAACTTATTACCTTCCTTCTGTACTGCATCAAATAGCCTCTTGTTACTCTTTATAATTTCTCCCCTTGAAATGAAGAAACAAGTTAGTTTTCCTCTTTTATTGCATTTTTCATTTGCTATAAGTTTGTAAAGGATATTCTATATATTGGACTTTCCAAATGTAGTAAAATAGGAAAGTAGAGATAGGCTTGTAAGCCTCTTTATGTATATTTTTTGGATTAATTTCTTGCCTTTTTAGTTGCGGTTGTCAGGTATATCTGAACCATTTAAGTTATCTTCCCTTTTTAATTGTTGAAAAAGAAAAACCATCACCTTTTATAAAGAAAAAAGGATAAAAAGTGAAAAGCATGAGTGAGAAAACTTCCAAATTTGAACAACCAACCCAAGAGTAACCAAATCCATTCAAGCCCATCACAAGTTGTGTTAGGTTTAACTTAGGTGGGCTCTGGTTGGCAAATTTGGGCTTTAACCTTGGTATACAGGCCTGAGGTCTATTCTTAGAGAATACAAACAATGACAATTGAGGGGAGTAAAAAAAGGAGTCTATTAGAGAAAGTTATGATGATTTTTATTAAATAAAATTAAGATTAGAGAGAATTTTGTGATTTTTATTTTTAGAATAAATAAACCACATATATGAGAAAGAAGAAAAGAAGACTCGTGTGAGCATTAAGGTGAGAATATCAGAATAATACCCCTCACCTTACTCCCTTTCCTCTATATAATATAGATATAGATTATTAATTTTTTACAGAAACTAAAAAGACAACAGTTTTGATACCAGTAATTTGTTTCTTGCTTCAGAATTAGCAAATTCGTAATTTTACCAATAAAATCAGTGTCTCTCAATTCATTCTAAATCTGCTGTAAACAAGAATTATCATCATCATCATCACCACCATCTCAATCCAACCAAATGGTGGGTTTTGCTTATACGCCACTCAATGACAATGTGAGAGAAGGGAGCTTAAGCACCAAGACTAGTGGTTAAGTCATCTGTATCAATTTATTTAGGTCGTTTTGTAACTACTTATGTCATCTATGAGTTTCTTACATTTGTCAATTACCATCCATTTGGGAGGGCACTCGTTAGGTGGCAGCTTTTTGGCGCCTTTACAAGTTGGGCTCTACCCCAACCCAACAGTCTTGGTGAAACATTTTTTAAGCGGTGTTTGGAACTAATGCCATTTTTTGAGAAAATGGTGCTGATTGGCATGCCATCTTTTGAGAAAAATGTTTTTTCGTTTTTTCTATTTTGTACAGTTGTTGTTGACTTGTTGGTATCACATAGGCGTTTTTCAATACCATGCCTAAGATGTTTTCTCAAACCACACATTTCCGATTTTCAAGGCCTAATTGGAGGAAACATTTTTCGGAAAAACACATAACCAAACATCAAGCGTTTTCTGAAAAAATGGATGTGGCATTGTTTTTTTAAAGAAACAGTGTTGGTTCCAAACACCTACTTCTTAACTTCCTAAATCTGGTTCAATCAAAGCTTTAGCCCCTTAAAAACGGTGATGTTGTGCTTGGGAGGACTAAAGAGCAGCTCTGGATTTTTGAGGTGGCCCCATTTGGTGTGTTTTTCCATGCGGTTTGTCGGCTACTTAGAAATCCAACAAATCACGTCATGGTTTTTTTTTTTTCTGTTAGGTTGGGAGGAAATCTAGCTGCCAAAAGATATTGCATCGAAAGACGCATGATGCCCGTTTTGGGCTATTTTTGGAAAGATCCAAATGGAGCTTTTCAGGTTTTTTTCAATTAGTCTTCGCACAAAAAGAGACACCTTAACCAAACGGTCTTCAAGCTATCAAGATCTTGATGCAAAAGCTCATTACATCTTTTGACTATAGAGCTTTTAGAAGATCTTTCAAAAAAAACTTGCCAATAGACAACCCCCTAAAACCTGATGACTCAGCCACCAATCAATCATTTTAAGCGCTGTCTGCTCAGCCTTTTTTACTAGTTTATCCAGGGCACTTCAAGGCAACTGAACCAACTTAATTAGCTTCTTAAACAGCATAAGCCATTTCTTCGCTTTTAGCTTATAGTCCATTCAAATTTGCAATGGTAGATCAACTTTAAGAGCGTACATGCCAGTAATATCCACAAAATCATTAAGGTAAATGATCATTAACCCTTAAAATTTTTCTAAAATACTTAAATTGACTTTCCAATAATTTGTTAATTTTATGTTTAGCGTATGATGTCTTTATATGTTAAAATTACTGAAATATCTCTCAAACACTTCAATAACCCATCCGAATTTCTACAATTTTCTCATTTTTATTTATTTGCACCAAAAAATTATGAAGATTTTTGAATAATTTTTGTGGCCCATTTGGAAGGACAGAAGTGAAGATTCAGTTAAACTGTTTCAGCTGATTTGAAGTGCTCTCTGGAAAAGCCATTCAAAGAGGCTGAAGCAAGCAGCCCCTTCAAATGACTGACTGAGAACTGATTTGGATTCTCTGAATATTTTACTAAACATAGCTTTTAGGGCTGCCCATAGAGCCTACTTTGAAAGCCAGAAGCCGCTGCTCTTCAACCTTCCCAAATCCCATTGCGCTTCAAATGACTGATTACAGTCTACCTTAAGCTCGTTTGGGAAGGCATTAGCATTGATTGAGTTGTATTGAGGTAGCCACTTTAATTTGGAGAAGATAGTCCCCATGAAAAAGTCAATTTTGTGGCTCATGCAAAAATATTATCAACTTTCTAGGCCTTTTGCCAAACACGATTTCATGGTTCTCTATAAACCTACCTTCCAACGCAAAAGCCACTGTGGATGGATCTATTAAACATGACTTCAATCAAAATTATACCGATCGAAAATGTGAACCAGTTTAGTTGTCGATGGAAACTTGGACTCTTAGATTTTAAAAATTTACACCGATTATGTTTGGTTGTCAAAGTGTAAATTCGGTGAGATGAGAGCTACTCTAGTCGATACAAAAGGATGAGGGAAGAAGAGGAAGAAGAAGAAGAAAAAAGAGGAGGAGAAGAGAGAAAGAGAGACAGATGGAGAGAGAAAGGTCGGAGGTGGGTTCACAGATTTGTCGCTGCAACTGGTTGCAGCAGCGGTGATGGAACAAAGAAATAAAAAAAGGGGGGAAGAAGAAGAAGAGAGCAAGAGAGAGAGAGAGAAATCTCATACTGCCGCTGCAACTAGGTTTTGCAGCTGCTGCCCTGTGTTCAGATCCGTCGCGGGAGAGAGAAATCTCATACTGCCGTTGCAACTGGGTTTTGCTGCTGCCGCCCTGGGAGAGAGAAATCTCATACTGCCACTACAACTGGGTTTTGTCAATGCCGCCCTGGGTTCATATCCGCCCTAGGAAAGAGAAATCTCATACTGCTGCTGCAATTGGGTTTTGTCACTGCTGCCCTGGGTTCAGATCCGCCCTGTGAGAGAGAAATCTCATACACTGATGGGTTTTGCCTCTACCACCCTGGGAGAGAGAAATATCATACTACCGCTGCCGCCCTAGGTTCAGATCCGCTTTGGAGAGAGAAATCTCATACTGTCGCTGCTAGGTTTTGCCACTATTGCCCTGGGTTCAGATCTGCCCTGGGAGAGAGAAATCCCATACTGCCACTGCAACTGGGTTTTGTTGCTGCCGCCCTGAGAGAGGGAAATCTCATACTGCCGCTGATGGGTTTTGCCGCTATCGCCCTAGGAGAGAGAAATCTCATACTGCCACTGCCGTTGCTGGGTTTTCCTTCTGGATGTTTGATGGAGATGCATCAGCGCCAACGAGAGAAAAAACGACAAGAAAGAGACATTAATTTTACACCAACAATTTCGATGTATATTTTACATCGATTATCAGTGTAAAAAAATTCAAAAATGAGTTTTACACCGATTTGCGGTGTAAAATTACATTCTTACCAAACATGTGTAAAATCAAACCGGGGTATAAAGTTTACCCTGATTCAATTTTCCACCCCAAACAAACATAGCCTTAGGAAAATTTATGATGCTAGAAAAACAGGGTAAAACGGAACCGGTCAAGTAACCAGTTCCCAATTTTTTCTATCGAATTCTGAAAACCATGCTTATAGCTTCAATGCTTCTTTCTAGAGTACAAACTGTGAGACACTAGTAGAACTTGAACCTTGTTGATTAATTAGCTCCATATAGATCGACTTGGTCATGAAATTGCCCCTCGGAGTAAGTAACCATACAAGAAAATCTGAGCCAATGGGTTCACATTCCTGTAGAGGTATCTTGCTAATATGATCAACTATAAAAGGATCAAAATTCTCTCTAATTTCGGTGTGATCCCATCTTCAGAGCTAAATAGAGAGTTGACTATTTTTTATAAGCTATGATCATGTTGTTGTCGGGGGCAAAAAGCCTTGAATAGTGGAAACCCAAGGGTCATGAAACAATTAAACCTTCATCCCATCTACTAAAATCTAACAAGCCAAAACTTGTACCCATAGGTTGTTTGGCTATATATTGCCAACCAAGTTTGGTTATGAAAGGTTGATTGACCAAAGTCTCTCACACCAAGGCCTCCAAGAGACTTAGGAAGCATATAATTAGCCTATGACTTAAAGCAAATATGAGGCCCATCATCTTTGAATCCCCACCAAAAGTCCCTTAGTAGAGAATTGAGAGCAATACAAAAAACTCTTTGATAGAAGCTAAGAGATGTAGACAAATAATAAGTTGGAATATTGTCCATAGTGGATTTGTTATATCTCCTTACCGATACCGATATGATACGGCCCGTATATATTTAAATCCTGGCTAATTATGATTTGCCTCTACACATGCATGGATAGGAAGTATTTTAGGTAATTCCTCAGTAACTATTAAGCCATTAGTTGAAAATTGGCGTAACTCACATAGGATCATCTCATTGAGATGAGGCGTCATGGTGATGAACATGTACCATAGAATCGAAGAGTGAGCATTACTGGTTTTGGATGCAGACAAATCCTGGTGATCATAGCTAAGAAATGAGAGTCTGAGTCTGTAAGATGGTGAGACACCTCACTATGTAAAGAAGAAGAGACCGACTCGTCTGCAACAGGTTGGCCTTCATAGGTTGCTAAAGCTTTAGCAGCAAACTGAATCAATTCTATCTGCCCGCATAACACATATCCTAAGTCATGACCCAAAAGGCCACAAAGGGAGCTTCTCATAACTCACATCAATATCAATAGTTTTTCCACTAAGGGCCTGTTGATGCTCAGGATGGGCTGAGGACAACACTATAAATTCGCTTCCGAGGTGAGCTGGCTGATGGAGGGGCCCGAGGTCAGCTGAGGCCGAGAACCTGTGAGTGTCCAAGGTCAGCTAGAGCCGAGCACCTATGGAGTAGCGGGGACTTCGACGATCAAATTAATAGGAGCATGGCGAAGAGGGCAGATAAGGCCAGAGTGAAGTAGCTCAGATGAGGTCGCCAAGAAGCTAGAGAGCTTGGAGTAGCGGGTGTCCAGATTCCGGTCCCTTACCTTGAGGTAAAGTAAGGGACTGACCTACCTAAAGCGCCTACATCGTTCCCCCCCCCCTCTTGAGGCCGCGGTGGAGGTCTTAGCTAAGGACCTCGGCTTCGGCCTAAGAGAGTGTGTCATCCTTGCTAGGAGGCGTTGAGTGGCCTTCTATGGAGAGAACCTCGGCTACGATTGTGTTGGTGAGAGCGGTCGTCGGGTGTGGGGGTGTTGGCTTCGGTTTTAGAGAGCTCAGTACCATGTTTTGCGTGGGTACAAGGTGCGCATGCCCCCCAATCATGTGCTTTAGATTAGTTGATGAGTTCATGTTTGGGCCAGGCATTGGCTTCTGGCCGATCACCACCGTGTGAGGTACAAATGGTGAACAGGCATTCCATGTTCATGCGCAAGATGAGTTTTGGCGTCAGGTATTGTCCGCACGTGCGACGGATCTCAACGTTGAAGGTTCGAGACCGTTCCCAAAGCGGGCATCGGGTCATAACCGTACGCGAGATGAAAGTGGTATTTCTTTGCATCCAGTGCAAAGGGCTGATCGTTCAAGTCGAATTGGCAGGGAATCGGGCCTGATGGCCGAGAGGGTCTCACCTTACAACCGAAATGAGGAGGTTGTGACGTTTTCCCATATTCAGGTGCCGAGGAAGATCTAAGATGAGCCTCTGGTGGTGGAATAAACTTTGATGCAGGATGGCCTCGGCTTCACTCACCTCGGTAGGAAGATTCCTGCTATCAGCTTGACACGTCGGCTCACTTTCTCGTTGGCAAGCATTGACTAAATCGTGCTTGTGTAAGGATGTCGCTAAACACTAGGGACTTGCTGCTCGAGAAGGCTAGGTTGCTTGGAGAGGGCGCCTCGGCCAGGAGTGCATCTCGACCAGGTCGGCCTGGAGGGCACCTCGGCCGGGAAGGCACCTCAGCTAGGAGGGAACCTCGGTCAAGAGGGCACCTCGGCCAGGCTGCCCGTAGGGGTGGCCCGAGGTGTGTACTTGCTCTATTACTTAAAGGGTTCCTTTGTTGACGATTGTGCTTACGTTGCGGGTTACATGTTATGCCGTCAGCCTATGGCCTTTGCGTGAGAAACGCAAGCTAAGGTCCTTGAGGCCGAGGTTCATGGAGGGTGGCAGACGAAAAGCTATAGGCATTCAGGGTGATGATGCCCTGAGTCGAGGAGGTGAGGTCTCTGGTGAGGAGGGGTGCGCGTCTGCCGAGAGGTAGGCATATGGGGCTGTTGAGGTGTGGCCGATGTCCGAGGTGATGAAGTGAAGTGAGCCTGAAGAATCATCGGCAAGTAGCTGCAAAAGAGACATGTTCAAGGTCTCGGTTGCCTTCATCAAAGGCTGAAGTGCTCATGCCCACCGAGGGGGCGTAACCGCCTAAGGATTAGTTCGTCGGGGTGCAGCATGTGGCAACCGAAGAGGTCACCGAGATCTGAAGCCCATTCTGAGTTGCCCGGCATGGAATACAATTTTTGCGTATCTTGTGCCTTTTTGTAGTTGCATTTTTACTATGTAGGGGCCCGTGCCCCCTTCCGAGAGATCGGAAGATGCAAAAATCCGTTGCTCAATAAGCCATCCACTCAAACACCCAAGTGAGTCAGGCCAAGGCCTAACTTTGCCGCCGAGGACATAGGGATCCTTTTCCTTAGTGAGAAGGAAGGGGAGGCACACACCTTAGCTCTCCTAGCTGACCTTCCCTTGGAACAGAGCGCATGGACCCACGCATGATTGAGGCTTAGTGTGGTGCCCAGTTAGCGCCGCAGAGCACCCTTGTCCTAGTGAGGTGGCGTTGTTCCCTTCAACATGTCTATTCTGCCATGATTTGTGATAAGCGGAGGGCCGATGCCGGCTCTTCAACCTAGATAAGGACTTGCACGCTGGGAGGGTCTTCCGAGGCTGAGGCCAATATCAAGGGCCACCCCGTTAACTGTGACCGAGGTCCCTTAGATCCCTTGCAAAAAAAAGGGGTGAGTAGGCATGTGACCTCCAGAGGGTCGTATGCCTTGGGTCGATGTCCAGTCTAGGCATATAACCTAGGTTAAGGTTTCAGACCGCGACCATTCGACCAAGAGGGACCTAGCAACTAGGCATATAACCTCCAAGGGTCGTGTGCCTTGGACTTAGGGTTGTTCATAAGAATGCCCAACCCGACCAAACCAACCAACTCGGACCGACCCAACCCGAGTCGGTCGGGTTTTCATCAGTACCGGTCGGTTTCGGGTTGGGAAAATATATAAACCGATATATCGGGTCGATTTTGGTTTTCTTGTGTGAAAACCGAAACCAACCCGACCCAAACCGAACTAGTCTTCTACTAGTTCGGTAGTTCCTAGTTTGAGTAGTTTCCTACTTAACTATAACTAGTCTTCTACTAGAACTAGAAGGCCCATTAGGCTATTACAATTAGAATAGGCAATATATCCTAGTTTCTAACTTTCTATAATCTTTTTCACCAAATAGGCAACCCATTAGGCGATTACAATTAGAATTCAATTAGGTGTCCTTTTGTACATGAGCAAAACCGAAACCGACCCAAACTGACCCAGCCCGACTCAAACCAACCAGGTCGGTTTGGTCTATCAGTGGGTCGGTTTCGGTTTCCACCTCAGGTAAGCCGACCAGGTCGGATCGGTTGGGAAAACCCCAATAAACCGACCCAACCCGACCTGTGAACACCCCTACTTGGACTGACGTCCAGTCTGAACGTGTAAACCTGGTGAATGTTGTATGCTACAGCCAGCCACTCGACTGAAATGAGAACGTATACGCTAACGACACCAATTATTGATGCTCAGGATAGGCTAGGGACAACTCTATAAATTTGCTTCCGAGACGAGCTGGTTGATGGAGGGGTTTGAGGTCAGCTGAGGCCGAGCACTTGCGAGTGTCCGAGGTTGGCTAGAGTCGAGCACTTGTGGTGTCCGACCTGTAGAGGAAGTAAAAGTCAGAGGCCCCAGATCGATGCCCGAGGCAGGGACTCCAACGGGCAAGTTAGTAGGAACGTGGCGAAGAGGGCGGACAAGGCCTGAGTGAAGTAGCTCATACGAGGTTGCCAAGAAACTAGAGAGTTTGGAGTAGCGGGTGTCCAAATTCCAATCCCTTACCTAAAGGGGGTTGTCCCTTATTTATACGTGGTCCCGTGCTGCGCACCACCCTCAGCCACGTGTCGTTGTGCTACTGGCCTACCTAAAGTGCCTACATTAGGGCCCATTTGTTTTTTGGATTTTGAGAAGGGGATGTTGGTAAATGGGATTTTGGTTCCTATTGACCAAGATACCCACATTCTTTTTTCAAATTTATGTGGGGTTCATGGAAAATTTATTTTTCTAGTTATATCCATTTCTCAAGTGGGTAAATAACTTTTCCACTTGGAGGGGAAGTTGCCAACACTTGGATGTGACAAACTTACTCCTTTTGATAATAGCTTTCTATGGCTAAAACGGTCACTATCTTATTTACCTGGAAAATAAAAGAACATGGGTGAATGCACTTACTAGGTAAGTGTTTCCCATTTAAGTAAATTCCTGAAAAACATGTAGTAGTTCTAAGGAAACCATGTGTATCAGAGGCTACCTGACATGCACATTCACCCGCACCTAAGCATATTTAGTCCACTTCAAAGCATCACCAAAAGAAATAGGAAAAGGGATTCCAAACTTCATGGCTAGAGCACCTGCCAGCCATTGGTGCTGTCCAATAACCTACGGGTAAGCACGAAAAGTGAACCTAGAAGTCAGTTCGATCAACATGGTATTTGGAAGTGTGGGCGCTTTTTGGGACCGATTTTCAAGAAAAAACGCCCATGCTTCCAAGATCCGTTTTTCACAAAAAAACGCTTCTGCCATGTAGGCAATGAGCAACACTATGCTGTTTGGTAAGGTGATTTTCATTACCATTTTTCGTGTATGTGCTTACAGGTAAACACCACATAGGATACACATCAGTCAACCATTGGGTGATACGATTCACCGATGCATGCATCAGTGGGATCCCGATTTTCGAGGCATGCCCGATTTTTTAATAACAAACAATGAGACACACGGGCATTTGTTGAAATGACTATGTATATCCAACGTGGCACCGTTTGCCACAGTTCTAAACATCCCCCAAGTAAGTAGCTTGAAGGCGCTCGATCACATTCAGATTGTTGACTAATAATTAAATCATTTTGAAACAGCATGGGCTATGTTGAAAGATAAAATCCACATGGGCAACAAGAAGCATTTTACTGTCACATATCCATTAGTGGGCCCATCTATCAAGGAGAAAAAAGAAAGGTTGCTACTTGAAATCTTTAGGCACAAGTATGTACTATCTAATTGAATCGGTAAGAGTCTTTGTAAATCCATCCATGTATTGTGTTCACCTTGGGTCATGTGGAGTCAATGTTGCTAGTTAGGTAGAAAGTGATTGGATTGAGTAGGGTAATGGATTATAATGGAAATCAAGTTTTTAAGAGTCGGATATTCAAGAGTTTATTTAAGTTGTAATTCTCCTCTTGATTAAATTATTATTATGAGAATTATCCCTTTTGAATTGAGAGTTACCTCTTTCGAGGTCTTCGTCTCCCTCCAAGTAGACAGAATTCACATTACGTCATATTTGGGATTGTAACATTTACCAAGGAGTCTTTCCCAAAATCACCAATGGATTTGGCTCTCTTTCCTAATCTTCAAGATACTCTCCTTTGAGCCTTGGACACTGATCTGTCTATCAATAATCACCTTAATAAAGAGATTCTTCTTCCATTCATCCCTAATCTAAAACATCCAAAGATTTTGATTTTCAATGAAGACGTTGAGCCCAGAACCAACGAGTTGGCAAAACTACTGAACGGCTGAGGAAATTGAGTAGAGAGTTGTTTTTCAGATATTATGGACGTTTGGAATCTGGTCTGAATATGTGTCTGAAACTCCATTTCATATCTGAAATCGAAAGACAACCTCTTAATGCATTTCACACCGTGTTAAAAGACAAAAAATAGGTCTCAACTTTGAACGTCCTCCCTTGCAGGTGCAATTCCGGGAAGAGCTGGGATCGACCGATAGAAGCAAACTGACTGGAGCTACCGCTGCAGTTCCCCACAACCATCTGTTCGGTGATAAGAGGAAGAAGACGAACAACAAGTCTGGGCATTTAGAAGAAGAAGGGGAGAGAGGGGAAATAAAGAGAGAGTTTAGAGGGAGAATAACCGGAGAGAGGACAGGGGGAATACCACCACCCCTGTTCGGCCTTTGCAACGAGAATGATGATCAACAGTGCCCAAAACCGATCCGCCACAGCTTCGAATGTCCTCCCTCTTCCAGGTTCGATCCCGGGAAGAGCAAACTGGTGTTGCTGGGATCGGTCGATAGAAGTAAACTGGCTGGAACTACTGCCGCAATTCCCCGCCGCTCTCTGTTCGGTGATAAGAGGAAAAAACGAACAACAGATCTGGGCGTTTGGAGGAAGAAGAAGAAGGGGAGAGAGGGGAAATAGAGAGAGAGAGAGAGAGAGTTTAGAGGGAAAATAACCAGAGGGAGGAGGGGGAATAGGAATACAGCAACCCCTGTTCGTCCTTTGCAACAAGAACGATGATGAACAGTGCCCAAAAGGCCGAAACCGATTAATTATTTTTTATTATTCATTCGTTATCTTTATTGACTTTAATTGTGTTATTTTATAATTATTAATTATTAATTAGTAATTATTTTAAGTTTTATTTGTGTAAATTACTAACTATTAATTATTTTTATTACTTAATAATTATTTTTTAATTTTAATTGTGTTATTTTTTAATTCTTAATTATTTTAATTTTTTCTAAGTATTAATTACCTTAATATTTTTATTAGTCATGAATTATTTTTAATAATCTTAAATGTGTTATTTATTATTTTTTCTTTGTATTATTTTGAATTTCATAAATTATTTAATATAAAATAATAGAAATTGAACTCAAAATGATCAGATAGTCTGCTTTAGGGGTAAAACGGTAAAATTACAAATTTCAGATGCTGAATGGTTGATCCAACACAAACAATCTTATCTATTCAGAACATCTAAAAAGTAAAAAAGCATCGTAACTATTTTCAGATTTCAAACACTTTTAATATCTTTTTAACTTTTCAGATTTATCAAAGGCCACCTAAATTTGGGCAGTGCAGATTTATACTTTTGTAGTCCTAACCTCTTTGAGAAATTTATGATCTATTTTTCCTTACAAATTATTATTGGTTTTCTAAATGTATTATCTAAAACCTTCGTTCTACTACAGCACTATCCCTTTGAATTGTAATAAATTCCCTAACTTATCATTGTTTCCAGTTGTACAAACTCATACAAATTTATAAGATGGAATGCATAATAAAACCCCAGATTCTAATTTCAATGGCTGACTTTGGCGGTTCGAATCAAGAATTTCCAATATTCTCGACCATTTAGGGGAACGCCCTTGAATGGATAAGCGCTAACTTCACAACCTACTAACCCCTGTAGTTAACCTGGACCGTCCAATTAATCATCCACTACGTGACAACCCACTACATTTGGGCTTTCCAAGGTTAATCTGAGCCATCCAATGAATAACATGTGACAACCCACTTCCACTTGTGTCCTGTATGTGATGGAGCATGGGCCCTCCTCAAGAGTGTAGATTAATTTATGCACCATGTGACAACTCACTTATTCCTTGAATGAGGTGGAGCATGGGCCCTCAGCAAGTTAATCTGGACCGTTCAATTGATTATGCACTGTGTGAACCCACTTATTCCCTGTGTATGCGGTGGAGTATGGGCCCTCCACAAGTCAATATAAACCTTCCAATTGATCAGTCAGAGTTTGATAAAGGCAGAAAAAGAACTAAGGTACCCTGCATTTTGGGGATAGTGATAGATAGGTATCCTGAATTTTCAATTGCAACACTTGAATATCTTGAAATTTCAAAAATTGATACTTAGGTCCATTTGTTAGTATTCCATTAGTTATACATTACATAATGTCAAAAACACCCTTCTTGTATATTTCTAAGATCATTTTTAGGTAATCGAACGTCTCACCATGATGACGTTCTCACATGGATAGTAAATTACATATTCAAATTTTCTGACGATGGTATTCTTTGGTGATGATTTTACTTCGTATAATGGTCTAAAAAATACACGAGAAGGGTACTTTGAACAATATATAATGTTTAATTGACGGAATACTAACAGATGGACCCAAGTGTTTATTTTTGAGAGTTCAAGGTACTCAAGTGTTGCAATTAAAAGTTCAAGATACCTATCTATCACTATCCTCAAAGTACAGATACCTATCTATAATTTACCCAAAGAACAAATATATTACATCTTTTATTTATCTATTAATCTACACTTTTTTGGGCTCTTGATTCATCAAAAATGCATTAGTAAGGATTCAACAGCCTGGAACAATGTAGAACCACCTCTCTCTCTCTCTCTTTCTTACTGAATACTACTAGTATATATGCAACATATACTTTACACCCAGCTTAAGTTTTTAGAATTAATTTGATCCAAAGGCTGAGAACACATGGCTCCAATTGAGTGCCATGGCCCGACAAACACACATCCATCAATTGGGTTCAGCCTAAGTAACCAGTTTTCTTGGTAGTTGCCCAAAAGTTCCCAACAATGGTTTAAATATCAATATCCTCCTAACATTAGAATGCTATTTTAATCAAAAGAGAGCGACCTAACTGTTTTTTAAACTGGCATTCCTGTTTGGAAGCAGGCTTTCTGCTCAAGTAAAGTTGGTTGGGGGTCATGGAGTGAAAAAGCGGCCACCACCCCATCATCAAAATAAAAGAAAACTTGTAAATTTACCCTCATAAAAATGTCAGGAAGGAGGATTCAAAACAAAATTTGATTGTTGCAGAGAGGAAGCAGATTCAAAGCTCCAGAGACTAGAGACTAGAGTCTAGAGAGAAGGAAAAGGAAGAAAAACTAATGTTAAAAGGAAATGAAGGAAAAATGCAGTTGGTATAGGAAGGGAGACTGGGCAGAGAAAGAAGACTAATAACATCTTTCCTTTCTCTCCTTTTTGCACAACAACAGCTTTTGAAAGAACTGAAGCTTTGAAGGTCGGCCCAGGTATTAATTCTCCCTTTTAATTCCATCTTTTTGTTCTTTCTTAATTTTATCAGATGAGATATCTTGAGAGTTCTCTCCTTAGAATTTGCTTTTTATGGTTCTTATCTTAGAAAGGAAAAGAAAAAAAAAAAAACTCTTAGCATGCAAAGTTTGGAGAAATAATAAACTTCTTTTCTTGCTTCACCAATTGTGGAAATCTTACTAACTCTTATCCTGATCAAATTTTCAGATTTTTTATAAGCTGAATAATATATACTCATCCCTCTTCCTCTTCTATAAGGAAGGACTCAGATTGTGACAGGTTAAAGAGCCAAGTTCATCACCTTTCTCTCCTTCAATTCAAGAATTCCAAGATGAAAGGACCTGAAGCCTGAATTTTAGTTAAGGTACTAATTCTTTCAGAAAATACGATATTCCTTTCTTAATTGTGCCTATATTCATCCCTTCATTCTGTGGAGACACTCATTAATGGTGTTCAATACAGAGATGAAAAGCAATAACTGATTAATTTATCAAGTTTTTTCAACCCCCCCCCCCCCCCCCCCTGCAATTGGAAACCCATAGCCGCAGATGGGCAGAATTTTAACGGACACTGTCGAAAACTCGAAATAGAGAAGGCTATATCATAAGTCTTTGACCCCTTTTTAGTGGTTGAAATGGGAGAAACCTTCGATCCCATGATTGTAGTTTAGTTCATCAACTGATTTGTCCACAAGTTGTGAAATTTGGTCCAATTCCGTCCAATACGAGTCCATTACAAATGGACTAGGCCCAATCAAATCATGAATAATTTGAACCCAATTCAATGTTTGGATTATCCAATCTGTTGAAATTGGCTTTAATTTAGATTTGCTGCAATCCGAGCCTGGTCCATTGACACCTGTATTCTTATATATCTTCTATGGATGGAACGGATATCAGTTCAATGATTCAATCTGATCCAATCCAATATAAATACATTATGGATGGACCAGGTCCAATCCAATCCAATAAATATTTTGGACCATTAAGTCTGGACTGGTCCAATTCAACGTTGTTTTGGTCCATCCAATCCTGTCTAAATTGATTTTGATTTGGACGGGGTCCAGCCCCATTAACACCCCTTAATTGTACGCATGGATATTCTATTTCAGATTTATCAGCTTTAAATTTATACCAATAGCAGATGTGATGAAAGGTGTCTTGTACTGAAGGGACAAATTACAAGCAAAAGTTGAGGCAAAAGGAAGAAACAAATAATTAATGGATCTTTATTCTTACAGGAGTTTTCTTTTATACAAAAAAAAAAAAAAAAAAAAAAAACGCCAAACAAGTTAAAGTTTGTGTATTCTCTGTTTGTTCTTTTATTCTTTTGTTTCTTCTTGGTTTTTGTTTTTTGGTTTCTAATTTTTATCTAATGATAGGAGCATGGGGAAGAAAGGAAGTTGGTTTTCTGCAATCAAGAGAGCTCTATTACCACACCCTAAAGAGAAGGTAGCTAATGTAAGTAGTTACCTCATTCAACCATTAGGGTTTTGAGTTCAAATCAGCCCCCACAAGACTATGCCCTACATCCCTGTCGTGTATTGGGAACATCTCTAGATGATGACATCATCATTTTTGATACTATTATCGGGAGATGTTTCCAATATACCACGGAAATATACTGTGAGACGTTGTGGGGCACAGTCTTGGGGGGCTGATTTGATCTCTAGGGCTTTGGTTCATCTATTTCCTTTTAATCACCTTAAATCTAAACCTGCATGAGTTATTGCATTCAACTTGGGGACTAATATTTTCATTATGATGATTGAGCACAGGGATCAGAGAAACTAAGTGTGAAGGAAAAGAAGAAGTGGGGAATACGGAAGTTAAAGCATGGAGATGGCAGTTCATTCATTCCTCTCCATAGAAAACCTAGCAGCATTGAGAAAATACTGGGAGATGCCGAAAGAGAGAAGAAAAAGATGCATCCAGTGTCTTCCCATCAACAACAAAAGGTTCAACCTTCCATGCACGGAATGTCTTTCAACCAACAGCAAAAGGTTCAACCTTCTATACCTCTCATGCATCCAACATCTTCCCATCAACAGCAGAAACTTCTCTCTTCCATGCTTCCCATGGCTTCCAGGGTTGCAGTTAATCACCATAAAGAAGTTCAACGCAAAGGCCCTCCAAACAATTTCAACACTTCAGCTATAAAGATCCAAGCAGCCTTTAGAGGTTACATGGTAATTTAATGCCCCCATATTTTAAGGATTACTTGAATTAACTCACCTCGGAAGGTGAATATATGATTTCCATAAAAATTGTGCATACTACATGTATATATCATGGTTTTTGAACCGCCGTTGAACCGGATAGTCAGACCGTTTGGCCCGAATCCGATCTCTGGCCAAAAATCATTGAATCCGTCAACGACCCATTGACTCGGACGATCAAACCGTCGACCCGTTCAACGGTTTTTGGCCATTTGTTATTTTTGTTATCAGAACGGGCCATCTGTTCGAACTAGATGGCCGAACCGTCGACCCAAAAATCGGTGGCCAAAATGGTTCTGTTTTTAAAACCATGGTATATATAACCATTCCTTTCTATTTTATGCCATAACCATTGTTAAATTATAATACCTAAATCATTTTTGACTACTTTGACCCATAGCCCTTCTAACCCCCTTCAAATTGCAAATAGATCAATTTTTCTCACGGGCACTATTGGTGGTCTTCTATGCACATGACCAAAACATCTTAGTCTACTTTCTCTCATTTTATCACTTATTAGAGTTACTCCTAAGTTTTCTCCAATGTCTTTGTTTTTTATCATTTCTTTTCTAGTTTTTTCACTCATATATTTCACCATATGCATTTATGCTATAGATATATTGTGCCTCGACTGTCCAACATTCTATTCCACACATAACATATTTGGCCTTTTAACTAGTTTTATAAAAATTTCCTTTCAACTTAAGTGGCACCCATATATTACATAAGACTCTAGATGCACCTCTCCATTTTGACCACCCCACTCTAATTCTATGGGCAACATCTTCCTCAGCCTCTACCTTGCCATCAATTATTGAACCAAGGTACCAAAAAAGATCACCTTGCATTATCTTTTGATAATTTGATCTCCAACCCCAAGTGTATCATTCCAACTATTATTAAAATTACATATCCTATTTTAGTCATACTTATTTTAAAATTGATTATGTCTAGAGTATTTGTCTATAAACTTAATTTTGCATTTAATCCTTCAATTTCATCAAAAACAATATCATTAACAATAACATGCACCATGAAACTTCATCTTGGATGTGTTTTACAAATACAAGAATTAAAATATGGATACAAAATGCTCCATATTAGGTGTATCAAGTGTATCGTATCCATATTGGTTTACACAAGGATTAAAATATTGATATGCCTAATACCCAAAATTAGGGTATTCGTGTGTCTCTATATGATCAACATCCACTTTTTATTTCTTTTTTTATTTTACTTTATTAAAGTTAAAGGGATTCCATTTGTCATCCCAAAGTTTCAAAACTCTTGTGTATATATGTATCTATGTGTATATAGGTGCATCAATATAGATACGATATGCCTAATGTAAGAGTATATCATATTGATATTTTAATGTTTTGGTGTCAAGATATGCATGGATAATTCAAAAGTTTTAGAACTCTAGGACAATAGATGGCATCCCTCTAATGTTAATAAAATAAAAAAAGGAATGCCGATCATATTAATATGATCACCAATACCCAACTTTGGGTATTGGGCATATCAATATTCTAGTCCTTATGGAAATAAACAAGGGTAAGTGTTAATTTTTTGCGAAGATCCATCATAATTGCAAAATTTGATGTCTCTCCCACAAGTATTCCAACCAATGTTTAAAGAACCAAACCGGTCATAGAGCCAGAGAAGGGAGAGGTTCAACTAGAGGTCGAACTGTGATGATATGGCATATATATAGGTCAAATAAATACTATATTTAATATATATATATATATATTATAACTTTAATATACTTAAATATGGTGTATGGATGGTAAGTTCCTTAATTTGTAAAGCAAATAACTAGAGTTCAAGTTTCTTAATTTACATTTTCTTTAAAATACATGCATAATAAAGTAATATGTACAACAAAGAATCATTAATTAAGCAATATATGAAAATAAGAGGTCATGGGTTCAAATCTTATTAAACACATTTTAAAATTTCAATTGATTAAAGATCCAGGCGTTTCATAAAACCATGACTGGTTCATCGGTTTTCCAATTAAACTGGTTAATCAGCTGGTTTTCATCGGTTTTTTAGTGAAAGTGGTTATTGAGGTAAGACTAAACCGGCCAAGGTCCTAGGTCATGATTCAATCAATCTAACCAACTGGTCCTGTATGGTTTTCCAATTACTGGCTCTAACATTGGTTATTGCACTCTCATACATATCCTTAATTAGATCTATATACCTATTAGGAAATCCTTTCTTTTCTAAGGCTCATCAAATTATTTCTCTAGCGACCATATCATATGCTTTCTCTAGATCAATAAGAACCATATGGAGATCTCTCTTCTTCTCTCTAAGCTTTTCTATCAATTGTCTCAAAATATAAATAGCTTCCATGGTTGATCTCCTTGGCATAAACCCAAATTGGTTTTCTAATATATTTGTTTCATGACATAACCTTTGCTCAATTATTCTCTCACAAAATTTCGTTGTGTAGCTCATAAGTTTAACCCCCCCCAATAGTTATTACAATTTTATATATCACCTTTGTTCTTTAATATCAGCACCATGCTCTTTCTTCATTCATGAAGCATTTTACTTGTCTATCACAATTCTATTAAATACCTTAATTAGTCATAATAAACCTCCCCCTCCCATACCTTTCCATACATCTATTAGAATACGATTTAGTTCTAATGTCTTTTCCTTCTTTATCTTATTTAGCACCTTTTCACTTTAGTAATTTACAAAGGTACATGTTATTTCTAACACCATTAGTAATTAGTACAATTAATATCTCCTCTACAAGTGCCCTTTACATGTTTATTTAATAATTTTGCAAAATAGTTTTTCTATATTTCCTTGATTTCCTCGTCTTTTACTAAGACTTATTTTATCTTCCCCTTTAATACACAATATGGTTTAAATCTTTACCTTTCCTTTCTCTCATTTTTACTAGTTTTTATCTTTAGTTTTTTATTTTTTAACCTAGTGCTCATTGTATGTCTTAAATCTAAGTTCACTTACTTTCTCTTTAACTTCCTTTCGTGAGGTTCAACATTTTTCCAAAATTTCCTTATTTTTAAATGTTTGTCAATCTTTATAACTTACTCTTTTTAATCTAATTATATTTTGAACATCTTCATTGAAATTGGATTTGGTACTCACAAGATTGTACTCACAACGTTCGCACAGTCCCTTGCAACTGTGCATTAGGAATATCTTCCCATGAAAATAAACATACAACTATGGAGATGTATCCCCAATGCACGGATGTAAAAGACTGTAAACACAATGTAAGAATGGTTCTATGAGGACTGAATCCGAATTCATCTTCATTCCACCACCAATTTTTTAACACTTTTTCATTTCTTTTTAAATCTTTCTAAAACATCCTTTGCTACCTTTTTTATACAATTTTCCATTTTAAGCCATATATCATTAGTCTTTCCATCTAAATCCCATTTTCTATTTATTATGAACCTATCTCTAAATTGTGTTAATTTTTCTCTTTTTAGATTCTCCCACCTAACTTTCGGACACCTATTGTTCCCCTATTTCTCTTTAATTTACTAATGCACACATCTACCACCACTAATCTATGTTGTATGGTTAAGTTTGCCCTTGTGATAACTTTGAAATCCTTAAACATCATTCACTTTAAATTCTAGGATTGTATTCCTATTTCATTCCTCTCCCTAAACCCAAATCCTCCATGCACTATATCATACCATGCACTTCTTTTTCCAACATGTCTATTTAAGTGTCCACTTATAAATATCCTCTTTTCATTTGGAACTTCTTGGATTAATCCTTTCAATGTTTTTCAAAATTACTTTAATGTTTCTTCTAAGGACTAACTATGTTAATGATTCTTGACCTAAATCAAGTCTAACTAAAATTATTCTATTGTTAATTCTTTTAATATTTACAATTTCATTTTTAGATCTTACCTACTTTTATCGCTACTTAATTTCTATTATTTACTTCTTTAATATGTCATAATGCATAGCCATTAATTTCTTTAGCTTTTTTACCCTTGCCCTTAGTTTCTTGTAAACTTGTAATACTAATCCTTATTTTTTTCATAGGGTCTATTAATTCCATAGTCTTTCATATTAGTGTTTCTAAAATCCAAGTAGCTACATGAAATCATGTTTCTTCAACTTGCTTCTTTACACACCCTTTCAAGAAGAATTTAGGAACTCGTGTGAATTTAACACCACAAGGGAGTATTATTGTAGCAAGTCGCTTCCGGAGACCATCCTAGCATACTCTTGCCCATTTGACACTATACTCAAGTAAAGGTGTAATGGGTAGCTTCTAGAGAATGCCCTAGCATTAGCATGAGAATACATAACATGAGAGTTTGACAAGTTTAGTGTATGTTGTCAACTTAATGCAACCCTCCTTTGTTCGAGCTTAGGACCAATAGTGTAAGACATGATACTAGAAGGACTTTAACTAATAGACCCCCCCCCCCCTTTCTGAATTTTGATAAACGCCACCTCATTGGTTACCACTTTTATGATATAAGTTGATTGGTTACAAGTTTTTACAATATCATGTCTTTCCGGTATCATAGTCAAGCCCATATATATGAGTATACCATAACATAACATGTGTGTATGTGCGCGTGTGTGCAATGCCAGGTCCCCTAATTAAATGGGGGTTTGATATTTGAAGTTGAAGGAGCACATACCTTAATATTGTGTTTATAGGTAGTATATCATTTCCATTCAAATAGAAAGATGTGTTGAATAATGACATTTACAGATGGGTGTATATGTATGATATATTGATGCATGGTCATGTTTTAATAATGTGAAGAGTCATAATGCGCTAGGGCATGAACCATGGACTATACATCACCATTTCAAACTGAACTTCGCTCATTGTTATATAGGCTAGGAGGAGCTACCGTGCTCTAAAGGGTCTAGTGAGGCTACAGAGAGTGATGCAAGGGCAAAGCGTGAGGCGGCAGACCATAAACGCCATGAAGTTCATGCAACTCCTAGTGAGAATCCAAACACAAATACAGTCACGGAGGATTCAGATGCTGGAAATCCATAAGCAAAATTTTGACAAGAGTGATAAAGAAGTAGAGAGCATCTTGGGCAAGTGGACTCAACCAGTAAGTTCTTAAGATTGACTGATTGTCTTGGTGCCTGTTTGGGAGGGATGAGTTGAACATTCAGCTAAGCTAGATCAGTTGCATTGAGGTGAATCAGATAAACTATCTAGAGAAACTAAAACAGATAGCCCAAAAACATGACTGACTGACAGTTGATTTAGGCTTTCCAGATTTTTCACCAAAAATAGCTTAATGGTTGTCTGTGTAGGCCCACCTCGAAAAGCTAGAAACTGCTACGCTTCATCCCTCCCAAACAGGCAATTATTTTTATGAGATTCCTTCAACCATCTTCCAATGTTGGCTAATTTTTACATTACAAACATCAATCAAAAAAAATTCTAATTCTTTTTGAAAACTTTACTCTTTATTTATCCATTCTTTTACTATAGTCTGAGATAGGACACCAAGAGGAATGGGATGATAGCTTGCTCACGAAGGAGGAAATAGAAGCAAGGTTGCAAAGAAAGGTGGAAGCTGTCATAAAAAGAGAGAGGGCTTTGGCCTATGCATATTCACACCAGGTAACAATCTCATGCACATAGTTCTATCCATAAAAAAACATGGTACTATTGACGACAAAATTCTGAACATGAACTTTTGGTTTAGGACTAGCCCACTATAGACCTTTTTTATTGTTTGCTCTTCTGATATAAATTCCAAATTAGGTTGGAGATTAGACATATTTCTTTGATGGATCTGTTGTGTATTTGAAGTGTAAACACAGATGTGGTCTAGAAAAAGGATCTAAGATCCTACAGCTGCAAATAATATCCATTTATCCAAATTCAAATTTGAATATAATTCAATCCGGTTAAGGGTAATCTGATTTGATCCCTTTATAATTGGATAAAAAATGGATCCACCTACCCAATCTGAGATAATCCTATTTTGTTTCAATTGAATATATATGTGTATATGTATACTTAAATTTATATTTTATCTTTTAGTAAAATTGATTTGAATGTTTTCATGTATTTTTACTAAAGAGTCATTGATTCATGTTTCATAAAATTATTATTCATGACATATATACAATATCAGTCATTTTTAGATCCTTTTATTAATATATAATTTTTTTATTTTTTAGTTTAATTTAGGGTCATTTAGTAGAACACCCCCTATAGTTTCATAAATTCACAAGATTGTTTATTCCAAAAGTACCCATAACACTTCTTAATATAGAAAATAAATTTGACCAAATAAAGTGGTTGCTCGTGTTTTATTAGGGGCAAAATGGTGTTTTGAATTTATTTTATTTTGATTAAATTTATTCGAATGGATATTAGAGTCAAAACTACCATTTTTCACTATTATATAATTGAAGGTCCATTAATTAAGTTGATTGCAAACTATAGGGGGTGTTCTAGTAAATTAAAAACTATGGAGTAGGTTATAGTAAATACATGAAAACTAGGGGGTGTTTTAGTAAATAACCCTTTTATTTTATTAGTATTGTTCAATATCTGATAAAAATCCAAACTCATTTTGAATAATCTGACAGATAAGATTTGATTCAAACCTGAATATAAACAAAACAAATTTGGATATATACCTCTCCTCATATCCCTTTGGATCCATTAATTTGCAGCCCTACCTACCATGACTTGTGGGTCTTGTATCAAAAGCTCAAGGCCTCAACTCAATAATTTTTTATCTATGATCTAGTCCTGGACTCATTGGTGGAATATAATAATGTATATGGTTTTCAAACCGCCATTGGCCTGGACGGTCGGACAGTTCGACCCGGGAACCATTCAGGTAACCAGTTCTGTTTTCCCCAAACCTAGTCTCTGGCCAAAAACCATTGAATCGGTCAACGACCCATTGACCCGGGCGGTCAAATCATCGACCCATTGACCCATTCAACGATTTTGGACGTTTTTTATTTTAATTATTTTTTTATGTTTTTATTTTTTTGTTGTTATGACCCATTAACCCAGTGGCCAGAACGGTTCCATTTCTTGGTCGTTTTTTAAAACCATGATAATGTATGTTTTGCATTGAACAGTTATGGAAGGCCACTCCTAAATCAGCTCAAACAGCATTCATGGAGATTAGATCAGGAGGATACCCTTGGTGGTGGAACTGGCTAGAACGACAACTTCAAGGTTATCACTCAGAAAGACAGGCCATTCATGCAAAGAAGGAACTAACTCCATCCAATCCCATTATGGAGCTCAATCCACAGCCTCCATCCCATACACCAGCATCTTCAAAGCATGAACCAGCTCTGTCAAGCCGAGCAGCATACACAAACAGCTCCACCCTAGTAAAGCATGCAAAACCAATAAGAAGCACTACAGCTGAGTTGCCAAAGGATGTTCCATTAATGAGGGATGATGAGAGCCTAACAAGCTGCCCTCCATTTTCCATGCCAAATTACATGGCACCAACAGTTTCTGCCAAAGCTAAAGTCAGATCTCAGAGCACTCCCAAGGGACGACCACTAGTGAGTACTCCAAGTCAAGAGCTAAAGAAAAGGTTCTCTTTTCCTTTAAACCAAAGCATCGGGTCTTTGAGGTGGAACAAGGGCTCTATATTCTCCAGCAAGGATTCCAGCTCCCAGAGGATAACAGGGAAGCATAAGTCTATGCAGTCAATAAGTAATTTAAGTGTGGATTCCTCCATTTCTTTGCCTATTGGAATTGGAAGGAAGTCATTCGAGTGAACAAACTGTGTGATTTTTTTTTCTTTGATTTTCTTTGTTCTTCTTTATAACTGGATGGGGTGTTTGATTAAGATGTTTTAACTGAACCCTTATATAGGAAGTGATAATTGGATATGAAGATCATCATATGACACATATGTATTGATGTATTTCCCTTGTTTTATTGCTTGTAGAGCTTGATCACATTGTCTCCCTAAGCATTAACAGTTTGGCAATGGACTAGGTAATTTTAAGCTGCGGTTCCTAGCTATTCCACCTAAAATTTGAATAACAACACCAAATGGTTACCTGATTAGGTGCCCGATCGGGCCTTAGCCCATCAGGAAGGCTTTTGGTTTGAATATGAGTTGTAGATTTTCTAAGTTTAAAAGAGTTTCAATCTTTCAAGGCAAACCCATTTCAGTATGACATATCACTTTAAGTTTGACACTACCAAGATAGTTAATAAGTCAAGCCTTGAAAAGCTACTTGCATTAATTACTTTTTTGTTAACTACAATTTGTTTTTAGAATTTTAGAATTGGCATAGAAAAGATTATACCTCTTTCTAGTAGGGAAAAAAAAAGAATTAAGGCCTCGTTCGGTAAGTTATTTACACAGGTAAATGCAATTTCCTATGTAAGTTTTTCTTGGGAAACACTTACTTGGGTAACTGCATTTACCCATGTTCTTTTATTTCCTAGGTAAATATGGTAATGACCATTTTAACCATAAAAATCCATTATTAAAAGGGGCATTTTTGTCCCATTCAAGTGCTAGCAACTTTCCCCCTAGGTGGGAAAGTTATTTACCCACTTAGAAAATGGGTATCACTTACCCAGGTAAGTAATACCCAATAAAATAAACTTTCCCTAGTCCCCATATAAATCTGAAAAATGAACATGGGATTCTTGGTCAATGGGAACCAAAATCCCATTGACCAATTTTCCCCCATCTCAAAATCCAAAAAAAAAAAAAAAAAACACCCCCTAAACTTCAAGTTTTGGAATACCTCCTAGTTCTCTTGTATTAATAAATTACCGTTTTCTTATGAGCTTAGAAAAACCCATCATCCTATACTTGTTACTTTAGCTTAATGTGGTTTATGCAAACTATAACTTGCTACATAAGAAGCATTGTAAGCCTTTAAGAATATTGATCCAAAGAATTGTGTTAGATTATCTTAAACAAACAAATGGCCACATAAAAAGATGGTAACTCCTAGGCATTATAAATTACATTGAAGAAAAAGTTCTCTCTTTAGATCAAACAATTCTACAATAATAACTTGATCAAATAGCATTGTAACAACAAATTAACCAATTTGCCTTTACACATATACAACAACCAACATCGTAGGTCATGTACAACCCCAAGAGCAATGAATTAGCAAAAATGACCTATACATGAGTTAACCAGAATGCCTCTATAGTTTGTCATAAATAATTTAAGCAATGCATGCCAAGTTACACAAAGAATACAGTAAGATTAAGTTAAATAACACATTTCAAACCATAACAGACAATACCATACAAATATTATCCATAACTTACATAGACTTGAAACACTACAACAAAGTTAAGTTTATGATTTCTTAGTGCACAAAGAATATCCATCACTATATGATAATTTTAAGCTGAAATTCACATAAACTGTTGGTATCTATATCTATATATTAAAATGGAATGGTATGATGTAGAATCTATTTTTTCTCCTTTCTTCTCCTTTTTATATTTTTAATTCTACATAATTCCACATCATCTTTAAGATTTCACCTTTCATCATTAATTATATTTCTATTTCCTCATTAACTCCTTGTGATTATCTCTTCATTAATCATGGCATTAACTCTCTCCCTTCTCAATAACTCCCATTAAATTGCCTAAAATCCACTAATTATTTTTTCTTTTTATTTTGAATTTCTTTTTTTCCTTTGATAAAATGGATAATAAACTAAACAAACTTTGCTTAGGGATGATCATTTTAACCTGGCTCAAGCCTAGGCCTACATCATGCCCACAAATTTCATGGTTGAGGTTGGGCCTAATATTTCAAGCCTAGCTTAAGCCCAACCCGACTTGCAAACAAAAAAAGTTTAAATTTTAGTTAATAAAAAATATCATAAATAGTTAAATCGCCAAAACATAATACTTGGGTTGGACACAGGAGGCTCCTTTTGCTTTAATTTCACCTAACAAAGCCTATGCATCACACAATTCCCAACTTCCCAACTAGAAATTTATATAGATATGCACATACTCGTTGTTGTTCCATGCCATATAAAAAAACAATTATCATTGAATCCCACCAATTGTTGACATTCCAACAATTTAAATGCCAAGAGTTATCATCCTCCTATACGTTTGTTAGGAGAGAGAGAAAGAGAGAGAGAGAGAGAGAGAGAGAGGGGGCAAGAGAATTCTAAGACCTAGGTAGAGATGGCAATCTAACCTGCCCCCGCCCCCAGTTGGAGTGGGGTTTTTAACTGTTGACCACTTTTGGGGAAACCTAAAATTATGGTGATCAGGGGTGGGGTGGGGTGGTATGTGTCCACCCCCAGCCCCAACCCTAAACCCACCCTGATTGCAAGACATAAAAATATTAGATGAATTTACCAAAAAAAAAGAACATAGTCAAGTTTCAACCCTTTATGACAATAACTCATCAAAACAACATAATATACTTTATAAGATATATTATATTATGAAAATTTGAAGTAGAAGCCAAAACTCAAAAGGTGAGGATAGGGCAAATTCGAAAATCCCCATTCCATGAAGGGGCAAGGATGGGATTAAGATTTATATCCCCATCAAGGTATATAGTGGGGACAGGGTGGAATAGATAAGTTTGAGGTTGGTATCAACTTGACCCATGTTCATTTATGCTCCTACTTCAATTTTATGGATTCCTTATGTTTCAATTTTTATTAAATCATGTGCATCACACAGGTCCCGACTAGTAGAATATGATGGTTATCGTCTAGCAATATATTATATATAGATAACCAAACTCTTCCCTCTCTTGCTCTAGCTCAAAGTCTAAACCCTTTACAATTTTTTCCACTTCACTATTATGCTTGTGTGAGCATTCCTTGCTTCACAATAGAACAACCAAACCAGGCAACCTTTCTCCTATCCTCTTCTTCTTCTAATACTCAATTGTATTGTAGGGCATCACCATGCATCTATTAGAAAGAGGTTCAACAACACTATAAACTACTATTGAGTGTTAACTTACAACTAATTAAAGGAAGTTTGGCCACCATTTATTGGAAGAAAGATTGCCATATATACAGTGCTAAGTGCTTAGTTATTCTTCAATTTGCGTCTTAGGTTTGGTGGTTTCTATTGCCTTACAGAGATCTAGTTTCAATTCGCGTGTGCTGAATATAAATCAACATTTTTTTTCTTTTGAAATAGGGATTCCATCCCCTTTGCTAGTTCTTGCTACTATTCCTCCATCTTAATTTTTCTAGCTAATTTTTATAATAGTCTCAAGGGTTTGTCCCCAACGTGTACGACTATCCATAGGCCAATGGGAATAACCACACGATCAATGAGGTATTTGCTCTATGTGGACTAGCTAGCATGCACTTACTATCAAAACCTTTTTTTTTCAATTATTATATATTATTATTTTCTTATAAAAATAAAATCGGTTTTGTCTTATCTCTTTTTGAACTTGATCCACTAGAGAAATTATTTGGTTGAGAAAAAATCTCAAATACAGGGACAAGTGTCTCATCCTAGGTAAGAATAATCCCCTAACATTCTAGGAGGAAGAATAGGGTTGCTCCCTATTTTAAGAGCACCCAACATTCACTAGGGATTCTATAATAGAACTCCAAAAGTGGCGTACAAGATACACCACATTGGCATACAATATTACTCTTATTATCCATTTTAAGCAAGAGAAGAAGTTGGGTATGAAAAGTCTCCACCTGGGCTGTTGAAAAAGTTTGAGCCTAGTGTCCAAACTTGGCACAAGTTCCTGGGACATCACCACCACAAAAGTCTTTCATATTGATGAGAACTTGCAAGAAGCAATTTCTTTAGGTTATCAAAAGTTCAATCTTTGAATAGCTGAGTTGCTTAAGTTTCTTTTCAAGAATCCTAGTGAGAAGAAAGATGTGACATGCTTACAACATGGCGAGTAAGTTTTGTTTTTGTTTCTCTTTACCATTTATGACAATGATATGGTTAAATGGAAGAAAAATATCTAGTAATTTCAATGCTTGGTTGTTTACATTTAAGTTGCTAATATAATAATCATTTATAATATCTATTCATTGTTAACTAAAAGCACATTCGCATTAGTGGTGTGAGGGCTTGTGTTATGCACGTGTAGAAGTAAAGGGTAAAGATATAGTTTAAGATTATACAGTCAAATTTAACTTTTATGACTTACACCAAAACCTAGGCAAACATCCGCTTTATAATATTATATATATATAGGCAAATCATATGCCTCTATGTCTAAATCACAGCTATCTAGGAAACGAATAAAGTAATTAGAAATTTGTTCAATGTGACAAAATGTTAACAAGAAAATTGGGATCTGTTTTAATAAGGAAAAAAGTTTTATATACATGTTCCACAACAAATAAGAGGACATGAATCTAAAGTTGATCTTGCATTTAGATGTAGTCAAAAGATTTTAACAAAGTATTCTTTTGCAAGTATGTTATGAAAATGAACCTAGATTGGTCCATATTTCATAATTATAACCCAAATTTTAAGCTACATGTATTAGGAAAATTACTTTTTTAGCAGCATAAAAATGGATTTATAAAATAGTTTAAAAAAACTATGTTAAAGATTATAAGATAAAAAAATGTAGTGAATTAATATAAATGCTCTAGCTTAGGTGGTAAAGGGAGTGGATGTAGTTCTCACTGACATGGAATCAAATCCTGCTTTTTCTCTCCACTCCCCCCCCCCCCAAGTTTTTCTAGCAAAAGAACAATAAATAGGAATGTAGTTCTTAATTCCAGTGCTATTCTATTACTTCTCTCATCTTATATTTGTATTTTAGAAAACCAATAAGGTTATTTTTGAGCCACACCGCTAGTAGTCCAACCCTTGTAGAAGATCCAATTAAAATAGCCAAAATATTTCTGTGACCATTTTTGAAAACATCACTAATGCTTAAAGGGCCATGGTTACCCAAGTTACATCTCTCAAAATTTATTTTGATATATAACCAACAATTGGAAACATTTGAAAAAGAGTAACTTGATGAGCCTTTTATCCCTTGCTTTTTTCCCTCTCCTCAATGAGTTTTTTGTTCTTATAGGAGTTGTTGCTTACCCTAGGTGTTGCACTAAGATGAGACTCTCTATTCCAGTAAATGCCATTTCCTCTCCAAACCTCTTCTTCCTTCCCTCATGGTAGCTTCAAAGCACAATAAGGATGCAAGAATCCATGTTGAGGATTTAACAACAGATCTAAATCTAGAATGGCAAAGAACAATAGTCAGTCGTATGCTTTCCTCCAAACCAATGAACAATACTAGGTTAAGAAACATGTTGATGCAAATTGGAGGGTACAAAAGGAACGCAGATTAGTAACCCCATTGGTAGTAGGTTCTTGATTCTCTTCAATAGAGAGAACTTAAATCCCTTGGGAAATCCTATCCTAAGAAGAGAAAATGAGAAAGTGTTTAAGATCTCTTCTAGATGAATGGGAAATTAAGGTAGTGGTCATTCAGGATTCTAGGAGTTTGAATTCAATGACAATGGATAAGATGATTAGATTTCTTCTCACTTATGAGATGAAACTAAAAGAAAAAGAAGAAGAAGAGAGCTATGAAAGAAAAAATATTGCCCTCAAGTCTAATGTAGGAAAAAAAAGCATAATGAGTTAATGATTTCATTGATGTTTGCAAAGAAGATTGAATTCTTAAGTTTCTTGTGAGCATAGAAGGAATGGAATAATGAGTTAATGAGTTAATGATTTCATAATGAGTCCAGTGCATAGAAGTTTGCACAGAAGCCTACTACTTACTACAAATGCAACAAGGAATGGAATTTTAGACAAAATTTCCTATACATCAAGAAGAAAAAGGCATTTAAAGCCACTTGGAATGAGTCAAGCTCAAGTGATAAAGAATCGAAAGAAGAACAAACCAGTCTTTGCTTCATTACCAAGGATGAAGAGGTAAGTCCTAGCTACATATCTCTCTATTCTACTTTTGCTGAAAATGATTTCATTGATGTTTTATCAAGAATTCTCAGAGATAAATAAAAGAATCATTATTAAAAATAGGGATCTTAGGAAAAAGTTTAAAAGACTAGGAAATTAAGTCCGATGAGTTGAGGGGAGAAAATGATGATCTTAGTTTGTTCATCTCATCCATTCAAATAATCTTTAAGAGTTTGAACTGTTAATAGAACCTTTAGTGGTTATCCTAGTAAGGTCAAAAGGTATTCCAAATTCTTTAAAAGTTCAAATTTTTCAAGGAAGATAGAGGATGAAACATAATAGGAAAGGAATAGGCTACTCTTTTCATCAGCATAACAAATTTCACAAAACTAAGTTTATGAAAGCTTCAACCTCCAACTAGTCAAGGCCTACAAACTCATACTACTACAAACAAGTCATATTAGTTATTATTGTTGTTTTAGGAAAAATCCTTCTAACCTAACAATAAATAAAGTAGAACCTAAATTTTTCAAATCAGTAAACCTTACAAGTCATCATCACAACAACCAAGAGTCGACACATGTCTGTGATGATAAACAATAAATCGACTACAAGACCAAAGTAGTTGACCAGTATGAGCTATTAGTCAATTAATATAGTCCTCATAATAAGGTCAACTATAGCTTAAACATTCAACCACTTGAGATCTCAATGGGCTAGCAATCAAGTAGTCAACCAACAATTTCATAATTAAACATCAACTACTTTGGAGGAATAGTATAAGAAGAGAATTTAAGTGATCAAGTTAAACCATAACAAGAAGCTAAGAAGATATCAATCAACAAGGTGAATAATAGATAAAAAGAGATTATATGTTCATATGGAAAAAGTCCATGTTATCAAGGAACTGATTCCATAAGTAGAAAGTTCATCACATGCCCTGGTTGGTTAATTATACATATTAATTCTTTCGTTGAATCGAGGATTTCAAGATATGTCCCTATGGGAAGGGACCCTATATAGTATGGATGTCTAAACATCTAAACTCAAAAGGGAAGAAATTTTGAATATGTGATAAACCTAAGTGGGACTATGGATGCACATTCTTTGAATGGTTGCTAAAGCCCTTACCATGCCATAGCAAATTCCAAAATCACTGCTTAATGTGGACTTTCCAACCAAAGGTTTTGAATGAAGAAACAAAGCATGAGATAAATCTTCACACCATCAAAGAAATATATCTCACTTAGAGTGACTATAGATTGGAAATTAACAATAATCATTTAACCGTTACCTTCTCCACTTCCTCAAGCAAACATAAGACATAGAAATTAAGGGATGTGTTTGTCAAGTGAATCTTATTTCACTACTAGTAGGAATGGCTACGAGATGAGGCGGGGCTCGGTTTTGCTAGCCCCGAACTCCATCAGGGCTAGAAATCCAAACCCCATCCCCATCCCCATATTTTTTCCTTGAATTTTCCCTGCCCTGCCCTAATCATTCCTATTTGCATACTTGAAAATTTAATCTTTATTTTTTTTTTGAAATCAACATAGAACTATATGATATTATATACTTGAAAAATTTTTGTATATATATCAGTGGGAGACAACAAAAAGAATATCCCCACATTGAATCAAGGGGAGTTGTGACCCAAATAAAGAATATGTTTAAGGGGAGAATACTCATGGAATCCCCCTCTATGATTCAAGGTGAGTTAAATGGTTTATGTGATAAAATTGTGATATGTACTGTGATTTAAAACCATTTAGTTATTGAGCTTAATTATTATATCATTTGAAAAAAATGCTATCACAAATATTCCTATGCTGATTACTATTATTTATGATTGAATAGCCATTGATTGTGGATTATGGAGAATCATGTGCTTATTAGTTATTATAAAGCCATAAAAGCCATACCCATTTGTCTTATTGACTAAACTATTAATTTTTGTGCATTATTAAACTTAAATATCTATGTAGCATGGTCTAGGAGAGTGGTACTCGTATTATGCTTAATTGGTTTTATTATTTTTTATCAATGGTTTGTCATCATAAAAAGGGGAAATTATTGATCTTAATGTCTTGATGATAACAAACTCATTGAGAGTACTAATGGTGTATCTAAGTGTACAACAATCTTTAGTAAGCTTCTTTGTACTAAACAAGTATTAAATCTATAATGCCACTAAAGATTTTAATGCCTTTGGAACTGCTCCAAGATAATTTTCTACAACATCCCATCAAGTTGTATTCAATTATTATTTTTTTTTATTTTTTTAGGATCTTAGTGTAACCAATTGTATGATGCACTCTAAAAACACTCAATAAGATTAAGCTTAGTAAATCTACCTTACAATGGAAGGGTTTCTAGAACTTTAACACAAAACAATGTGTTGACTGATTGTGACAGCCAAGGGATGCATTGCCAAGTCTGTAAAGATTAGTTGAGTAACCTAAAAGGATATGTTGGCTAATTGTGACAACCAAGGCATGCAAAATGCCTAGTCTGAGAAGATATGTTAACTACCTAGAAAAGTAGAGTCAACTACCTCAGATAAACTGAGTTCAAAACTTATTAGTTGATTGATAAAGAGGAATTAGTTACCCAGGACTAGAGAGGAAAGATTCTTCCCTTTGTATTGTGGTCTACTAACAAATTAAACAATCGATTACTATGAAGAAAAATTGGCTATTTGAAGGCTCTAATGATTATTGCTATATTTGGAAAGTCCTCTATCATGTTGGTGGAAACTTGAATCATTACCAAAGAGAGTAAAATTTCTCTAACATTTAAAAAAAAATGATCATTTGCTCTTAAATCCTCTATAAAAAAGTTCATCTTGATCTAAAACCTAAGACACCATGAGTTTTGAATAAAGTCTTGTGAAAACAACTTGTGCATTGTTTTTATATATTGTATATAGTTGTTTTTAGAAGTGAGCTTGTGTTATAGAACTTTAGCTTGTGCTTGTGTTGTGTATATCTACCTATTTAGTTGTTCTTGCATGTAAACCTGCTATAATGTTAAAGAAGTAAAATTTATTTGAATAAGTATATTAAAGGTATTGTACACCAGGAAGTCCTATTGGTTTAGGTTAGTTTAGTATTCATGAAGTCTAACCGATTTCAAGTATTGTAGGCACCCATGAAATCTTTCTAACTATAAAGGCTTGATTACGCATGAAGTCTAGTTAGTTAGTGAAAATCCTTAGTGGTGGTTTAAGGTAGAGGACATAGGTAGGGTTGGCCGAAATCCTCTATAAAAAATTTTGTATGCCTTCTTTTGTTTCTTTTCTTTTCAAATTTTGTAGTTTAAGTTTATTTAGTAATGTTCTCACATAACTATATTAACTTGAATCCTTGAGCAAGATATAGGAAATATAGTGCAATTATTACGCTTTAACATTACTAACACTAGTAATTGCACTAACTCTCACTAACTACTTTACATTTATCATTATTGCTATCTATCTTCATTGTTAATTTATTATTCAATGTTATCGATATTTTTGTAGTTAGATCTATCCTTAATATTTCGGTAGCAATTGATCACTACTTGAATCTCAAGTTGATTGTAATTGGATAGCTGGTCATGTTCTAAGATATCGCTTTGTAGCAAGTCCATTTCTCTACTATAGTTTTGTGACCAATCATCTCTCTCCTGCTACCAAGGCACACACCACTAAGTGCAACTACCATTTGAATTATTTGTTCCTTTACTTTTCTAATGTTATTTACTTTTTGTATTTGTATTCTTCCGTTAACTGTAGAACCACTAACTAGATAATTGTAGTTCTTAACTATTGTATTTATCTTTCAACTGCTACCAACTTGTTAGTAGTCTTCCTCATTATTGTTATTACTTATTGATTGGTAAACCCTGTAGCTCCAGCTACTATATTGTTTGTTTAATTTTGCAGCTACAAGTTTCTAGTTTAGTAGTTAGATTAATCAAAGAGTAACATCATGATTAACTACTAAACCAAACTAACTAAGCCTAAACTTCCAATGCATCTTGATCTTTATTATCAAGAAGGCTTAGGTTTAATTTGAGGGGAAGGGTTTCTGATCTTGACTTGGAGTTCATATTAAAATTCAATTGTTTGAATTGAAATTCAAATTCAACCCGATTAAGGCTTGCTTGGTTTCTGGGATGGAAGGGGGTAATAGGAATATTCCCAAATATTCTTTCCTTCCTATTAGGGGTGTTCACGGTTTGGTTAATTGAACGGTGGGCCTTTTCTTCAATCTGAATCTATGGCACCAGTAACCAAAACTGAACCAAAGCCTTAATCGGTTTAGTTCATTGTTGGTTCAATTCATCATTTTTGGTTTTCATAATATTATATATAATAAATATAAAATATTATATTATAAATAATAAATAATATATATAATATACATAAATATATATGGTATATATAAATATATGTATATCGGTTGGTCCAATTAATTGCTGGTTTTTATATTCATTAATTGAAACCAAATTGGTACATTCGATTTTCCAAAATATTGAACCAAAATCGAACCGGTTAATTAGAATTTTTGGTTTGGTTTCATCAGTTTGGTTCAATTTTTCAGTTTTTCTTGCTCACCCCTACTTTTCATGTTTGATTGTGAGATATAATTTGAAACCTAATAAAAATTACTAAAGTTAATAAAAATATTAAATTATAGTAAGTTTTTTATCTAACAACTATTAAAAATTAATAAATTAATATTGTTAGAATAATTAAAATTAATAATAAAAAGTAACAAAATATTAAAAGTAATAAAATACACCATTTTGCATTCCATATACAAATTTTAGAAAATAATTAAAATAATAAAACTAGTAATGGCCCAATTAGAAATGTCATAAGAGTTCTTTTACTTAGACATTATCATTTATAACTTAGACTAAGTCGACAATACCTATAAATTTTTAGGCCTAAGCAACTATTTTCTATAAAGATAGGTCTAGCTTAGATTTGCACCAAGCCTACACATAATGCAGGCAAAAAATGATTCCAATTTAGATCGGATCTAGCTGCATCCACATCAATATCTGACTATGAAATCTCTAGATTCACATCCACATCTGATTATTATGTTGGATTTCAAATTTAATTTACAACCATCTTATTGTGTTTAAAATGACTAAAAGATTAAAAAAGTTTTAGATGAACTAATTATTTTTAATGTATATATGTATAGTAAATGCATATAAATATAACATATTAAATTTATTAATTAAAAACTTTATATAATTATACATAATATCTATATGTATACAAAATTATACGACATATATACATAAAATAATAATTTTTTAATACTTAATTTTAATCAGATCTAATGGGGTTAAATTTGCATCCAAATTGATTATTAATCAGATGAAGTTCTAACATCCAAATATGGGATAATTAGATTTGAAGTATAATTAAGTATTGGACTTTTGGTGTCCAATGATGACCTTAGCTAATAGGGCCCAAGCTAAGAAACCCTAATATCAACATGGAAGTTATATGCTTATATGGTAAATATTATTATATAATATTTAGATAACAAATATTATATCCATATATAGATAAACATTTATATATTTTTTTATAATAGACTAAAATTAAATAAAATTTTTAATTTGTAAAAAAAAACCATAGTTTTATAATTAACGTAGGTAAGCCCACCCATTTCCTAGGCCCAGACAAGTATTATTATGCTTGAGGTGTAAGTTGAGCTATGCTAGGCAACCTTAAAATCTGTTAAAACACTACCAAAATTTGGCTCGAGACCTATTATTATTATTATTCATTCATTCATTTATTCATTGGGCTACACAATGGGGTAATCCATCTACCATAGCTCATTGGCTTCAATATTTTCTAAAAATAGTTAAAAAACCAAAAAATAATGCATGCATGGGTTGTACTCGATTTGGTTCAACCCAATTACAAATGTCACATTGCTCTTAGTGGTGCAACTTAGGTGGGTTTGGGTTAGGTTGAAGATCAACTTAAGCCCAACCAGAAGTCTTAAACCTCGATCTTGGGATTAGATTAATTTAGTTATGACTACAACCTAATTTTATATATTTATTGACATTTAATTATTTTAAATATTTAAGTAATATTTACAGAAATTATAATGTTTAGTCATTAATATAAAGTAAAATAAATAAAATAGAACACTAATAGATAATATAGAAAAAATAATTATCTTATTCAATAATTAACAATAATTTATTATTTTTGTTAAAAAATTTTAACATAACTAATCAAAATTACTAAATTATTTTCGTAACAAATTATTAAAATAAAGATTAATTATTTTAAACAACATTAAATTTTTGTTTGGATTGTTTAACCTTATCTTGAGATCCCCCACTAGTGGTCTAAAATATATTAGGATCTGCTCCTCATAGAGGGCTTCCTACATTGACCTCACAGCCACATCCCACTGTGTATTAGAAACATCTCCCATCAATAATAACATAATACAAAGATGTTCCCAATGTACAGCTGATACATGTTTTGAGGTCTGTGTTAGGAGCGTAAGGAATTACTAGTCTGGATCTGCTCCTTATACAACCCTCATCACACTGACCTCACACTGGCTCTACTCGTAGTACTAGAGGTTCTCTTCGCGCTCTTTTCTTTCGGGCATTTTTTCACATTTGGAGGCAAACAGGAAATTGGCGGGAGACTCTTAAGTTAAACGCGAAATACGGGGAAAACCAATCGACGATCACCAACTCTCTTGGCACTTTAGGCTCTTTCTAACCGTCCGATTAGGACCTAAAGTGTTCGACTTTTAGTTTCTTGATATACAAGTGTTCGAACTTTAACTGCTTTTGTTTAAAACACTCCTCCATTTTCTTGCAATCAAAGCCGCAAAAGTAAACGCAGGGAAACGTCGTGACGATTAAAATTTCGTCGAGTCTCATCGGGTCACTGTTTCACCAATCGGAGAGGTGGGTATTCACGGTAAGCTTCCAATCCATTGTTCTTGAGGTGTTTAGTCGTTTAAATCGTGTAAAGTTGATGAAGATGAGATAAGAAATAATCAATTTGGTTGGCTCTGAAAAGAATCGGATTATTTATTTATTTATTTTTTTCGTTTTCTATATTTCAGGAATCCTAGATTTGGAGCAAAACTTTATTAGTCTCTTGTTTGGATTGTATTTGCTTTGGGGTTTAGATCTGTTGCTTTGTTCTGGCGGATTTTCTTTTTCTTTTTTTTTCCCGGTCGGCATTTTGATGGTGGATTCTGTGAGATAGCTTGAGCGGAAATCTTCTTGGGTTTTGGTCTTTGCCTGTAGGTTTTGGTTTTTGAATTGCTTCATCTGAAATGGTCGATACGGTGATGGTTGATGCTTTTTCTGTTCATGGATCCAAGGAGTTGGAAATGAAAGGGGGAGAAGGTGAAAAGAAAGTGAAGAAGCAGTTGAAACGGAAGAGGGCTTCTGTTCTCGAAAATGTGAGCTTAGAGGGGAGGGAGTCTATAATCGATGCTCTGCGACGAGAGCTTGATGGGTTGTTTAGGTATTTCAAGGAAGTTTCGATGCAAAAGGTCCATTTGGAAGATAGTAGTAGCTGTGTGAGTAATTCTGTGATTGCTTGTTTGCTTGAAGAGAGGGATATTCCGTTCTCTAAGCTGGTGGAGGAGATTTATGAGAAGCTGAAGACGAGAGAGGGGGTTACTTTGGCGTCTGTGCGTAGTATGGTGCTTTTTGTTGGGCAGAGAGTGATGTATGGTGTTGCTAAAGCTGATGCTGACGTTTTAGAAGACAATACAGAATCGTGCCTCTGGTGTTGGGAGGTAATAATCAACTGGATCTTTTCCTCCTCACTTGTTTATGACATTTCTTTTGCGGTGCTACGTGTATTCCATCTTCATTTGCAAGTTTGTTATTGTTTCCGTTATTTATATAACTATGTTGATGTCTGGTTGATTAGACTAGAGATATGAAGATAATACCCAAGACCTATCGTGGAATTTTGGGCATTAGACGTACTTTTCGGAAGAAAATCCACGAGAGGATTTCTGCTGTTTCAGGTACGTAAATGACTTTCTTTAAATATATGAGCTGATTTTAATTGTATAGTTTCTGGAGTAACTATATATTTAAGACTGAAAATTTGTAAACTCCACTATACTAATTGTATTTTAGTTTATGGGACCTTTTTTTTTTTTTGAATATTTGAAGCCATAGTGTTCTGTATTCCCCTTTGAACAATGCTGGTCAAATCTACCTTGATCTCATTTAAAATATTAGAAAACTTAACTCAACTTGTAAGTTCCTTTGGGGGCTTAATTGCTTGCCTCTTGATAGTCTGTATTGGGTTTTGAACTCTCTTTTTGGGTGGATTTCTCTATAGCATGTATATGCTTCAACTGCCTTTGTAGGAAGCTATTTGGTAGATATAGACTATGCTTGAATTTGTATGCCATTGAAAGTTTTACATGTTCAAATTGTTGAATGCTTTAAGCACCTTGGTATGATTCACATGTGTTTGCTTTCATTACCACATTTTCATTTTGAATATGTTTTATATGTTATACTTATAAAATTTAATTTGAGCCAATAGACTTTATAAAACATCGAGTTTTCTTTTAAGATTCAGGTTTGAATTTTTATGTATTATTGTTTTTTATTTATATTTTTTAAACAGTGTTTTTCTTTGAAAAGGTGCACAGCTCACCTTGTGTCTTGCGCTTTGTTTGCTAGAAGGCCCTTATCCATTTTTTGTGTCTTGTGCTTTTAAAACACTAAATCAGCATATCCCACATTGAGAGAGTTCAAAAGTTATTCTGATTGGATAGCACTCATTATTTTGGACTTTTAGATGAAATGTGTTCTTCAATGGAAAAACCTGTCAATGGGCTATAGTTGTGGGTTATTAATAGGAGATTAACGACTGTCATTGTTTGGAAGGGCCTCAAAGTTGGAACATTTGAATTGGTTGGCCCTGTTCAATCAACATATGTTGCATATTTAAAACATCTGGGCATTTGGTCTCCTGTTCCAATGCATCTCTTTCTGCTTAGTGAGTTCATTCCCATACAAAGTGGTTACTAACCTTTATGGTGTGTTTCAGCTATGATCTCTGCAATTCAAATGCCAGAAAGCCATCAGAACTACAGAAATGAATTATCGAAAGCATCAGATAAGCTTGGTAAAGCGTTAAATGAAGGAGAAATTCGTTCATTTGTGTATAATATGGTGCAAAAGAACAACTCAGATCTGTATGTACACGATATAGCACTGCAGTTTGTTCATAATTATTTTCTTTGTAGATTTGTTATTCAAAGTTCAGCAATATTTATTGTAGGGCTGAGAAGGAGGCCAAATTAAAAGAGAAAGAGCTTATCAAGGAACTCGAAAGAAACAAACGTGAAGCTGAGAAGGAGAAAAAAAGAATAGATCGTGAAATCCAGAAGGAGAAATGGCAAAGTGTAAGTTAATCTTCCTAATGCTTTACACAGTTTTTAATAAATGAAACCTATTCACATAGATTTGTTTTGATTGGTACCTATTTTCATAGATTTCAAACTAAACAGGATTTTTCTAGAAGTCAAGGTTCTTGCTTGTCATGATCAAGTTCTATGCAAAATGCACCTCTACAGCTAAAATGCTAAATGCCAAGGAAACCTGTTGTGTTGTTAAGTAACTAGGGCCTAGTGATTCTACCATTATCTAGGTTAGGCTGCATGTCACTTGCATTAGGGAATATTGAGGGGACTAGAGGGCCACAATTTGGCTGCACCTTTCAAATATTTGACATCCAAGAAATGCTTTCTTGTGCAGTTGTTAAACTAAATTGTCCTGGAAGATGGCTTCTGTTCTGATAGCTATTATCGATAATTGTTGGTTGATTCTTTTCACAGAAAATAATCTTTAATTAAATTAAAAATTTCAATCAAATGCTAAAATTGAAACTAACTACAATTGTTTGCTGCTGAAGAAGTCTCATAAACCCTACAAATATCTGGTAGGTTTTTTTTTGACAGTTAGCATCATTGAACTAGGTCATTGTTTCTTGTTCCATTTTAATTATATAAAATGGACTCCCCAGATGTTGATCCTGCTAACACTCAATTTTCTTGGGTGTCATGCATGCTTTACCAAGATTAAATAGGACTTTTCAAATGAATCATGAAAAAGTATCCTAGATTTTCTCTCTTTCCTAGTCAATGTTGTTTCTTTTTACATGTCATTTTCTCTTGCATCATTTTACTGAGCTGGTTATTCTATTGCAGGAAAAAGAGCTTAAGCGGTTGCAAGATGAAGCAGAGAAAGAAGAAAGGCGTCATGAGAAAGAGGAAGCTGAAATGAAGAAACAACTTAGGCGGCAGCAAGAGGAAGCTGAAAAAGATCAACGGCGGCAGCAAAGGCAAGAAGCTGAACTGAAAAAGCAACTTGCCTTGCAAAAGCAAGCTACAATCATGGAACGCTTTCTGAACAGCAAAAAGAACACTTCACCTAACCAGGATCAATCTTCAACAAAGGTGATAGTTTCTGATTCTTTAAGCAAAAGAGATGAAGTGATGCCTAATGCAGTTACATTATCAATGGACCATGCACTATCTCTGCATGAGAAGATGAATGCTGATGACCTTCGCAAGTATGTTTAAGGACCTGTATTTTTCAGTTCTTGCAGCATCTAGTCTATTTCACTCTCCATAACTATGATTTTATTCTTTGCAGGTTGCACCTGAACTCTTGGCATCAGTTTGGTCATTCTATTCATTCCAACAGATCCCAACATTGGGGCATTAGGCATAAGCCTAAGACTGTATTATTCAAAGAACTTAAACTAACATCTAGTAAAGGAGTTGTCCGTGGTGATGATTTGAGCCTAGAGAAACTTGTAGATGGTTGGGAAGAAACTGCTCCTGATGATAGACCATGCCAAAACAATGCAGATGCTTCTTCAAGTGGCATCTGGAAATCTAGGAGGTCTAGGCAACTCTTGCAGTTTGACAAGAGCTACAGGCCAGCATTTTATGGTATTTGGCCGAGGAAAAGGTATCTGTCCTATTTCTTGGATTGGTTATTTAGTACACAAGAGCATTTTTGAAAAGCTAAATCTTCATTAACACTTATAGAGAGAGTTGTATCCCTGCCTAGAATGCATAGGGAGGTGGGATCCACTAATTGTTTCACCTGTGATGTTGTGTACTGGCAATGGGGTTGTCCAGTGCTTTTTGTCTTATTTTTTCTGATTCTATGTCTTCAAGTTTAGCGCATCTTGGTTGGCCTCCTGAACTGGCAATATTTGCCTCCTGGCTTATTATTTGCTTTCTACATCTGGGAATCTCTCTTTCTGTGTGTGTGTGTGCCCCTCCCCTCCCTTCACATGGATATGTGAATGTCTTTTGACTTACATGTTTTCTATTTTACTTTCTATCTGCTTGTTAGCCATGTTGTTGGGCCACGCCATCCCTTTAAGAAGGATCCAAATTTGGACTATGAAGTTGATAGTGATGAAGAATGGGAGGAGGTATAATTTTTTATTTCTGTATGCAAAGAAAATTACTAGCAACAAAGATATCAGATGTTGATGTTCTAGTTATGCAGGAGGACCCTGGTGAAAGCCTCTCAGATTGTGACAAAGATGATGAAGAGGATTGTTTAGAAGGAACTCTAAAAACTGATGAAGAAGATGGAAGTGAAGATGGTTTCCTTGTACCTGATGGCTATCTTTCAGAAAATGAGGTGCTTATTTAATGTTTTTCCTCTTTGATGTCTTGGAGCTACATGGTATCTTAACTTGATTTTTGTTTAGATTTAATGGAGATAATTAGTTCTTTAAACTTGCCATCAACATATGAGCTAGCCCCGTGTCAGAGAGTTATAACAAGAGATGTTTTTTAACAGGATACTGCCTTTATATATTGACATGCTTTTATAGAGGGCTAAAATAGTTGAGTGGTTCTCGTTATGTTAAAATTCTTTTTCAATGGGTTTTTATTTTTTTTTGTTCTGCTATTGGATAAATATATGGTTCCTGGACATGACTTCCAAGTTTGTAAACTGTGATTGTATTTTCTTTGTAATCGTTTTCTTTTGATTACTGAAGACAAAATGACAAGGGAAACCCATTAACATTATTTGTTTTCTATTGGGCCAATATAATGATGAGGTCTGTTTGGTACTTTGGTTTTGATGTGCAGGGAGTGCAAGTTGACAGAATGGAATCTAATCTTGTAGATGATGAAGCCAGAAGTCCCCCTAGTAAGCATGATGCTGAAAATGAGGAATTTCGAGAATTGTTTCGGCAGCAGAAGTATCTGAACAATTTGACTGAACATGCTCTTCGGAAGAATCAGCCCTTAATTATATCAAATCTGATGCATGAAAAGACTTCATTGCTGATGGCTGAAGATACAAGTGGTGCACTTAAGCTTGAAAATATGTGTTTGCAAGCTCTGAGTATAAAGGCATTTCCTGTGGTGCCACCTATAGAGATATCGTGTGACAATAGCACACTGAATGTGGATCAAGAAATTTGCCATATGCAAAGTAATGGCAGTAGTGCAGCATCAGCAGATGCAGCAGATATTCTTGAAGCAGAATTATCCAAACTTGTAAGTACATTTAGTTTGTTAAGCCATGATAAAGTGCCTGTGAACTGAGAATGATGAAAACCTTTGAACTGGGCTTCCAGGTATCTGCCATCCAGTCATCTCCACATAGGATCAGTAAACTAGTAGAGTCCTTGCAGCAGAAATTCCCAACCGTCCCAAAGTCCCAATTAAGGAATAAAGTTCGTGAAATATCAGAATTTGTGGATAATCGCTGGAAGGTCAGTGAGGCAGTTGTGTTTAGCTATTGCCTATTAAGTTCTCTATAACTTTGTGTTCTTACTTAATAGATGCAGCTTGTGTCAGGTTGCCTTGGGTTGATGTCAACCCTAGTCCAACCTGATGTGTCAAAACCTCAACCCTGAGCCTAACCCAACCAAAATCTCACCCAATCATGAGATAATAATAGTTTGGTTGGATTCAGGTTGGAATCTTACCTATCCAATTTACAAACACTTGCACAATTACACAATCATATTCATTCAAGTAACATATTGCATATGAAAATGATACACATGCATCACACTATAGTATATTTTACAATAAAGCATTCATTCATGACTATCACCATCATCCTCTCTCCCTTTAGATTGAATTGAGCCTGCCCAAGGCATCAAGCCTAACCACTGACTTTGTATTGGGCTGGCATTTTCAAACCCCAGTCCTAATCCAATCTGCAACTCAACTGAACTAGTGTTGTTGTGTCAGTTATGTTGGGTTGGGTTGTGTTGGTCCAATATCTAGTGTTGCTGTGTCAGTTATGTAGTTGTGACAGGGGGAGTAGCAGGCGCAAAAGTGGAAATGCCAATGGTAGTGGTGCTTGTGCTAATTTAGGATTTTGGCCTGGTTGATTTAAAAACAAAAACCCATTCCTCCTAATCTAGGACAAAAGGAGATGCCAAAAGGAATTTTAATTTATTAGAACCAGTGCAAAATTGACACTGAAGTTGTTTCAAAATGTTTATTGGTCTCTTGCTGATGATGTATTTCATGAAAATGCTAAGAGGCCAACTTGTCTTTATGATGCATGCAGGTTAAAAAAGAGGTTTTGGGCAAGCTTGGCTTATCTATATCCCCAGGTATGCCCGTTTTCTACAACTAGGAACTAGCCATATCAAGAAGGGTTATTTATTAAGACACCCCTATGGTTCATGTAAATACTAAGACCTATGCTATAGTTTGCATATTACTAAGATACCCCCTCTACTTTGCAGCCACTTAATGCACCTTCCATTAGGAACCACTGTATATCCGTTTGGGAATATTTATTTTTCTGAGAATACCCATAAAAAGTCTCATCGCTGGCAGCAATAAGTTGTTGCCAAGTAGATGGGGTGGGTCTTAGTAATTACATTTTAACCATAGGGGGGTGTCATAGTAAATGACTATTAAGAAAACAATGTTATGACAATAGGGGAATGAACTTTCACCCTCCCGGGTTTTAAAAAGACTAGGGGTGCATGTTGGGCTGGCTTGGGTTGAGGACTTGATAAAATTTAAATATGTTGCATAAATTCTTCAAATCGAGTGCCCAACTTACATTCCCAAAATGACAAAAATGCAAGCAACTGTACAAATTGTACATAGCCCATGTCGTGTATGCTAGAAATGCATCAGAAGTAAAATCCCAATGTATTATGGTCTAGTCCACCTTATTGAACATCACCAAGTTTGCTCTGTTTGTTGCATGCTCTTTCTTCAAGCTAATGGTTTCTTTAAATTTGCAGAGAAGAGTAGTGGGAAGAGAAGGGGTATTGCCTCCTTTTTTTCGAAAAGATGTCTGCCGCCCGCTAGTGAAACTATCAACCATGAAACTTCGCCTCAGCCTTGCAATAAAACAGAGGTTCACCCTGGACAGCAAGGATGCAAAGAGACCATTTTGTAACCCCTTCGACGATAGGAAATTATATTTTCTTTTGGTCAGTCTCTTTGTGATGATAGCATACGAGTCATACACGACGAAATTCATGCTCATATTTGATTGATGTAACGAGGGTCTCTGTAAGTATTGCTAATTTACCATGCCTCCAGGGGGTCTGTACTAATTTACAGTGCCTGAGTTAAGGTCTCAAGTGGCTGTGTATTTCATCCTACAGGCTTTGGTTCTTATAAAATTGGGAGAATTTTTGTAGCTTGGATTAATTTGTATGGCAAAATGTCAGTTTTTAATTTTCTGATCATCTAGGTGTTATTTCTAATGATGTTACTCCAAAGTGTTGTAATTATGCTTGGCAAAATCGACATTGTACACAATGAATATCAAGGTTTAAAGCATTGGAAACTCTGTAAATGGGTACATCTTTTTATGTGATAAATAACCTTTAAGTTGTATTTTATGAAAGCGACGTAAGTGTTAAGACCGACTTATTTTAATAAATTGGTTGACATGGTCCAAAGGAAAGAATGCTTGTCTTGTACATTCTGTTTTATGTGTATATCACATCACTTGCACATGGTTTTATGGGGAATTGAGATCAGTTTGTGGGCCATTAAACCATTCGCCCTGGTTGGTTAGAGATAATTTGGTTCAACTATAGGTTGAACCGTATGTATCTAACAAGGTTCAAAGTATCATTATGTATTGGCCTGTATTGGTTGTATCGTTCTGGGACCCTTTTAATATGCCTCTATCGAGGATCTGATAGGCTCAGGGGATGGAGGGGTCCTAGACTGTCTCCCCTAAATCAGTTTTGAAAAAAAAATTAAATAAAACAAGTATCGATATGCCACTGATGTATCGGGCATATCAATATTTTGAACCTTGGTATCCAATGCAACTCTCTACCACCCCTAATCGGATTAGGGATCAAGTTAATAATTAGGGTGAGGTTTTTGACAATCATAAATCCTCCATGAGTTTTCCCTTTTACAAAACCTCCCCTATGGTTATGGAAAAATTTGCAGCTATCTCCCTTTTGTTATTGATGTGAAACATTGGCTACTTGGCTTAAAACTTTTGTTCCTTTTAAAAAGAGGAAAGGGTCCAATTCACGGTGGATGACAGGGCCACGCCTCGTTTTTGAAAAAAATTGTACTTTTAGAATGAGAGGCTGAAATTCCAACGCAGTATAGGCTCCAATTTGGAGCTTCTAATCAACAGTGATGGTGCCCTTTATTGGAATTATTTTTCATTGGTTATTAAGTTATAAGTTTCATTGTCTCTAAAATCTATACGTGTAGTCCATTGCATACACAAGCCATATATTTAAATAAAGATGTTTAAAATTACATAAACTGACCTTACTCCTATGTTGTAGACTGTGGTGGAGATTTATACTTGTCTATAGAAAATCCAACTCAAAGGAATGGTGGGTGCTCGCTTGGCTCTCATGGCAACTTTTTCCTCCAATTTTCTGAACTTTGGAACCAAACCACAGACATAGTCTTGTGCTCTTCTCCCTTCACTAGAGAGGCCTGTTAACTTCTCCACATTCCATTTACTCACCTTGCATTCCAGTATATCATTATAGTCCTTTGCTGTGTAAACACCAAGCCGCTGTGCAACTGTGGAATAGTGCTGAAAAAGGTTCTCATCTTGTCCATCAAACATCATGTGGGCTGGCATTATGATCTTCTTCTTCATCATATCTGCAAAAGCCAAGATGGTACCATCTGGGTCAATCTCAAAAAGCTTCTCTATGATCTTTGTATAGGCAATCTCATGGCGCTTCTCATCAGCAGCAATGGTTCCACATAGTTTTGCTAGCTCCTTGTCCCCATACTTCATGGCAAGGTTGGCTGTATTCCCATGGGAGATGAAGGTAGCCCTCTCTTGGAATGATGTGTAGATGAATAGAAGGTAGGGGTTATTCTCAGTCATTGGATCCTATACAAATATTGAAAATGGAAAATCAGATTCAGAATCAATAGCAAGGTAATAAATATGTTTGGTTATTGAGAAAAGAAGCTACCATTCCTGAACCAATAAGATACTGAGTTGTCTTTTCAATTTTCTTCATGTCTACCCTTCCAGAAAGATAGAGGTACTTGTTTAGAAGGTCTCCATGTCTGTTTTCCTCAGAAGTCCATGCCCTTATCCACACTGCCCATGAAGTAGGACTGGCTCCTGTTTCATCCCGCACTCCATCTCCAGTGTTCAGCATTGTTTGGTAAGTTGGAAGAGCTTCCTCTGTGATCATATCTCCGACTAAGGCGACGAAATAGTCGTCGGGGATCTCCTTTGCTTTCTCTCTTATTTCCTTAATTTTCATATAGAATTCTTCAGAGTTGGAATCTGGTAGAAGGTCCTGTGGTTGCCAGCACTTCTCAACAGGCTTGAGGTAGATCAAGACATTCTTTTGCACCCAGTCTTCCATGGATTTGAATATTTCCTTCTTATGTGGTGGCAAGGAGTGGGCCGCTTGATTATGTACTTGGCAGGGATAGCTGAAGGGATTCCTTAACCTCCTAATTAAACAGAAGAATTCTAGCTTAAAAGCCTATATACATTTCAGAACTGCAAATTGTTACAAGCTACAATTTTTTTTTTTTTTTGGGTCACACCAGCAAAATTTTTTACAGTAATCACAGGATTGAGTTATTTCTTCAAAATGTTTTTTTTTTTTAATTAGGAATTACTAGTTGATATTTGATAACATAGAATGCTTTTTCAATTATAAGGCTGCTACTGCATCAGAACATATTGGTTGGGATTATTTTCTGCTCCGTTGGAGGTCTAAATGGCCAAATGATCACCAACTCAAGAACTCTGTACATACTTTACATGTAAACTCGTATTTTCAACAAACCAGGCGCTTGGTCTTTTGTCAGGCCTTTTTTTTTTTTGTGGTTATTCCTAACTCATGAATTGCATTCTTGTATGACAAAGTCTTGGATCTGGGCCATATGATTCATAGAACATTCTGGAACTGTGACATTAAGATGAATCCCAGTATGTACTATGAACAATATTGGCCCAAAAATCAATTTGAAACAAAATGGCATCTTACCATTGTGTAAGGCTGCGTTTGTTTGCACTACAAAACTGAACTGGATACAAATTTTGTACCTGGTTCCATTGTGCATCTGTTTGTATGTGACTATGATTGAACTCTTACCTAATGCAAAATTGCACTTTTGCATCATTTGCATCCATTAACAGTGCAGTTTTTGCATATGAAAAATTGATACAAAATTTTGCACCATTCCCTCCTACCTTAATTCTCTCTATACTGTTGGAATCACATCAATTTGTTTCCTACCCACCTGCTTCATTTCTCTTTCATATAAATTGGGGGCCACATCATTTTACTTCTTGCAAACAAACAAAACAGGGCCAAATCTAAAGCAAAAGTAAATCAGGATTTACACTCAGTCCATTTGCACTCCTATGCATTTACACCAATGCAAATGGAATTGGCATTGCAACCAAACGGAACCTAAGGAATTGGCAATGTAATCTATGCATTTACACTAATGCAAATGGAATTCGCATTGTAGCCCAGGATTTATACTCAATCCGTTTGCATTCCTATGCATTTACACCAATTGAAATGGACTTGGCATTGTAACTAAATGGAGCCTAAAGAAATCATTATACTATACGGTGACTTTTTGGTATAGTGCCACTATTAGGGTATGTTTGGTTTGAAGGAAAAAGGTAGGGAAAGGTGGGAAAACATTTACAAACCTTGTATAGGTTTCCCCACCTTTTCCTTCCTTTCCCTACCTTTCCCTACCTTTTTCTTCAAACCAAACATAACCATACTGAGACAAATACATTGGTGGGCTCTAATTCTGTGCAACATGTGGTAAAAGTATGTGCTAGATCAAACTGATTTTACAGAAATCATGAACATATGCTTAAATTGCAATGTTTCAGTAGTGCTATGTTTGGTTGGTTGGAATTTGAAAAGAAAGTGGAAAAAAGAAAAAAATATTTGAAGAACGGAAAATGACATTTTCTTTTTTTCTTTTTTTTTTTTTGGTGGGCAAATGGAAAAGAAAGTTTTGCACGATTGTTTTTCTTTTCTCAGAGTTGGGCGTTTGATATCATGTAGACCTATTCATGGGCCAGGCTTCGAGCCTAAATTTACACTGTGTAGGACTCAAGTTTCGGGCCGGGCCCATTCAAGATTTGGCAAAATCCAAGTCTGAGTTCGGCCCATTCAAAATTTGGGCGTTTGAGTACTTTTGGATTGTTTTTCATCTTTAATACAAGTTAAAAATAGTATTTTGAAAACTAAAATAAATAATTTAAGATTTATTTTTTCTAAAAAGATTAATAAAAACTAAAAATTATAAAAATGATATATTTCATCTACCTTAGATGATTTATATATTTTATTTTACACATAATTATATGTTAAAAATGAAAGCATAATTATTATTTGAAAAATAGTTATTACACAAAATACTAAATAAATAAATTTTCCTAACAAAATTAACGGAAAACAAAAAATTATAATTATAAAAACTGAAACGAATAATTTAAGATTTAATAAAAACTGAATATTAAATATAATTTATTTTATATACCTTAAATGATTTATTTGTTTTATTTTACAATTATGTGTAAAATAAAAACATTATATATTAAAAATGAAAACATATTTATTATTTAAAAAATAGTTGTTATTTAACTAAAATACTTAATTAATAAATATTCCAAAAAATTAATAAAAAATGAAAATTATAATTATAAAATTGAAAGAATGATAATTATTGTACAATATTTGAATGTTCTAGAGTCCTAGTATTGTTTATTGTAATATTTTTCTTCCTATAACCTATTGAAGTATGCATTTCTCATGTCTTTATATCTTATTCATAGATAATTCAGCTTTTGGTTTAGTGTTATTAATGTATTTATGTAATTTGTATGCATTTCACTAGCATATCCAAGCGTTTCTAGAGCGTATCCGTATCCATATCCGACTTATCCAATACGATACCCGATACCGATACTTTAATCCTTGGTATCAGGCACCTTGTCTCTCTACTACGAGGCTACCACCTCTATTTTTGAGAGGTGTACACCTCACTGCCTTACAACCTCAAATTGGTGAAGCGTAACCTCAAACAAAAAAAAAAACTGAAAAAAGAAAAAAAAAAGCTTATACATTAGTTATAATACTTCTTAAAATTTAAAAATCGATTATTTAATTGTTTATAAATAAAATGAACCAATTTATACTAAAACATTTCCCATAATACTTCTTTTAAACAAAAAAATGTCATTAATTTTTCTCTTACTAAATGTATATTTTAGAATAGGGTTTCTTTCTCTCAAATCTAATTACAATGGACAAAAATATCTTTTTACAAACAGATTTTGCTTCTTGATAGAACTCCCCTTTTACTAGGTTTAATTTTTCATCATTTATAAATTAGGTTATACACACACACACACACACACACACACACACACACACATATATATATAAGTAAAGTTACTTTTTATTTAGTAAAAAAGGTTATAAATGTCAAATAAAAGTTTAAAACATATCACATTAAAAGAACATATTTAATAAAAAAATATAAAATAACTATGAAAGAAAAAATATATAAGGAAATTAAAAATAATTTTGATTTGTTGTGTGTGTGTGTCCACCAAGCATGGTTCAAAGTATTTAACTACGAATTGCACCTCCTAGTATTTCTTTCTCTTTTTTGGGTAATCATGTATACCAAGCATGGTTCAAAGTATTTATATGCCTCTTTGTATTGATAGAGGTGTATTGGTACTTTAATCGATATACCTTTATTTTTTTCTTTTTTAAATTTTAATTTTAAGTATAATTATATAATATATATTATTTAATATAAAAAGGAATTTGTAAAAACACCTGTAAACATGTCTATCAGGGTCCAAAGATATGATACAATACATCCCGTATTGAGTATGTTGTGTCAATACTTTAAACCTTGATACCAAGATGGTAAGAATCAACATCATCTTTTTATTGTAATGTGGGATCTCCAATATTTAATTTAATTTTTTTGTCATCTAAACGAGAGTATGAAGCACAATATTAGGCTGACTCTACCTTTTGGCATAACATAGGGTTCATCTCTTATTTGGAGACTTTTTCATGCCCTAAGGCATTTCCATTCAACAAACACAATAAATTGTGACTAGATAAAGCACACTTAGATTGGGACTAGATAAACTAGACATGACCCAAAAATTAATACTTTAATTGAATTTAGATGGGCATAGGCCTACCAATGGTACCTGAAAATCCAAGGCCCGATCCGATATCTGATCCGATTGGGATGATGTATTTTATGTAATCAGATTGGATTCAGATGTTACAATTTACATCTGATTAATAATCGGATTATATCATATTATTTATTAATTTTAATAATCTTTAATTCTTATTTATCTCTAAAATTATCTCTAATTAGGTATAGAGTTTCTCTCCTAAATTATCTCTAATTCCTATTTATCTTCTCCCACTTTTGATCTATATCTATCTAAAGAAAGTTTGAATTAGAAATTTAAGAATTATTTAAATCTTATAATGAAATTACATAGTTACTTTAAGATATGTACTATAATATTTTTATGGATTATTCAATTTAATAACTAAATAATATTTTAAAAATTTAAATGACAAAATTATTTAAACATTATTCACATAATAAAAATTTAAAACTAAAAATATTATTTAAGTATTTCAATAATCACTTTAAATAACAAAATATCAAAATAGCTAAATAATTATATAACATAATATTTAATATTACATAATAACTTTTAAGTAAATAAAATTGAAATAGAAAACTAAATATTTTACATATTATTTAAACATTTAAATACATAAATATTTTAGATAACAAGATATTTAACATAACTAAATTTTAAATAGTTAAAATAACAAAATTATGTAATAAATTTAAAAAAGTTTTTACAAGTAGAAAAGTAATTATAATAGATCTCATAATATTTCAATTATTAATAATTTTATATTTCATAAAAGTAATAACAAATTATATAATAATAGTATACATTATAATTTTATAGATTATTAAATTCAATAAATCATAAATATTTTAAAAATATAAATAATGACATTATTTGAATAACTAGATAATATTGTAAATAAATAATTTTTAATTATGTTAAATATAAAAATTAATAACTAAATCATATTTTGAATATTAATTAAAAATAGAAGAATATAAGGAAATTATGTAATAACTTTCAGAACATAACAATTATTAGTAATTTTAAAATATTTATCTATCTTTATTATATATTTCTGTATACTAAAATTAATATTTAGTGTATTTTTAGTAATTATTTATTGTATTATAAATATATTTTTAACTGTAAATCTAATTTTGTTTTGTTATTTAACAAAATAATTTCAATAATTATTGAAAATGAAAATTTTATTATTTGACTTTTAAATTTAATTTATTGTACTTATTGGATTTATTATATTTTTGTTATGATTTATTGATTAATATTTGTTAGAGATTAAATTATTATTGGATATTACACTATTTATTGACTAATTTAGTATATTTGTAGTATTTATTGTATTTTCATAATTATTGTATTCATTGTATATTTATTAGTTGTTTGTTGTATTTTCATTATAAACTATTGTTATTTATTAGAGATTAGACTATTAACTTAGCTAAAATTAGGGGTGTTCATGGGTCATTTTGGTTTGGTTGAAGGCTGTTTGGCTAACTAAACTAACTTGGTTGGGTTGGGGAGTTGGTCACCCGAAAACTAGACTTGTTCATGGGCCGAGTAGCCCAACGGGTTGGCCCGGCTTTGCCCATTCTAAATCGGGCTTGGGCAATGTTTTAAGCCTATAAACTTAGGCTTGGGCTTTCCCAAATAATCCCATCCCGAGCCTAACCCAATAATATTATATATTGCAAAATATAATATATATTATATAATAAAATTAGTAGTGAAAAAAATATATTATATTATAATATATAATATATTATTAATAATATTATAATTAATATAATATAAACTATTTGTCTAGATTAGGCTTCGGGCTTGGGCTCAGGCCTGGTCATTTTCCCAAAATTGAATATTAGTAAAAATCGGCCAAATCGGGTTGTATCCAATGTTCAATTTATCGATACGTATCGTGCTGATGGCTTCCCGATACGCCCCTTCCAAGGATTGTATTGGGTCAGACCATGGTTCAGAGGGTAGTTGGGCCTTAAATTGACCCCTCTGAACTGGTTTCGGAAAAAAATAAAACCTAAAAAAAGTACCGATATAGGCTGATACGCCGATATCGGCCTGTGTTGATACTTTGAACCTTGGTTGTATCAGTTTGGTCGGTTGATTCAAAAGATACAAACTTAAAAATTAAATTTAAGTTTAACAAATTATAACAATATTATTAAAAACTAAATAAATAATTTAAATTTATAATATAAAATATTTCAGAGTAAGAAATTTGGGAGTTTTCTCACTTTCCTGTATTAAAAATTATATTAAATTATAAAATATTAATATATACCTATAGTCAGGATGACTCAATTTTGGTCGGTTTACAAATGGCTAAAACAAAACTGACCAGACCTAGTTGAGTTGGGAAATTGCTGAATTGAAGCTGATTGGAAAATACTAGAAAACCGATTAATTCAAGTCAAGTTAGGTTGGGTTTGTCAGTTTCATCCATTTGATGAACAATCCTAACTGAAATTAATTGTTATTATTTTTGTATTGCAAAATATTATTAAAAATATCATTATAAAATATAAATAATTATTAGTTATATAAAAAATTAAAATATAAAACAATTGTATACTCTTATGTGTTTGTATTGTTTAGTTTTTGTTTAACAAAACCCGTGCATCGCATGGGTCCCAACTAGTAACAATATATAAGTATGACTGAGACGTGTTGTGAAATTGGTGTGAGGAGTAGATCCGGTATTGCTATACTTGAAGAAAAGAAGATGAAATGGTGTGGGCAATGGACCCCAAGGGCAGATTTACTGCGACTTATTGTGAATCAAGAGTAATTACTTAGGCCGCGTTTGGCAAGTCCTTCTGCATGGGCTTCGGGCTGTTTAGAAGCCCAAAAGCCTGAATTCTAGGCTTTTTCCATTTGGCAATGAAAAGATCTATTGGGAAAAAGTTCCAGCTAATAAAAGACGCTAGAAACCTGAATTTGGGATTTTTTCAAGAAGCTTGAAATGAAGCTTTTACAATCTTTTAGCGCTCCATCTTCTTCGAACGCATGGCACGACGCACATGCTTGGGAGAAAATGGGTTATCTTTCCACAAAAAACTATTTGAATGTGTAAGTGGGACCTACCAATGGTATGTGAGGCCCACCTTGGAAAAATGTATATGGGGCCCACATTAGATATTGTGGGGCCTACCTTGAAAAAATGTATGTGGGCCCACATACATGTCCACACATGGACCCACATGCATATCCACACATGGACCCACATGCATGTCCACCAATAGCATGTGGGACCCACCTTGTAAAATGAATGTGGGCCCCACATACATATTCACCAATAGTATGTGGAACCCACCTTGAAAAATGTATGTGGGCCCCGCATACATGTTCACACATGGATCCCACATGCATGTCAAATGGTATGTCGGGCCCATCTTATAAAATGTACGTGGGCCCCACGTACATGTCCACACATGGACCCTACATACATGTCCGCCAATGATATGTGGGGCTCACCTTAAAAAATGTATGTGGGCCCCACATACATGTCTACACATGGATCCCAAATGCATATCCACCAATGGTATATTGGGCCCACCTTGTAAAATGTACATGGGCCCTACATACATGTACACACATGGACCCCACATACATGTCCACCAATGGTGTGGGGCCCACTTTGAAAAATTTATGTAGGATCCACATATATGTCAACACATGGACTCCACATGCATGCCCGCCAATGGCATGTCGGGCCTACATTGTAAAATGTATATGGGCCTTACATACATGTCCACCAATGCTATGTGGGGCCCACTTTAGAAAATGTATTTGGGTCCTATGTGTTAAATGAAAAGTTTGTTGAACCACACACAAGACATTCATATATACATAACCCACATATTTTCGTCACATTACCAAATGATTTTCCATCTGATTTTGTCTTTTAATTATCAGATCTTATAACAGATTTTCTGAAAAAGACTTACCAAACAGACACTCAGTTGGTAGGTGTTCTAGCTATTTGTACAAAAGACCTGCGAGTGGACCCTGAAGTTAGAGTGTTAGAAATGGGTTATCCCCCGTCTGTAGCCCCAGAAGAAGGAAAAAAAAAACAAAGGTACCGGAGATAATTAAAGAGAATTAGAGGAATTAATGTGGACCCAGATTTCCCTTGTAGAGGAAAGTAAAGAGTGAGAGGAATGAATGGAGACCCAGATTCCTTTCCTTGGATGGTTTCGGACCCAACTATCCAAACCCATCAAGTAACAATTCGTCTTCATGGAATGGTGGATATGCCTAACATCATCAATGTTGGAAGATAGCAATTCAAACCTAATTTGCGATAATTCCGAGGAACTGGACACGATGGCTGTGCAGTGGGCTGTGGAACCAATAACAACATCCAATGTCAAGACCTAAAGCTAATCAAATCATGGATCCATATAGGGGTGTCAATTGGACTGGATTTGGTCCAATCTGATCCAGTCCAATGTGAGTCCATTACAATTGAACCTGGTCCAATCCACAGTCCAATGAATATTTCGAACTATTTTGGACTGGTCTAGAGACTATTCAATCTGTTCAAATTTTTGTTAATTTAGATTGGTTTCAACTCAAACTTGGTCCATTGACAACTATGTTCTTATCTTTTATCAATGGACCAGATATTTGGTTCAATGCAATATAAATTCATTATGGACGGACTAGGTCCAATCCAATGTCATATTGGTCCATCCAGTCCATCCAAATTCAATATGCTTATTGGTTCGTCCAATCCGTCCAAATGAATTTTGATTTGGTTTTCCAACCAAAAACCAGTCAATTGACACCCCTAAATCCATCCATGTCAAGTAACTCATCCAGAAATTAAGATCAAATTTGATGCCTCGAGAAAATTTGATAGTAATTGTTGGATTGAATACCTTGAGGCTTGGACAGCATGGGAAGCACACAAATTGAAGAACACTAAATCCCCTTGTAAAATGAAAAACTGATTATTGAATATTTTGTTGTAAAAGCAAATCAAGCAACGGATTGGCTGATAAATGATGATCATAATTTATAACTCTCTCGCTGAAGCCGACCTATACTCAAGGGTCAATATTTTCCTGCCCCAAGTGAGAGAATACATCAGTAGTTCCTCTGCAGCTAGTCTGTTGTAGTCATCAGTATAAGATTGTGCTTGATTTTGTTATTCATGAGAAGATATTCTCAATGGACGGTTGCAATGCGCTGTGAGGTTGGTATGAGGTATGTTCTAAGAGGAGCAAATCTGATGTTCTAGACAACAGTAAAATCTGACGTATTTAATTTGACATATATTTTTTGGCGTTTTTCTTCGATTTTTTAAATAAAAATTAAATTTTATTATATTTAAATTAGTAAAAAAGCCGAACAAATCAGCAGATGAGCACGGAATACTAACTGGCACAACCCTTTGTGGAAATCCTTAAAAAAATAATTAACTATATATGGTATATCCGTCAAATAAACCACGTAAATTACAATTAAAACATTGGCGTATTCACTCATGATTAGTTAAACAACAAGAGACTACAGCTGAACATATTCCCATGAATATATAACAAATGGTCGAGATTTTCCCACCGATGTGCAGCTGTAGAGTCCTGTTGGTAGGCTTCTGAGATGGGGGACTGATTCTTAGGTGGTCTATATATATTTTCTACTGACAAACAGTTTACTATTCTGAATTCGGATTTGATGTTCACAAAATGTATAAATACAGGAGATATTCTCAATATATAGTTGCGATGTAGTATTGTGAAGAACAAAATTGACCGATTTCTGCCATTCTTTGCAATTTTTCTATTTACGGAACAACCAAGTTGGGTATTTCTATAAAAAGATGAGAATTAAAAGTTAAGGAGAGCTTACTTGGGGCAGGAGGGGAGGGAGGAAGCAGCCATGAAAGCATTAGGAGATCCGAAACTGGTAGCAAATGAAGGACCCAGATGTCGGGGCCGTAGAGAATGGAGGAAGCTGAGGGGATTTGCTGCTATTACTACGACCATTTTCTCTATGCCTTTTTCCTTGTATTTTCTTGAGAGATCACACAAGTCTGTGGACTCGTAGAGTCAGAGAGATAGAGACGTTGGAATGTCTATCTCTATGACTTTTTATAATCGAGAGGAGGGCCTGAGGTAATAAATGTAGCACATAAAGTTGGGACCAACCTCTCTGCGCGTCGTTGAAATGAATTCAACAGCTGTTTTTTTTTTATTATTATTATTTTGTATTTAATTGTATGTTTGAATCCTTGTAAGTAGGGTTCAATTTTGAATTCGAGATTTGATATAATCAGATCTAATTTAGTTAATTTGAATATTGTAATTGGTCAAATTCAGATATTTTATTCTTGTCAGTGTGTTAATTGGATATGACATGATTTGATTCGATAAATTTTTGAATTCAATCGATTATTTAATTCTTATATATAATATATAAAATATTTAAATATTTTATATAATTTTTATATATAATAATTAAATTATATAAATAATTTATATTATAGATAAATTATTTATTAATTATCTAAAATAATTAATCGGTCGAATTCAAATCGAATCGAATATTCAAATATTTAATCAAATCCGAATTCGAATATTAATTTTCAATATCCGTTAGATATTGAATCGAATTTTCTAATTAGGTTCAAATTTAGATATTGCTTGATTCGATTTGAATTCGATCCGTTTACACCCCACCCTTAAGGGGGTGTATTATTATTATTTTTTGTTTTTCTTTTTAGAATATTACAACACACTAATAACTTTCCTCCAAAGTTTGTAGCAGTGGGAATCAAATTCACATGTCCATTAGAACAGTCCAACTAATCTACCAACTGAGCCACCCCTTAGTTTGCTACTTGATATGACTTTCACCAAAATAGCTTAAAGCTGTCTTTGTGGCTCACCTTGGACACTCGGAAATTGTTGTGCTTCAACTCTCCTAATCAGGGATGTCAATTTTTCCCATTTTTCCAATCCTTGTAGAGACCTGTCCCATTATGGTGTGTTTGGTTGTTGTGACTGGGATGGGAAAATGGGAATATTCCCATAAGATTCCCACTTTCACGTGTTTGGTTGTTGCGATGTGATGGGGAAATTTTTATCCCTATTGGTGGGGGTGGTGGGGATCCCCACTTATATATGCATGTGCGTATATTAATATTTTAAAAATATGATCGAATATGTTTGAATATATTTGAGTCTTTTTTAATATGATTGTAAATTCTAAATATTTTATTTTTAATTTTTAAATGAAAAAAAGCAAAAACAAAATGATTGACATCATAAAAAAAATTACAGGTCTGGAGATCCCCATGGGATGGAGAGTGGCCCCCCATCCCCACCCACCCCGTTGCCATTCTTGATCCTAATTGGGAGGGCTTTCATGCAACGACTCCTGGCTTTGGAAGGTGGACCACACACAAAAATCCTAGAAGATATGTTCCAACTGCCGTTGACCCGGACGGTCGGACCATTCGGCCTGGGAACTGTCCAAGCAACCGGTTTCATTTTACCCCAAATCCGAACCCTAACTAAAAATTGTTGAATCAGTCAATAACCCATTAACCTGGATGGTTGAACCGTCGACTCGTTCAATGGTTTTTAACTGTTAGACTAAATGCCAGTTGGGTAGCAGCTTAAGCAGTTCGTGAATCGGGATGTCCTTAGAAGCTTGAAATTCAGGCCAGAAGAATAAAAAAACCTTTAGCTTTGTACTGTCCATAGCCTGTGCTTTCCACATGGTTCTCTGAATATGAGCTTCATATAACAGTAGTAACAGTGCTCAAGAGATTAGCGTGTCTGATGAAAGGAACACGTGGACAGCCGAAGTTCTATAGAAGCCAACGCTTCACCAGACAATTCACTGTGTTAACATGTGATATCCAATGCGCGAGTTTCAATGCATTTAAACAATTAAAGAGGCTTGCAGGTCTGATGTATTTGGACAATTAAAGGGGTTTTAGAACTTTGATGTACTCAGCAACCCATTTGATTGAGCTGCAGTCAAAAAGCCACTAAATGTAAGTGCCCGTTTGGGAGGTGATTGAGCACCTGTGTTCCCCAAAAGCTATATGGAGTAGCTTCTTATTCTTTTTTCAGTAGTGTTTTTGGAGTTTAGAACACAGTGAAGGGCTTTCTGAATTTCACCAAACACAGCTTTTGGCGTTGTTGTGTGGGACTCAGCAGAATCCCAGAAGTTGTATCCTGAAAGCTTTGGTGACTAGTCAGAACAGTGAAAGCCCCTCCCAATAAAGCCGAGGGTCTCACGGAAAGCTTTATAATTTATCGATTAAATGACTAGTCAGAACAGTGCCATGCAGGGACTGCGTATGCACGGACTGTCAATGGGTGGTTCAATTAATACAGCCATTGAATTATTTAAGGCCCAAAGTTTACAAGTATTTATGTTTTTTGGTAACCCATTTTTCAAACTATTTATTATGTTTTTAAGTATTTATTGGGGTGGAAATGTTTATTAAGTTGATTTCCCCACAAGTGTTTATATTGAACATTAATGACAATTTTAACCTTCACTACACTCATACATATATCACAATTATTTTTGCATATTATAATATACATTTCAATTACAGCCCACGTGAACCCACACCTTGATTGCCATGTGGATCCAATTAATAATAATAATAATAATAATACATTTCTGCCATATGTCCTTTATGGCAGGCATAATGCAAGTACGTGTTGTTTAGACTTGCAAAACCACCTTTAAGCGACCAAGAGGAGCTATTGCAGTACGGGATGTTGCTCCTGTAACACCTCCTGCTATTAATTGTTGGGGAAGATGGGGTTACTGTAACTTTGGAGGAGAAGCTCTGAGGCGTGTCTGAAGACACTGCCTTTAGAACGTTATTTGCCCCCACTCAGTTGCACTGAGTTTGCTGTTGGGTTACAGGCAAATTCGTTCCCATGATACAATAGAGCCTTGGGCGAGAATCTGTAACCAGCAAAGTTGAAGAGTTTCCAAAGAAACCTTTCGTGAGACTGCAGCAAACTGGACTGAGAGAGAGAGAGAGAATTTCGAAATTGTGTGATTTGGAGTCTGATTCATGCTCCTTAAATAATTTGTGAAGAGGTATGAGGAAAAGGTGGGTGCTGGTTTAGAGAAGGCACCTTGAACAGTCACAATGATTGTGACTGTTCAAAAAGTAGTTAACAGTTGGTGATTGTTAACTTTGAATTGTGCCTTTTGATCACACTCAATCGAATCGTGATCGTTGATCTGATCAACGGTCAGCAATGCACCAAAACCAAAGCCACCCATCGTGAGCCACGCGGGTGCACGCGAGCAAAGTGCGCCTCTAAAGCGCCTCATTGCGCCGCACACACATGCGCACACGCGTGCGCGCATGTTGCGTGGTATCGAATCCCTATTCTAAGGAGTGTAAATCAGCTCCTATTGAAATACTAAAAACAAAACTTATAAATTTCCAATGTGGGACAAGTTCAAAACTAGGTTTTTGTAAGAGAAAAACTGATTTTTAAATCAAGTGTGTAGGTACAATTTCTCATGTAATTGACCAATCAAACCCATTGGATTTAATCTCTTATGAGATTAAAATCCAACATTAATTATCTGCGTGCATGGACATGCTTCCTGATGATGCCTTATGGAATAACAAGCCTACTCCCCAATATGTACAAGGCATGCATATACCCTCTCCGGGTAATGATAAATATTCTCAATAGTAGCCTCATGGGGATATAATAGAAGAAAATCTCTCCATTCTTCAAATGTTATAATTCCATTGTTATCTTTGTCCACATGTTCCACAAAACGGGCAAGTTCTTCATCATCAATTTCAATCCATATAGAAGAGAATTGCCATGGCTTATAGGAGGAAAACAAACTGATTGAAAAAGGAAGTATTGCACAGCAAGTCATAAATGGCTAAAACCACAATTTCAATCCCATCTCTCTAGCCACGTTAAGGAGCTTGTTCAAGGGATCATCAAGGGTGAGACTCAAGTTCTAGCAATGTTGGTGACCATGGAGGAAATCTTCAGAGGAACCAAGGAGTTCAAGCAAAAAGTGTTCGAGAAAGTTCAGCTAGAACTCAACCAGTTCGGCCTTCTGGTCTACAACGCCAACGTTAAGCAGCTGGTCGACGTGTCTGGTCATGAGTACTTCTCGTACCTTGGCCAGAAAACTCAAATGGAGGCTGCCAACTAGGCTTAGATCGATGTGGCTGAGGCCAAGATGAAAGGTGAGATCGGAGCAAAGCTTCATGAAGGGCAGACAAGGATCATATCAACCCAAAGCCAAGGAGAAGGGAAGAAGGAAGAGATTAAGGTGAAGACAAATGTGAGGATATATGAGAACCAGAAGGAGGCCGATGTTGTAGAGGCCAACGCGGATTTGGCGACAAAGAAAGTGGGGTGGACTTGCTAGGCTCAGATGGCGGAAGTGGAGTCAGCAAAGGCGGTGACCATCCGAGAGGCTGAGTTGCAGAGAGAAGTTGAGAGGATGACCACATTGACCCGCACAGAGAAGTCGAGCTACTGAGTAAGGCCAGTGTGGAGTATGAAACCCGGGTATGGAGCATTGCCGATTAATCCAGTCATGTTCTTTCTATTTTTCTTCTTTTTTTCTAAATAAATCCAACTGTTCTTGATGAAATTTCTATGATTTCCGAGGCATAGAAAGCAATTGCAGAGGCATTTTTTTATGCTTGCCAACAAGTTGCAGACGCAGAACTGTATGCAAAGAAGAAAGAGGCCGAGGGAATAATGGTGCTTGCACAGGCGCAAGGTGTTTATCTGCGGACTCTGCTGGAAGCATTAGGAGGCAATTATAGTGCACTGAGAGACTATATGATGATCAATGGCGGAATGTTCCAACAGATGGACATCGTCAAGGCGTATTTGGAAAGGGTAAAATAGGTATTTGCAAAAAATTAATCATCGGTTTAACATTTTCCGTTATGATTATTGACCGAAGGGAGGTTTTTGTCATTTTATTTTTGAAAATAGCGGGATGTTTTTGCTAAAGTAAAGCTATAGGGGAGGTTTTTATGATTGTAAGAAAGTTCAGGGGAGGTTTTTATATTTTATCCTAATAATAAATAATAATAATAATAATAATAATAATAATAATAATAATAAGTGCCGCTACATTTTGCTTTCTACAACCTCCCCCCCTCCTCTCTCTCATTTCATCCTCTTTTTCTCAACAACCACCTTCCAACCATCTACTTGCCACACTCTTTGAATGCTAGTAGCTCCCTCTCTCCCTCTTCCCTCTTTAAATAGATAGTCATAGACATGCACATACATCTACCTCATTGCTTCTAAAGAAACGAACAGTACTAAAAATCCTCTATCACTTTCTTCCTTTCTCTTTGAGTTTGAGACACAGAAACAAATGGCACCGTTGAGGCTGCTTAGGCTTAGCCTAAGCCTAAGCGACACTGAAAATCCTTTCTCTTTGAGTTTGGACGCTTCTGGCCACTTAGGCTCCAGCCTTGTGAATCATCTCCTTCAAAGGGGCAACACCGTTCACGCCATTGTCCAGAACCATGGTTAATTTCTTTCTTTCTTCATCTTCTGCTTTACACTCATCACTCTTACGCCTGTAATTCTCCTTATCTTTTGCGTGGATTATTTGTTTCTGGTGATTTGCAATTGCAAGCATTCAAGGGAATTTCTTCCGACAATAGCAAGAATCTGAAAGTCTTCCACGCCGATCCGTATGACTACCAGAGCATCATGGATGCCTTGAAGGGCTGTCCTGGCTTGTTCTATAGCTTCGAGCCTCCTCAGTATCAGCCCACCTTCAACTCGGCCATGGCGACAAGTCCGGCTTCATCTTTCACCGCTACATTTCCGCCATTAACTGTCGCTGGGAGTAGTTATAGTTCACCATAATCCTGATTTGGCAAGAGAGAGAAATAGGGGAGAGATCGGGAGAGGAACTTACGAAGAAGGGGCCAAGATTTGGCGATTAGAAGAAAAGAAAGAAGAAGGTTTCCAATGAAAGAGATGGTCAGCAGGGAGGTGAGGTAGATGAAGGGACCGAGCAAGGAAGGGAGGGAGGAAGGAAGAAGATGATGAACAGTGCTTTTTGGGTGTAGGGGTACTTTAAGCATTATAGAAATTTATCAAGGACTGGTTCGTCCTATTTTTTTGGAGAAGTACTTAAAAAAAAGCCAATTTGAAGTCACTTTTTCTCCACTTTTTTACCAAACACCCATAAGTACTTAAAAATTACTTAATGTGTAGTCCCATGTCTTAAAAGAAGTAATTGTTAAAAGAAGTACTTCTTTTAAGTGTTCTCAAACAGGGCCCTAGTAGACTTACAACCATTAACTTGCCTCTAATTTAATGGGTACCCATAATTCAATCCAAATAGCTTCCCTATAATATAATTTCAATGGTTTTAGCCATTTTTAGCCATCGATTTGTCAACCCATTTAATTTCAATGGTTTTATCCATTTTTTTATTATTTTTTTTTTTGTTTTTTGTCAAAACAAGCTATTCATTCGAACCTGATGGTTGAACTATCGACCCAAACATTGGTGGCCAAAATGATTTTGATTCTGGTTCGTTTTTTAAAACATTGCTTCAGATACGTCCTCCTCCTCCTCCTCTCTCTCCTTCTGTTTCTCTCTCATTGCAATTAGAGAAATGTGCAACTACTATTAAACCCTATTGAGTATTGACACCATGAATGAAACAATCAGAAAAATCGAGGGGGGTTCTTTTTCTACATCAGCATTCCCCGTAGTTTGAGCTCTCAACCATCGACCAACCAATTCCGATTGTTGTTCTTCTGTTCATTGGCTATTAACCTAAACCCGTTAGAGATCTGCAGAGTACCTGGTTTTTTGGCAAGCATTCTACCATGGTGATGGAAGTTCAAATCAGCCCTCAACAAAACCCCACAGTATATCCCCGCCGTGTATTGGGAACATCTCCCTATGATGACATTATTTCTGATATTATCATTGGGAGATGTTCCCAATACATGGTGGAGATGTGCTGTGGGACGTTGTGGGGGGCTGATTTGGATCCTGGTGGATACACCTCCTATTTCTTACTTAACAACTTTGTTTTGGAGCTTAGAGATTTGCCATCTCCTTAGCTGTTGTTTGGTGAACAAGAGGAGACCCCACTTGGTGAGCTTGTAGTTCTTTTTCATTAACATAAAGATGAAGCAAAACAAAAGTTTTTCTTGATTAAATTGGTCAAACAGGCCATAGGGTCAATAAAGTCATTTTACACATCTATTCACATGAACATGTAATCTGTATTGTATAATACAGCCATATGGGGTGCAAACTGTGAGGGGTGTCTTAATCTATGTCTTATTCTATATATATATATATATATATATATATATATATATATATATATATATATACATATATATATTAAAATTAGTCTGTCCACATCACCATACTTCTTGCTTCAAACCCCCCTTTCTAATTTTTTGTCTTTTTTTATTTTTTTAATTCCACATAATTACCCACTAAACCAATAAGGAAATCACATATGCTTAACTATTTCTAACAACCATAAAGAAAATGAGATCACATCTATGCTCCACAAGGAGCTGCCCCACAATGCCCCATAGCACATCCCCACCATGTATTGGCAACATCTCTCGATGATGACATCATTAGGACTGTTACTATCATCAGGAGATGTTCCAATACACGGCGGGGATGTGTTGTGGGCGTTGTGGGGCGGCTCCCTGTGGGGTGGAGATGTGAACTCTAAAGAAAGAGGGATTTGCTTTTCTAATGTTTAGCCAAGTGGCGCCACTTTCCTCCACTTCCTTCTAAATTGTCTCTAATTCCTATTTATCTTCTAAATTATCTCTAACTCTTATTTATCTCTTAAATTAACTCTAATATAGTAGAAAGATTCTCTCATAAGCAATCTCTAATTCATATTTATCCTCTCCCCCACTTTTTATCTATATCTATCTAAAGAAAGTTTCAATTAAAAAATTCATAACTATTTAAATGTTATAATGAAATTATATACCAAATTTAAAATATTTATTCAAACACAAAAAATTAATGGATTTAATAATATTCATATTATTAATAATTCAATATTTTTACAAAATTCATCATGAAATTATGAAGTAACAATATAAAATATAATTTTACAAATTATTCAATTTAAATGTTATTCAAATAATAAAAATGTAACATTTAACATTACAACATTATTTAAATATTTCAATAACTAAAACTCTTAAATAAAAAACATTAAAAGTAGCTATATAATATAACAAAATATTTAATATTACGTAATAACATTAAAATAAATAAAATCAAAATATGAAAAATTTTAAATATTTTACATATTATTTAAATATTTAAATAAAAAATATTTAACAAGACAAAATTTTAAATAGTTAAAATAACAAAATTATGTAATAAATTTTAAAAAAATCTTAAAAGTAGAAAAATAATTACAATAGAATTCATAATATTCATATTAGTAATAATTTAATATTTTACAAAATTAATAACGAATTATGTAATAATAGTACAATTATAATTTTATGGACTATTAAAGTTAATAAATAATTAATATTTTAAGAATCTAAATAAAATTATTATTTCAATAACTAAATAATATTGTAAATAACTAATTTCAGTTATATCAATTAATAATTATAGAAAATAACTATCAACAAACTTATATTTATTAGTAATAATTTTACAAAAATAGTGTATATTCGTTTTATATTTATATATATAAATAATATTTATTTTATTTTCATTAATTATTTATTATTTTTTATATATATGCTTTCAATAATTATTTATAAATGTATTTATAATTTTTTTATTTAATAGAAAATTATCAATAACTATTGGAGATTAAACAACTATTATTTAACTTTTGAAATTTAATTTATTGTATTTTTGTTATAAATTTATTTATAGTAATTATATATTTTTTATAATTTATAGATTAATACTTATTATATATTAAACTGTTATTTAAGAGTACACTATTTATTGACTAATTTAGTATATTTTTAGTATTTATTATATTTTGTAATTTTTGTATTTTTATTATATATCTATTATATTTTCATTATAAACTTATTTTCAATGATTGTGTACGTTTGCTATAAATTTTCAATAATTGTTGGAGATTAATATATTGTTATTTATTAGAGATTAGACTATAAAATTAGTTGAAATAAGGATTGTTCAATGATTGATTGAGTTCATTTACAGGCTTTTTGCTAACCAAATTGATCTGGTCAAGCCCCTAGTTTATCACTTGAACCTGATTGACCATTAGCGAAAACCCACCAACTTGGGTTGTATCGATTTGGGTCTATTTTCGGTTTATTTGTTTGTTCAAAATATTTAAACTTGAAAATTAATTTTAAATTTCATAAATTAGAATGATATATTAAAAAATAAATTACAAAAATTAAATATATGATATAAAATATTTTAGACTAACAAATATGGGAATTTTCCTACTTTTTTGTATTAAAAAATTAAATTTAAAATATAAAATATTTATATATATTTATTAAACCAAGCCGAACTGAAATACTAGAAAACCGACCAACTCGGGTTGTGTTTGATCTAATTGTTTATTAAAAAGTTAAAATATAAAACAATTATATACTCTTATGTATTTCTATTGTTTAACTTTCGCTTAACAAAGCATGGGTCCCCATCACCCTGCTTCTCCTTGCTCCATTATCCCCACCCTGCATTATCTTTTACTTTCTCTCCCCTCCCCTTCCCACCACTCTCATTAGGCCATGCCACCCAACTACCTAAGAATATTGCTATAATCTCTCTCCCAAGGTATCGCATTTAAACCAATAGGAAAGTATCGTGTTACCCCACTCCCTAATCAAATCCTAAAATGCATCCCCCCAATCTATATCCACTCTCCCTCATTTAAAATATTTATATTAATTAATAAATAGTTAAATATGGTTAATATTTAATCCCACGTATATTCAATGAGTATTAAATAGTGTTACTACCAAAAGTTAATAAATACGGTTAGTAAATTACCAAAAATTAAATATTCTTATTAGTACGTTTAGTAAATTACCAAAAATTAATAAATATTGTTATTAATTAACTCATTAACAACATTTTATAGAAATTGAAGACTCTTTGACTAATTTCTATAAAATTGAGAATTATATTTAACAATTATCAAAAAGTATAAAATTTAAGTTATTGTTATTATTATAATTAATAACCAAATACAAATGGGGGAACAAAATATTATAATGTTAGAAAATGAAATTATTAATTAATTTATATTGAAAAATAAAAGATAAATTAGTGTAGCTTTGTTAGTAAACTACCAAATAAAAAAACATATTTAATAACAATTTAAAAAAATTTCATTAAATCCCCACAGTTACACAAATGTAATAAATTTTCATAAAACTAAATTTTTGTAAAATAACATTTTTGAAATTAAAAGATATAAAGTATTTGAAGGTTTATTTAAAATGTATTAAATAATTATTGAAAATTATTAGAATATTTTTGGAAATTTTATGAAAATTTATTACATTTGATAGATTTTGGAAAACCATTGAAAAATTATTTAATTTTCATTGCAAATTATTGAAAATTATTAAAGATAAATAACTATGGGAAATGGAAAACTATAATTTGAACAAATAATTAAGATAAATTAGTATAATATTGGAAAAAGGAAATTATTGGTTAGTTTTGAAGGGATGAGAGATCCATCATATGGATGGCCAAACCCTACAAGTAAGTTGCGCGAAATTTCAAAAATTTCTCTCTTTCTCCCATGTGGGAATCACATTCCCTATTTTAGAAAAGTGCATTTTCAAGGATCAATCTTGAACCTAAACCAGACCAGATCTGAAACCAAAAGGTAGGAGAGGGATATACCTGATACGGAGTAGTAATAACCCCCAACGAAAGTGTTCACGTCCAAGGAGATTACGAAAGACTGCTCCCACTGAAGATGACACAGCGTAGGGTGGAGCAGAATCAGTAGGATGTGTCTTCAACAAGAACTTGATTCTTCACCAAGAATCTGATGGAGGGAGAGTGAGCACGACTTTAGATCACCTTTTCTGCCAAAAGGTGATATCAAGAACCCTTTATTGATCGCTCCTACTGGTGGAGATCGAATTGGTAATGGCGGCAATAGCAAGAGAAGGCAAGAGTAGAAGATGGTGTCAGTCCAACTGTATGCTATCTTCTCTCTTGTATCAGTGAAACTGAAGGATGAACTGGAGGTTTGCCTTGCTCCTCTATTTATAGCCTTAAAGAGAGCATCTCGTAATCCCATTAGGAGTTTCCGAATCCAAATCTTGTATTTGGATCTGGACTCTCTTTAAGAGATAAGGATAATCCCTTATCTTATCTACAAATAAAGATCAACCCTCTTAATCTAATTAGGAGTTTCCAGATCTAAATCTCTATTTGGATCTGGACTCTCTGAGTGGATAGGGACAATCCCTTATCCTATCTGCTGATCTAAATCCCAGAACCGCCCCTCTTTAATTAATCTAATCAAGCCAGTTCGAATTGGGCTTTAGGCCCATTAAGTCCATGTGCTCACTTGGACTCCAAACTACTGCCCAGTTAGATATCCTTGTATGGAGTGGGACCCAAATATTGATCTACACATCAGTCACATGGGTTCAGCCCAGCCTCTGTTACAAGGCTTGGCCGAATTCACTGTAGGAGACAGTGAACCCCTGAGTCCCTCACCATGGGCTCTTAATGGGCCCAACATTTACACTAAATTGTCCTTGGGTCAAGCCACCTTAATGGTCTTACACTTAACCTCTCAGCCCATAATGATCAAACACTGCCCGACAAAGAGAGGACCTCTCCCTTGGCTGCAAGGTACAATGTTGCACTCTCTACTCACATGGATCCTGGGAATTAAAACCTTTTGCAAACATTTTGAAACCATAATACATATATATATATATATATATATATATATATATATATATATATATATATATATATATATATGATATATGCATATCTCTATATAAATATATTTTGCAAAACAAATTTCAACGGTTGAAATTGGTTGCCGACAACTTTGGTTTCCATCAGAGAGAGTGCATCCCCAATCATTCACTTTGTCCGACAAAGGGGCTGATCCTGTCACTATGATCACCCACTCAGATGAATTCTCGGGCTGTCCCAACATACCCAGGTTTTGACCCCCTCTAAGGATCTCATTGATTAGCATATCAAAGACAGCCCAATCCGACACCTAGTGCAGTATCATAATCTAGTCTAGGGGTTAGGTGTAACATTCCAGTTTTGCCCATCTATCTACAAGGTCCAGGGCAACACTGGAATTCTGGTCCGATTTAAGGTTTCAAGAAAACCCACACTGTATGTACCTCAGGTCTCACCCTGGTAGCTGAGACAAGCCACCCCAACCAACTTGGTGGTACATCAGTGTCAACCTTGGTAGGATAAATCTCCCCAGATCTATCTAATGGCTGTGAAGATTCTAAACTAACACGTGTCTCATATGTGTCAAGTTTAAGGGTATTACACAGAAATACACTATAATAACATGAATCAAATATGTACTTTATTCATTTACATTAAATGTCATAAGGTACATCATTCTGATTGGAGCTAAGGGCATACACTGTCTAACAAGTTTATATTAGAAATTATAAGATAAATTAGTATAATTTTGTAAGTAAACCATTTACAAAGAAAATAAATTATTTAATAAAAATTGAAACAAATTTTCAAAATTACACAAGTACAATAAATTTCCAAAATTTTCATAAAATTACATTTTTGAATATTAAAGACAATTTAGTGTACTTTTAGAAATTTACCATGTGGTTGATACTCAATATATCCTTTTGATCATTTCTATCATCAAATTGAATATTGGGTTGATGGGGAAAGCGTTTTCAAAACTGGATCAAACCAGATGGTTAGACTGGAAAATTGGGAATCGGACACCATTTCACCTCAAATCGCTTTTTGTCCAAAAACCGTTTATTTTGTTAGCGAACCGCTGACCTAGGTGGTAGAACTGTCAACTCGGACAATAGTTTTTGGCATTTTTTTTTGTTTTTCTATTTTATTATTTTTTTGTCAGAGCGGTTCATTTGTTTGGACCAAACAGTTAGACCGTTAGACCCTAGAACGGTTCCCTATCTGGTCTAATTTTAAAAACCTTGGACGGGGAGTGGTTGCCTTACCTTGAGCTTGGCTTGGTCTGCGACATGGCCTGGCCCAAGGCCCGGCCCATGGCATAGCACGGGCCTGTGCGGGCTCGAGTTGTGGGTTGTGTTGAACCGACCTCCCAAATTATCCTAGAGGAGGGAGGCACTGTCCGGGATGCCTCGTAGGCCAACACGACACGACTCGCACTTTGTGCAGGCCACATGCAGGTTGTGTTGTGCTGACCAATGTTTTTGAACTGTTGTTGACCTGGACGGTTAGACTGTTCGGCCTGGAAACCGTCCAAGCAACCGGATCCATTTCACCCTTGACCCGTTCTTGGGTAATAAACCGTTGACTTCGTCAAAAAACCGCTGACCCAGGTGGTTGAACCATCGATTCATTTGACTCGGACAGCGGTTCACAGTTTAAGAAGAAGAAGAAGAAGAAGAAGAAGAAGAAGAAGAAGAAGAAGAAGAAGAAGAAGAAGAAGTTGCATAGTTTCATTATTGAGATCTGAGATATGAAAAATAGATCTCAGATCTCAGATCTGTCATCCGCGCTAGTACTGTCGTCGCCATTTCGTCGTCCTTGTTGTCATCACCGTCACCGGTGAACATCAAATCATTCTCCTCCTCTTCCTTCTTCTTCCCTCTTTCCCTTTTTCTTTCTTTCCTTTTGTTTCTCCCCTTTTCCTTTTTTTTCCCTATCTCCTTCCTTTCTTTCTTTCCTTCTTTTCTTCTTTCTTAGCCGACAAAAACTCTCTTCTCCACTTCTCTTTTCTCATATATAAGTATATATATCTATTTTCTATTTTGCCCCAATTCAAACCGTCCAAATCGTTTGACCCAGATGGTCGAACCGCTGACCCGGAAACCAGTAGCCAGAATGGTTCCATTTTCAGGTTAGTTTTTAAAACCTTGGTGCCGACCCAACACTACCCAATTTACACCTCCACTTGAACCCACCCAATATTGGGGACGTGGCAGGGAAATTCGAGGATTCTCCATCCTTGATGAGGAGTGGGGTGCCTTTCCCCTGAACTCGCCCGACATTGAGGAGTGGTTACATTGCCCTAAACTCGTGTGACACTTGGGACAGGGCGGTGATGGGGTAGTGTCTTGACTTTGGGGTAGGGAAAGGGATGGGGTGCCCTGCCTTGAACCCACTCCATTGTCATTCCTATATAATTGTTAATTATTAGTGGAATTAACAAAAATGCTAGCTTTTATAATTATTTCTATTTATTTAAAATTAACCAAAATTTCATTTAAAAATAATAAAAAGAATAAAAATTATGAAAATTACTACAAATTATTAATAAAACTAATTTTATTAAAAAATATTTGTTCATATTCAATTAACAGTAATTATTTTTCATAAATTAACAATAAATGAAAAATAAAATTATTAAATCTTTTAAATTTTCCCGTGCATCGCGCGAGTCCCTGGTAGTATATATTAAAATTAGTCTGTCTGTCCACGTCACCATACCTCTCCTTGCTTTAAACCCCTTCCTAATTTTCTGTTTTTTTGAATTTTTTATTTTTTAATTCCATATAATTACCCATTAAACCAATAAGGAAATCACATATGCTTAACTATTTCTAACTACCATAAAAAAAAGAGGGATTTGCTTTTCTAATGTTTAGCCAAGTTGCACCACTTTCCCCCACTTCCACCTAAATCGTCTCTAATTCCTATTTATCTCCTAAGTTATCTCTAACTCTTATTTATCTCTTCAATTATCTCTAATTTGGTAGAGTAATTCTCTCATAAACTATCTCTAATTCCAATTTATCCTCTCCCCCACTTTTTATGTATATCTATCTAAAGAAAGTTTCAATTTAAAAAATTCAGAACTATTTAAATGTTATAAAGAAATTATATACTAAATTTAAAATATTTATTCAAAACACAAAAAAATTAATAGATTTAATAATATTCATATTATTAATAATTCAATATTTTTACAAAAGTCATCAAGAAATTATGTAGTAACAATATAAACTATAATTTTATGAATTATTCGATTTAAATGTTATTCAAATAATAAAAATTTAAAATTAAAAAATAAAATATAATTTAAATATTTCAAAAACTAAAAATCTTAAATAAAACATTAAAAATATCTAAATAATATAGCAAAATATTTAATATTACGTAATAAGAATAAAATAAATAGAATTCAAATAATGAAACATTTTAAATATTTTACATAATATTTAAATAACAAAACATTTAACATGAAAAAATTTTAAATAGTTAAAATAATAAATTTCTGTATTAAATTTAAAAAAAAAATCTTAAAATTAGAAAAATAATTATAATAGAATTCATAATATTCATATTAATAATAATTTAATATTTTACAAAATTAATAACGAATTATGGAATAATTATACAATTATAATTTTAAGGATTATTAAATTCAATAAATAATTAATATTTTAAGAATTTAGGTACGAATATTATTTCTATAACTAAATAAAACTGTAAATAACTAATTTCAGTTATAACAATTAATAATTATAGAAAATAACTATCAAAAAAATTATATTTGTTAGTAATAATTTTACAATAATAGTGTATATTAAGTATATATTTATATATACTATAATTAATATTTATTTTATTTTCCGTAATTATTTATTGCTTTTCTATAAATATTCTTTCAATAATTATTTATAAATGTATTCTTATTTTTTTATTTAATAGAAAATTATCAATAGGTATTGGAGATTAAAAAAATATTATTTAACTTTTGAATTTTAATTTATCCTATTTATTGTATTTTTTTATAAATTTATTTTTAGTAATTATAATTTTTTTTATAATTTATAGATTAATACTTATTAGAGATTAAACTATTATTTGGGATTACACTATTTATTGACCAATTTAGTATATTTTCAGTATTTATTATATTTTTGTAGTTTTTTTATTATATATTATTATATTTTCATTATAAACTTATTTTCAATGATTGTGTACGTTTTCTATAAATTTTCAATAATTATTGGAGATTAAACTATTGTTATTTATTAGAGATTAGACTATAAATTTAGTTGAAATTAGGAGTGTTCAATGATTGGTTCAGTTTAGTTGTAGGTTGTTTCGTCAACCAAATCTATTTGGTCAAGTCTGTAGTTTGTCACTCGAAACTAATTGACCATTGATGAAAACCCACCAACTCGGGTTGTATCGATTTGGGTTTATTTTCGGTTTAGTTTGTTTGTTCAAAAGATTTAAACTTAAAAATTAACTTTAAATTTCATAAATTACAATGATATTATTAAAATTAAATCTATGATATAAAATATTTTAGACTAAGAAATATGGGATTTTTTGTACTTTCATGTATTAAAAATTTAATTTTAAAATATAAAATATAAAATATTAATATATAGTTCTTAAACCGAAGCTGATCTGAAATACTAGAAAACTGACCTACTTGGGTTGAGTTTGATCGGGTTGATTATTAAAAAATTAAAATATAAAACAATTATATACTCTTATGTATCTCTATTGTTTAACTTCCGCTTAACAAAGTCCGTGCATCGCACGGGTCCCCGTCACCATGCCTCTCCTTGCTCCATTATCCCCACCTTGCATTCTATTTGACTTTCTCTCCTCTTCCCTTCCCACCACTCCCATTAAGCCATGTCACCCAACTACCTAAAAATATTCCTATAATCTCTCTCCCACTATATCTCATTTAAACTAATAGGAAAGTATTATGTTGCCCCACTCCCTACTCAATTCCTAAAATGCACCCTCCCAATCTATATCCAATTTCCCTCATTTAAAATATTTATATTAATTAATAAATAGTTAAATATGATTAATATTTAATCCCGCCCATATTTAATGAGTATTAAATAGTGTTATTACCAAAAGTTAATAAGTACGGTTAGTAAATTACCAAAAATTAAATATTCTTATTAGTATGGTTAGTAAATTACCAAAAGTTAATAAATATTGTTATTAATTAACTCATTAACAACATTTTATAGAAATTGAAAACTTTTTAACTAATTTCTATAAAATTGAATTATATTTAACAATTATCAAAAAGTATAAAATTTAAGTTATTGTTATTATTATAATTAATAACCAAATACAAATGGGGAACAAAATATTATAATGTTAGAAAATGAAATTATTAATTAATTTATATTGAAAAGTAAAAGATAAATTAGTGTAATTTTGTTAGTAAACTACCAAATAAAAAAAAAGGAAATTATTGGTTAGTTTATATTAGAAATTATAAGATAAATTAGTATAATTCTGTAAGCAAACCATTTAAAAAGAAAATAAATTATTTAATAAAAATTTAAATAAAATTTCCAAAGTTTTCATAAAATTACATTTTTGAATATTAAAGACAATTTAGTGTACTTTTATAAATTTACCATGTGGTTGATACTCAATAAATCATTTTGATCATTTCTATCATCCAGTTGAATATTGGGTTGATTGGGATAGTGTTTTCAAAATGATATCAAACTAGATGGTTAGATCGGAAAAATTGGGAACTGGACACCGGTTCACCTCAAAATTGCTTTTTGTCCAAAAACCATTTATTTGATTAGCGAACCGCTGACCTGGGCGGTTGAACCGTCAACTCGGACAACATTTTTTGACCTTTTTTGTTTTCCTATTTTTTTATTTTTTGTTAGAGTGGTCATCCATTTAGACCGAATGGTCAGGCCGTTCAACCCTAGAACGGTTCTCTATCTGGTCCAATTTTAAAAACCTTGGACGGGGAGTGGGTGCCTTGGCTTGAGCTTGGCTTGGTGTGCGGCATGGCTTGACCCAAGGGGCCCATGGACCAGCCAGACCCACGACATGACATGGGCCTATGCGGGCTCGAGCTGTTGGTCATACTTAATCGACCCCCCAAATTATCCTAGAGGAGGGAGGCATGGCTCGGGATGCCTCCTGGTCCAGCATGGCACAACTTGCACTTTGTGTGGGCCACATGCGGGTTGTGTTGTGCCTACCTAGCATGACCCAATTTACACCTCCACTTGAACCCACCAAATCTTGGGGACATGGTAAGGAAATTCAAGGATTCTCCATCCTTGATGAGGAGTTGGGTGCCTTGCCTTTAAACTTGCCCGATATTGAGGAGTGGTTACCTTGCCCTGAACCCGCGTGACATTGGGGACGGGGCGGGGATAGGGTAAAGTGTCTATGGGGTAGGGAAAGGGATGGGGTGCCTTGTCCCTCTATCCACCCTGTTGTCATTTCTATATAATTGTTAATTATTAGTGAAATTAATAAAAATGTTAGCTTTTATAATTATTTTTATTTATTTAATCTTAATCAAAATTTCATTTAAAAATAATAAAAAGAATAAAAATTATTAAAATTACTACAAATTATTAATAAAACTAAATTTATTAAAAAATATTTGTTCATATTCAATTAACAATATTTATTTTATATAAATCAATTTTAAATGAAAAATAAAATTATTAAATCTTTCAGATTTTCCCATGCATCACACGGGTCCCTGCTAGTAATATACAAATTATAGGGATTGCTTTATTACTTACATGAAATTAGAGGGGGTGTCCAACTGTCCAAGTAAATAACCCTGAATGAAGTATATCCAAAGAAACAAAAGAAACAAGATAAAGAAGAAAACTTAAAAGAAAATAATAAATGACTAAATAACTAATTTGTTTTTTAATTAAGATGTTGATCCTAGGATTGTTCATGCCCACAAAGCGTGAGATGTGAGACACTTTGACAATTCAAAGTTCAAGAGTTTGCAACATAGGCCAATACATATCATTCTAATAAAGGTCTGGTACACGAAACACATAGAAAGCAGTCACTCTATTTCTTTTCATCTATATCGGGTTGATATGGGCCCGTATCAGACCGTTTTCAGGTCTAAATTGGCTGATATGGATCCGATACAAGTTGATACTCTAATGTATTAGTTAATACATTTCAAATTAATAACTCCCATTTCTTTTATTGTTAATCTTTTTAACTAATTACTCTCCCTCTCATCTATTTGCACATATTAAAACAAGGATGACTACATAAGATGGCCTCTCCTTTCTCCCTTACCATAACCTTGCAACTCGAAAGTGTCTCCTTATTCTCTTTCTATGTCTCACAAGTTGCCTACTCAGCATGGTACTTAACCCTTTTCCACCACTATATCCTACCTTTCTCTCTATCCTTGGAAACCAACCCCAATCACAATTCTCTGTATCTCATCTTCCTCTAATATTTGTTCCCATTGTCCCTCATTCTTTCAATTTGGGCGAAAAAGCAGTGGCCCCCCTTTTTCTCTATTCCTCATTGTTCTTCCATTATTGGTCGGTTTCTTCCCTTCGTCCATCACTCTTTTGACTCTCTCTATCCCTTTTCTCACATTGTTTCCCTTTTTTCTTCCCATTGTCCCTCATTGTTTAGTATCCTCCAATACTAAGGCCTTGTTTATTTTTTGATAAGTTATTTACCCGGGTAAATGCAGTTACCTGGGCAAGTTTTTCCTAGTAAACACTTACCTGGGTAAGTTTATTTACACATATTCTTTTATTTCTCATATAAATAAGGCAATGAGCATTTTATCCATAAATTTCATTATTAAAAAGGGCATTTTTGTCCCATTCAAGTGTTGACAACTTTCCCCCTAAGTGGGAAAATTATTTATCCACCTAGGAGATGGGTAAGTGATACCCAGGAAAATAAACTTTCCCTAGTCCTTACATAAATCTGAGAAAAGAACATGAGATTCTTGCTCAATGGAAACCAAAAATCCCATTGACCAACTTTTCCCCCTCTCAAAATCCAAAAAAAGAATGCCCCCTAAGAAGAAACACACTTTTGGGTATGTCTTTGCAGCTTGTTTGAGTCGTTTTTTATGCAAATAAGGGCTAACCTAGTATTGGGGTCTTTTTGACAACCAAAATATTGTGAAAAATGACTACTATACCTTAAAAAAAGGTGAAGAAAGCGTAATATTTGATCATTGAAGCTTAAAAACAGGTGAAGAAGGAAGTTTTTTCTTCTTTTTCTTTGTGGGCTATGGACACCTAAACCGGATCCAAATTCGAACCCAATTTTTCATTAGTTTTATTTTGGTCTAACCATCAGTCTGTCATTTTCTAGGCCCAATCAAATCAGGCCCGACCAAACTGTTTGCCTAGTCCATTTGACTGTAAAGTAATGGCAATTAATTTAGGGAGAAGTACAAATCAGCCCAGCTCAGAATTTACTAGGCCCAAAGTACAGGGGAATGCATCCTGATGGTGAATTGATGTCAAATTCACAGGCAGGATGTGGTTTATAGGGGAGGACAGGGCTAGTTGTAGGGGGGGCTGGAATTCAGAATTCTGCATCGTGTGTCTCCGTACTTTTCCCATCAATTTATTAGTTGTTAAATAATTAAGCCATTACTTATAATAATTTAGGGTTAATAAATAAAGACAACTAATTTATATATATTACTGATAATTAATTATGGTTAATAATTAATAATTCTTGCATTTTATTAACAATTATAAAAAATAATTAATAGAAAGAAATTACGTCAAATTATTCAAAGTAATTGTTTAATTAATATTAAATATCAAAAATAATATTTTTAGAAAATAGTATTAACAAAATTGTATTACATTCTTCTCAATAAATTAGGGTAAATTATCCATAGTAATTAATTAATTAATTAATAAATATAAAAAATAATCAAAATGATTGTTAATATTAATTATTTTTGATAATTTGTATTGATGAAAAGCTATCATAAAAGATTTATGTTAATAATTATCAATACTTAACAGTTAATCATTTCTGGAATTATTTAAAATTTTCATAATTTAGTACAATTTTTTTTTATAATTTACCGTATATTTTTAGAAAATATTAATAGTGTTGATAATTATCAAAAATTAATCATGATGATTTTTGATAACTAATTATAAATTTTGTAAATAATTATTGGTAATTTTGATATCTACTCAAAATTATTTAATGTTAATATTTTAGGGGTAGTTTATGAAATTTGCCCTTTAATTTTTCTACAATAAATATTGATTCACTGTAATTAACAATTATTAATTAACAAAAATGATTGATAATTTAGAAAAATTAACAAAAGCATTTTCATAGTAATTAATAAATTAATAAATAACGGTTATTAAACAAAAAAAGTTATTGATTTACTGTAATTAATAAATTACTTTAAATTATTCATATAACTATTTAATTAATATCATTAACGAAACTGTTATTATAATATTTTCAATAAATTATAGTAAATATTTATATTAATTAATATAAAATTATCAAAGCTGTTATTAATATTAATTAATTTTGATAATTAGTGTTAATAATTATTAATAGTTAACAGTTATTAATTTCTGAAATTATTTATAATTTTTCATAATTTCGTACAAATTTTTGATAATTTACTATATTTTTGAAAAGAATATTAATAGTATTAGTAATTATGAAAAGTTATTCATTATAATTTTTAGAAATTGATGATAATTTTTGTTAGTAATTGTTGATAGCTTTTAATATCTACTAAGAATTATTTAGTTTAATATTTTTATTTTCTATAGTAAATATTGATTTTACCATTAATTAATAATTATTAATTAACAAAAGTTACGCATGAAAATTTCTAGAAAAATTATTCATTATAAAATTTATAGGGACATTTTTCATGATATTTTTTTCGATAATCATTTAGATTTTCCAATCTAACCATAGAGATGGAAGGTGGTCACGTATCTGGTACGTTAAATCCTTGGTACCCAATATATATACCAACTCAAGGTGTGTGGTGAAAGCCTACAATAATTAATGGGTAAATAAATAAAAAAATATTATAGTAAATTCAGAATTGTTGATGATGTGTGCATGATGGGGTGGGTGCCATGGAAGTCGCCATGGGAGAATGACGGTTTAGCCTAGGGTCATAATTTTTAGGCCCAAAGTACAGTTGGGTGGGTACTATCTTGGAATTGATGCCAATTCACGAGGTGGCATTGGTGTGTAGAGTGGGAATTTTTGACATTTTGAATGTTTATAGTTCTGCAGTGGAAATCAAAAATTTGCATTGGTCCTGTTCATACTTCTCTGCATTTCTTTTGCCTTTAGTCAACCATTAGTCACGGAAGTCACCATCCTTTTCTTGAGTTTCGAGCTGTGGAAATTGTTTAGATAAAATCATAAAAACAGCCCTTTTCCTTATAATGTTAGTGCCTTCACCAATCCTTAGTGGGTCACATATATGGGTGATCATTTCAGCTCGGCCTAGAAAATTCTGGGCTTGGGCCTGGGTTTTGTGTTCAAGCCCAGCCTGGGCCCGAGCCCACAACATGAGCGCAAATTTTAGGGCCGGGCTTGGGCTTAATACTTCAACCCCGGCCCGGCCTGCATATATTTAAACTTACACATTTTGTGTATAATGTATACATATGCATACATATTATTTTATATTATATTATATATTTTATATATAAATATTATAGCATGCATATTATATGTAATATTTTATATTATATAATATATAAAATAAGTTTATATGCATGTTATGTTATTTAATATATAGATATGTAATGTTTTATATATGAGTGACATTAGCCTGGAATCAAGCCCAGCCCGACCTAGGCCCATACCCGACCTAGGCCCATATAGACCTAGGCTAGGGCTATGGGTGATCATGGGCCAGACCCGGGCCGGGCTTTGCATTTATGATAAGGGCTATAGCTTAGGCCCGGGCCCGGCCTGGCCTAGGGTTCCGAGCTTGAAACATAAGCCCTAGCCCGGGCTGGGCCAGGCTAGATTCTAGGCCAATGTCTTTCATATATAAAACATTACATATCTATAATATTTTGTATTAAATGACATAACATACATATAAACTTATTTTATACATTATATAATATAAATATTACATTTAATATAAATTATACTTGTCATGTTATAATATTTATATATAAAATATATAATGTAATGTAAAATAACATGTATACATTATACACGTGTAAGTTTAAATATATGCGATGGGCCCGAGCTGGGCTTGAAGTATTAAGCACAATGCCAACCCTAAAATTTGTGGGCCTGATGTGAGCCCAGGCCCAAGCCAGGCCTAAACACAAAATGTAGGCCCAAGCCTAGAATTTCCAAGCTGGGCTTGTGCGGGCCAGGTCGGGCCGGACTGAAATGATCACCCCTAACTAGGACTTATGTTTCAGGCTCGGAACCCTAGGCCAAGCTGGGGTTGGGCCTAAGCTATAGCCCTTATCATAAGTGCAAAGCCTGGCCCGAGCCCAACCCATAATCACCCCTATTCACATAGGAAGGACGAAAACTTCTCACTATAATTAGGAGTCCCACACTTAAAAGAGCATTAGTAGTATTAAAATCTAAGATGGTGATGTCATTTTTACCTGCCCAATCTTGATAGAGGGTGGATTTGATACTCACAAAATTGTGTTCACATTGTTCTTACCACTGTTTTTAAAACCGGACCGGATCGGACGGTGAGACTGGAAAAACCAAAAACCAGTCACCTGATCGGTTCCATTTTCCTCTAAAACCGCTTTTTCCCCCAAAATCGTTGATTTTGGTTAGCAAATCGCTGAACCGGCTGATTAACCATTCGAACCATTTGAACCATTCAAACGGTTTTGACTGTTTTCTAGATTTTAATTTTTTAGTTAGAATGGGCTGACTGTTTGGGTTGAATAGTCGAACCGTTCAAACCAATAACCAGACCCCTGACCGGTTCGATCACCGATTCGTTTTTAAAAACCATGATTCTTACAGAGGGATATACGTACCCTCTTATCTTTGAAATTACTTCTTCCATGAACTTATTTTTGGCATTTTTTCCTATTTAATCATCTTTTCATTTCCCCCTTCTTTTTCACCAAAATCTTTCTCAAATTGTAAGTTGGAGTCTAACTTGTTGGGTTGGTCTTACGTGAGTTTATTGGAGTAATGTCATCACTGGTGATGAGGCAGAACCCTAATGATCCTCATTGAACCCTAATGACCCACAGTTTTCAACTTAATTAAATTCTTGGTTTTCTCAGAGGCCTGTAGATGATTTGTTTCAATCATGGTTTTCAAAATCAGACTGGATTGAACAGTCGGACTGGAAAAACTGGGAACTGGTTAGTTGACCCGTTCCATTTTATGCTAGAACCATTATTTTGCCAAAAACCATTGATTTGGTCAATAAACTACTGACTCGGGCAGTCAAACCGTTCGAACTGTCCAACAGTATTGGCGATTTTTATTTTTTATTAAAATTTTTAATTTTTTTTGTCAAAATAGGCCATCCATTCAGTTTGAACGATTGGACTGTTCGACCTAAAAACCGGACCTCTGACCAATTTATTGTCCGATTCAATTTTAAAAACCTTGGTTTCAATTTATTAATATAAGACTCAGTTTGGATGGAGTAAAAAGCAAATATATAAAGTGCAAAACCTTATATTTTATATATTTTTGCAATATACATATTTGTATTTGTACTCTTTTTCAAACTAAGACTAAAAAGTTTTTCTTAAAAAAAAACGCATGCAAAATAAACTGAATTGAACAATCTCTCTCTCTCTCATATCTTTCTTGGGTTCTCCATCAAACTTGTACAAAGTTGTTGTGTTTATATGAAGAAAACAAAATCCAATTCTCACCATCACATTACTTAATATAATGACCTTGTAATACGTACATCTTAAATATTATTTATAGAGCTTGTTTGACAGGCATAAAATAACGATTCTTGGTTGTATTTTCCTGTTGCATCGACATCGGCCAGTTTTTTAATCAAATAAAGATTTGCTTCCATGTGATGAGATTTCTTCAATACCAAGTATCCAATTTTCTGTTTTTTTTTTTATTTGTTTTTTTACATCTAATTGAATATGGACAGCAGAACCCAAGATGAATGGTTTCATTTTAGGCCTTGTTTGGTGTACCTTTGTGTATGGGTTGTTAGTTTTTTAGAAGTTTGGCAGCCTGTATTTTAGTTTTTTTTTTGTTTCGTTTGATTGGGAAAAGAATCTAATTGTCAAAAGTGGCAGCTCCAAAAAGACACGGAAAGACACGGAAAGCCCATTTTCGGAAAGTTTCAAATGAAGTTTTTACTTTTTTTTTTTAATTCATTTTCACGCGAAAAGACATGCCTTAACCATACGATCTTCAAATTATTAAGATCTTGATGCAAAAATTTATATCATCTTTTAATTGTTAGAATTTTCAAAAATCAAAAAAAACTTGCGAAATGGCCCTTTAATTAATTTGTCCATAATGAAACACTAAGGACCCACTTCAAGCCAAGCAATCTACATTAATTATATATATCTTGAACAACGCTAGAGCTTTGAATATATAGAAGGGGTGGATTGAATGAAGAATTTTCCAGTGGGGAGTTCATCAGGTGGGAGAAGAGCGATCCTAGTTCCAATGTGGGCTGCCACATGAGCCGAGTGACATCCCTTGCCACGTGTCATAGATGTTCTAGTGAAGCCCGGACAGAAGCAATTCACACTTAAACCACGTCCCTCGTAACGCTTTGCCTGAAGCCTGGAATACGCATTCAGAGCAAGCTTAGACACAGAGTAGTCAGTCCATTTCTCAGGCCACCCTTGCTCCATCCATGTCCCCTTCTTCACGTTCTCAAGGAACTCTCTCAACATTCTCTCGATTCCATCCTCTGACAGCCCTTCTTCTTGCAAACTCTCTCTTACTGCAGGATTTCTCACCTTCTACAAGGCAATAACAAATGAAGGTAGCCCTGGTTGTTAGCTTAATTCCACTTCCACTTGAAACATAAAAAAACCCCAAATGGCTTAAGCTTTGGGATTTATTCTTTTGAACCCTAGTTTCGCTTCGCATGGGTTCCCTCGGCTACAGGAGTTCGGATCTACTGACCATGACACATTGCTAGTCACGTGCATCCTACTCTTACTATACATCAAGAACATTGGTTGTACTTCAAAACACCGATATATATTCCCGATGTATATGCGTGTGACCAGCAGATCCGTCTATTGGGAGCATCTCCCATTAAGGTATTCTCAATATACGGTGAGATGTGCATGTGGGGTACACTCTGTGATGCACCAATTAATACGAACTCTTTGGCTTTAGGTTATAAGGGTTGAACTATGATACCAGAAAACTTATAACCAATCAACCGTGTATGATAGAAGCGGTAATTAACCAATCAGGTGGTTCATCAAAATTTACCAGGATTGGTGGTGGGGGTTTGATTGATCAAAGCTCTTCCCGTATCATACTTTTTTGGCATCATAAATTTATGGGAAAATTCCCGATTAGTACCCTGTATTTTGGGTCTAATGCCACTTTGGTTCCCGAACTTTAAAATGCGACAATTCTGTACCCAAATTTCCAAAATGTGTCAATCCATTACTCTCCGTTAATCAGCCATTAAGTGGCATTTAAAAAATACACAAATACCCTTCAAGTGTCATCTAATTTTTTTTATCAACCATCCAAAGGATGACAAAAAATTAACAGTCCCAAATCCTTGTCTTTTCTATTCAAGAATGTTGACAAAAAATTAACAGACCCCAATTTTGTTGAACAGAAGAGGCAAGGATTTGAGACTGTTAATTTTTTGTCAACATTTGGATGGTTGATCAAGAAAATTATATGACACTTAAAGGGCATTTGTGTCTTTTTCAAATGTCACTTAACGGCTGATTAACAACTGATTAACGACAGATACTAGATTGACACGTTTTGAAAGTTCAGATATTGAATTGTCGCATTTTAAAGTTCAGGGACCAAAATGACACTAAGCCCAAAGTACAAGGTACTAATCGGGAATTTCCCCTAAATTTATTCATATTTATAAAAGCAATTCTCACCGAATGCTTAAAACACTTTTTTGGTTCAAAATTTGTTTAAACTGAGCCTAATCAACTTATGTTTAGTAAGAGTTGTGAGCTAATGTTCATGGCAATAACAAAAGAGTGTAGGTCTTGGTGATAGCGAAAACCCAAAATGGCTTAAGGTTGCTTTTGGATAAGCTTTTCCATTTGTGTTTTGGCTTCAGGTTATTATGTTTTTAAAAGCAGCTATTAGTCTTGCCAAACACCCAAAAACACTTTTTGGCTCAACTTTGTTTTTCACAGTTCAAACCTCAAAAATAAAAGCTCATCCAAACGGAGCCAAATTAACTTACGTTCAGTAGACCGAGTTGTGAGCTAACGTTCAGTATCCGGCTTATGGAAGGCGATCGACGGAACAGTGGCAGAAGGGCCTCCGTCAGCAACTTGGGCCCATAAAAGTTGGTCCTAATTACAGTCAGAGCATGCTCCACTGAGTTCTCCCCAATGTCATTGAAGGATACAGCTGCATTGTTTACCTGTAGATGTTACAAGCAATTTTGTCAGACTCGGACCGGACAGAACCATTATGGGTCAAATGGTTCAGCTGCCCGGTTCAATCATTGAACTTGTTCTAATTAAAAATATATAAAAAAAGAAGATAGTAGAAGATGGTTATTTTTAAATTTTAATTATCTTCTAAAGCTATTTGTTTTAGATGAAAATAATTAATCTTAAAACAATAAATATTAGAGATTAATCACACTTTCCAAGCCAGCATTTCCCAGAACCACCCAAACCAAACAGACCATAAACATATTTACATTTTTGTCTATGCCAGGCTGCCAGCCTCATGTATGAAGTTGAGGGGGAAACGAGTTGGTGAGTTTTCTAATCAAAGAAGGAATACATTAATTAATTAAATAAAGGGAAAAACGTGTCGCCACCCATGCTACATATTGTAAGTTTCAGTATTAAATTGAACAAAGAAAAAAAATGAAGAAATACAGATGGCTTCTTTAATTTCTTGTTAAGGTTATATGTTTTCTCCATTATTTTAAAGGATTGATAGAGAGAGAGAGAGGAATGATACCAAAAAATTTGACCAACAGAGCTCACAAGAATTTTGATGAATAGAAGTTGCATTAGTTATCAATTCTATGATAGTGGTTGATTGATTATCAGTTTTTATTAAGGTTCAAAATATCGATACAGGTCGATATCTCGGCTTATATTGGTGCTTTTTTTCTATGTGTGTATTATTTTCTTATTTTTTCTGAATTTGATTCAGAGGGATCAGTTTAAGGCCTGTCTACCCTCTGAACTGTGATCTGACCCGAAACATCTTCTGTAGGGCGGTGTATCAAGAAGGTCCCGATACAGCTCAATACGTATCAAATATTTGAACCTTAATTTCTCTCTCTATGTATCTATCTAAAGAGAGATGTTTACATATACTTACAAGAATATCCAACCCTCCAAATTGTTTGTTCAGCCATGAGACAAAGGCGTAGATGGAACCGGGGTCTGATACATCCAACTGAGAGAATTCTACATAAAGTCCTTCAGCTCTAAGTGATTCAACTGCCTGCTGACCCTTAGACAAATCTCTGGATGTAAGGATCACTGTTAGTCCCATCTCTGCCAGTCTCTTAACCATTGCAAAACCAATGCCCTTGTTTGCCCCAGTCACAACAGCTACCGTATCTTCAGACCACCATCTGCAAGCCCCATATCATCTCATGTTACATTACAGAAGAATATACAAGAAATCTAGAGAGAGAGAGAGAGGTGTCTCACCTGGTTGTGGAGAGATGAAGAGAAGAACTTATTGGCCTGTCTGAGGGGAAGGAAACCTCAAGTTCTTTTGATTCCATTGCATAGAAATGATGATCAAACCTTATTGAGACAAATTGCAAAACAACACCCTATATATAGATGTATAAAATAGGGAAAATTCCCAATTAGTATCATGTATTTTGGGCCTAGTGTCATTTTGGTCCTTCAAACTTTAAAATGTGATAATTCAGTACATGAACTTTTAAAATATGTCAATTCAGTACTTACCGTTAACTAGCTGTTAACCAGTCATTAAGTAGCATTTGAAAAAGATACAAATATCCTTCGAGTTTCATCTAATTTTCTTTATAAATCATCCAAACGTTGACAAAAAATTAACAGTTCCAAATCTTTGCCTCTTCTATTCAAGAAAGTTGGGGTCATTAGAATGCCCATTGAGACATGACTCCAACTTTCTTGAATAGAAGAAGCAAGGATTTGGGACTTTTATTTTTTTTCAATGTTTGGATGATTTATAAAGAAAATTAAGTGACATTCAAAAGGCATTTGTGTCTTTTCAAATGCCACTTAACAGCTCATTAACAACTAATTAATGGTAGGAACTGGATTAACACATTTTGAAAATTCAGGTGCTAAATCATCGTATTTTAAAGTTTAAAGACCAAAATGACACTAAACCCAAAATATAGGATACTAAATGGAAATTTTCCCCATAAAATAAGAGCAAGTGTTGTGGCAAATTAAATTAAAGGAGGGTGAAGTAGTCAAAGCATATGAATTGTAACAGCGATTGTCTATAGAGCTACGGTACACAGATTATAATATTTGCACTTGTTATTTTTTTTCCTTTCATCACGAGGAGAATTGAATGGTCAATCAAACCAGATGGACCCTCTAGTTTACTGACCATATGGAAACTTCTATCATCCATGTCAACCTTGTAAATTCATTTATTGAAGCGTACCATTTTATATTATAAATTTAATTATTAAAAGATACGACATGAAACGGGTCAGATCTTAGTGGGTTCATCCATCCACATTCAATGAGAAATTGGGAGCCGGTGCATGATTTATTATTCGTCATAGAGATGGCAATTTTTCTCATTTCTCCAATCCCTGTAGGGATTCGTCCCGAATGGGATGGGGATGAAAATGAATTTTTTCCCATGAAAATGGAGATAAAGAAATTTCCATCCCCATTAGTGGGGATGGGGACAGGGACGGGGATGGGGATGGGAATTTTCATGGGAGTGAGGATGGGGAGAAACTCCCCGTCCCCACCCTGCTCCATTGCCATTCCTAATTCATCAGATCTCATCGGATGGATTCGTTTATGCATCCAGATTCGTTTGCTCCACTAAAATAGGAATATGGACCAGAGAATCTCAGATTGGTTTGCTCCATTTGCCCTAGCTAAAAATAGGGTATCAGTGTTGCCACATGGCAATTTTTCAGGTGGGATGAGAATAGTGATACTATGACATAACAGAGAAGTTTTATATATAGTCCTGTTAGACCGTCATATCTATGTTTGCAAGTTGGCTAAATTAACCAAACTGAGGGGTGACTTAATTGATATATTAGCTGGTTTGCTGTAGCATTGACATAGATTGGATTCCTGCAATCACCGGCTTTGGGGATGGAAGTTGTTGGTGGTGCACATCACACCAAATACCAAAAAAATTGAAACTAAATTAGGTTGGGTTGAGATCAAATCCAACCCGAGTTGTTACTTGTTAGACCTGGACTCAACCCTAACTGGCTTCGGGCTAACCCACCCCAACAAGATGGTGTGATCCCTATCGTGTTCAACATACATTGGCCCAAAATTTCCCAAATTATTAAATGCTTTCAGACTTTGGTCCATGGCAACCATGGGGCTCACACGGTTTACAGAGTGACCCCTCCTACTGAATCATTATATAATTCTAAAATCTAAGTACTATGATTGAGGGGTAGGGATCTGCTACCAGTAGTGTCCCAACAGGCCATTGCAGCTGTACATTAGGACGTGTTGGTATAGCGCATTGTTGGTAGGGAGATGTTCCCAATGTGCGATTACAGTTGCCAGTTGGGATGTGTTGGTATAGCGCATTATTGGTAGCAGATCTGAACTTATGAGTCATGACCAATCAATCAAGTTCCTCTTTTTCTATGTGGTTATACACACAAGGGGTGGCCCATCGCCCATCCCGAGCCCATGACCCCCAAACCCTGGTGTAGGCTGAATTCAGGTGGTTGTTTTGTTCTTTATCTTATAAATGTTTTGTACTGTATTTTCCTTAAAAAACTAGAGAAGTTTTGAGAAACATTTATTAAGGATTTTTGACAGCTAAGTATCTTATGTGCCAAACAAGGGAAAAAACACCTTAAGAAATGATATTTCCCCATCAATCCCAAGTCTCCCATACAACTAGCAGGAGACCTCACCAACCAGTCAGTTGGCATCTTGCGATGACAGTCCAAATTGGGCATTTTATATTCATTTCTCATTAAAAACGTGAGGAAAATCTTGTTGAAGGATTATAATGAGTGTGATATTCCAGTTAAATATGGACAGTCGGTTCTTAAGATTCAAAGCTGCATATTTTTCTCTTCCAACGTGTCCCAATTTAATTTGGGGTCGCAATTAAGGCTATATTTGGTTTGAAGGAAAAGATAGGGAAAGAAAGGAAAATATATATAGAAAAACTTATATAAGATTTGTAAAGGTTTATGTCCCCTCTTTTCCCTATTTTTTCCTTCAAACCAAACACATATTGATTGCAATTATTCTTTTGTTCATGCTCATGAGAATGTGCAGGAGGGTGTTCAAAATAACTCACTTTTCTCATGTAGTCCAACTCAGGCCATTAGGAGACAGGAAATCTGGCTGTCTAAATTTGACGGTCTGGAGTGGAGATCACTTTGGCTGTTTGGAAGAAACAGCCTGGGCTGTTTTTGGGAGCCTCTACGTATTATACCTTAATTAGCTATTTTAGGTCCTCCTCATTTGTCTTTTCAACTAAAAAAGTATTGAATGAAAAATACTATTTTGCCCATACTCATTAAAAGATGTCATTCACAGCAGACTCCTAAAACAGTTCAGGCTGTTTCTAAAAAGTTTTTCCTCTGGTTTGTCATTAGGGCTCTCCTCTCATGAGAGAGAGAGAGCACTATTGACAGCCAAAGCTGTTGAATGCAGACAGCTAAAACTCTAATGCTCAGTTAATTGGTGAAAATGCGTTTGGTTTATTTTTATTGTTATTTTTTTGCTTCATAGTTGATTTTTGTCTTATTTGTTTGTGAGAAATAAAATAGGAAATAAAATTATATTATCCTTACCTTATATAAGAGAATGGAGGTAGCTGAAGGGTTATTTGTTTGGAAATGAGGTAGGAGGCAAGATGATGCATTATCACTTTATACAAGAGAATTGAGATAGGAAGAAGAAGGTGGTGTAAATTTTACTTCAGTTTTGAAATACAAAATTTTTATTTCGAAGGAATATAAATTAATGAGACAAAATAATATGACTTTTATATCATATAAGAATGCAAACTATGATTACAAACAAATAGATGCAAAATTTGTATTTTGATTATTATTTGCACTGCAAAGTTTAAACAAATAGAACATGAGATTATTGTAAAAACTGTAATTTAAGTGTATAAGATGTATGGATTCATACATGTATTAATGAGCAAATTCTGCTTTGGTCAGTGCAAGCCCATGTTCACACTGTTTGAACAGCCTCTTGCAACCTTGCATTGGGAATATGTCTCCATGAAAAGTATTGATTCGAGGGTGATTCTTAAAAGTTGAAATCTGGTTATTGCATAAAATAACAAATTTCATAAGCTGGTCTCAATTAATGACTTATATTTCTCTCACATCTATGGAAGTGAGTTTTTCTCTCTCACACTCTTCATGAGGGTTTTTCTCTCACATCTATGGATGTGAGTTTTCATTTATTTCTCTTCATTTCGGTGTTTGTTGGAGGGGTTCTTCGAATAGATTCGAGAGACGACGGTTTTGATCCAGGCCTATGGAGCAGACTTAGGATCTTTGGTTCTATTCATTCTAATCTTTGTTTTCCCTATGCTCTTTTTTTTTTTATTTCTGTTGTGTCTTGGTCGAATTCATGTGTGGTTTGCCTTTGGGGTCTGCCATGGGTATCCATTTATTTTGTAACGATGTTATTGTTTCTAGCAAGCCTTTTTCCGGTGATGTTTGAGTTCTCTCCGGCAACATTCTTGCTCCAACTGTTTCGGTTTCTATATGACATGGGTGGGTGGTTTAATTGCACATTTTACGAGCCTACAGTTACAAGTTACAATTTTTTTTGTGCACTTTTGGCTTTCTATGGAGCCTATTCCTTGAATGTTTGGACGGTGAAGCGTTAGGGAGAATTTTATAACAAGAGGCAATCTTCGGCCTCTCCCGTTGTCAGTTTTCAATATTGCCATAAATTGGGTGCCATAGTACCTGTTTTCTCTATACCCCTTGGGGTTTTGCGTAATTGATCTGGACTCATTTGGTAGGGAGACACACTTGCTGGCTTCATCTCAAATCGATTTTCTCATGATACTCATCTGTTTTTGTCTCATCATGCTTAACATGCTTAACATGTTTGTTTTTATAACCTGAACATTTATTAATTAACTTGCCTTTGGGCGTAAAACAAGCCTACTTGAGATTTGTGCATTTTTTCTAATTCATTAATCATTATTTTATTTCTTTATTTAAATGTAGAAGAAAAGTGACCAAACATGTGACTCAAACGTGGTTTCTGACTCTCTGTCACTTCCCATGTTTTAGTCTTCAAATCTGTTGTTGACATTTTTTTTAGCATACTTAATTTAATAAAGAAACAGCTAATTAAATTGATGTCGAGGATTAGGTAATGGAGGTCTCTACTATAACTATAATAATGGATTAATGGAGGTCTCTACTCTCTAGACACAATGAGAAAGCACTTTATTTCTTGTGTGGAAGATGGTGGTGACAGGCAAAATTCAAGTGGAAGGTATAAGTTAAGGCTGTATTTAGTTTGATATACAAATAAGGGAGAAACAAAGAAGTTGAGGGAAAGTCGTTAAGAAATTTTGTGGAATAAATACCTCTCAATCTTTTTTGTTTCTCTTACTTTTCTGTCAAATCAAACAAACTTTAAAGGTAATTTGTTTAGTCATGGTTTTCAAAATTGGATCGGACTGGACGGTTGGATAGGAAAAATAGGGAACCGGTCAGGTGACGGGTTCCAGTTTTCCCTAAAACCAGATTTTTACCAAAAAACGTTGATTTTGTTAGAAAATCGCTAATCTGGGTGTTCGAACCGTTCAACGATTTTGACCGTTTTTTATTTTTTTTTGTCAGAATGGGCATCCATTCAGTTTTCGACCATTCAATCCAGGAACCAGACCCCTGACCGATTCATTGTCCGAATCGGTTTTTGCTCTCATTTTGTTCAGAGGCCTCCATGTTAGTATGACTATTTTATAAGAGGAATTTGGTAGAATACAGACCATTAAGATTATATTACCTATCTATCTACAATTATGTAGTTAGTCCATTTAGCTATTTATATATATAACCGTCTCAATTGATGTTGACTTGAGCCTCGTATGTGGGAGTTGGGAACAGCTGCCAACGAAATATATTCCAACACCCTCCCAATATGAGCTGACACTGCAGATATCACCATGAGATTGGGACACACCATAAAATAAATGGGTTCTGCCATGTATGAAATGTGGGGTGTCAAATTATGTTGGTAGGGTGTTGGAATATATTTTAGTGGCAGGTGATTTGAATTTGGGGTGTAGAACCATGGTTAGGATCATTAATAGTAACGGGGCGGGTTTGGGGTGGGGCATCCCATCTTGTAGTCAAAATCCCTTACTCCGCTTCCAATGGTGGGGTGGGGCACCTTCTTATTGGGAATGAGGAATCTCTAAATTTTTCCCATCTTGAATCAATATCTAAAAATATATTATACTTGGGGTATTTTAGAAATTAGATTATATGAATTTAGGGATATTTTAAACATTAGATTATGGGATGCTAAAGATTTTAGAAATTTTGGAGAAATTTAAATATATTTTAGAAATTAATATTAAACATAGGTTTATTTTTATAATTTACCATCGAGTTCAGGGAATTATATGCAAAATCCGTTTCCTCTCCATCCCGTTCTCAATTCAGAGCAAAAGTATTTTCCCCGTCCCCAACCCCTTCCTATTTAAGATCCATGAAAAACCCGCCCAATTCGGGGTGGGGTGGGGCCCCAATTTTATAGGAAAAATTGCCATCCAGATAATGTTGGGAGAGTGTTACATTTCTATTTACATTCCATATAAGCACCATTAGGTGCACCAAAATCATGTTTGGTTGGATGGCTTTAATTTCAAATGTTTGGCACCAAACTACAATGAAAGCTATTGTGCATTAATTGTACAGTGTGTCAAAAGACTCTCAATACATGTTCAATACAAACGTTGACACTTAAAACTCCCATGTTAATGCATTTAGACCTGTAGTCCAAGTTGGTTTTGATTCTAGTGAAAGATTTCCTGCATTAAAGGGATGAGTTACAAGAAAAGGCAGAGATAAAGGGTTGAAGAGTTGTTTGATATTGCTTTATATAATATATACAGGGTATTTTTACTAATTTTTTTGTATGTTTTCAGTGGTATTCATATTAGGAAATCTTGAAAAGCCTGATTTAGTGATATAAATGCTAGTTTCTTTGCTATGATTGAAATAGTGAATTTTGTTCTTTTCTCTTTGCATTTCTTTCTATCATCCTAGGATGTAGAATTGTAAAATTGTGAAATCTTGGGCTTGGAAGACAATGTACCCTCAAAATGTGAAAGAATATTGTCCTTGATCTATCTTATCCAAGCAATACAAACAAGCATTAAGAAATGGACAACCAAACCACCATACCATCTCATATCATATGTCGGAAGATTACAAGTAACTTTGATGGATGGGAAATGCTCAATTGCAAGCATTGCGATTAGGGTGTAAACGGATCAAATTTGAATTAAATCAGGCAATATCTAAGTTCGAATCTGATTAGAAAATCCGATATCCAATAGATATTGAAGATAAATATTCGAATTTGAATCCAATTAAATATTCGAATATTTGATTCAATTTAAATTCGACCAATTAATTATTTTAGATAATCAATAAATATATAAAATAAATATTTTATTTATATTAAAGCATATAGTTATATAAAACACTTAAATATTTTATATATTATATATACGAATTAAATAATTAGTTGAGTTCGAATATTTATCGAATTGAACCACGTCATATCTGAATTTAAATCCAATTAACTATTCGATATGAATAAGATGTCCAAATTCAATCGATTAGATATTCGAATAATTCGAATTGGATTCGATTATGTCAAACTTCACATTCAAAATCAGATTTTCGAATACTATTGACACCCCTAATTGCGAGGAATCATTTACATAAAAGCATATAGTCTGGGTACAATTATGATAAAAACGGCTGAAGCTTGGGCTGCTATGGAAGCCCATAATATGGCTTTAAACATCAAAGGGTGTCTCATCATTATTGAGGGGACTCCAAACTGGTTATCTGTTGCAAGCAACAGGTTCTCGACCCATCATGGAGACTAAAGAACATCATCAGCTACTACTTAGGGATAAAAAGATTGTGCGAGGCTGAACTACTGAAGTGATCTACAGATACCATGAGGCCAATCAAGCTGCAGATTAGCTAGTCCATTTAGCCCGAGGGCTCTTCTTTGGCATCTTGATATAATTGTTTCAGGTGATGTGCTACCCTCGGTCTTGTGTAGCTCCTTTCAATCTATGGGGACGTGCTACCCCCAGTCTCAGTTCTCACACTGGTCTTTTTATCTATTAGAAAAGAATAGAGGATATGGATATATCACTCACCAAAAGTCCAAAACTTGGGAGTTCAACCTGCACTTCAAGATCCAAGAAAAAGATAAGAGGATTAAATTAAATGGGTTGGTCACTTTAGAGGGAAAACAAATAGAGAAAATCAAATGGTCCCCTTGTTCCTTTTGTTGGACTAAAGATGACATTGACAATGTAGCTCTTTGGTTTTATAATTTCTAAATATTGTGGAAAGTGTGGTGTTGTAACCCACTATATTGCTTTAATAATATGGTCTATAACTCACTTAGGTCAGGAGTTTTTAACCGTAAGAAAGAGATAAATCCTTAAAATAAGGAATGCCAAATGCAGCCTAAATAAGATAGAATTATGTAAGATTCTACACAATTTTTATGGTCTATAATGATCACGTTTTTTTTTTTTTTTCAGTTTCTGCAAATAAATGAAATTGGGTTCTTGTTTATTCTATACAAGGGCATGCAAGTTGGTCCCTCCTCTCACTCACCCCACAACAAAATAAAGCTTCCATGCATTGAGCTTTGGCATAAAGAGATGGAGTAAAGAGAAGATTGCGTTTGGTGCTGTTTTCAATCTCATAACATGGGAAACATGTTAACTGTTACGTTGAGACTTCCTTTCTCTTACGTAGTGCCTCCACTTAGGGATAGCAATTTTCCCCATTTCCGATGGGGACCCGACTTCCCCAACCAGATGGGGTCGAGAATGGGGATTGTTTTGGTGGGGCGGGACGGGGATGATGATTGGGGTCCCCGCTCTGCCCCGACCCCGATATATATAATCGGAGTCGCCAGGAGCTCAGAGGACAAAGGAGATGGCACAGAGAGGAGGGGAGCGGTCTTCGTAGTTCCCGAGCTCGCCTTTTCTTTACCTTTTGCCTGTTTGGGCTGACTTGGTCCAGCGAGTTAGCTTGGGACTATAGCTCGGCGTGTCTTACGACGCCACTTCTGCTGCTTCTTGACTGGTTCAGCATTTGTGCTGCTAACTTCAGTGTTGTCGGGCACTGTTCTGGCATGGAGTTGCTCGGACTACTAACACTGGCTACTATGGACAGAGGGGCCTTGTCTAGAGTTCGTGGCCAGAACCCCGAACCGGTTCCCTGCGAGCGAACCTTCAAGCTGCGAAGGTCAAGGTAAAGCAGTTCTGGCGGATTGAGTGTCTCCCGACCTATTCACTTGCTGCGAGGCGGGAGGAGTGACTTGCCTTTCCCTCCTGCCGCGGGACAAGACCTGGCTCCCGAGAGGATTTTGGATCTGGGAAGTCTCTCCCCAACAAGGAGGGTGATTGTCCTGACAGCGAGACTTCTTCTGTTGTGTCGTCGGATGCCGATGTGGAATTGGCTGTTGATTCTACTGCAGCGGTGGGAACTACTGCTGGTAGAAGTGATGTAGGACCTGCTGCTGGTAGTGTTGGAATTGCTGGACCTGTTGTATTTGGACCAGAATAGTCCGCACGCAGTGTACCAGGTCGTCAAGTTGATTCTGTCCAACTCCAGGGGGAACCACAGTTGGTTCAGCAAATGTCGCACCCACTACAGGAGGAAGTGGGGCGTTCATCGGTGCTATAACTCAAGGCACGTTCAGTGTCGGAACCCCATCTACAGAGAGAGGCACAGTGAACTGTCCGATACACAAGGATGGGACCTGAGGTTACTCTCCGGAGACGTTCATTTCAGCATTCTGTCCGACGTTACTGGAGGATGCCATTGATTCATTAGGTAGTGTGAGTAGAAAGGGTAGGATCTTGTAGAAAGCAATTCCTTTGACAGTTTTATGGTCACTATACAAGGAAAAATAGCAGGATTTTTTTATCAAAAGCAGCTTCAGGTTGAAAGGGTGGTAAACTTAATTGTAAATGACCTTATACATAAATCATAAAAGGAAGAAAGCCAAGACTCCATCTGAAAGTAAACTTGATCAAAAAGGAAGAAGGAAAAGCAGACAAAACATACTTGTAGTGGAAGAAAACCCAGCTATAAACCAGATCCAAGACATACATAAATCAATAGACAGAGAGATTAAAAAAAAATCTAATAAATTAGAAGGATTGAAAGAATACAAGTTTTAACATTACAAATCATAAAAGAAACCGAAAGCCCATAAACAAAGAAGGCACGAACTTGAATAAATGAACATAGTGATAAAACGCTTGAAAAAATTTTGCTCTCCCTCAGCATCGCCATCTTCATCGGATTTTCCAGAACCATCGGTGTTCTCGTTGCTAATTTCAACCATTTCTTCTCAGCCTCCACCTCCACCTCCATGCTTGCTGCTGCTGGTGTGCCGGCATCTCGAAATTACAGGCCTTCAAGCAGAACCCAAAAGAAAACGAAGGAAAAAAATCAAAAAGAACTGAAAAAGACCAACTAAATTAAAAACCAAAAGGGTTTTTTTTTCCAGCCACTCCTACCTTCTCTAACAATGATGGACATCACTACAACTATGACACCCTCTTGTTGCTAGCTCCCCTCTTGGGTAGTTGTCTTGGGTTTCTCTACATGCTCTGATTTTCCACTTTCTTGTCCATCCTTATTATAAGAATGGCAGAAGTAGAATAGTAACCATAGATAAACCATCGTGGAAGTGTTGATCTCTTTGAATGTAGGAGATGAAATTGCTTGGAGGAAAGGTACTCAAAAGTGGGAGATGAAACCGCTTGCAAGGAAGTTACTCAGAAGTGGAATAATAGTTTGTGGGAGATAAACAGTTTAAGTTTGTGGGAGAGAGGGGCACTATTTTTTGGTTTTTAATCCAGTGAGAGTAAAGGACATATATGCCATAGAGAGGGGGGCAGAACATGTCCAATGAAAATTCCAGAAATATACATAGAACTTCACCTTACTGATTGTCTAAGCTTTGATTCACATACAAATTTCTCCTTTATTTGGTCGATCTAGAACAAATTGAAGGGAAGAAGAGCTTCTCTCCAAGTAATGCCCTAAACAAAACAAAGGGAATAAAAAAGTTCTCTCCAAGGTATGCCTAATGTTTCTCAGTGCAAGTTAAAGACCAAAGAAACATTGACAATGGTTAGGTTTTTATTCCACTATTTTTGTGGTCATTTTAGCCAGCTTTTTATCAAAAACCGAATTTTGTAGACTCAAAGATGCATTGATTTGTATTTTAACTTTTAAGATGAAATAAGACTGCTATTTTGAATCCCACACAAGGTAAATTGGTCTAAGAAAACAAGCTTGGTGGGTCAGGTCTGTTTACCCTATGTATTTTGATGATAACAAATACATTAAGAATACTAATGATTTATTTAAGTGTATAACATCTTTAGTAAGTTTTCTTATGCCTAATTAATATAATAAGATAGAATGCTACATATGATGAAGTGGAAGTTGTAGTGTGTAGCTACATGTGCTTTAATGAGTTTCTATACCATCATCAACCTCTCTCAAACAAAGGAAGCTCTAACAAATCAAGCATTATGGCTATCATGAACATAAAAACTTTAGAACTGCTAAAGATTGATCTGCTACAATAACTCATTAAGGAGTCAAAATTATACATCAAGTTGTATTTATTTATTTTTTATCTCTTCTAGAATATTTATGTAAATCAGTTGTACGATGCATTTCATGGATTCTCAACAAGACTAAATTCAGTCATCCTTAGAAACCACAATCCTTTTGGGTTTGGTTCCTTAGTTTTTTTGAGGTAAATCATATTACAAAAGTCTAAAAAACATATTTGAAAGCCATAGGAAAAGTTTCCAAGCCTATAAGAAAAATATGCCAAGGTTTCTAAGTTTTTAGGGTTGTCTATCAAGAAAATTTGCATTGATTGCGAAAATGTATTGACTACCTAAAAAGATGTGTCAACTAACTATGATAATTGAGATCTACAATGCTAGGACTATAACAATGCATCGATTACCCAGAATGATATGTTGACTAATTGTGACAATTGAGGCATGTAAGTGCCTAGTTTGAGAAGATGTTTGCTACCCAAAATGATGTGTCGACTACTCATATTGACTGAATTCACAAGCTTATCAGTCGACTGAAGGAGAAAAAAATATTTTTTTCCTTCATGTTGTAGTTAACTATCAAAATAATGTAGTCATCTACTATGAAGAAATTTGATCATTTAAAGGCTCTAACAGCTACTACTAAATCTGGAAAGCCTTCTAATTAGTTGAAGGAAATTTGAATCATTTCACAAGGAGGTAAAATCCTTCCAATAACTAGAAAATGGTTACTTGCTCTCAATCTTTCAATAAATGGGTGTTTTTAAAATTAATTCAAAGACTAAGGAGCAAGAGCCAAGTTTTGAATCAAGTTTGTAAAAAACATGTGCTTTCATTTATACATATTGTATATAGTTGTCTTTCAAAGAGAGTTTAAGCTAAGAGTTAGAGTCCTTTTGGAGGAGATCCTTGAGCTTTTATTTGGTTTAATGGTAAGCTTCGTAGAGAAGCCTTTGAGCTCGCTCTCACCCATATGTTGGCATCATCCTCCTTGAGCTAAGCATCTATGTGTACTCTAGAAATTGATTAGTTTGAGTTGTAATTATTTATATCTGCCTATTAAGAGGTAAACCTTCTCCTATACTTAACTTATTAATGGATGATTTTTAAGTAGATAGGTGTTCAACAAGGTCTTGTTAGTGGAAGACCATTATAATCTTGTTAGCATCTCTACCAAGCCCAACTACAAGGTCTTACAGGTTTGGGTCTTCTTGGTTCCTACTATAAGTCCAATTAGAAAGGTATTGTATGCAATAAAGTCTTATTAGTTGTAAAGGCTTGGTTGGCACTGGGGAAGTCCAATCAATTAGTGGAAAATCTTCAGTGGTGTTTTGAGGTAAAGGATGCGGGCAAGGTAAGGTTGTTGAACCTCTATAAAAAATTCCATGTGCCTTTTTTGTGTTTTTGTTTTTTGTTTTTTTTTTTTTTTACTTTTCAAGTTTATTTTTCTTGTGCTAACTTCTCTCAACTTCCATACTTGAAACCTTGAGGTCTTGCAAATCTGCTCTTTATTTGTTGTCTTCTTTTTATATCTGTAAGATAGAAAGAAGGCTACTGTAGTTATATCTCTAACTTTATTAACTCAAGGTTTGTTTGTTGCTCTGAAGTCCTAAAGTCTGACATCTGAAAGTACAATAATTACATTAAGAAGTATATTAGTATTGGTGAACTTTTCTTTACTCTAAATTATGGAAAATATCAAATATCTATTTTGATCCCACGTATGAGAGTTTTTGTTTGTCTTTTTGGGACTATCATTAGAAAACAAAAAGTTGTATGATTGCACTTTAAGAAATAAGAGATAAGAGGAAACAAACAAGCCTTCAATCAATTGCACTAACATCAATAACATTACTACCTATCTTTATATCTATTGTTATTATTATTGCTTACATTTATTGTTCATTTATATTTCAACAATATTTACTTTTCTACAATTAGTTTAGATTATCTTGATAGCTAGTCAACATCTCAACTATCTTGAGTAGCATGTCCTTTTTCTCTCCTACTTGTTTGTGGCTGCTCCTCTCTCTAGTTGCAAAGGGATACACTACCAGGAGCAACTACCATTTACATTTTAGGTACTCCTTTACATTTCTATAGTTATTTACATATTTATTTCTTAATTGTAGAACTATTAAATGGAAAACATATATGCTACAGCTCAAGGTTTTTAAAACCGAATTGGACAACAAATTGGTCAGGGGTCTGGTTTCCAGGTTAAACGGTCTGACTGTTAGAATCGAACGGACGACCCATTATGACAAAAAAATTAAAATAATAAAATAATAAAAAGAAAAATGATCAAAGTCGTTGAATGGTTCAAACTGTTCAACCGCCTAGGTCAACAGTTTGCTGACCAAATCAATGCTTTTTTTTGGCAAAATTCTGGTTTTGGAGAAAAACGGAACCACCGGTTCCCAGTTTTTCCAGTCCGATCATTCGGTCCAATCCGTTTTTGAAAACCGTGCTACAACTCTTTAATTGTTTCATTCTTTATTAGTTGTTATCTTCTTCTTAGTAGTCTTTATATTTACTATTGTGATTTTTTGTTTACCGCTACCCCTGTAACCGGTCACCTAACCGGTTCCCGGTTTTTCCAGTCCGATCATTCAATCCAGTATGGTTTTGAAAACCATGCTACAACTCTTTAATTGTTTAGTTCTTTATTAGTTGTTATCTTCTTCTTAGTAGTTTTTATATTTACTATTGTGATTTTTTGTTTACCGCTACCCCCTTAACTCTTGCTACTATATTGTTTATCTATTCTGTAGTTGTAGGTTCACTAGCTCAATAATTTGGTTAATTCAAATTTACCATCTTGATTAATTGTTGAACCTAATTGAATAAGCCTTCAACCTTCCATTGCATATTATATGTGAAAAGGCTTAGATTTTAGTTTGAGGGCTAGGGTGTGCTGTGTTTGATTGTTTAATAGTTTGTGAGTTCAAATTTAATTCTAGCACAATTAGAATTTTTAGAGTCTACCAAATTCACCCCCTCTTGGGTAAGGCCATCTTTCACAACAAAACCTAATTTCTTAATTAATGTAATAAGTCATTAACACTATGTTTATACTTTAAATTAATTATTATTATGGGTAATTACTGTTAACACTAATTAGTTAAGTAAAAAAACCCATCCATAGTGTTTATGACTTATTACAGTAATTAACAGTAATACTATGATTAATAAATGTTCATTAATGTTAACAGTAATACTATGATTAATTACTGTAATGACCCATTAATTACTGTTATGATATATTATTGTTAACAATATGATTAACTACTTCAAAAATCAGCAAAGTAATTAAAACTATGATTAATTAATTACTATTAATTAGTTGAAATTTGAATTACTATTAATCTCTTTACTAATTGTAATTAATGAAATTTTCAACTAATTAATAGTAATTACTTATTAAGAGTAATTTCTAGTTGTAAATTTTATCAATTTCAAAAATAAATTATCATTAATTGTTGTTGTCATTTTATTTTTTATGTATTACTTAAATTATCAGTAATTGTTCTCTTCATTTAACATTAAACCATTATTACTAATTATTAAAAATTATCAGAATTTTGTGGTAGTTTTTGGAAATTAGCAAAATAAATTGAGTAATTTTTGAAAATTACTCAAGAATTGAAAATTACCATAAAGTATTAATTAATAACTTACTATTGTTTTCATTAACTATTTAAGAATAAATTATTAGGAATTGTTGAAAATTACTAGATATTATCAGTAAATTATTGCTATTATAAATAATTATAAAAAAAAATATCAATTGATTATCAAAATTTACTAGAAATTATTTAACATTGAGTTTATATTGGTAATTATTATAAAATGTCAAAATTGGTAGTAGTATTTAAAAATTACCAAGAAATTCAATAGTTAAGTTAATGGTAATTATATTTTAATTGATTTTTGCTTCTCAGTATTTAACTATAATTTTGCAATATTTATTGAAAATTACCAGAGTTATTATTGCTATTCTTGAATAATTTACTGGTAATTATCAGTAATTATAGAAAAGTGCTAGAAATTATCAATAACTTATTGCTATTATTAGTAATTACCAGAACTTAAATGTAGCTATTCAAAATTACAAGAATTAAATAGTAAATTGTAATTATTTATGAAAATTATTAACTACCAGAAATTTTTAATTATTTCAATTTATCATAAATTATCAGTTATCAGAAATTATTGGTAATTATTGTTGATGACTATTGCTAGTTCAAAATTATTGAAATTCGTTGAGATGATTGTTGGTTTGTTCATTTAAATTTGAAAGTTGTATATATTTATTGAAAATTGGTTCATTTCTTTTGATTCTTTTGATTTGCTTACAGGTTTTTATTGTTTCAGTTGGCCTTGTGATGATTCTTTTGATTTGCTTACAGGTTTTTATTGTTTCAGTTGGCCTTGTATGATTCTTTTGATTTGCTTACAGGTTTTTATTGTTTCAGTTGGCCTTGTGATGATTGTTGGTTAATTGAAATTTGTTCATTTAAATTTGAAAGTTGTTGTATATTTATTGAAAATTTGTTCATTTCTTTTGATTCTTTTGATTTGCTTACAGGTTTTTATTGTTTCAGTTGGCCTTGTGATGATTCTTTTGATTTGCTTACAGGTTTTTATTGTTTCAGTTGGCCTTGTGATGATTCTTTTGATTTGCTTACAGGTTTTTATTGTTTCAGTTGGCCTTGTGATGATTGTTGGTTAATTGAAATTTGTTCATTTAAATTTGAAAGTTGTTGTATATTTATTGAAAATTTGTTCATTTCTTTTGATTCTTTTGATTTGCTTACAGGTTTTTTATTGTTTCAGTTGGCCTTGTGATGATTGTTGGTTAATTGAAATTTGTTCATTTAAATTTGAAAGTTGTTGTATATTTATTGAAAATTTGTTCATTTCTTTTGATTCTTTTGATTTGCTTACAGGTTTTTATTGTTTCAGTTGGCCTTGTGATGATTGTTGGTTAATTGAAATTTGTTCATTTAAATTTGAAAGTTGTTGTATATTTATAGAAAATTTGTTCATTTCTTTTGATTCTTTTGATTTGCTTACAGGTTTCTATTGTTTCAGTTGGGCCTTCTGATGATTGTTGGTTAATTGAAATTTGTTCATTTAAATTTGAAAGTTGTTGTATATTTATTGAAAATTTGTTCATTTCTTTTGATTCTTTTGATTTGCTTATAGGTTTTTATTGTTTCAGTTGGCCTTGTGATGATTGTTGGTTAATTGAAATTTGTTCATTTAAATTTGAAAGTTGTTGTATATTTATTGAAAATTTGTTCAGTTCTTTTGATTCTTTTGATTTGCTTATAGGTTTTTATTGTTTCAGTTGGCCTTGTTGTTTAACAAGATCTAATGGATAGGGTTCAGCTTGGCCTTGTTGCAAATGTTCTAAGATTCCTATCTAAATGTCACTTAACAAAGTTTGTGCATGGTATTTAAGAATAATAAAATGCAATAAAATAGTAAAAATTAAGTTAAATAAATAAAAATTAACACAAAATTTAATCTAACAACAAAATATGAATACGGATTTGCCATCCAGACTGCACATGAGCTGGGTTGGCTCAACTGCACCAGTGGGCTGGGCTTGATCTGAACCTGTTGGAATGGCCAACCCAAATTGGTAGGGTAAGCCTAACACAATTTTATGTCCCCTTAAGCACTTGTGTGTGTAACTTCAATTTTGCCTCACGATCCTTTTCAGAAATTTCTGATCTTGATTTGTTTTATGATAATCTGGTCTAGTAATGGCTCTTACATATTACATAATATAACAATTTAAACTATTTTTCTTACATATTAAATCCTATTACAGCACAAGGAAAATATATTCATCCTAAAAGAGACAATTAACCAATCTGCTTATCTCTTCCCTTCATGAAATTCAAAAAAAAATAAAAACAAGAAAAAGAAAAAGGAAAGAAGAGAAGAAACAAAAGCCTAATAACAATTGAAGGCATGAATGAATATCAGCAAATCAAATACAATCAATCAGTCACAAAATGAAATGAATACAATTCTTCCCAAAGAGAAAAGAAAATGAAATGAATATAATTGAATAATATACTTTCATCAGTTTCTACACAGATGAAATTCAAAAGAGATCTAGAATTAGAAAGGATATCATCGTGCCAGTGATAACAACAGTCTTGTCTACACCTGGAAGGGCCATGGCCAGTCATTCATGTCCTCCCCCTGATGAACCTTTGCACTCCTCTTCACCGAACCACCATTTCCACCTTCTCCTTCAACATAAGCATAGTACCTCAACGCAAACGCCAGAGATAAGACCACCCATTCCAAGCAGAAGATCAACACGCAGAGCCCACCTGCCAGTCTCAAGATCATCACTCCATCTTCTTCTCTAACATAAGATTTCAAATCCCCCAAGAACTCCCCGCTTCTTGTAAAGATGAGTACCGACACAGAGCCTTGAAATATGGCCGTGAGGACTGTTGCCACCATGTGGGCTGCGTACCATCGGCTGGTCCCTTCTGATGCCGCTGCGCAGCCGGAGATAGCCCCTGCTATGGTGAAGATGTGGAGGAGAATGAGGAGGAACCCACATAGCGATGGTACGAGCCGGAGGGAGAGGGTCAGAAAGATGCAACTGGAAGCTGCTCCAAGAAGGATGTAATTGCACAGAAGGAAGACCTTGTGAGTGTGGTAGTGTGATTGACCGGTGGACGAAGACCCGCTGTCGATAGCCAACCCCATGTCGGAATTGAGTCCGGCCTGCAACAGGTTTATGGTTATTGAGCGGTTGAGTACCTGTGAAGGATTTCTATGCAAAGGCCGAGAAGTAGCGTCAGAAATTCGGAAATTGGGTGTCAAGAAATTCGATGGGAAGCCACGGGAAGGAATTTTCCGGCGATAGGTTGATGGGTTAGAGCGGTTTTCAAGTGAACTCTGAGGCAATGCTTCCTGAATCCCGAGTGAGGGGATGTGTGGGGCAACGGTCATATTTAGAGTTTGAGAGCAGCGAAAATATGACCGTTGAAGGGAGCAACGTTATGCAACGACTAGTTTAATGGGGTTCCGTGGGGGACTGGTTCGTGATCTGCTCCTCACAGAGCGCGCCTCGCACTGACCTCACAGAAGCACGTATCAGCCGTGCACCTGAAATATCTCGTACTTGTAAACTTTTAATTCTGGGGAGATGTTCCAGATGCACACACAGCTGAAACGTGTTGTGAGATCGGTGTGAGACGCGTCATGTAAGGAGCAGATCCGATCTCGTGGGTGATTATGTTCAGGCCATATTATTATTCTTTTTTCTTTGTTTTTCCTTTTTTTTTAATTTTGAATCCAAAAATCAAGGGGTCTTATGCCAATAGTATGGATGGGGAAGCACATGCTTTACACACCAGCATGATTCTGGTAAAGAATTCAGATTTCCTCATTGATGAAGGAAGATTTGGCCCGACCTTGCAAATCACGCCACGTGGCAGAAAACAAGTAGCTCGGCACTTAAAACAGCGTATCGAGGGTACAAACACCAAAGGGAAGAGACCAGCGGTCCGAACTCCCCACGAGGAGTCCAAACTCCCTATAAGGTGCCCGAACTCCCTACTTAGAGCTCGAACTCCCTACGAGGAGCCCGAACTCCCTACAAGGAGCTCGAACTCCCTACGAGGAGCCCGAACTCCCTACAAGGGACCCGAGCTCCCTACTTAGAGCTCGAACTCCCTACAAGGGGCCCAAACTCCCTACTTAGAGCTTGAACTCCCTACGAGGAGCCCGAACTCTCCCTATGAGGAGCCCGAACTCTCCCTTTGGCCCCAAGTCACACAAAGCAGAGACCCGAACTGGCCCGTTTTATGATAGTTCAAGACCCCCCCTAGTCTGAACTCAAGACTTCGCCTCATGCACCGCTCCAGGCACTTCGCTTCCAGAGCATTGAACTAGACGAACCATACCGTACCTGACACCGAAGGAGTCCGTATCCAGGGCGGCGCACCTGACTGACTTGGGATCTGACGCTTGACGGCCGTACTTCAAACGGCCACCTACCACCGTCACCTGTCACCGCCACCTTTAGTTGTAGAGACGGCTCCAACAAAAAGAGCAGTGACAGTTCTGCCCCAGCAGAGGCGATGACGCCCGAACTGGCAGAAGCACGGGAATAATCATTCCCGACCTGACAGGAGTCTAGGAGTGAGTGTGCGAGGTGGTTATAAAAGGCTCTCCACTCCCCCAAAGAGGAGGTATGCAAACTTTGTGCTATCTGGTTTTATCTTGCCTTTGAAGGATTCTAACTTAAGCTTCGGAGCCTTTACACTGGGTTCTCCCCGGAGCTTTCTCATCTCCTCCGTTTCAAGTTCCCTGCTACTCAGTTCAGAGGCAAGGTCGTTGACAGCTAAGACCGGCCGGATTGTGCATCATCAATTGGCGCCGTCTGTGGGAAACGCTTTAAAAAGCCTCCCTCCAAACTCTCATAACCCCTTTTCTTCTTCAAAAAACCCAACACTCATGGCCTCTTCCAATAACGCCGGACGTGGCACGAAGACAAACACCACCGGGGAACAACTTCAAGTTCTCGTGGTGTGCGTTGGACAGTTCACCATCCCCCTTTCGGTGGATGGAATCCCCAGCTTGAATGCACCACAAGCAGTGGCGCCCGCAAACCTTCCTGCCACAAGCATACCCTTTCCATCCCCTCCTATTGAGACAACCTTTACTGAACCGACTGCCGTCCCCCTGGCAGCCAGCCAAAACTGGTTGGACGACTTGATGCAGTGCATGCGGGCAATGCAAGCCCAAATGCAACAGTTCCAGCAGCACCAGCTTCACCAGCACCAAGTACTGCACAACATCTCCCAGTATCACTATCAACAGCAGTTCCCCCAACTGCCGCTGAATCAGCCCCTACTGCCACCTCGGCACCCTGCTCCGAGACCGGTTAAGGCCTCCCCGCAGGATGGACGCCCCCACCAAGGAAAGGCCTCCCGGCCTCAGAACCCCCCTAACAGCCAGGCCTCGTCTCCAGGCCGAAGAGGGAGAAAAATCATCCCCACCTCGCAGCTCGCAGGCGGGTCGGGAACCTCGCCCGCAAGATCGGCACCTCGGCGCTCCAAGCCCGAGTTCCCACTCACGGAAAACCGATTCGGCGCCCTAGCGGCAGCAGACTACCAGCATTCTGGGCCCATCGAGCTCGACAACACAGAGGCCAGCAGCGCCAGTACAAGGCCCACTCAACAATGAAGGCGTCGGCGAAGTCGCCGAACCGCCACCCGTGTCTTGTCAGAGCTCAGAGGCAAAGAAGAGATGAGCTCGGACGAGGTAGGAGCTGCCCCGATTCTCTCAGTTCCTTCCCCCCTCGCATCAGAACTCCTGGCGGTCCCCTTGCCCAGAGATTTCAAGCTCCCACCTCTGAATAAATATGACGGGTCCTTCGACCCCAATGACCACGTTGACGCTTTCCAGTCCCAAATGCACCTCGCCAGGGCTAGTAAATCGTGCATGTTTGTGGCCTTCACCACCACCTTCAAGGGGGTAGCCCGCACTTGGTACAGGAACTTGGCCCTCGGGTTGATAAAGTGCTGGGCCCAGTTCGTGCAGGTCTTCACCGCACACTTTGTCACTAGCAAACGGTGCCCCAGAACAGAGGAAAGCATCTTCGGAGTAGTCCAAAGGGAAGGAGAATCCATCCGGGGCTACATCAAGCGATTCAATGAAGCATGCTTGCAGATACTGCGGTTGGACCCCGCAGTGCAGCTCGCGGCGGCCAAAAGAGGGGTAACGCACAAAGAATTCAAATGGCACATGGTAGCTAACCAGCCCGCAACCGTGGCCGAATTCCTCAAGCTCGCGGACAAGTTCATGAGGACAAAGGAAGAAATCAACCAACGAACCGAAGGCGGGAACGAGAAAAGAAAGAGAGAAGGCAAGCCCTCCAACCCAGTCGACAGGAAAAACCCGGCCCGGGAGACGAAGCCGAACCAGTCGTTCCGAGCTCCCCTAGCAGTTCGGACGGATTACACGCCGTTAAACACAAGGCGGACCGAGATCTTAATGACGATCAAGGACGCCCCATACGTGAAGTGGCCACCTCGCCTAAAGGGAAATCCGAACGAGAGAAATAAGAATTTGTATTGTAGTTTCCATAGAGACCATGGTCATAGTACCTAGTAGTGTAATAATCTCCAGGACGAGATAGAGGGGCTCATCCGTCACGGATACTTGAGAAATTTTGTACAGCACAACAATAATAACAATAAGATAGGTCGACAAGGGGAGCACGAAAAGGATGCCCCCGAATCTAGTAGCAGACCTGCCGAACCGTTGTAGCGACAGCCTCTGGAAGAGAGGCCAGTTCGGGGAACCATCCATGTAATTGTGGGAGGTTCGGTGGTAGCAGGGTGTACCTCGGCAGCAGCCTGGACTTCAGTTCGCGAGGCGGCCCTCGAGGAACGGAACCCCCCAAAAAGACCAAAGACCGAATAACCAATCTTCTTCACGGAGGATGACACGCGAGGAGTCCACTACCCCCACGATGACGCGCTTATCATTAAACTAAGGATCAGTGACTTCGAGGTCAGACGCGTACTCATAGATTCAGGCAGCTCAGCGGACATCCTCTTTAAATCAGCATTTGACCAGCTACAGTTACAGAGGAGCGAGCTGAAGCCCGCAAACACTCCTCTGGTGGGTTTCAGCGGAGAGGAAGTCAGGCCCCTCGGAAAAATAATAGTACTTTTGGAGGTCGACACATGGCCGTGTGCAGTCAGACTCAACCATGATTTCCTGGTGGTCGCGACCCCCTCCCCAGACAATGCCATAATAGGGCGGATGATCACGCATATCCTACGGGCGGTGGTCTCCACATACTATTTGGCCGTGAAGTTCCCTACAGGCTTCGGTGTGGGGGTAGCGTGGGGCAACCAGCTCGAGTCCCGCAAGTGTTATGTTGCCGCTCTGAAGGGAAAAACCAAGGCGGCCGACGACCTCGAACTGGAGAGGCCTGTGGAGAAAGGCGAGGAACGAGCTTCGCCCATAGAGGAAACGGTCGCAGTCCCGACTTCGGCTACGGACCCAGCTCGCACACTTCAGATCGGTGCTTCCATCGAGGAACCCCTACGAACCGAACTGGTGAGTTTTTTACTTCAAAATTTAGATATTTTTGCCTGGTCCACGGCCGACATGCCCGACATTAGCCCTGGCCTGATAACTCACAAACTTAATACTGACCCTGTAGTCAGACCCGTTAGACAGAAGAAACGCAACTTAGCCCCAGAACGCTGGAAGGCGGTTGATGAGGAGGTCGAGAAGCTCATTGCAGTAGACTTCATAAGGGAAGTCCATTACCCGAGCTGGGTGGCCAACCCAATGCTGGTAAAAAAGGCGAACGGCAAGTGGCGCATGTGCGTCGACTACACCGACCTGAACCGAGCTTGCCCGAAAGATTGCTTCCCCCTCCCCAGAATTGACCGCCTAGTGGACGCGACCTCGGGGCATGAGTTGCTGAGCTTCCTGGACGCCATTCGGGCTACAACTAAATCCTAATGGACCAGTCCGATGAGGAAAAAACCAGCTTCATAACCGAGTTCGACCTGTACTGCTACAAGGTCATGCCCTTCAGATTAAAAAATGTTGGGGCGACCTTCCAAAGACTTGTAAATAGGCTGTTTCGGCCCCTGATTGGCACGAAGATAGAGTGTTATGTAGACGACATGGTCGTCAAGACACAGTTTTCACAATAATTAATACAAGACTTAGATTCTATCTTCTAAATCCTGCGTCAGTTTAGCATGAAATTGAACCCCAACAAATGTGTCTTCGGCATCACCTCAGGCAAATTCCTAGGCTACATTGTTAATCGGCGCGGTATTGAGGCCAACCCGGACAAGATAAAAGCCATCCTAGATATGAGACCACCTCGGAAAGTAAAAGAAGTTCAGAGGTTAAACGGCTGCATAGCCGCTCTAAGCCGCTTCATGTCCAAATCAGCAGACCGCTGCCTACCTTTCTTCAAAGCAATCAAAGGCAAAGGGTTCGAGTGGACCCAAGACTGCCAGCTCGCGTTTGACAAGCTAAAAGGTTACCTCGCTAGTGTGCCAACCTTAGCCCGGCCCGAGGAGGGCGAGGTCTTAGAACTGTACCTCTCGGCAAGCGACGAGGTGGTCAGTTCGGTACTAATAAAAGAAAAAGACCGGGTCCAGCCACCCATCTATTATGTTAGTAAAATTTTGCAGGGAGCAGAGACAAGGTACCCGCAGATAGAAAAGCTAGCATACGCACTGGTGATAGCAGCTCGGACACTCCGCCCGTACTTCCAGGCTCACACCGTCATCGTCCTGACTGACAAACCTCTGAGACAAGTTACTCAAACCTGAGGTTTCCGGTCGACTGACGAAATGGGTCATCGAACTCAGTGAGTACGACCTCCAGTACAAGCCAAGAACTGCCATTAAGGCCCAAGGCTTGGCAGATTTTATCGCTGAGTGCACGTTTAGCCTCGAAGCCCCTGAGCCGGTCGAGCCTGAGATCCCCAGTTCGGGCAAGCTCGGAGCTCCCAAGCCAATATAGTCTGAACCCCGTGAAGTAGCAGCCAGTGTAGCATCTCTCCTGGTTAGACCAAATGCGAACTGGGATGAGGAGCCCTGGATCCTTCACGTAGATGGCTTCTCAAACCAACAGGGCAGCGGGGCTGGAATAGTGCTACGCGGCCCGAGCGGAACAAAGTTGGAATACGCACTACGCTTTGAGTTCGCGGCATCCAACAATGAGGCGGAGTACGAGACACTAATAGTCGGGCTGAACCTAGCGCACAAAGTCGGAGCAAAGCATGTAGTTATCTGTAGTGATTCCCAGCTCGTGGTCAACCAAGTTACAGGCGAGTACGAAGCACGCGAGCTCACTGAGGCCGACGCCCTGTCCCGACTAGCCAGCACGAGTCACAATGCCATGAGAACCGTGTACATAGAGGACTTACCTCGGCCCAACATTCTTGATGGGGCAAAAGAGGTCGCTCCCGTCTTTGAAGCGGAGCCGAGCTGGATCGACCCACTCGCGAGCTTCCTGCTAGATGGAACCCACCCTACGGACCGCAATGCAGCCAAGAGGGTGCAGCGCCAAGTAGCCAAATATGTCATAATAGACGAACGGTTGTACCGATGATCCTACACGCTCCCCTACCTGCGATGCTTGCGACCGGCCGAAGCTGAGGTCGTACTCCGCGACACTCATGAAGGCTTTTGTGGTGGACACCTGGGGGGCAGAGCCCTCACTCAAAAGGCACTTCGACAAGGATACTACTGACCAACGATGAAGACAGAGGCCGTCGAGCTCGTCAGAAAATGCGACAAGTGTTAGAAGCATGCCAATATCCACCATCAGCCTGCTGCTGACCTCAAGTACCTCACCAGTCCATGGCCCTTTGCACAATGGAGCATCGACCTTTTGGGGCCATTCCCGCCAGCGACAGGTGGGAGAAAATTCCTAGTGGTGGCAGTAGATTACTTCACAAAGTGGATAGAAGCTGAACCTCTGGCAACAGTTACAGCCCGAAACATACAGAACTTCTTTTGGAAGAACATAGTATGTCACTTCGGGCTACCTCGGGTACTGATCTCCGACAACGGCAAACAGTTTGAGGATATCAAGTTCCAAGAATGGTGCCAAAGTATGGGAATTAGTCAGAACTTCACATTGGTCGCACACCCACAGGCAAACGGTCAAACAGAAGTAATGAATAGAGCCATCCTCCGCGGACTGAAAGCACGACTAGACCGAGCTAAAGGGTTGTGGGCGGACGAGCTACCAAGTGTCCTATGGGCTCACCGAACCACGGAAAAAACCGCCACAGGAGAGACCCCCTTTAACCTCACCTACGGTACCGAAGCGGTAATCCCGGCGGAAAACGAAGTACCTACGCTGCGACTAGAAGCATACAACGAGCAGACAAACGAAGACGAATTACGCACCAACCTCGACCTACTAGACGAGGTGAGAGACCTTGTGCACATCCGAACTGCGGCCTACCAGCAAAAGGTAGCTCGGTACTATAACGCCAGAGTAAAGAAGAGGAACTTCCGCATCAGCGACCTGGTTCTCCATAAGATCATGGTACCCGAACCCGACGTAGGAAAACTCGGACAAAATTGGGAAGGACCCTACAGAGTAAAGAAAGCACTCGGGGGGGCGTACGAGCTCGAAACCCTAGAGGGAAAACAAGTACCCCGAGCATGAAACATTGTCAACCTAAGGCGATACTACCTATAGACCGCCAAGCAAAGTGGATAAAATCACCACCAAAGCCTACGGGCTAGGATGCCGAGCTAACGAAGGAACCTCGGTACAGGCAAGCAAAGAAAAGTCAGCCAAAAGCGAAACGGAGACAACGAACTAATAGGGACATCAGCATCTCAGAGACCACCAAAAACAGGCCGCGCGAGTGCGGTAACCAATACGTTCAGTTCGGCAAATATGCTCAGTTCGGGAGAAAGAATAACCAACACTTAAACAAAAGTCATTACATTTCACATGTAAGGTAGTTCATAAAAAAAAAATTACAAGCCCGGAGCTATTTCTTCATCATTAGAAGGCACTTCAACAAAACCCGAAGGCCCCGCCTCGCCCTCGGAGTCTGGCTCGGCGTCAGCAGCATTAGCCATCTCCTGAGTGATGCGCGAAGTGGATATGGCGCTAACATCGAGCTCGGGGTACGCATTCCGGATCATCCACCGGCTTAGTTTAAAACCCCTCCTATATGAATCCACCATCAGATCATCAAAACCTGGCAAAGCAATGTACTCATCGACGGCCTTCTTCTTGGCATCTTCGATACCTTGAGAAAAGATCTACGTCCTCTCCCTGATGTCCTCCTGAAGATACTCGACCTGATGCTACAGATCCAGCCTCAAGTACACCATGTGCTTCACCACCACTCCCATGGCCTCGGCATCCCTCTGAGACCTCGCCTGCCGGATCCGGGAAAAACGAGCAGTCTCTTCGGCAGCACGAGTAGCCTCCTCGGCAGCACGACGAGCCTCTTCGGCAGCTCGCGCCTGCCTCGAGCTCCTCTCCACCTGAGCCGCCAAGGCGTGAATAAAATAATTCACCTACCAAAAGAGATCGAGTGATCAAAAAAAAAGGGGGGGGGGCTAAAGAGCACTAAAAAAGGGAGAACACTTACCACCATGGCATGGGTAACGGCACGGCAGGCCACTTGATGCAGAGGGAGATCAGTCCATGCCGCGACCTCCTCGGGGAAGATAGCCTCTTTACTCTTTTGAAGAGCATGGGTCGGCGTCAACACACTCCTGAAATCCCCCGGGGCCCCCGAGCCCGAGGGCCCAACTCGCATATGAGCAGACCCAGAGTAAGCAGGAGCACCGGAGTATGTAGGAACCCCTGTATATGTAGTCTCAGCATAAGGGCCCCCTGCCGGCTCCTGCATCGGAGGGACCACATCGGGCTCCCTGGGCGGACCTTCTGGCTGATAGTCCGGCACCTCGGGCTCCACACCCTAGGGCATCTCGGCGCGAGTTTGCTTTGCAACCTGTTTTCTCCTCTTCATACCTTGAAACAAGTGCCCACCCCGGGTCCCTCACGAATCCATCACACCTGCGAAAAGAAGTTCGTCATCAGTAAAAAGCAAGAGACAGCAAGATAAGAGTCTCTAAGTGAAGAACCTACCCGAACTCAGGCCGGCCGCAATAAGCTTGGCCTCCGTTAGATACTGTTGACACTTCAGCCCAAGCCGCGCCCATTGTCGAAGGCCCTTCGCCGTCTCTTTGTCAAGCGTGACCCCGAAGTCAGGGGTGGCCATCCCCCACCCGGTCTGAAACGGCCACCCCAGCACCCCAGCACACTTCGCACCCCGAAATAGTCCCGCTTCCATGCTGGGACGTTGTTGGGGAGCTCGTGTAAAAGCTTAAAACCCGGGCGAGGAGACAGGTAGTAAGCCCGCCTACGCCCGGGGAGGGGACCCGCTTGCTTCCTAAGCATCAAGATTGAAGAAAAAATCTCCAAGTCCAACGGAAAGCTCTCGTCGCAAAATAAGGAGATTGTCCCCACCAAGTTTTGAATGGAATTCGGGTGAAGCTGGCCGACCGTCACGCCGAAGTGATTCAAGACTTCGACAAAGAGGGGATGGAAAGGCAATCGCAGCCCCGTGGCGAGCTGCTCCCGGAATATCACGATCTCATCAGGACCGTGTTCCCAAGGAAAGCTACCCAAAGGTATGAAATAAGCATACTCCCCGGGCAAGTTATAGTAAGTAATGAGGGATTGGAGCCCCTTGGGCGTCATGGACGAAGGACCGAACTTGTCTAACATCCGACCCCGATGAGAGGTGGACGCCAGACTACCCGAAGCACCATGGCCTACAAGCTCGAACTCTTCCTCGAGCTCTACCTCCGGCTCACTAGGGCTATCGGGGGATGCAACTCGGTTCGTAGAACCTGCATCAGACCCACTGAAAGGACTATCTGAGCCATTCGAGCTAGACATCGGAAGTGAGATGAGATCCAGGAAAGTACTCACCCGAACAAAAGCTGTAGACCACTAGAGCTCGGACGAGCGAAGACCTTGAGCGCGAACTGAGAAAACCTAGACGCGAACTGGATGCGAGCTGAAGCCCAGACGCGAGCTCGAGAGAAATACAGAAGTGACAACAACCGGGGTCCCCCCCCCCCCCCCCCCGCTATTTATACTCATAGTGACCGAAAGGCAACGGCTTAGATCAAAGCCAATCCGACGGCCTACAGCCGCACTGACCGCACGTCCCCCGAGACCGAGACGTGATTGGCGCTCGTCTTTTTAAAACTGACAGCGCCGACGCACATCTTCTCGAAACTGACGGAACGCCAGCGCACGTCTCCTCAGAAAGAACGGCAGACGTCTTTTTCAAATTTGAAAAGACGCCCGCTATCGCGCCCCCCCAAGTGGCACGCTTTTTTGAAATTTTGAAATAAAGCGCGTGCCGCCACATCTATCAGCGTTTAGGCCGGCGCGTTTAGGCAGGCCGGCACGTCTCCCTACGAGGAGCCCAAACTCCCTACAAGGGGTCCGAGCTCCCTACTTAGAGCTCGAACTCCCTACAAGGGGCCCGAACTCCCTACTTAGAGCTCGAACTCCCTACAAGGAGCCCGAACTCTCCCTTTGGCCCCGAGTCACACAAAGCAGAGACCCGAACTGGCCCGTTTTATGACAGTTCAGGACCCCCCCTTGTCCGAACTCAAGACTTCGCCTCACGCACCGCTCCAGGCACTTCACTTCCAGAGCATTGAACTAGACGAACCACACCGTACCTGACACCGAAGGAGTCCGTATCCAAGGGCAGCGCACCTGACTGACTTGGGATCTGACGCTTGACAGCCGTACTTCAAACGACCACCTGCCACCGTCACCTATCACCGCCACCTCTAGTTGCAGAGACGGCTCCAGCAAAAAGAGCAGTGACGGTTCTGCCCCAGCAGAGGCGATGATGCCCGAACTGGCAGAATCACGGGAATAATCATTCCCGACCTGACAGGAGTCTAGGAGTGAGTGCGTGAGGTGGTTATAAAAGGCTCTCCACTCCCCCAAAGAGGAGGTATGCAAACTTTGCGCTATCTGGTTTTATCTTGCCTTTGAAGGATTCTAACTTAAGCTTCTGAGCCTTTACACCGGGTTCTCCCCGGAGCTTCCTCATCTCCTCCGTTTCAGGTTCCCTGCTACTCAGTTCAGAGGCAAGGTCGTTGACAGCTAAGACCGGCCGGATTGCGCATCATCACTCATCACAAAATTCGTCTTCACACCCACCTCACAGTCCTTCTAGCCTTTGTATTTTTTTTTGTAGACTCCAATGTCCTATACAAAATAAATCGGATTTTTTTTCTCTAGCCTTGTATTTTTGAATCCAATCAGGCAATATACGAATTCAAGTTCGACTAAAAAATTCGGTATCTGACAGATATTAAAAATCAATGTTCGAATTCAAATTAGAATATTTGATTCGATTCGAATTAAATTATATAAAATAAATATTTATTTACATAAATTAATTATTATATATAAAAATTATATAAAATACTTAAATATTTTATATATTATATATAAGAATTAAATAATCAATTGAATTCGAATATTTATCGAATCAAATCAGGTCATACCTAAATTCAATTCGATTATGTCAAATCTCAAATTAAAAATCAGATTTTAGAATACATTGAAACCCCTAATCAAATAGCCACCCCTACATTTTTCTTTATGGAAAGATAAAAATCTATTACCAAACCAAGAAAACAAAATAAAGGAAGATGTTCAAGCCAATCATCATCTATCAACAAATTTAGCCATCTGCACAATAGAGTGGACTGCAACCATGAAAGACCTATTCTTATGTACAAAAGATACTCAAGGGATTGTTTGACAGTCTCAAAATAACATCAAATAATTCCTGACAGGACCAAGAAACTTCTTCCATTTTTTCCAACAACCATCAAAAGTCATTTTTTTAATAAAAAATTATAACTAAATCCTTCCAACCTTCTTTCTCAGCAAAATGAAGCGCTTTTAAGAAGTGCACTCAATTCCGACTCCAAAGCGGTTCCAACACCTCCTAAGCTTGCTCCTGTAGCCACCTAAGGATAGGAAATCAAAAAATTGAGTCATAGTGGAGAACAATTAATAAGGCTCAGTTTGGTTTTCAAAACTGGACTGGACCACACAATCGGTCTGGAAAAACCGGGTGACTGGTTCCGTTTTTTCCCCAAAACTGGATTTTTCCAAAAAAAAGAAAACGTTGATTTGGTTAACAAATCGTTGACTCGGGTGGTTGAATCATTCAACAGTTTTGGCCGTTTTTATTTTTTTCCAGAATGGTCCGACAGTTCGAACCTAACCCCTGACCGGTTCAGCCTCCAGGTCAGTTTTAAAAACCTTGCCAATACATACAAAATAATACAAAATATAAGGTTTTGCGCTCTATATATTTGTATTTGTACTCCTTCCAAACGGAGCCTAAAACATTTCTAAATAATTCAAACTACATACTTGAAAAACAGATTGCTCTAGCCTCTAGACAGTGGGCAAGAGATAAACAGATGAAGAAGGGACTCTGCTGAATCATTTGACAAAAAGGGCAAGCCACTTCCTTCACTAGAATCCCACCTCATGGGACCCACTTTTCTTTTTCGTCTTATGCGCTCTCTCTCTCTCTCTATATATATATATAAATAAACAAAGCGGTTAAGAAATTTTCTCCTTTTTTCACCTTTTTTGTTTTTTTATTCCATGTAATTTTTTAAACAACCAATGAGATATACTATCCCAATAACCCAAATAATCTCTTCTCCTAAAATTTATCCTAAACTACCTCCCCCACTTTCTCCAGAATTATCCCTAATTCCTATTTATCTTCTAACTTATCTCTAATTCCTATTTATCCTCTCTCCTACTTTTTATCTATATCTATCTAAAGAAAGTTTGGATTAAAAAATTCAAGAAATATTTAAATATTCTAACAAAATTATATAATAACTTTAAAATATTTATTAAAAACACAAAAAAAATTATATTTTTATAAAATATATCACGAAATTATGTACTCACAATTCAAATTATATTTTTCCGAATTGTCAATTTAAATACTTTTCAAATATTTAATAATATGTAATAGCTTTAAATAAATAAAATTCAAATAACAAAAAAAATAAATATTTTATAGATTATTATAATATTTAAATAACTAAATATTTATCATAACTATATTTTAAAAAGTTAAAATAATGAAATTATCTAATAAATAATTTTATAATTTTACAAAATATATCCCGAAATTATGTACTAACAATTTAAATGTTTAAATGTACAAAAATATTTAACTATATTTTTCTGAATCATTGATTTAAATGTTTTTCAAACATTTAATAATATGAAATATCTTTAAATAAATAAAATTCAAATAAAAAATCAAATATTTTATAGATTATTTAAATATTTAAATAACTAGATTTTAAATGGTTAAAATAACAAAATTATGTAATAAATTTTAAAAAAATTCTTTAAAGTAGAAAAATAATTATAACATAATATTGAAATTAATAATAATTTAATATATTACAAAATTAATAATGAAATTATGTAAAAATAGTATAAATTATGATTTTATGGATAATTACATTCCATAAATTAATAATATTTAAAAATTTAAAAATTTTACATATTATTTAAGTATTTAAATAACTGGGTATTTTAAATAACAAAATATTTAACATAACTAGATTTTAAATAGTTAAAATAAAGAAATTATGTAATAAATTTAAAAAAATTCTAAAAAGTAGAAAAATAATTATAACATAATATTGAAATTAATAGTAATTTAATATTTTTACATAATATTGTAAATAACTAATATAACTTATATCAAGTAATAATTCGATAAAATAACTTTCAAAAAAATTAATATTTATTAATAATAATTTTAAACTCTTAATCTGTATTTATTATATAATTATGTATACTAAAATTAATATTTATTGTATTTCAGTAATTATTTATTGTTTTGTGATAAATGTATTTTCAATGATTACGTATAAATTTACTTTGTTTTATTATTTATTATAAAGCTTTCAATAATTATTGGAGATTAAACTTCTATTAGTGAAGTTTTCAAATTTAATTTGTTGTACTTATTGTATTTATTGTATTTTTGTTATAACTTATTGATTAATATTTATTAGAGATTAAGCTATTATTTGAGATTATAGTATTTATTGACTAAGTTAATATATTTTTAGTACTTATTGTATTTTTTCATTATTAATATATTTTCAATAATTATGTATTTTTGCTATAAATTTTCAATAATTATTGGAGATTAAACTATTGTTATTTATCAGAGATGAGACTACTAATTTAGATGAAATTATGAGTGTTAATGAGTTGCTTCGGTTCGATCGTAGGCTATTTGGCCAACAAAATTGACCTAGTTAGGTTGGGGAGTTGGTCAACTGAAACCGACTGACCTTTTGTGAAAACCGACCCACTCAAGTTTTATTAGTTTGGGTTAATTTTGTGGTTTGGTTAGTCGATTCCAAAGATTTAAACTTAAAAATTAAATTTAACTATAAAAATTATTATGCAATTATTAAAAAAATAAATTAAAATTTTAAATTTATGATATAAAACATTTTAGACTAAGAAATATGAGAAATTTTCCACTTTTTCATATTAAAATTATATTTAAAATATAAACTATTAATATATCCATAGTTAGGTCGTTTGATTTTAGTTGGTTTACAAATGGCCAAAGTGAAATTGATCCAACTTGGTCAATTGGAAAATTTTTTAACCAAAGCCGACCTAAAATACTAGAAAACCGACTAACTCGGGTCGAGTTGATTGGGTTGGTCGGTTTCATCAATTTGATGAATAAACCTAACTGAAATTAATTATTGTTATTTTTGTATTATAAAAAATTATTAAAAGTAGTATATAAAATATGAATAATTATTAATTATTTAAAAAGTTGAAAATCTAAAACAATTGTATACTCTCATGTGATTCTATTAGGGTCATTTACTAGAACACATCTTATAGTTTTACATATTTACTTAAACCTACCTTATAGTTTTTATTTTATTAAAACATCACATATATTTTACAACTTATTTACTTAATCAACCTTTTACTAAAGAGTGTTCGTTTTGCCATTAGGCCCATGATTTTTTATTTCAAAAATACGCTTAACACTTTTTTTGTACAAAAAACAAAAGTAACCAAATATAGTCAATAGAGTGGTTGCTTGTGTCTTATAAAGGGCAAAAATGGTATTTTTTTTATTTTCTTTTGATTAAATTTATTTAAATGGACATTAGGGTCAACATTGTCATTTTCCACTGTCATCTAATGGAAGATTGATTAAATCTATTGCAAATTATAAGTGGTGTTTTAGTAAAATTTTAATTATAGGGTACATTTTAATAAATCAATGAAACTATAAGGGGTATTTTAGTAAATGTCCATTTCTATTATTTAGCTTTCGCTTAATAAATCCTGTGCATCGCACGTGTCCCCGCTAGTAAATATATATACACTAGTGGTATTCGTGCGATGCACAGATTTTGTTAAATAAAAACTAAACAATAGAAACACGTAAGAGTAGAAAATTGTTTGATATTTTAAATTTTTAAATAATTAATAATTATTTTATAATCAAAAAATAACAATAATTAACTTCAGCCTGGGTTATTCATCAAACTAATGAAACCAACCAAATTGACCAACCTGACCCAACTTGACTCAAGTTGGTTGGTTTTCTAGTATTTCCAATCGGCTTCTGTTCAACAACTTTCCAACACGAATAGGTCAGGTTAGTTTCGGTTTAGCCATTTATAAATCGACCAAAATCGAAGCACCTGACCACACACACACACACACAAGTAGATAACCCAAATATAGTATAAGTATCGGGCTTAAGAAAGGATAATAGCATGGGAGTGGCGATGGCAAAAGAATTGAAACCTCTACTTCTAATTCTCTAGCCTTTCTCTAGGAGTGAAGAAGTAGATGAACAATTTATTAGTTAATTTTTCCACTCATTGTATCTAAGGGGGTGTCCTTTTTTCGGATTTTGAGCGGGGGGGGGGGGGGGGGGGGGGGGAAGTTGGTTAATGGGATTTTGGTTCCCATTGACCAAGAATCCCATGTTCTTTTTTTAGATTCATGTGGGGACCAGGGAAAGTTTATTTTCTTGGTTATCACTTAACCGGGTAAGTGATACCCATCTCCTAGGTGGGTAAATAACTCTCCACCTAGGGGGAAAGTTGCCAACACTTGAATGGGACAAAAATGCCCTTTTTAATAATGAATTTTTATGGCTAAAATGGTCATTGTCTTATTTACATAAGAAATAAAAGAACATGGGTAAATTCACTTACCCGGGTAAGTGTTTCCTAGGAAAAACTTACTTAGGTAACTGCATTTACTCGGGTAAGCAACTTACTGAAAAGCGAACGGGGCCTAAAGGGAGCGACCAAGATCTCTGATATGATCTTAGAGACCACAAACAAATCTAAGGAGATTAATGTTGAGGGTACAAAGAAAACCTATAAATATAAGGTCACTATTCAATTGGTTGTTGGAAGTGAGGATGGAAATGGGAATCTTGCCCCTCCTTACTAGGTTTGTCGATCTAGAGGAGTTGGAAGAAATAGAAACTTCTACCTCTTGTCTTTTCTTCCATTTGATTTGTATATATTTTTAAGAAGGGGCAATTTTGTCAAATAAAATTATTTTTTATCCCTCTTACTGTTTCATAATGTTTCAAAACATATCCGATTGTGTAAATTTGTAAAATATTATTTTTTAGGTAAAATACGAAAACCTCCCCTGAAGTTTCTAACAATCATAAAAACCTCTATAGTTTTAAAAACCTCCCCTCTATTTTTGACAAAATTAACAAATATCTCCCTTTTCTGAATGACCAAACGAAAAACATTAAAGAGATGATTATTTTTTTTTTTCAAAATACCTATTTTTAGAATACTGTTCATCTTCTTCCCCGTTCGAACCCAGAAGCAGAGGCAGTGGCGGGTCAGTGAGAACATTCAAACTGTAATACAGGGATTGAAACAATTTACTTGAAAGAAGAGGAACTATTATCAAGAACAGATCTGAGTTTAATGAATGAATTTGTTTGGTACTCAAAAAAGAATTTTGAATCTCGTGTAAATTTACAGAATCTACAACAAGATTGTTTATTTATTTAATCATATATCTCAATCAATTTTGTCTTAAAGAACCAAAAATTAATAAAATCTAGTTAAAATTATAAAAAAAAAAGAATCAAAATTTTTAAATTTTAATGGACTAGAAGTCTTGAATGGTTATTGAGGAGCCAATAAAATGTGATGTCGGTTGGAATTTTCATCTTCTCCGACCAAGTCTTCGAATCTAAATAAAGCTTCGAGATCTTGCCGGACACTATATTCATGTCGGGTCGTTTATTGGGTTCCACCTGTATGCAATCTACGGCGATGCGTGTTATCTTCTCCAACACGTCCACCGGGAACGAATCCTTAAGTCTTTTATCGATCCATCTCCATATTCTTCCCTCCCCGTCGGTGCCGGACTCCATTGCCACCGCTTCCGTTGCCGTCTCGATCATGGAGATTCTCTTGTAATCACCCCTCTCCCTATCCACCATGTACTTGAGAGGCTCTGCTCCCGACAGAAGCTCCAGCAACACCACTCCGAAAGCGAACACATCGGATTTCTGCGTTGGGATCCCCGTTGTTTGGAATTTTGGCGCCATGTACCCTCTCGTCCCTTCGATTTTCACTACCCAGCTGTTTGATCTTTTGTATTTTGACGATGGTTTCTCACCGTAATATCCCCGCTCTGTTCTTCTTTTGGCTCGTCTTCGGGGATTTCTTAGCATAGTTCAGCGGTACCGAAGTGACAGATTCTGGCGATGATGAAGGCTCCGTGACGATTACATTACTACTCTTGATGTGGTTGTGGACGAAACACACATTTTAGCCAGTGCTGCTGTAAATGTACTCGAGACCGTCGGCGAGATTCGTTGCGATCTGCATTCGTGAGAGCCAGGTAGAAAGTACCGTGTTGTTAGGGTTTTTAGGGTTTCGGAGGCAATCGGCGAGGCTAGCGCCTTCGGTGTATTCGTAGACGAGGTAGATGTTGTCGTCGGAGATGGAAATTCTGAGAAGCTTGATGATTGTGACATGATGGCCTTTGCATATGGAGGCAAGCCATTCCCGGAGCTGCAGTGGTTCGATTGGGCAGCGGAACTTGCGTTGGAAGATGATGACGTCTTTGCCTCGCAGGTTGCATCTCCAGGTGGCGTTGGAGAGGCGCTTGGCAAAATTGTTGGTGGCGGAGTAGATTTCTGACAAGTCGTAGAACTGAGGTTTCTCGGGTAAGGTATGTCGGAGGCCTGAGAGGGAAGGTCTACTGGAAATCGAAGTTTCCGGTGAAGCTTTGTAGCTGGAACCAATCGTGTAATTGCCTCTAGTGTTATAACTGCTTGAAGGGTTCGTGAATGAGGATCTCGTAGTTCTAGGGCTGTCGATAGGTCACCGAGGGGTTCTGGGCGTTCGAGGGGTCCGGGAGGTTCGCGAGCTTCTGGCCGGTTCCACAGCATCAATGTCTGTTTTCGATTTGCACATGCGGGTGACCAGACTGCCAGAGGAGAGAGAGAGAGATTTGTAGATTGAGAAGGGGTTCAAAGAATTCGTCAATGGTTAGAGAGGTTGGGTTTTCCTCTCTCCAATCAGGGTCAGAGCAGAGAAGGAGCGGGAAGATGACGGAAAAGAAGTATGAATCATCTTTTGTTAAAATGTGCACGTTGAGCGGCGTATCGTAGAGAATTTGGATCGGAGTCAGAGATCTGGAGGCAGTCTCTATCTTCTTGTTCCTTCTACTGCTGGGAAAAACCGCTCCTACAAAATTGAGGGATTGACTGTTCGGGCGAAGAAGGCGACCTACGCGGGTCAGTGAGACCTGTTTTCGAAAAGCCTGAATACGAAATCCGATCCGTACAACCAAACCCGTGCATGATACATGTGTATTACACGAGTTGTTTAAAAGGGTAAAATGGGTATTTGGAAGAAACTGCTGCATCAGTCTAACGTTTTCTGTCTGGGAAGGTGATAGAAGGGAGGTTTTTGTCGAGTTTCTCAAAAGTTCAAAGGATGTATTTATTAAAATGAAACTAGAGGGAAGGTTTTTATGATTGTTAGAAACTTCAGAGAAGCTTTTTGTATTCTACCCTATTTTTTTTTATAAAATTCCCTATAATATAATTGCTTATCAATTACAATTTTAAAAGATATCATGTAGTAGTTTGGTGTTTAGAAAAATATTAAAATTTTCGAATGAGAATTCCCCTTGATTCTAAATCTGACACACACCTATCTTGGTGCCCCTATCATCAATGGTAGAGTTTCCAAGAAGATCTTTAATGATCTTAGTGAAAAAATTAATAAACTTGTGGGAGGGAACAAGGAAAATTCTCTCACTTTGCAAGTAGAGTTACTCTTCTTAATTCTACTATCAGCTAATGAGCTGGGATAAAGTTTGCTTACCAAAACGATGGGTGGGCTTTGCTTAAAAAAACTTTCATTGGGTTAATGAGGCTTGTCTTGTCAAATTAGGTTGGAAAATCTTAAATGATAGTGAAAACCTTTGGGTGCATGCGATTCCTAAAAAAACATTTGAAATCTGTAAATTTCTAGAATACAAAAATAAAAAATGAAATCTCTTGGAAAAGGAGAGGAATTCTTAATTCTATACCTTTATTAAAAAAGGGAATTGGGTGGATTATAGGTGATGGTAATAAAATAAATTTTTGGAAAGATAGGTGGATTGATTCAGATTCAACAGATGAAATATTGAATAGAACCACCACAAGTGAGGAAAATGAAGTCCATGTGAGTGAATTTATCAATCATGATAGGATGGTTTGGAAGGAGGATAAAATTCATAACTTAGTCCCTATGCATGTTTGGGATAAAATTAGACCCGTCTTCTTCCCATCTCGGTCAAATGAGAACAAGATGATATGGAGATTTGACCCTAAGGCTGTGTTTAGTTTCAAGGAAAAAATAGGGAAAGGAAGAGAAAGGTAGGAAAATCTATACAAGGTTTGTAAAGGTTCCTCTTCCTTTCCCTACCTTTTCCTTCAAACCAAACATAGCCTAAAAGAAAGTTTACTATTAAGTCTACTTATAAAGAAGCTAGTGTGATTGAGAAGGGATCGAGAGGTCCTAACATGGTTCTTAGTAGGATTTGAAGTCTTACTATTCCTTCAAAAATTAAAACATTTTTGTTCTTACCAAGATCCGCTCCTGTTGAAGATGACACAGCTGTATGTGGAACGGAACCAGCAGGGTGCGTCCTACACACTGAATCCTTCGCAAGAATCCACTGGAAACTCTAAGCACCAAATCTTTTCAGTCTTTTTCGCAAAACTGATGTCAAGAAACAATTTCTTGATTTCTTTCTTCTTCAAAGATCAAATCTTGTAAGAAAGAATGGCGGCGGCTGGAGGAGAACTCCTGGGACAAAGATGGCTGAATTGCTTCTCTTCTCTCTGAAATGTGTATGAGATCTAATCTCAATATGCAAGATGATTTCTTGCACACAATCCCCAGGTTCAAAATCTGATTATTTTCTCTCTTAGAGTTTCTCCTCTTTTCTTCTTGATTAAGAAACCCCTTAATTAGGAGTTATCCCAATCCAAATCAGTATTTAGATAGGGGATGATCTTAGTCCTATCTACAGATTAGGTTAGCTTACTCCTGATCTTATAAAGAGGTTATCAGATTCAAATCTAATTTGAATTTGGTCTCCCAGAGTGGATAAGGTTAAAGGCCCAATCCTTTTGCTAACTTCAATCCCAGATTCGCCCCATAAATGGGTGCCAAACCTTATATTTTGTATGTATCTATGTTGTACATATTTGCATTTGTATTGCTTCCAAATTGAGCCTAAAAGATTTCCCATTAATGAGGATTGTAGTATTTGTGGTGAGAAGACATTGATCATAGTTTTAAAATCTATACCTTATCTAGGCAAGTTTGAATAGTGAGTGGTATTGGAACGAGGGGGGCTATGGCTCATGAGAAGTGTAGTTTTACTGTTTGGTATCTTTGAAAGAATAGAAATGAAAAAACGTTTCAGAACCGGTGATGCTTGTGAGCAAAATCTTATTAAAAGAAAATTGTGGAAACCCATTAGCTGGAAGTATCCAACGAGAGTGTGTTATTAAAATAAATTTTGATGCTTCAAGAAATGATAATGGGATTTGCTCGATTGCTTGCATTGCCAAGAACCATTTGGGGGATGTGCTCGATGCTAAAGCGTACTCTATTGGTTTGACCACGATAAATGTTGTTGAAGCATAAGCTACATGGGAAGCCCATAATGTATCGAAGGTGATTCGCTCCTAGTGATCTCTTGTTCCAGGAAGCAAATCAAGCTACAGATTGGATGTGGTGCATCAAGCTCTCTCTTCTTCCTTTACTTCTCTTCTTCTCAATATATTTTGTTCTTCCTAGTGCTCTTTTCTGTATCTGTTTGAGTGATATTTTGGGCTGAGCTATCCCTCCTCTTGTGTAACAAAAAAAAAAAAAAAAATCTTAGAATGCTTATATTTGAAATAATCAACCTTGGTTAAAATTTCTTCTAACAATATATTAATTTATGTACTTTTGTTTTTAAATAGCCTTAAATGGAATTAAATGATTTATTTACAAGATAGAGACAATTAATTATGGTAAACGTGGAGTTAATTAAATGGGGTTAGCTAGGTTTAAATGTTTAATGGGCATTAATTAAGCTATTGAATTTGAATTTTGAATTTAAAATCATCGCATCATCCCCGCGTTAACCTAAGTATATATATGGGCTAGGCTACATAAAAGGAGATCACATCTCCACCCCACAACGCCCCACAATACATACATGCCATGTATTGGGAACATCTCTTGATGATGACATTATCAGGACTGGTATTATCATCGGGAGATGTTCCTAATACACGACGGGGATGTGTTGTGGGGCGTTGTGGGGGTGAAGAAGTGAACTCACATGAAAGATAATATAAACTTTAACCTAACCATTTACTATCCCTAATCCCAACCCAAATACAAGCTTTAACCTAACCAGACCTTTAACCCAATGTGATCAACACTAACCCAATCAGACCTAAAATTCTTCTACCCTAGGCCAATACATAGTTTGTCACTTTTAAATTCTTCATTTCCCAAAACATCCCTTGAATCTTATACAGGATCTGTAAGGATGCATGTTTTAAAATATGAATATGGTATTCCAATATGCAAGGTGTATCCTATGAGTTTCGAAAGGGACCAACATGTGAGTCCAGATCTGTTCCTCACATCAACCTCACAATGCCTCCCAGCTGTGTGTACATTGGGAACATTTCCTGTATTTTGTATTATTATTTATAGAGAAATATTCCCAATATAAGTGGTATAGGTCTGTGAGGTCGGTGTGAGATGTGTTCTGTGAGGAGCAAATCCTGATTTCCAACATGTCGCATAGGTAGTCTATTGGCCATTATAGACAGTATTGGTCTGTATTGGCTGACACAAACCATATTCTTTAGAAATTTGAATTAGAATGTTCATTAATTATGCCAACCAATAAAATCCCACTCCTCGTTAATTATTCCAAATTTCAAATTTAAGCCCATTAATTATCATTAATTGTGCATTTTCAAATGTTGCATTTATTCTCTCTTTATTAAGAAAACACCAATTCATTACATAAGTTTTTTTTTTTTTTTTTTCCGCTGCAATTTATTACATAATCTGTATCCCACAAAACCTTCTTGATGATTTGATTAACAGAAATTGGGCCAAAGACCTCCATAAGTCATCTCAATAAGCAATGGAGAAACCTTGACGAGACACATTAGGGAAATGAGAGCAAATAGAAATCTTACAATTTATTGATGATTTGTGTAATTTATGCAAAGGCCTCAATTAATACTTGAAAATTTTCAAAAATTATGAAAAAGCATCAGGCCAACAACCAAAATTTTCAAAATCTTCCCTAAAATTTTCAAGCAATGCCCATCAAAGACATCAGAAACTTTTGGCTCAAAAGTACGTGGGAATCCCAGTAATTACAGCAGGGAAAAGTGAATAAAACAGAGTCCGGATCTCCTATACACACAAATTCTGTTCATGTCTACCCACATAACATCGCTGTCACACATGAAGAACATCTCATCCTCCTACATAGTATTATACAGAGGGAAATGTTCCCAATTCATGGAGGTAGTGTGTTGTGGGTAGACGTGGGTAGAGTTCTCGTGGATAAGAGATCTGGAATCAATAAAACAACTTTCAAATCTAATGGAAATATTTAGAAAAAAAGATTGAGTGGTAGGAAACAAAATATATTATCCTTAGGAGGAAAAATCACTCTACCTATAGGCTAAAGCTACTGCTTGGAATTTACCCCAATTTATTTACAGCGCCTTTAAAATCCTGAAAGACAATTCTAGAAACAGGAATAAGAATTCCTTTGAAACAAGCCATGAAGAAAGAGTTTCTGTTGGTCAAGTGGAGTAATGTTTTCAAGAGGGAGGACTGGGAATGAGGGGTTTGGAGAGAATTTACATCTGTGCCCCACAGAGTGTGCCCTAGAAATGCCCCACAGCACATCCCAACCGTGTATTGGAAACATTTCCCATTGACAAGTATGGGAGATGTTCCCAATGCACGCTGAGATATGCATGTGGGGCATTTGGGGGATGCACTCTGTGGAGCACAAATGTGAACTCGTTTGGAGAAAGCCAACCTAGCTAATGTAGCAAAGCTTGGATCCAAAGAGAATAGCCTATGGACTGAAGTTATGAGAAAAAAGTATTTAAGAAACAAAAGCTTCAAGGATACCAATAATAGACAATATCAACAAGGAGAGCTTATGTTTGGTTTGAAGGAAAAGGTAAGGAAAGGAAGAGAAAGGTAAGAAAATCTTTACAAACCTTGTAGAGGTTTCCCTGTCTTTCCCTTTCTTTTCCTACCTTTTCCTTCAAACCAAACATAGCCTAAATGAAAGATTTTTTTAAAATGAAAGTTAGTGATTTGATTGATCAAAGCACAAGGACATGGAATCTTGATCAAATCAGTATCTGGATTCCGGAATAAATAAAGAAGTAAATTAGGGCAATCCCAATAGCAAGTGATCAAGTAGATACTTAAAAATGAAAACTGGACTGATAAAGGAAAATTTACTGTGAAATCAGCTAATAAGGCGCTTTATAAAGCCACAAATACAAATAGGGAGAAAATTAGGATGTGGAAGAAAATCCTGTGTAAAATATCCCCAAAAGTCAAATTCTTCATGTGGTTATCTTAGAAGGAAAACTTCCCACTAAAGATTTGCTCAAAAGAAGAGGGCTAAATGTAGATACATTTTTAGGGATTGCCCGGTTGCTAAACAGGTCTGGATAATTGTGGATAAAACGATTCAGAATCCTTTGAATAGTAATGAAAACTTGTTAGAATGGTGTTATGTGCCTTAGTAGAAGATACCCCACAACAACATTCCATACTACCGATGTGGGATACCTCACATTAGAATCCCATATTACCAATATGGGACAAATGGATTGTAACATTCCACCACACTCCACAGTTCCGGCGCCCACTAGGGCTGCAAGTCGGGCCGGGTTAGGTCAGGTTGAGGCCAATCCTATCCCAACCCTAACCCTAACCCAACCCGACTTTCGACCTGACCAACCCAACCCTAACCCTAACTAAATTCCTTCAACCCTAACCCAACCCAACCTTCTTCCCATCCCTTAAAACCTCGTAGAATTTCTCGATTTTAGATCTTAACTCAACTTTCACTACATAATCCCATATTTCATTAGTATTTGTTTGTTGACGTTTTTTTTTTTTTTTTGTTCTTTTGGTACAAAATTCAGAAAAACAAGTGTTAGAAACGACTATAGTTTATTATGAGTTATGACTTACGATAGATCTTCCTTGGGCGGCAAACAACATAGAAGAGATGAAGAATAAAATAAAAAAAAAAACATAAAATAATGTTATTAAGGTTTTAGTCTTTCTAATTAGGATTAAGTGAAGTGATTATCTTAAAAGAAATACATGATACTATGTGGTGGGGGCTATACAAATATCATGCATCTAAACAAATCCATGTATATTATATATTACATATAACATATATTTATATATTACATGTACTACAGAGTCGGGTTCGGGTTGGCTAAGGGGTCAACTCTAACCCTAACCCGAACATCAACCCGACCCAACCCAACCTAACTTTTTTGGGTTGGGTTAGGATTTGGTTTGGGCCAACCCGGCCCAAGTTGCAGCCTTAGCGCCCATGCAGGCTGGCTTTGCACTAGTCTACCTAGTCTCGGTTGAACACTGCAATACCAACATCACCACCTAGGCCACACGATTGCAACTGAAATGCATAATTTAGGCTTTGATACCATTTGTTATATATGTGCCTTAAGAGAACTCACCCCTAAAAACTAGTTGTTAGAGGGAAGGAACCCAAACACCTATACTCTACAACAACATCTCATACTACCGATATGAGATACTTCACATTAGCATCCCATACTACCAACATGGGACAAATGGATAGTAACAAACTGTGAATTAGATTGGATGAATCTAAAATTTATAGGTCTTGGTCCAATTTCTAGGAAAAAAATATATTATCTTCAATGGTTTATTTGGAAAAATAGATGTTTAAGTTAATTAAGAAATTACCTAGAAACAAATAAAGAATTCTTATCCGAAAAGAAAGAAAAATGTAAATTGTGGATTAAATGGAATATAATTCCCCAGTCAAGGGAATTCTCAAAGTCAATTTTGAAATTGTTGATGATTTAGTTGAGTTTAACTATTTAAACCAAATGGTGTTTAATTTAAAATTTGTTTAGAAATGAACTTATATTGAACATATAACACGAGCCTTTCATGTTGAACCAACGACTGAAATTTGTTAATTGTGGATTGATTGGTCAGTGGTGAGTGCATGCATAGTGTTTAATTTTTTGGGAGAACGAAAGTTAAGCCCATAGTCATAATTCTTAGGCCTAAAGTACAGTTGGGGTAGGTATCAATTCAGAATTGATGTCAATTTACATACGGGCATTGGTATATAGAGCGCGAATATTTGACATTAATTCAGAAATCTGCAATGGGTCTGTCCGTACTTTTCCGTTAATACTTTGGGCCTGAAACCATATGGATCATAAGCATTTTTTATTTCATTTACACACATAGAGAGAGATTAAAATTTTATTTCATTCTCCTCCATTTGCTTTGTTTCTCCATCACCAAAGTAATGATAATAAACAAATGAAGGCATGCATAGACCATAGAAGTATCCTCATCATTTTAGCAGCAACTCAGACATAACAGATTCATTTGCTTTACCGTGCAGAAACAACACTTCTTGCTTGGACACTGGGAGCTGCACTCTGTGTAATGGAAGAAAATAACAAGAAATGAATCTACTAATTAAACATGAAATCGATGGATAAGAAACAGAGAATTAAAATGGAGAGCTTACTACTGGGATCAACTTGTTGAAGCTCAGGAATGTCGTCCAAATGGACTGGTATGCGATTGGTTGCTCCTTGGGCCTCCATTAGAGAAACAGAAAGCAAGAAGAACATGCAAATGAGAATTTTTGAGGAGACCATGATGATGAAATTTGAAGGACACAAGACTTGGGCAATGGCTGATTTGAAGTTTCTTAATTAGAACTGCGATGGAGTGCATACCTTGCCCAGTTTAAATAGCACAACTTTGTCCAGTCTTAGCATTAATGGAAGAGAGAAAAAGGCTTTCGTTTGTTGTGCATTTGCTTTTGGGAAATTAAGGCCCCGTTTGGTTCGTGGGAATAGAGGTCAGGAATCGGAATAAGAATGGGCTATTCTGATTCCAACTATTTGGTTGGGTGGAATTGGAATCCCATTCCCATTGGTATTCCCCCATTTGAGAGAATGCCCATTTCCTGCCCCTCCCTTGGGAATGAAATCCTATACCTGCTGATTCCATTTCCCATTCCCATTTCTGTCTGAAACAGACAGGCTATGGGAATGGATCATTCCTTATTCCGACTCCGATTCCGATTTTGACTGCAAACCAAACGGACCCTAAGAAAAATATCAGCTGTTATTATACTAATTAATAATGAAGGCGAAATATCTGGGATTCGATTCCATCAAACTTTAATGCACAGAAACGTTCCTTTTCGTGTAGCTTTCTTTTTGGGCCGGGAAGGAAAGCTTGCTGATACATGGGATTGGATTCTCTCAAATTTATCAAGTCTTTAACTAGTCAAGACCCGTGCAGGCTTTATTTATAAGTAGAATTGAGGATGAAGCTCTATGACATTTTTCACTTAAGCGGTGCCCATCTAAGTTCAATTCAAGTATTATGTTTTGGGTTATGTTTAGTTTATCCAATCACAATCTAAGTTGCACGGTAGTGAGAGTGACCAATTTCCTATTCTCTAGAAAAATTTGCATTGATTTATTATTATTTTTTGGTAAAATTATAAAAGGCTTCCTCTTATAACAATTTAAAGTTTCAACTTTACCCTCCATTAATTTATTTTGCTAGACAACTTTCAAAGAGTAATTCTCTTTACTCCTCCTAGACAACGTAATGTAAAAAGGCTGAAGTGAAGTAAAATTAATGCATCACATCAATATTTTTTTTATTTGCACGGCCGATGAAAGGAACGTATTTGCACCTTTTTTCAAAACAACAAGGGAGGTTTTTGTTAAGGTCAAAACACTAGTAAGTTTCATAGCATTGTTAGAAAATCGAATGAGGTTTTTATTAATTTCCTTATTCTTAAATGTAATTTAAATTGATTTTAAAATAACTAATATTTTTTATTATTTTTTGAAATTAATAAAAATTAGATTTAATTAAGTATATTAAGTTTTTATTTTTAGTGGAACTTAAGTTGGTTTTAAATTAGTAAAAATTAATTAAAAAACTAATAATTGTTAGATAATTTTGTATTATTTTTTAATTGATCTTATTCCTTATATTAATTAAATTCCTTTTATTATATTAATAAAAGTATTTATATCAATAACAATAATTAATAATTATTTTTATTTTATTTAAGTAACTTACTAAATTATTTTTATTTTGGTTAATCAATTTTATTATTTTCAAATGGAAGATAAATGGATTATAATTTTAAATGAAAGTAGATTATTTAGCGTAATTAGACGTGTTCAATGGCAGAGTAGACCAATGAGCCAGCCCAACCCAACCCATTCTAAGTTGGGCTTGGACATGAATTTAAGCATGTGGGTCAACTTGGGCACAAAACACCAGGATCGACTTTGTTATGGGTCGGGCTCGGGCTTTCTCAAAACAGCCCAGCCTGAGCCCAAGCCCGATTTAATAATATATTATATCATAAAATATATCTTATATAATAAAAATATATGTACAATATGTTTTTTTCTTTGTTTTTCCTGTATTTTTTTCAAATCATAGTGAGATCTTTCATTATTTTTGGGTTTTGAGGTCTTTAAATATAAAATAAAATAGTTTTATTTTATTGAATAAAAAAGAAAAGAAAATCTTTCTTTCCTAAATTTCTAGAGGCTCAAGCCTGAGTTCTAGGCTTTATATGAGGGGTAGGCTTGGGCTCAATACCTAGGTCCGATGGTCGGGCCAGATTTGGGCTTGGGTATGAATGTGTTCTGCTAATAAAAGACAAAGCCAAACCCGAACTAGGCCCACCCCGGCTTGTAAGCAAGTCTAAGCGCAATAATACATCAATGAATATATCCATTTCAATATAATTAATCTTTACTAATAATTACATTTTAATGTAAATATATATATATAATTATAGTTAAACTCAAATAGATATAGATATAGATAAGTTTAATGAATTTTATGCAATTTAATGGAGAAATGGATATCAGAGAGAATTAGTGGCATGAGTTATTGAAGGAAAAAGTTAATGGCATAAAAAATGAGGAGAGATTATTAAAAGATTTAATGGGAAAGAGGAGAGAGAGTTAATGGTGAGTTAATGAGGTGTGTTAAAAGTCTTAAAGGTGATTAGTCACTTAAATTGTTTTGTTCAATTTTAAAATTAGAAAATTTAAAAAAAGAAAAGCTAGAAAAAAAATAAGTGCCAACTTGGCACAATTGGTTATATTTGTGTTTTTAGCTACATATGTCATGGTCTACTCCATGACTCAGATTAGCAAGATTGCAATACCATGCACCATACTACTAGAGACAATTGACAATGTTTTTCTCCTATTTTCTATCTTACATTTAAATGTTTTTTTCAACTAGGTCAATAATTGCAGTTGGTAGGTTCTCTAGTTGCTTGTAGCGGATAACTGAGATCAAATGACGCTGCCACCAGGGTTGGGGGTTATGGGTTTGGGGGGAGGGATTACTCCATTTCTTTATCCCAATGTTTTCAAACTACCGTTAATCCAGATGGTCCATCTGAACCATCATCCAACCATGATTCTAGGTGTGGGCTGGATATAATCTAGGGTTTGGTAAAAAATTGTCCAACCCAGGTGGTTGAACCACTGACCTATTTAACCTAGTCACCGAATCACAAGTAGCACATTCAATGTATGTGCAAACTTTCGGAGGCCATAACTTTGCACTAAGATATCCAATTGGAGTGGCTTTTTATTAGTGGCATGAGTTATTAAAGGAAAGGGTTAATGACATAATTAATGAGGAGAAATTATTAAAAAAGTTAATAGGAAAGAGGAAAGAAATTTAATGGTGAGTTAATGAAGAGCGTTAAAAGTCTTAAAGGTGATTGGTCACTTAAGTTATTTTGTTCAATTTTAAAGTTAAAAGATTTTAAAAAAAAACTATAAAAAAAAGATAAGTGCCAACTTGGCATATATATATATATATATATATATATATATATATATATAATTTTTATAAACTTTATGTATTTTTTATTTTTTGTTTTACATTCAATGTGGACCATCATATCAAACTGACTTCCATCCAATGGTCAAATTTAAAAATAAATTTCCTGATGATTGACTCATTATTTACACAGATTAGCATCTAGATGCAGATCTAACGATTCTAGAAGCGTAGAACCAAAAGAAGAACCTTTGTTTTGGAGGTAGGGTTTATTGGTACTTGATGGTGTATATACATTTTTTCTAGTATGCATGCACCACATGTAGGAAGCCAACTAAGAGCCAAGTCATTGGACAGCTTTTTCATATGGGCAACTAATGGAAGAAACATCAATTTGACATTTCTCTCAACACCCCCAATTTATATTTCTAGTAGAAATGTTTTATTTATAGACATTTTAACACAAAATAACCTCAAGCAAATAGAAAATTGATGTTTAATCTCAAAATTCCAAGGTTGTTATGATGTGGTAATATAATGTTCCAAGTAGAAATGACAATGGAATCAAACATCACATTGGTTAACAAACCAAATGACCTTACTATTTAAACTACTTACCTATTTAACCTAGTCAATGATCCTTGGGTAAGACATTAATTGTATATTTTTTTGTACATTTAGCCATTTCCATCATTAATAACAATAATTCTCAGCTTTTTACACAAATTTTTGTTTAACATGACAAGTACATAATATTAAAAACATGCTCAAATTTTTCATAAATTTTATAAGATTTTTATATTTTATTTTAATAATTTAATTTATGACATTGCAACATCTTTTAAAACCCAAACTTTACCCTCAGTGGAGGGATGGTCACCTAAAATTTTATTAAAGAACCAAAAAAGAATACCTATGGGAGGAGGGACATAAATACCATACCCCTCTAAGAATCTATACAAGTTAGGGTCCAGCTCATATGTATACATGTGTTTATAAACTCCTGAAGTTAAAAAAAAAAGAGCTAGGTTATTTCAAAGCAAAGATAAAGAAGGGAGAGTGAATCATCAAAAAAAACTCTAATATGCATGGTTTTCAAAACCAAACTGGACCGGAAAAACCGGTCACCTGACCGGTTCCATTTTTCCCCAAAACCGTTGATTTTGGTCAACAAACCGCTGAACCGGCCGGTTAACCATTCGAATGGTTTTGACCGTTTTTCAATTTTTTTAATTTTTTAATTTTTTTTTTATTTTTGTCAGAATGGGCCGATCATTCGACCCGGTAACCGGACCCCTGACCGGTTCGGTCGCTAGGTCGGTTTTAAAAACCATGCTAATATGCATAAAAAGCTCTGATCCTAAGTTGAAAATGTGTTTTCCAAGGAATCCACGAGCATAATTAGCAATAGTCTTCAAATAGAGTTTCCTCTGCACAAAATATATGTGAGTCACATGGCGATCACGAGAGATAGCATGAACCTTCTCTACCCAATGAAGAGTCCTCCAAGGTGGCTTGTCTAAACCATTAAGTATGTATGTTAAAGAAATTTGAGAATCACCTTCTAAACCATTAATTCAGTCAACACATCATGGCGATCTAACTAATAATAAATCATTGAACATTTGACCAATTTAATGAGGGCATGCGTTGGACATTAATTCTATTTTTTCTTAAATTTTATATTTCATTTTCGTTATTAATAACAATAATTCTTAATTATCACACTTATTATTTTAATTTGATGAATATAATATTAGATAAGTGTCCAACATTTTCTACAAAATTTCTATGTTTTTATAATTTTTGTGTATTTTTATCTATTTTTAAATTTTAGTAGCTATCTGATTATGACTTCATGGGTTAAACCATTTGACCTAAAAGTAGGAACATTGACCCACTACCTAGACAAGAAAGCAAGTTTCATTTCGTATTTCATTTGCATCATTAATAAAAATAACTACTATTTATAACATTTTCTTTAATGTGTCGAAATTTTTCTATATTACTTTTTTGTACTTTTTGTTATCCCTTCTATTTTATATTTATAAAATTTATTTTGTTTAACTATGACAATTTGATTTTATCCATTTGACCCAATTGGCTGAGCCATTAACTCATCATGTAACCTAAAAAGAAAAATGGTTTCACTTCTAGGTTGGCTTTCAATATTGTACTCTACTTTCGTCATTTATAAAAAGAATTCTAATTCACCACACTTACTTTTGCCTATTATGGCAAAGATATAACATTAGAGATGTGCCCAAAATTTTCTATGAACTTTCTTTACTTTTTACAAGTTTTTGCATTTTTATCTATTTTTAAATTTTTATTTTTTAATTATGGCATCATGGGTTGACCCATTTTGATCTAAATGGTTGAATTGACTATCTACCATTTGGATAGAAAAAAATGATTTCGTTTCTAGGATAGTTTTAAAAATATAGATGTTTATACTATTAAAAGTATTGTATATGGATTAATACCTCGAATATAGGGTTCAATAAGAGAAATGGGAGTTAATATTAATACCTCGAATATGAGACTTAATAATAAGTAATAAAATGAATAGAAAAGTATTATTCAAACATTTTCAGCCCTCACAATAAGAGGGACCAAATCTATAAAAGAGGGGAATGTTAGTCATTGATTATGTGTTGAATGTGAAACACTTCTCAAATGCTCCAACAGCTTCCAGGTATTCTATTTCCAACTCGGTCCTGATTCATTATATTATTGGTGGTTTGGCTTCCAAGTATGACACTTTTGTCATCTCAGTCACTACTCAATCAGATAAGCTCACACTTCTAGATGTTCAAAGGTTCTTACTCACCTTTGAAAAAAAGACTATCTTGATATTCTCTCCTTGGTGATGGTCCATCTATAAATCTTGCTAGCAAGAAGGAAAACAATTCATTGACTCAGCATAATAACAACAAACCACAACCTCCTAACACCCAAGGTTCAAAGTAACACAGGCCGATACACAGGTAGCTAGGGCAGGCGTATTGGCCTGTATCGATGCTCTTTTTATGTTTTATTTATTTATTTTTTAAAACTGGTTCAAAGGGGTTGGTTTAAGTCCCGACTACCCTCTGAACCATGGTCTGACCCTGATATAACCCCTGTAGGGGCATATTGGGAAGCTCCCGGCACGACACGTATCGGCCGATACGGGCTGATACGTATCGATACTTTGAACCTTGCTAACACCTCTTCTAATTATGGTAATAAACCTTGTTATTCCAATAATCGCAAAACTAATTCCAAAGATTCTCCTATTGTTTGCCAAATCTGCGATTACAATGGTTATACTACTATTGCTTCTCTTTTTTATCTGGAACTTTCAGTGTGAAAATCCTTCAAAGAAAGGCTCAACTCTTACTACTGCTTTCGCTAGCTCTAGCTATAATGACTCAACTTGGTACCTAGACTCTAGTGACACTAATCATCTAATAGAAAATGTCAACAATGTTTCTATTCATGACTCTTATCATGGCTCAAATGAAATTATAGTTGATGATGGTACTAATCTTCCTATTGGTTCTACCAATTGATCGAAGAATATTTTATGTATGCCACATATTAATAATAATATTCTTCCTATGATCCAATTTTGCATGGACAATGGTGCAACCTTTGTTTTTCATTCTCTTGGATTTCCTATTAAGGATCAAGAGAATGGGAAACTACTTTTTCAATGACCAATTGAAAATGGCCTATATAAGGTCCTTCCCACATGGAACTCCTACTCTTATGCTTTTCTTGGTGAATGAACTAGTAAGGATGTTTGGCATCAACAACTAGGCCATCCTAGTCAATGCATCACATTTCATGTTATATTTCATATTTTTCTACCTGTTTCTAGTTCCAGATTCACTTTTTATATTGCCTAACCATGTGGCAAGAGTCATGTGTTTCCATCTCTATTAGTACTTCCTATTGTTGCTTACAAAAATATTGGTCCCCCTCCCCATGCAAAAAATATTGTGGGAAACCATTGGGTATTTAAAATTAAAAGGAAGCTTAACGGGTTTGTTGATCGCTTCAAGGCATGCTTGGTTTCCAAAGGGTACACACAGGAAGAGGGAATTGACTTCTTTATGAGTTTTAATCCTGTTGTTAAGTCCCCAACTATTTGATTGATCTTCTATGTAGTATTATCTTTTTAGTGGGAGATATGTCAACTAGATGTAAACAATTCCTTTCTCCATGAAATTCTCAATGAGGTGTTTATGCACTAGTCGATCGGCTTTGTTGACCCACATCACCCTAGATACATATGCAAACTGTGCAAACTAAGTAAGCACCCTAGGCTTAATTGGCATAATTATGAGTTTGCATTTATTATTTTCCAACTGTTATAATATTTGTCTAACTCTTTCTATTCTTTAATTTGTTTCAAAATTTATGTCTATTGCTTCAGAAGGAGATAGAAAATAGTGCCCAAAAGGATAAATGGTATAAGATGAGTAAATTCAGTGATCACTCCCAAAACAAGCCAAGAAACACTTGTTTCAACTAAGCTGTGAAGCTTAGCATATTTTTAGGTTTAGTTGGCATGGTTAATTTAGGTATATGTTGTTTATTTTATAACTAATATAATGTTTATCCTCTTATCATCTGATTTTCATATCTATTTGTTATATAAGCTCAGTTTGGAAAGAGAACAAATACAAATTTATAGAGTGTAAAACCTTTGTATTTTGCATCATTTTGTATGTATTTGCACTATACATATTTGTACTTGTACTCCTTCCAAACTGAGCCATACCTACGTGTTTTGATGAGATGGAAAAAGAGAATGATGCCATATTCTAAGCAAGGCATTTATGATAGGGAGAGCTTAAGCTTCCAAGCCTCAAAGCATTCCAATGCTCAAACCAGTCAAAGTATTTCCCTTAAAAAGTCAATTGGAATGGATTATGATTACATGTTTTGTTCTTACAGTTGATATATTATATGAGTGACTTCTCACCTGAAACTAACTTGTTATATATTGTGATGACATTATCTTACTTACAATTGGTATGTGTTGATCCTATGTATTTTAATGATAACAAACACATTGATCAAGAGTACTAATGGCATATCTAATTAAATATGTAGATATTTTTAGTAAGATTTCTATGCTAAATGAGTATCAAAGCTAGAATGCTACAAAAGATGAGTGAAAGCTCTATTGAATTGGTTACCTATGCTTCACAGTCATCTACACCATCATCATCAACTCTCCAACTGAGGAAGCTCCAAGCAAATCAAGGATCAAGGTTACTAACTTTATGGTTTTGGAGCTGCTCCAAGACGATCTACTACAACATTTCAGCAAGGAAAAGACTACATTAAGTTCTACTTAGTTGTATTTATCATTTTAGGATCTTGATGTAATCAGTTGTATGATGCACTCTTTAAATGCTCAACAAGACTAAACTCAGTAAATCAACCTTAGAAACCATAAACTTTTATGGGTTTGTTTCTATGTCTTTCCTAGCTTAAATAAGAAAGTCAAATCAAGAAAATACTTGTTGAAAGACATTGAAAGAGTTTACAAACCTATGGTCAGAATGAGACAAGGTTTATAAGTGTTGGGCTATCTATCAAGTAAGTTTGTTTTGACTGAAAAAAGTAATCAACTACCCCAATAAGATGTATTGATTAACTATCACAACAAAGGCATGCATTTCCAGGCTTGTGAAGATTACTTGACTACCTCAAAAAGATGTGTTAACTAATTGTGGTAGTCGACACATGCAAAATGCCCTATTTAAGAAGATGTGTCAGCTACCCATAAAGGTAGAGTTGACTACTCAAATAAATTGAGTTCAAAGCTTATCATTCAACTGATAAGGAGTAAGTAAACCAAGAGAGTTGACTACTTGAAGGATCCAATGGCTACTACTATCTTTGGAAAGCCTTTCAACATGTTAGGGGGGTATTTAAATCATTTTCAAAGAGAGTAAAACCCATTAAATGGATAGAAAATAGTCACTTACACTTACATCCTCTATAAATAGAGCTCACCTTGATTCAAAATAAAAGAGAAAGAATAAGAAATTTTGAATCAAAGCTTATAAACAACCTATGCACTACTTGTACACATTATAAATAGTTACTTTCAAGAAAGCAAGCTAAGTTATAGTCATTTTTTGAAGTAGATATCCCTATGGTCGATCTTTGATAAAGGGAAGTCGTCCTTTCGGTTAGACCTTGTTCTAGTTGGTAAAGTCAATGCATATCCTCTAGTTTCCATTTGCCTTATTCACCATCACCACATTTGCCAACCAATATGGGTAATCAACCTCTCTGATGAAGCCTTCTTCGAGCAGATTTTCAACCTCCTCGTGTATTACCTACCACCTCTCTTGGGTGAAGATTTTCTACCGAACAAGGTGATAGTGTGGATGTACACATAGTTGGTCGGTTATGATTTTGGGGTTAAACCTATTTGGATGGTTTTCTCTAATTAACCATCAAATATATAAGGGTACCTGAATCTAACCCTCAATAGACTCACTACACTAAATCTAACCCTCGATAGGGTACCATCAATGACAAGAGCAAGAGCTTCTCAGGAGATCACCTCCCCCTCTTCAGGTACAACATAAAACTACAAAGACATGTGATGTTTTCCTTGGACCACAACACAAAGGTGTCATACTCAACTGAAAGCTTTAAGGCCAAGTAGTAGGTGGAAATCAAGGTCTAGAGTGCATTCAAGGTCAGTCTACTAAGTATGACACTGTAGTGAGAGGGGACCTTCATTACCATATAGTCCACTGACATGGTTGCCTTTTTGGCCATTTCCCTCACCTTGAGTAGTAGAGTAACCTCCCCTTCCAATCTTATGCCATTGCCAAAGAATCCGACCAAAGGGATGTGGATGTGTTGTAAGCACTTGTAGATGATGATCATTTTGTTGAAGGCTTCATCAATGATGATATTTGTTGATCTACTTGTGTTGATGAGTACTTGGTGCACCTCATAGTTGGCAATGGTAACCGTCACCACGAGTGTGTCATGATGAGGGGGCTATACCCCTTTCAAATCATCCTCGATGAATTTAATGGGCATTGATTAGACTAATATTTAAGTGTTTCATGGCTTAACTAGTTAGGGTTGACGGCTGAATTTCAAAAAAAAAAAAATCAATCTAAACTCGGAAACTAATTTCTCGAAACTTGGAAAATCCAATTCTCTAGGGATCAATCTAACACTATACTGAACCATATTTGAAAACTAAAATTAAGTTGAGATTACCTAATATGGAGTCCACAAATTGTAGCTCCCAAAATGGTTTTTCACACCCAAAACTCAAACCCAAATCAGCCTCCTAACTGAAGATGGTGCAGTAGAATCTAAAGGCTAGTCCTGCAATAATCCTTCAACCGAATTTGATCTCTAATAAGTGTTGCTTATGCATCTTTGAAAACCAATTCAAATATGATGTTTTTCTTCAAAAACACAAGTAACAATGGAAGAACAATCTCCTCCTTGGCTGGTTCAAACTAGGGTTTATGGGAAGTAAGAGAGAAGAGAAAAAGTGCAAGAGAGTGACTAGAACAGTGTAGGTCGACCTCCTTCTTAATGTAACTAGGACTAGTCCAAGTCTAATTTGGGTTAGGTCTCTAATTACATTAATAATATGGAAATCCAAACCCATATCCATACCCATATTCGACCCATATCACATGACTAGTTTAACTAATCTTACTAATCAATGGGCTAAGGCCAATTTCTTTAAGTGGTTTATTTACATAACTATTGAAAGCCTTGTTGGGTTTAAATAATGTATTGAGTTGGATCCACAAATGTCTCATATCAATCCATATGGCTTCAGCCCATGTCTAGAAACATATGAGTCAAATTCATTGCACAACGATAGTGAACCCCTAAGTTAATCAAATTAAACTCAATATGGGCCCAACAGTTAAGTCTAAGTGATCATTGGTTTCAATCACTCTATGAAGCCTAAGGATAATGGATTGATGTAAAATAAAACCCATCAAGTTTCAGCCCTGTAATGGTCTCTTGTCCTTAATCCTAAATGACAAAAAAAATGCTTATAGGGAAGGACCTCTTCCTTGACTACAAAGTACAATGTCACTCCCTCTGCTCAGATGGATCCTAGGATTAAAACCTTTTTCACAAAATAATACAATATAGATATAAATATATTTCAAAATAATTGAAATCAACTTCCAATAGTTTTATGTTTCCATCAGAAATAGTGTAAACCCTGGTGTTCACTTTGCTTGACAAAGAGGTTGATCTTATAACAATGATCACCCACTCAAATAATATCATAAACTACTTCAACATACCTAGGTATTTGACCCTAAGAGAATCTCATTGGTTGGCATATCAAAAATAGCTTAGTCCAAGACCTAGAACAATATCATTATCAAGTCTAAGTTAAGTGTAACTTTCCAATTTTTGCCCATCTATCTCTAAGGTGTAGGGCATAATTAGAATTGGTCCATGTTCAATGTTTCTTCCATACACCCATTGGTTGTACATAAGGTCTAGCCTAACAGCTAATACAAGCTACTCCACCATTTCAACAATACATCAGTATTAACTTTATCAAGATAATCTCCCCAAATTTATCCAATGGTTAAGAACTTTCTATACTAACATAAGTCTCATAGGTGTCCAAATTAAGGGGTAATTCATAGAAACATGCCATTCTAAATAGAAAATCAATAATGAATTAATTTTATTAATACATAAAATTCAATATACATCAATCCAACTAGAGCAAAGGGCATGGATTGTCTAACAATGGGACCATCCACTTTGGTCTTCTTTTAAGGTTGGTCGTCCACCCAGTTGAGCCAAGCATAAGCCCTTTTGTCGAAGAGCTCTCTCCCTCGCTATTGTCCCCCCAAGAATGACAATGATGACTTTGCAAGCAGGAGATCCCAATCATCTAGGGTGTCAATGTAATTGTATCTAGCTTTGTAGAAACCTTAGCAATCAACAACATACCAATCAATGTATCTTTGTTGAACAAGGTCTTCAATCTAATTGCAGAGGTTCCAACAATCCTCTATGTCATGGTCATGGTTGCGGTGGAACCGACAATACTTGTCCTGACTTCTCTTGTTGCTTAAGGACTTCATATTCTCGGGCCACTAAATATAGTTTCTATCTTTCACATGCATCAGGATCTTGGCCTAAGAGGTTTTGAGCAATGTGTAGTTGTAGTAAGTCAAAAGAGAAGACCTTGGCCTACGGTCCTAGCACTTGTTTCATCCTATTCCTTGTGCTTCTGATCATGGTGCTAATTATTGAATTCCCTCCTTCTGGCATGAGCTTCATCAACATTCATATACTTTTCTATGCAAGTGAGGAGTTTAGACATATCCTTGGGGTGTCTTCTTAAGTGAGGAGTTGAAGTGGGAGGTGCACAACCCAAGTATGAATGTAGTGACCACAACTAACTGATCTAGGTCTTGCATGCACCTAGATAGACTTGACATTAAATCACACCAAGAATTCTTGAAGGGTCTTGTCCCTAGGGAGTGTCGTTAGTCTCCTCACATGTTATGCTCCGAGGTGGCCACCATGCAAGCCGTTGGATGTGCTAGCACTGAATCTAGCGGTTTACTAGAGCTCAGCCAGCATTAGCCACATGTCCTCACCTCGTCTGGGGGTCGTGATGTACACCAATGTTAGCCTCTCAGCTGGATGGGAATGCATCACCATGTCACTACTGCTCATTAGTTAGCCTTTCAACCTAGGCCCAATTTGCAACCTTATCAATATCCAAATGTGATCTTTAGTTTTTAAAATCAATGAAAATTAAGATTATATGGATGGGTTTGAGAGATTGAATTTAACTCCTATTAGGAGTCTAACACATAGAGAGTGTTGAACTGAGAAGAGTTTTAATTGTGAAAGGCACTAGTATGAAAAGCTTGGTGGACAACAAGTTATATTGGTTTAATCCTATATAAGGCCTAGTGCCCCGACAATGGGATTTTTTTGAGAGATCCATCACTAAACATCCCAACCAGTGAAAGAGTGGAACTGAGGTTTAAGACATAGAGATGAACCCACTTTCAAAGGAGAAAGATGGAAATTTCTGATTTGTTTCTTCATACAGTCATGTGTAGAGTTGATATGTTATCGTTCATGTTGTGATTAGATTCTAATTAGCTTAGAATGTTTACAATGGTTTATTTAGAAATTTAATGGACGTACCTATGGTGTCCAACAATATTAGAGTATGATTCGAGCTAGTTTGAGGTAGAAAATGAACCTACATTTGATAAGTTAGGCTTTTCTAAGCTTGGTTTGCAAGAACCTGATCAAGAAAGGCTTGTACATTGCAACACCCTTGCTGCAACGTTCCGGTCCAAATAGGGCTATCAATTAGACTGGATTTGGTCCAATATCGGTCCATTTACAAATGGATTGGACTAAATCCAGTCCAAATCCATACAAGCCAAGTCCAATCCAATCCAAATAAAATGCAAATGGACCATATTGGGTCCAATCTAATCCAAATTGAATCAAACACCAAATAACATGAGAAATCCAGAAATATATATAAAAGAACTGCAACAGCTGTTGCAATCCAATCCAGTTCAATTAAAATGCAAATAGATCGGATTGGGTCCAATCCAATCCAAAGTGAATGAATACAAATTCTTTTGTAAAAGCGCTTTCATAAAAGTACTTTGATAAAAGTATTTTCGTTAAAGTGCTTTCACAAAAGTGCTTTTGTAAAAGTACTTTCGCAAAAGTTTTTTTATAAAATTACTTTCGTAAAAGTGTTTTCATAAAAGTGCTTTCGTAAAATTACTTTTATAGAAGTGCTTCCATAAAAGTTCTTTCGTGTAAAAGTACTTTTATAAAATTGCTTTCGTAAAAGTACTTTCACAAAAGTATTTTTGTAAAAGTGCTTTCATAAAGGTGCTTTCATAAAAATGTTTTTATGTTGGCTTCAAGTTTGGTCGGTTTCAAATTGGAAAAGTGTTTGGCCTCATGATCGAATTATTAAGAATTTGGTTTAGGTTCAATTCAGAGTGATAAGAATATGGGCCAATTTATTTTGGTTTGGCCTAATCCAATAATTATAACAGACCATTGACAATCCCTAGGTCCAAATCAGGTATACTTTCAGGTAGTAAGTCCATAATTGATTAAATTGCATTGATATATTAATTCTTTATATTTTGAAAAGTAAAAGTTGATTTATCATGAGCATGTGGGGTACCTAACACCTTTCTGTAACTTGATAATATAAAGCACTTGACCGAAAATTTTGAAGGGGTGTGCCATAACTCTATGAAATCTTCAACATTTGAGATTCATGTGTCTCTCCAAATCTTTAAATCTTGGGCCATCTTGGCCACTATTAGCCCATTCTGAATCTCCTACCCATAGATTGTTTTCACATCTTGTCATGGTCTTAAATTTTAAAGTGCTTTGTTTGAGGTATTATATCAGTCTTAAGGGTTTTGGTATATTTGTCAAACACACAACATTTGGTATCAAAGCCTACCACCATGTCTCGAGTTTAAATCCCAGAAAGAGCTTTTGGTATATTGGTCAATTCACAACATTTGGTATGGAAGTGTGGTGGCATGTTATGGTCCTAAGTGTTTCATTAGTCTTAAGGATTTTGGAATACTGGTCAAGCACACAATACATCCTTACCCACAAGACACTACTGATGCGTGTTGACAAGGGAGATAATACCAATTAGGGGTGAGCATGGTTAAAAGCTTAGCTGAATAAACTTGATTTTTAAAAAAAAAACTGAACTTGTAAAATATAAAACCAAACCAAATCTGTATTACTGAAAAACAAAAAAAAAAAAAATCAATTTCAAAATTTTTTATTCGGTTTTCAGTTGTTTCGATTATATATATAACCATACCAAACACACTGAAATCGAATTCTTCGATTCAGATTTTTCAATTTTAAACAGACAAAGCTCACCCCTATTCCCAATGCACACACCTGTGTAATGTGGGAATTTGTGGGTAAGAGATCCTAGCTCCTATTTCCCTCTCTGCCAACACACTTCTCCAACCAACGAGCCATTATGGTTAAACTAATCATTTAATAGATTTCTATCGTTAATGTATTGAAATGGGAATTTCTTATTGAATCGAAAATGGATATACCCGTCTGAATTCGCTCTAATCCAACTGGACAAGTACCTCAATATAATTTTCAGCAGGTGAGAGGTGATGAACATCAAGAGAGATTACACATATCCTATGACCAATACTTTCTTACTACTACCCAATAGAAAAAAAAAGGGCACACATCAGAAATTCAGAATTAGAATTAAAACGCATATTATGAATCTGTTTTTAATTTAAAAATAATAATAAATGGGGGATAATTAATTTGTGTCGTATTTTATGGGTGGTTGCACCAGATGTGGGCTTTAAGATACAGAATTTTTTTGGGCCTGAAACCAAAGTTTAAAATTTTGATATAATACACTCCATATTGGGTGTACCATATTGTATTAAGGGCTTCACAATATACCCCTACAGGGGATAGACCATCCTTAGACCGACCTCTCTGAAACAATTTCAAAGAAAAAAAAGATGGATGAGTCGGGCATATCGGCCTGTATCAATATTTTAAACCTTACCTGAAATCTTTCTTGATTTGGAGAAAGAGAGAAAGAATCTGCATTCTTTTTATTTTTCCACGAATGAAGTAAGTAATGATCGACAAATGAAGACACAAAGACCATGACGAAGTCTCGTATCGATCCCACTTTATTTAAGCTTTATGGTAGAGCTGTTGAGGTATGTATGCTCATCATCATCTCAGCAGCAGTGCAAGCATAATAGAGTCTCACAACTCTTGCCTGGGCCTACGTCACAACACCACTGGAGTGGGCAGTGCAAGTCGCACACTGAAATGGAAGAAATTACTGACAAGTTAATTAATAAAAGAAGCTTTGGTTGAACTGCTTTCTTTGGAGAAGTTAATAAAAGAAGCTTCAATAGAAAGCCGGTTTTTCCTGGCTGAACAACAGCAAAACTACTTAGGCTATCTGAATGGGGCCTATCCTGCAAAGCCAAAAGCTGCTACAGGAAAGCCCTTCTAAACAGGCATTAATGGAGTGAGGACTTTCATGCAGTGGCTTGTGGCTTTGTAAGGTGGCCCTATACAGATAGGGGTGCAAATGGATCGGATCATGATCCGATTTAATTTGAAGTCCGATCTTATATTCTTCGATTCGGATTATCTCTCTATACGATCTGAGAAAATCTGATCTGATCTATATATTATTTATTTATTGATTGATGTAGCTATACCCTGATTCAAATCTGATCCGATCCATTTGCTTCCTTATACACAGAAAGCCTAGAACCTATATTAGTTAAAAACTCGAAAAACCAGAATATACTTTAGTAAAACTAATTTATCAACATTCCGATAAAATTAATTTCAGTAGCTTCTACAACACAACTCATTCAAAGCTGAAGCCCTACAAAGGACTGTAAATTTATTTGGTGCCCCAAAAATGTTGAAAGAATGGAGAGAAAATAAAAAAGTTGCCAATAAGGCCTCAAATTGTGCACTTGGACCAAAAAAAATTGTGTAATTGGAAATTGGATCTTACCCTTATCTTTTTGTTCAAACTTGAGGCTGTTGCCATCAACAAGAACTGGGAGGCGTCCGGCTACAGACTGAAGTTGCATAGAAGAAATATAGAGAAAGAGGAACATGCAAATGAGAATTTTGAAGCAGCCCATTGTGCTGAAGTTTTAAAGATGGAAGAGTTGGACGATTTCAATGGTGTGAATGTGTGATTTGGAGTTTTTCAGAATTGAGAGTGTTTTCTATATCTTAAATGAGGTGATGATTTAAACAATTTTAGCATGGATGAAGTGTATCTTTCTTTTCTTCCAGCAAAAGACAGTGTTTAATGAAAATTAATGACAGAGGGATGTCTAGAATTCAATTCCCCTAAACGGCCTAACCTTTTTAAGCCTTTAATTTGTATCAGTGTCTAACACAACTTTCATAATTGGATTGGGTTGGGCCAATAAATATACATGACAAAAACCTGCATTAATTAGATATTAATTAATCTGTTATAGGCTTTTTATAATAAATTCAGGACAAAACCTGTAAAAGTTGACCAAAATTGTCAAAATTGTCTACAGCATGTCTGTCCATACTGGTTAATGGCCGTCCTGGTCCTACTTTTCATCTTTTCGGGGTCTCGGATGGTTTTTGAACCGCAGTTGATCCGGACGGTTGGACCACTCGGATGGTTTCAGTCAATGGCTCATTGACGTGGGCGGTCGAACCATCGATCCGTTTGACCCATTCAATAGTTTTTGGCCGTTTTTTATTTTAATTATTATTTTTTAACTTTTTGTCAAAACAGGTCATCCGTTCGAACCGAACGGTTGAATCATCAACCCGGAAATTAGTAGCTAGAATGGTTCTGATTTCAGGTCAATTTTTTAAAACACTGTTTTGTGCACAAAGGTTCTCTCAACTGTTTATTTTCCACTTGGATAATGGTTAACAGAACTGGAATTAAGGTGACTCATTAAATTGTTTTTCGTTTTTTTTTTGCAAATAAGTTAATTTTTGGTAAATGTTGTACAATAACTTTTATACCCCTTCTCAAACAAAGAAATAGAGGGTAATTTTAGTATGTGTTTGGTTTCGCTTACGTTTTTTCATTCAACGTTTGTACTTTATTTGCTTGCAAAACTAAGAAATGTAATAATTACAACCATTTATGACAACTAGCTGCCACTAGGCTCCACATCAGCATAACACTGAAAAAATGCCAAACCGTTTGTGGAAGCTTTAAAAAATAACTTCCACAAACGGTAGGCGTGCACAAAAACCGCAGTCCACTTTTGTCGTTCTCGATGCGTACGGAAGAGCAAGAGAGGGGAATTGCTGAAGTGGCACCTATGTGGTAGCATTTATTGAATAAATGCTCACAGAACCAAACACCCTGTTAGTCGAAAAAACTTTTACTCTTCATCCACACTTTTATATATAGTATAGATTTACCAAGTAAATGTATCTTGTGGGATCATTTTTTACCACTTCAATTTTTTTTTGTTTACCCTCCACTTGGGAAACTCAATTTACTCAAGTCTGAGAAAAGTATCACTTACCCAAGTAAGTAATATCTAGGAAAATCCATTTTGCCATAAATCTCACATGTTTCTGAAATAAGAATATAGATAAATTAGTCAACCAAAATCCCATTGACCAACTCCCCCTCCCCTTTCAAAATATCAAAAAGTGGAAGGAAGATGAAACTTTTGTCACAGGCTGGTTGGGGTCCATTCTTATTAAATCGACCCTTCAAGCCATCCTTACTTATCTATTTGTAATAAATTTGATGAAATTTGTAGGGATTTTTTTTGTGGGAGCATAATACTGAGAAAGGAAATCCCACCCAATCTCCTGTTGTAAGATGTTGACCCTCTAACCAACTTAGATATTACGGAGATTTCTAATGGTCAAGAGGGCTCTTTGGGTGAAGAAAATAGTTGAAGCTAAAGTATTTAGGAGTCCACTATTTGTAGTAGTAGTAAAGAGACTAACAATGTTACTACCATATGGTCTGGGATAGTAAGTTGTAGAGAGATTCGACAGGGAGCTCTTTATTGCTTAACTAGTAGTGCCCCGTGCGATGTACGGGAAAAGCCACTATCCAATACGATGATGGAAGGGATTAAAATTGAAGCCAAAGAGTAAATTAATATTGTTTTTATTAGGAGAAATTGAAGCAAAAGGAGCCTTGTGACATTTTCAATTGGGTTGTAGTGGTCCAAGTACAATCCAAGTATTATTTTTTGGTCAGATGAGCTTTGTTAATTGTTATTAATTATTAATAAAATTAAAATTTTATTAATATTTTAAAACTTATTAAATTTTAAGATTTGAATTTATATTTATTTTTAAATTTATATTTTATTAATGCAGTTATTCTTAATCAAATTTATTTGAAATAATTAAGAGTAATTTAAATTTACACATATTATAATTAATTAGAGTTGTTATAATATTATTAAGTAAATTTTGTTAATGCAATATGTGCTAAAGTTTTGTTACTTAATTTTGAATTTTTATTAATGAATTTGTAAATTACTAATTATAATAAAATTATTTGGCACTTGAAAAGGACATGGTTTAACTCACACCCCGTTGTATAGCCTCATGAAGCTAAAAAGGGAAAAAAGAAAAAAAGAAAGAAACTCACACCCATACACCATATGGATAATTATGTATAATAAATTAAGTTACTACATTTAATTAAGTTATTAAGTAATGTTTCTTTTCTTAACAAAAAATTAGTTTTGAAAGTTTCATTCACATGAAAATGGCTATTGAGTTCAACACTTCTAGGTGTAGATACAACAAACAAAAACAAGATTTTACTTGACAAAAATCTCATCTCTTCCCTCCACCACCACCATTCTTTGGACGTTTTGAGTCTTAGCCATCAACTTAGCCTTCCTCTCATCCTTGATTTGTCTTCGTCACATAGTGCAAATATATAAAAATAGTACTATTTGGCATTCATTATCAATAAAAATAAACATAATATGAAACAAAAATAAAATTTATCATCAAAGAAATTTAATTATAACATTGAAGTCCAATAAAAACATATTTGCATGATAAAAACATGTACAATTTCAAAAAAAAAAAAAAGTTTCTATGACTTACTTGTCGATGATGGCACAAAGCTTAAGGTAGACAAAAAACTATATAATAGAAAAAAAGCAAAAAAAAACGTAAAAATATATATTTAATGGTCATTAATGTATAAATGCATGTTATGCACATTTGTTGAAAATTTTGTGTATTATTGTATATTTTATTGCAAGTATAAATTTTTTTGTCAAAATATCTATGATATTCAGCAAATTCTACATTAATTATAAACTTAGCATTTTTCAACAAATTCTATCCAAATGTTTATGATAAGTACCATTAATCTTAAGTAAATATCAGTAATTTTCATTATTTATTAATTCTAAATTATTTCTTTAAGCATTGACTAATAATTATTTTTGTAATTAACATTAATGATGAGTAAATATATAATTAATGATATTTATTTGAGTAATAATTTCAGTAATGATATCAATAAATAAATAAATTTATCTGAATAAATTAATTTTCAAAAATATGTGTATTTATAAATAATTAATTACTAAAAATATCAAAATAAATTGATATTTTAATTATTTTAATTTTTTATCAACAGTATAATTTCATTAGAAATATTAAGAATTAAAAGATAGTGAGAGGTAAACTATTTTAACTCTCTACAAACAAAAACACTATTACAGTTGAGCACAAAACAATTGGTTCCTCCCCACCCCTTGTTTTACTAAAACATCAGCAAAACCATTTGCTACCCTTTTAACCCAACTGAATTGTACTTCCATATCTTGAATCATCCACTTGAAAATCTTTTTTTCATTATTAAACATCCAGAATCCTTTATCATCCTTTTGCAGCCAATCCAAAACCAGCTTTGAATCACCTTCTACAATCAGCTTTCTGGCATTCAAATCTTTTGCCTTTTGCAGACCTTCCATAACTGCCATAACCTCGTCCTCTTTTCTTTTGGAAGTTTCCGCCCTTGTTACGATAGTGAAATGGGAGGCAGGGTGACATGGCCAGAGGCTAAGAGGCCGATGATGAGGCAAAATGAGGGACCTAGGTAGGGTGAAAGCAAACCTGTACTGAACTGGATATGTTGTATTTATTTTTCATTATTTAAAAATTAAATTTAAATTCAATTCAAATTAATAACTTTTACTTTTATTAAATGTTAATTTTTTAATAAATTGTTGTTGATGCATAATTTAAGTTATTATATTATGCTAAGTTTATTATTGTTTAAAATTTTTAATAATGCTAGAATTTTTATTATAAATTAAGTATAATATTATTGTAATTAATTTTAACAATTTTTATTGTTAAAATTAAAAAATAGTAACTTATTTTGAATTTTCTATTATGTTAATCATTTTTAAATTGAAATTAAATTTTATTAATTTATAATTATAAAATTATTATAATTAATTAATAAATTTTATAATGGAAACATGAAAAGATTATTTATAATTATAATAATATTTTTAACTAATTATTTAAATTTTATTACTTTAGTTTTATTATTTGTTTTATTATATTATTTATTTTTCTCTTATTAGTATTTTAAATATTTTTTACTCATCGTATTTCAATGTTTAAGTTTTAACTTAATTTTTTTTAGGTTTGGACTTAAATATTAATATTTTAATACATTGATGAAAAATTAAATGCATGTATAATTAGAAGGTAGAGAGAGAGAGATATAGGAGTGGAAAAGAGGTGTTAGAATTGGATTGTTCATTGTGAGATAGATTAAGAGATGTTTTAGGAGGAAATTTTAGGTGGGAGAGGTAGTTTAGGAGAAATGTTAAGAGATGAGATTATTTAGGTTATTGGGAACGTGTAAAAGAAAATGATATATATATAGATATATATATCAAGGCTTCACTCGTTTTACATTATTCAGATAAGGCATTTTTCCAGACAAGTGATTCTTGGGAAAATGTTACCGAGATAATCACAAATGCATTGTTTGACTTGACCAAGGATTATCCAGATAATGCACGAGAGACAAGGTGACTAACATTTTCGATGGATGAATAATTCCAAAAGAGGTAACCAATACTCTTCGGGAAAAAAAATTACCATGGGCCTCATTATAATAGTGGATAAACACGGGATTATTGTATTTCCATGAGACCCACCTATATATATGTGCATTTATGTATATATATATATATGTATGTATGTATGTATGTATGTATGTATGTATGTATGTATGTATGTATGTATGTATGTATGTATGTATGTATGTATGTATGTATGTATGTATGTATGTATGTATGTATGTATGAATGAATATGTATAATCGGACCCGGCTCAAGTAGGGACAAGATCAGGCTGGGCTCAGGATACCTAAGAGTTAGGCTCAGCCAAACCCAAAAATAAAAAGCCCAAATTCTTAGTCCTGAACCCAAAGCCTATATAAAATGTATGGTGAGATCGATTAGGGCTCAGGGGGCCCGCCCAATTTGCGCCCCTACTTGTCAAAGTCCTCCATACATTTGCAATGATCTCTTTCTGGGGTCATTAAAATCAATATGGATGCCGCTGTTACTCTTTCTAAAACAGAATATTCTTGTATCAGACTTACAAACCCTGAATGATAAATGAAATTGCCTACAGGTTATTTTCTGAAAAAGAAAATATCGAAATGAGCCAATCATTTAATAACACTTAAAAAAGATATTAATGGAGATACAATATTCTCTATCAATGTTTCAAAACTCCGACCAGAACAGATTGGATGGTCGATGGTCCAAAAATTCCTAGCCTCTGTCTAAAGTTGTGAGTTGGGTTGGTCCAGTCTCAAGTTAAGTTCGCCTAATTTGCACTCATATGGACCATCAACCACTAATAACATAGAAAAACAATTTTCTTGTCATTTGCTTTATTTTTTATTCTTTTTTCATCATAATAACTCTTATATATCACACCTATATTTGTTTAATATGATAAATACATAATATTATAGATGAACCCATTTTTTATACTTTCAATAATTATTTGTCTTTTTTAAAATTTCTGTTATTTAATTATGACATCATGGATTGTCCCATTTGACTTAAAAGGATGAACGATTGACCCATTGCTTATTTTGTATTTCATTTTCATCATTAATAAAGTTACTTCTTATTTGTCATACTTATTTTTATTTAATATAATATCTATATAATATTAGGCATATGCCTAAAAATTTTCACAGATTTTGTAATTTTTATATTTTTATTTATTTTTAAATTTTATTATTTAACTATGAGACCATTGGTTGGCCCATTTTGAAGCAAATAGATGAACTACATACTCCCACCTGAATAGGACACTTTAGCTTTCATGTTAGTCTTGAACATAGGTTTTATATTAGTAAAATTATTGAATATAAGATTTAATTATTAGGGTTTATTGGAGAGAAACGAAAACAACTGAAATAAAGGATTTAAAGAAAGACAATTAGAGTTAACACCTTAATAAAAAGGGAATTGGATGAAGTGAAAAGTAATAGTACTTCAAAAGTTTAAATTACATTTTCTGCTGTCAAAGTCGGAGATGGACCAAATTCAAAAGTTTGGGTGTTTTAATTAAAAAAAAAAGCTCTACATAGCTCATTTATTTAATATTGCTTAAATATAGGATTTAATGAGGGAATGGGAATTAATACATTAAATATAGGGCTTAATGAGAGAGAATAGGGTGAATTTAATAAAAATAGTAGTTCAAAAATACGAGTATTTTAGTTAAAACAAAAGGCCCCATGAAACCAAAAAAATATCATCATGATATGACTCTTAAATTGCCTTTCAATACTCTGTTTCTGATACATTGAATTTTGGTCTGCAGTCAAACAGTCTTTGAGCTGATTCTTAAGTCAGGGAAAACATTTGTTTTCTTCAAATTTCTTTTGGATTAAGATGGATAATCCCCAAATATGTAACAATATCAGTGACTTTTAATAGTTACAATAAATAAATTCAAAATTCCATGCTGATAAACGACTTTCATTGGTAACTCCCTGAAGTTGGTCCTCCCAATAGACTTCACCTGCATTTTAACCAAATCCTGTAAGAAAGTCAGATGGTTATAGGGGTAACTTATTGTAATTATTTACTAACAAGATTAGTAACAGTAAAATTGTGGATGAAAAACTCCACATGACTAATTGACAAATTGAACATAACTCACCCATGTATTGCATTGTGAATCTTAAAATCATAATTATACAAGAACAGAATCACAAATTTATGCTTCAGAAAGATCTACATTCTCATTCATGGGGGGTGTTGCTTCACGAGATGAATCCTGAACTTCCCCAGCATCAGATGGTTGGGATTCATGTTTTGCTGCTGCCTGTAGGACCCGATCTTGAACAGCTGATGATGAAGGTGATGTTGGCAGGCCAATGCGATTTGGTTCTAATTTGCCAGTAGCCCATGAAAATGCCTGAACACCTAGTCTAACAGGAGCGAGCAAGAGTCTGGAAGACCACAGTCAAAACAATAAAAAACAGGACTAATCAACATGTCATCATCACCAGGCAATCTTGCAAATGTGGTTATAGATGTGAAAAACAGTTATCAGATATGACTCAAACACAATCAGATCCAAGATTTTATGTTGTCCAGAGAACATCCTCAGTTTTCCCCACTTTAAATTAATGAAATTGAGAAAAATAAAACAAGCAACAAATATGACAAAAATATATCATCAACCAAAAGAAAATAACAATAAAACAGAAATGAAAAAACTATCACTCTAGTCAGTATATTAAAAACATACACGTAGAAATTCACTGCCTCCAAGAAAGTATGAAATTGTATACAACTGGGCATAGTAGAAAACCATAGAATATAAATATGGCATGATGAAACCAAAGAAGAGAGTCTAAATTTGGTTATTTTCTTGGTATGACATAGAGAGAAAATAATGATGGACATATAATACTTGGACTCAGTTGTTGTAGCAGTACAAAGCTCACACCCATTTATCCTCACCATTCAGTGCCTCGGTACCTCCCTAACCCCCAAAATATTTAGACACCATTCATAACATTCCAACCCAGATTCAAAGATGGCAATGTGTCTGTATGACTACTTAGATGAAATATTAGAATGTTATAGGTACATGTAATTCAACAACCACATGTATATTTGCTAATCTTTTTTATCTGAGATTTAATCAATTAACTAGATAGGTAAAAGTCATACCCGACGATTTCTATATATTATCAATAGAATATGACTTCCCAGAGATCTCAAAAATTTCCTATAGAATAAACGTCCCTTTCAGAGAAAAGGTTTTCAGCACCATTTCTCATATAGTAATGAACAACTTTTCTTAAACGCAGGTAAATTCTCTTCAGACATCAAGTGGCCACTTAGGTGTGTCCAGTTGGTATGATTTCTATGTAATACCCATCAAGGTACATGTACATAATTGATTAAACCATGGGCTGTTTCTATAGTAAAGATGTAGGTAGAGATAATAAACATCATAACCAATTAAGTGCTCACAATCAATAAAGAAAAAATACATAAATAAATAAATACCAGCCCACTAATAAAAATGAGACAGATTAGCATCATGATAAAAATACAAAAACTCCTAAAATCAGAATGGTAGATGGGTCAGATCCTGAATTCAATCAGATTAATTTTTTTCTGCCTTTTTGATAAGCTATATCCAAACATATAAATTGAAACAAGAAAAAAGGGGAGCAAACCATCCCAGCTAAGGATGTCATGTTCCTGAATATAAGACACCAGTACAACATTTGCATATTATGGTATTATACATCAGATGACTCCTGACGTATTACTGCCCGCTTCCCAGTGATTACAAAAGGATGAGAACATAAACCCCTGGAATTGAACAAGAATGGAGGACCAAAAGAATATAATTCTTTGTTCTTGCTAACAGCCTTTCTACTGATAATATGTAGTTTTTGTTTCTATAATTTATTAGCAGCAAAGATATATTTTGCCATTTTGATTTTGTACAATTAGCAATACTGCAAGCCCCAGAAGAAATATATATGAATTTGGTACCTTCACTAACATAAGTGAATGAATGAATATCAGGTGTGATGCAACTCCCTAAGAGTGATTCATTTATGCAGGCATGAAAGCACAGAAAGAATCCATGGAGAAATCTTTTCTCTCTCGATTTCTTACCCAGTGGAAATTTTGTAGGTTCTGGTAATTCCTAATTTTGGTCAACTCGAGTCTTTTGATAGTTATCTTATAATTTGTTAGTATCTCAGAGTAGGGTTAGTCATTGGATCAATTTAATTTATAGTCATTCTTTAGAATTTTGAAGAGTTTAAGATGGAACCATCCAACTTTTTATTTAAGCCTGTTGAGTTGGGCCTAGTTTTTTATTCTTATTTTAAGCTATTTATTTAGGAAGTTGTTGGGCTTTAGGCCCATTAGTTTATGTTTTTAAGTTGTGACTGTTCAGCTACATTAGTAGCCACCCTACTAAGGGCATCCTTGTAAAATCTCATCCTTCAAGTTAAGTATAAATATAATGAGGGGTTGGCGGCTAGGATTAATTCAAGAATCCTGGTTGACTTCCTACTCTTTTCTCCCTCTCTTTTCTTCTCTACTACTGAAATCTTTATCTTCCTCCCCTTTTCCTTTCACAAGAAATTCAACTAAATCTACAATCAGTGATTTCTACTTGGTATCAGAGCAGGCCGAAGGTTCCTTGAGTTGTTTCCTCTTGTAGCCCTAGATCGGCTGACTGCATGGTGATTTAAGAGGCTAATCGAACCTCTCAAGTAAGCCCAGTTGTTGGATTTTTTGGTGGATCTGTGTGCCCTGTAGATGGTCTAGGGTTTCTCATCAAAATCAGGAAAAACTAGAGAAAGGGGAAGAGTCCTATTTCTGTTGGACTCTTCAATTTTGACCTAGGAAGTGGCGCCCTAATTTTTTAGGGTTTCTTGGAGTTTTCTATAAGGGGTGGCTCAAGTCCTGCCTGATTTGGAGGCTTCTAGAGAGAGCGGCTGCCTCTTCTCTCTCTTCTCCCGTCCCACAGAAAAGGAATCTTTTGTGGGAAGACAGTCTAGGACAGCAGAAAGGTGTTGTTGGTTCCAGAAATGTTTCGTTTGATCTTGTTACATATTTCAGTTATTTTCTTTACATTTTTTGAGAAGCATGGAGGGTCACGGAGTTGAAAATAAGCCCGGTAGTGAAATGGGACCAGTGGGAGGAGGTGTTGGAGATCTTTTCGGGACTAGGACCATTACTACAGTTAGGTTGGATGGTGCAAATTACTTAGAATGGTCACAATTTGCAAAGATGGCCATTGGTGCTCGTAGGAAATTAGGGTATATCACTGGTGAGGAAGTGAAACCCGAAACTAGCAACTCCCGGTGGGTACAGGAGAATTATATGGTGATGACTTGGTCGTGTAATTCCATGTTGCCCCATATAGGTAAAAATTTTTTATGGGCAAATACAACTAAGGAAATATGGGATGGGGTTGCAGAAACCTATTCACAGAGGGAGAATGTTGCTAGGCCTTATCAATTGAGAAATCAGATTATTTCTACAAAGTAGGGAGATAGACCTGTTGTAGCCTATTTTTCAGCCCTTAAAACCCTGTGGCAGGAGATTGACCATTTAGAGACATTTGCTTGGGAAACCACCAAGGATGCAACTAACTACCTATCAGAAACATCTAGAGAAGTATAGGGTGTTTGAATTTCTTGTTGGCCTTAATCCTGAGTATGAGATTGCAAGACAACATCTTCTTTCCAGGGACAGTGTTACCCTCTCCTAGGCATATGCCTTTATGTCAGGGGAGGAGAGCAGGAGAGATGTGATGATGAAAAATCCTGTCTCTAATCAGTCTGCCATGGTGAGTACTGTGAAACCTAAACAAAGTGGAGATCGGGGTGGCAGTGAAATCAAGAAGGAAGATAAAAGAGATTTGATCTGTGACTACTATAAGAAGCCTAAACACACAAGAGATACTTGCTGGAAGCTTCACCCACATCTTGTGCCAACTAGACTGAAAAATAAGAAGGGAAATGTACACATGGCAGTTACTGGTGACATTCCGGCCCCTCCTACTACAGCTACTCTAGAGTCTGTTGTAGCTACTGCAGTAAGGGCCGAACTTGAGAGGTATGGGCAACTTTTGAACCAGCGGGATACAGCCAATTCCAGTTCAGCAGCAAGCGGACAACAAGGTACAGGTGGCACTGGTGAAGTCCACTATACTGCCTTTGCTCACACAGGTAGTTCACACGTCACTGCAAATTATGTTTCTACTTCAGGTAAGGAGGGACCTCCTTGGATTATAGATTCTGGAGCCTCAGAGCACATGACCCATAGGTCTACTATTTTTTCTTCTTACCAGCTCTGTTCTGGCAGAGATAGGGTCTCCACAACTGATGGATCCCATGTTCCTATTGCTGGGAAGGGATCTGTCAAGATTAGTGATTCTATTTCTCTACCCTCAGTCCTTCATGTTCCTAGATTGAGCACTAATTTGTTATCTGTTAGTAGTTTGATTAAGAACCTGAACTGCTCAGTAATTTTTTCTCCTGGTCATTGTATTTTGCAGGATCTGGATTCAAAGAGGACGATTGGGAGTGGTCGTGAAGTGAATGGGATCTACCTCCTAGATGTTCTTCCTCCTCATCAGAGTCATCATGTCAGTAGGGATAGTGAGTTAAGGTCTGTGGGTCAAATTATGCTTTGGCATATTCGTTTGGGCCATTTACCTTTTTCTTCTTTGAGTCTTTTGTTTCCAAAACTTTTTGAGTCTGTTAGTTTGTTGAGTCTGGAGTGTGAAGGTTGTCGACTTGGAAAGCATTGTAGGCATTCATTTAAACCTAGTAATAAAAGGTGTTCTTCTTCTTTTGATGTTATTCATTCGGATGTGTGGGAACCTTTCCATGTTCCTTCTATGGAAAGCTATCGATATTTTCTCTTATTTGTGGATGATTTCTCACGATACTCTTGGATTTACCTTATGAGATCCCACAATGAAGTACCATCCTTGGTGAGGCAATTTCATCAGATGGTGCTAACACAGTTTGGAACAAGAATAAAGGTGTTCAGATCAGACAATGCCAGGGAATATTTTGAAAAACACCTTGCTTCATATCTGTTAGAATATGGTGTTGTCCATCAAAGCAGTTGTCCTTACAGTCCACAGCAGAATGGTGTTGCAGAAAGGAAGAACAGACACATTGTTGAAATTGCAAGAAGCATGATGAGCACATCTATAGTTCCAGTTCGGTTTTGGGGTGATGCAGTTCTCACAGCAGTATATCTAATTAACAGGGTGCCCTCTCGTATACTTGGATTCAACACCCCATTCAGTCTCCTTTTTCCTGAGGGGGAGATGTTTCATATTCCTCTCAGGGTGTTTGGGTGTGTCTGCTTTGCACATGTCCTTGGTCCTCACTACTCAAAGCTTGATCCCAAGGCAAAGAAGTGTGTCTTCCTTGGATATGCAGAAAATCAGAAAGGGTATTGTTGTTATGATCCAGTCTCTAGGAGCCGGTATGTTACCATGGATGTCACTTTTTTTGAATCCACATACATCTTTTCCAAGAATCCTTCTCAGGGGGAGTGCTTTGGGGAAGTGAGTCAGCAGTCTATTCCTCTCCCAATTCCAATCCCTGTGTCTACTCTTGTGCTTGACCATCCTGTGTCTACTCCTGTGCTTGACCATCTTGTGTCACCTACCTTACCACCTCCTTTGCATCTTGCTTCTCAGCATTACTTACGACAGAGACTTCACAAGGAGGTTGATTCCACTACAGTAGAACTCACATCACTTCCTGTCGATTCCTTGGAGACTCCAGATTCGGTTGACATGGATTCAGGTATTCCACTTGGTCCCGCTACTGTTTTAGTTCCCATTGATTCTACTAACCCTGTTACAGATACCTTGATCTTCCTATTGCTCTCAAAAAAGGGAAGAGAAAGTGTACTGCTCATTGTATTTCACAATACTTATCCTACAATGGACTTTCTCCTTCCTACCGTGTTTTTCTTTCCTCCCTTGACTTAGTGTCTATACCCAAGGGTGTCAGTGAGGCTCTCTCCAAACCTGAGTGGAAGACAGCTATGCAGGAAGAGATGGCAGCTTTGATTAAGAATCAGACATGGGACATTGTGGATCTACCAGAAGGCAAGGAGACAGTTGGATGCAGATGGGTTTACATGGTAAAATATAAGGCAGATGGAAGTATAGAAAGGTACAAGGAAAGACTTGTTGCAAAAGGGTACACACAGACCTATGGTGTTGATTACTTAGAGACCTTTGCACCAGTTGCAAAGATGACCTTTGTTCGGATACTTCTTTCTCTTGCTGCCTCAAACTCTTGGCCCTTGTTTCAACTTGATGTGAAGAATGCTTTCCTAAATGGGGATCTGCAAGAGGAAGTGTATATGAATCTTCCTGCTAGCTTTTACAGTGATACTGAAAAGGGAAAGGTATGCAGGCTTAAGAAGTCACTTTATGGCTTGAAACAATCTCCCAGAGCATGGTTTAACAGATTCAGAAAGGCCTTGATTGCTTTTGGATACACTCAGACTCAATCCGATCATACCTTGTTTGTGAAGAGAAGGGGATCTTTGGTGTCATTCCTAATTGTTTATGTGGATGATATTGTTGTCACGGGGAATGACCTAAGTGATATTGATTGTCTAAAAAGGAATCTACATAAAGAATTTAAAATTAAAGATCTTGGAGAACTGAGATACTTCCTAGGCATTGAAGTTGCAAGATCAAAACATGGAATTTTTATCTCTCAAAGGAAGTATGTCTTGGATCCTCTTCAAGAGACAGGGAAGCTTGGAACAAAGGCAATCAGTACCCCTATTGATCAAAACCATAGAATCAATGCATCAGAAGGTGAACCAGTAAAGGACATTGGGAGATATCAGAGACTTGTGGGTCAGTTGCTATACTTGTGTATGACAAGACCAGACATTTCCTATGCAGTAAGTGTGGTAAGTCAATACATGCATGCTCCACGAGTCCAGCATTGGGAGGCAGTTGACAGGATTCTTGCTTATCTGAAGGGACACCCGGGCAGAGGCATATTGTTTACTGATCATGGACAGTTGAAACTAGAGGCTTATACAGATGCAAATTGGGCAGGATGCCTTGATGACAGGAGATCAACTTTAGGAGTGTGCACCCTTGTCGGGGGTAACCTTGTCTCTTGAAAGAGTAAGAAACAAACAGTGGTGGCAAGATCAAGTGCTAAAGTTGAATACAGGGCCATGGCACATGGAGTTTCAGAACTTCTCTGGATCCGTTCCCTATTAGAAGAAATTAGTGTACAGGCGGAAGAACCTATGATGTTATACTGTGATAACCAGGCAGCAACTAACATTGCCCATAACCCAGTCCAGCATGACCGAACTAAGCACATTGAAGTGGATAGACATTTTATCAGAGAAAGAGTAACTTCTGGAAAAGTTTGTCTTCCATACATTGCTTCTGATCTACAGCTCGCGGATGTTCTCACAAAAGGTGTTGCATAGAACAAGCTGGAGCATGATCTACGCAAGTTGGGAATGTATGAAATTTACTCCCAACTTCAGGGGGAGTGTTGAGTTGGGCCTAGTTGTTTTTTATTCTTATTTTAAGCTATTTATTTAGGAAGTTGTTGGGCTTTAGGCCCATTAGTTTATGTTTTTAAGTTGTGACTGTTCAGCTACATTAGTAGCCGCCCTACTAAGGGCATCCTTGTAATATCTCATCCTTTAAGTTAAGTATAAATATAATGAGGGATTGGCGGCTAGGGTTAATTCAAGAATCCTGGTTGACTTCCTACTCTTTTCTCCCTCTCTTTTTTTCTCTACTACTGAAATCTTTGATCTTCCTCCTCTTTTCCTTTCACAAGAAATTCAACTAAATCTACAATCAGTGATTTCTACTAAGCCAATTTTTTGAGGATAAAAATTTTCTGTTTTACATGATTTTAGTGTCATTAGATGGGTAATGGAGTTAGCTTTCCACCAAGACCAATATCTTGTAAATCCAACATGTTTTGAGGGAGTTATTGACATTTTAGTGATGTGACAAGATTTGGATCTTCGTATTTCTTAGGTTAATTTTGGAGTTTCTTTTGGTTTGTTTAGATGTACTAGGATTAGCAGTATCATTCGATTTTTTTAGGGAGAGTCCTTTGGGTACCTCTATGGATTTGCCTTAGTTTGAAGCAGTTAGAAGTTGTTTTGGGTCAGTTTTTGGGTCTACGTTAGTTTCTAAGAAAAAAATTCAAACCCTTATATTGAGTATAAAATATAAATAGAGCCAATGTAATTGGAATTATAGAGTTGAATGAATAGAATGAAAGTTAAGTTGTTTGCATTTAGAGTTTGATCTTCTTTCTCCCTCTTTTTCTCTCTCTTTGTATCTAACTACAAGAGTGCAGCCTTTCTTTTCCACGTTCTTTATTTCAAATATAAATCTCTTCCTCCCATAATTCAGACCCTTAATTCCCCTTCTCTACACTATGTTCATGACAACGGGAATTTTCTGCTTCCAATCCTACATCATTTTTAGGAAACTTTATGGTGACTCAAGACTCTTATCTCTCTCTATTTGCTTGTTGAAAGATGCTTTTGGTGGTGATTTGAAGCAAAACCTTGGAACAATCTTAGTACATTGGATTGTTTTCCATCACATGAGTAGGTAACTGAATCAAATTTGCAATTTTCTACTAATATGCTATCAAGCCATAGAGAGAGAATTCACTCTTGAAAACTGTCCTTCATGGAAACCTCCAATTTTTTTATTCCAGTTTCTCTCCTAAATTAACCTCTCCTTGAATTACTTCCATCCAAAGATTCCTTTGGAGTAGGTATCTGAATCAAAATTGCAACTTTCTACTAATATGCTATCAAGCCCTAGAGAGAGAATTCACTCTTGAAAACTGTCCATGGAAACCTCCGATTTTTTTATTCCAGTTTCTATCCTCCGATTTTTTTTATTCCAGTTTCTATCCTAAATTAACCTCTCCTTATATTACTTCCATCCAAAGATTCCTTTTCAGCCATTTGCTTAAACTTCATCTAATGTTCAATTTATCTCAATTTTCTCTAAAAAAGTTCTGCATATGCAGGATTTTTAACCCCTTTTTTAATTTAACCAACTCTGTTTTCCCTACATTCAATATTCATCTATAATCCTTCTCTTAATCTGCTGCCTACATCTTCCCTAACCCTGCTTTTATTTTCCTTACCTTTTAAAATAGTCCAAACATACCACTTTTGGGACAAATTTTCCAACTATATGTCAATCAGACTCTGATATTAACTAAATAAAATTGAGATTAGATGTCTTCAATTGGTTCTGAACCTACAACCATGTAGTTTAAAAAATAGTACCCAAACTAATTTTGCCAATATGTTCATTATGCATATACACATAAATATGTGTGGATGGGTATTACCGGATCCTATTTAACCCATCTGGCCAGGGATTCCAAAGCTCTGATAATAATAATAAAAAAAAAAAGATCTACATCTAAGATTTAGAATTTGACTTGATTGGATTCAGATCATGATCCAACCCATTGACGGCCTTATCTATAGAAAATAAAATAAAAAAAAAACTTCCCAAGTATCTTCAACATATGAAATACTAAATTACCTCACATCTTCCTTAAAATCTTCAGAGTCCTCATATGAAGAAAACCGTCGATAGATAGTCTGACAAAGAGTAAAGAAAGTAAGTATAAAGAAGATGGAGATCTGTTGACATTAAAGAGCATCCTATTCTTTATTAAAAATGGAGGATTTATGTTGCCAATAACAATCAATGAGCTGAAGAGGGTGATCAAAGACCCTAGCACATTTACTGACTACAGATAGATCATAAACATTGGTAGGTGTAACTTTGATATTAAAAGCAAAAGAATTCAAAAAAAAAAACAAAAATAAAAGAAAATGAGTTCGTGCTAGTGCACATGATAAGCAATCATTCCATTTAATAGAACAAATTAGAACTAAGAAACAACTAAGAAAGAATACAGTAATGCCAAATGCTAATCTGTGAACACAATTTACATCTTATTTACATATTTTCAATATTATTATAAATTTGATACTTGAAAGGACCATTTCCACCTTCCAATTTGAAGAGGACACTGATATTGGATGAAGGAAGCAATGGACCTCAAGAATTGACAACCAATGGCATAAACACACACATGGCGGACATGCACTGAGGTTGCTTGCACCAAGTCAAATCAGCCTGGTAAGTTTTGGAGATATTTTGTAGGCCATTGACCATAATTTCTGGCAGTGCAGTAGCAGGATTTGCATATAAAGGGCCTCAACATATTGGCATTCTACAGACCAATATCACATTGGTAAACCACGTGTAGACTCAAACCTAACTGGTTCTCACATTTTGAAATGCACATATGATGGGTAGAACCACTTAATGAGAACACAGGACAAAGTATGAGAATGAGCAATTCATGCAAGAAGATGCCAAATCTTATGTCCATATCCATCCCACTCTCAAAATTCCCTGGATAGTTGGGACCAACATTGGATAATAGCCTTAAATGCTGGATAGGACTAACTGGATCCAAGCCCAGACAGGATTAAGTCAAGGACTTAGGTACAGTATACAAGAGGATGGAATTTGGACTTTCAGTTGTCAATGATAACAAGATAAACCCAACATAGTTAGTTACCAATAAGGAAATCCCACCATGGTTACCTGGTTTTGACCTAGACTTGGGCCTAACATTGCTGCCTGATAATATAAACCAGTCAAGCTTAAACTTACCTCAGTTCAAACCATGTGCACACCTAATCACAATTCCTCTCCCTTTATCATGGATCCATATCCTTTGGAAGCTCTTTAGCTCTATCTTTAGATATTGTGATCTCATCCTTCACAATGTGGGAAGCAATTAACTCATGGCCTTCTGGCTCTGTGGGACCTAGGGGTGCTTTTTTATGGTCTTTGGTTCCTTATGTCCTTATGCATATGTTGGACTGTTTGGAAGGAGAAAAATAGAAGAGCTCTCAAAAATGCTCATAGACATTTATCATATCTTTATGCTTTTTTATTAAATGTCTGGACACTTGCTCTTAAAGTGTTTAAGGTTCTAAATTGAAGATAGATAGTACTATCTTTTGGGTTTGGAAGGTGGTATATTGTAAAGCATTAGGCTAGGGGTCTTTTTCATGTCTATAAAAACTCTTCTCCATTAATATTTGTTTTATCCAAAATGCCAAACCTTTGATAAAAGAAACATCTTTGGCATGAATGAAAGGAAAGTGTATTTTTAGAGAATTATTGGAAAAGACTAGCTGAGAATAAAGAATAAGTACCTGACCAAGGCCAACAACACCAATAAGTTGCAGTGTCTTCTCCCACTCTGCAAACATATTTATCTCTTTAGTTGGCATCAGTTTATAAAAGATGACCAAGCTATTATATTACAAGTTTTCTAGGAAAATAAACAACAAGCAAATTTTCTTTTGTTTACTTTCTTTTTTGGGGGCAGGGAGAAAAAACTGATTGATGAACAAATATGACAATATCCTATAGAAGAAGTGAAGAAGTAAAGTTGAAAACACAAGTTACACTGTTTAAATCTTACTATCACAACTTTGAAAGGGTAGATACTAGGTTTCACATATTTGGATCATATAGAGCTCAATATTACACTATAAATGTGATGCCTATTCCCATGTGCATATCCATGGAAGCCACCTGATGTAGGAAGACAGATAACAAACAGGTGCTTTGATGCCAATTGATGTAGGACAAGTATCATCAATATTACAGTAATAATAATTTTGAAGGAAAAATGAAAAGGAATTGATGTTTATAGAGTTTAGATATAGGATTTGGTCTTGTGGATCTAGGAACAAGTCTATGAAAAGGAGGGTTCACAAAGGGTTATAGTGCAATTTGATTTGATCAGAATGGGGTTTTAAGGCTGAAACTCTTCAACATGCAGAAATCTTTGTGTGTGTGGTGGGGTGGGGGGGGGGGCTTGTCAATTTTTAGGGTTTTGTTTAACAAGAATACCTGCCACATCAGCATAAACAATGTTATCATAATGGTAAATGTATAAATTTGCTAATATTTCCATATCATATTTCCATTTCCACACATACCAACACAATATATTATTGGAATCAACATATTCCCCAATAAAAGCTGCCAGTGCTATACAAAATATAGTATTATAACATATTCGTCAACAATATTTTACATATGTCGAGTAGTAGTTTTATTGCTCACAACGAACATGATTACCGCTTTTATCCGACTCGAGATTATTTTCAAACATTAAGTTAAATCATAGTTTATATTGTATAATAAATTATTTGGTTGATCTATTAGAACCATTTGCACTTTCTATTAGTATAGATTTTGCTTGAACTCACTCTTTCATGTAGTTTTGATGATTTGAAACAATATAATAATTTAAAAGGGTCGATTTATGCATCTTTTATCATTACATAAAATAAAATAGCTGTTAAAGTGAGCTGAATAGGGGTAGTTTAGTCATCTCATGTTTGTTAAGTACTTTGCTTATGTGGCAGTTTTATTAGAGATACTCTGCCCCACACTTAAGTAAGGGCAGTTTAGTCTTTGTAAATGTTATTAGAACCTAATAAACATTAGGGGGTCGAATGAATGGGGAATCAATTAGTTTCAACTAAACCCTCCTGTTCTCTCTTTCTCTTTTCTTCTTCTTCATCTTCTTCTTCCTTCTCTCCTGGTTCGGGTTACTGTAGCTGCATTCGAAACATGGTATCAGAGCGAGGTTCCTGACCTGCTTCAGTTTGTAAAGCATCTCAGCTGTGTTTGTGACACCTTCTTCGTTTCTGGTTAGTTAATGGAGAGAACTGGTTCGCCCTAGGTCTAAGACATCACAGCTCGTTTCTCTCTGCTGCACACAGTCTTCTTCATCAAGGAAAGTGATTTCAGCAGTGAATGGTTGGTTGGTACTCTCAAAGGAAGGTTGGTTATCTAGTCCTTTTGTGTTGCTGGTATTTCTGGGTAGAAACCCTTCAAGAATCAGTTAGTACTGATTAGAACCTAGAGAACTAGGTTCATTGTTGCCCTAGAACGGGCTATGTACAGTAACCGAATGGTGTAGGGGCTGCTGTAAGTGGTTGAGTGGGTTAGGGCTGCTGCAGGTGGCCGAGTGGTGTAAGGTGTAATGCAGTGACCTGCCGAGTTCTTTGTGGTTGTGTAATTCCCTCTTAAATGTGTTAAACAAGTCTGAACTGGGTGTAGCAGATTTGACTGTGTTATGGTGCTTGTGGTGCACAACTTTTATTGAGTGGTTGTAAGAGGGCCTACATGTGATTAGTGAGTGCTAAATTGATGCTTATGTGGTTCGTGGGTTTGTGAAGTCAGCAGTAGTGTGAATAAGAACAAGGTGTGGGCTCTCACTGTTGTGTTTAGGGGTTGCAATAGGTGCTGAAATATCAAACTGTGAATAACATCAGTCAGCTTGTAGCTGAGAAGTCAGGTTAGAGGCAACTATGAAAGAGTACAATGGCAGCAATAGGAGATGGGTACAATGATCAGAAACCTAGTGTGGTGGTTTCCCCCGACTACCTAGGGGTACAGATGATCTCAATTAAACTGAATGGGGAAAACAACGTTCCATGGGCTAAATCTGTGGAAGTTTTTCTCAAGGCAAACAGGAAAGTGAAGCATGTAAAAGATGAGAAGCCACCGGCTGACTCTACAGGGTTCGATGATTGGGAACAAGAAGATGCTCAAATCATGACTTGGCTGTGGAATAGTATGGAGCCCAAAATTAGTACCAACTTCATATTCCTTGATACGGCTAAGGATATATGGGAGCATGCTAAGAAGCTATATTCTGGACAAGATAACACAACAAGAATATATCAGCTTTATCAGGAGTACTTTGATTTACAACAATGAACCAAAATACTAGAAGAGTACTATGCCTACATGAAGATATTATAAGGAATGAACTCAATGTCTATCATCCCCTCACTCCAGATATTAAAGTTCAGCAATAGCAAAGGAAACAACTAGATGTTACAAGATTTTTAGTGGGGCTGAAGTCGGAGTATGAACCAGTTAGAGCCCAAATATTAGGGGGATCTTCTCTTCCTACACTTGAGGAAGTATTCTCAAAGCTTCGTAGAATTTTGTTATGGGCCCGAGCGTAGGATCGCGTCACGGGTCGTTCCACGGCAGGAACCCCTGATCTTCCTTTGCCTTTGGCCTTGCGCACAGACCCTATTTTGCCTATCTAGTGGGTGATTTGTCCAAGAGACCACCCGAACTCTCCCTTGGGGTGATTTGTCCAAGAGACCACCCAAACTCTCCTCACTCTTTTCTTGGCTGGAAAACTGAATAATGTTTTATTTCAATTCGTAGCTCCTTAAATAGGAGATTACAGAAGGAAATTCCTAATTAAACTCAAACTCCAACTTGACTCAAACTCCTAATTACCTACTCCTATTGGTAACTCACTATTACTTAAGATAAGATAAAGATGAGATTAAGATAAAGCTAAGGGATAAGGGATAAGATAAGCTGGTGGCGAGTTGGCATATTCAGATAAGGATGGGCCCACCCCTATGAGCTGTCACGTGGGCCCCGCCCTGCTGCTGCTACCGGGTGCATGCGCGCGGCTCATGGTGCCCTGCCGCGCGTGCGGGCGCGCAGTGCTGCTGCAGCGCAGTGCAGGCGCGCGGCTCATGGTATCGCTGCCTTGCAGCGCCGGTGTGTGCGCGGTGCGTGCTGCCGTGCAGTGCGCACTGCTGCCTGGCGGTGCATGTCGCGCGCCATGGTGCCGCTGTCGTGTGGTGTCGGGCGTGTGCGTGCAGCGCCCTGTCGGGCGGTATGTGCCACGTGCTGCCAACCTGCTATGCGGCGCTGCCGAGCGGTGCGTGCCGCTAGGCGGCCCGCTGTGTGTGCTGCTGCCTATGGCTGTGCCGCCGTGCGTTGCCGGGTGGTGTGTTCATAACATCACACCCCTCTCGGACTACGAGCTTGTCCCCAAGCTCGAATTGGGTGTCGAAACACCCTCAAGGGAATCCTGGGTGGCTTTGCCCTCCTGGATCGGGTTCCCATGGAGGGGGTTCATCCTCATCTTCCTCTTGTTTCACCAGGAGGCAGAAAAGTCTCTTGCACCTGTGCCCTGCCGAGTAGGGTTCATCGCAATTAAAACATTGCCCCCTCGCCCTACGTTCTGCCATCTCAGCCCTTGACAAGTGCTTGATAGGAGGTGTACCGCCGTTGCTCCCCACACTGGATGTTGATATGGAATTGGTGCTCGTCTGTGGCTTCCGTTCTGGGCTGGCTGCTGGATGTGAGGCCATTCCGAGTGGTTCCCTGTTGTCTGCTAGTGAAGACCCTCCTCCAGTAGGCTTCGGGTTTGTCCAAGCCACTTCTGGGCATCCCATGCTGAACGGCCCTCGACTGATCTGCAGTTTGCGTTCGAAGGCTCGGGCTAAATTCATTGTTGTGACCAGGTTAGGCGGGCTCTGCATCTCTACATCAACTCTCAGGGGTTCGGCTAGACCAGCTGTGAACATATCAACCTGCTTGTCCGGTCGTACTGAAGAGGCTCTGGCGAGAAGGGTCTGGAACTGCCGCTGATACTCTGCTACGGTACTGGTCTGCTTGAGATTAATGAGTTCCCCCAAAGGGTTGTTTGTTAGTGGGGGTCCGAACCGAAGGAGGCAGTACGACTTGAACTGTCCCCAAGTAAGACCTGGTTCCTCCTGCTCCACTCGGTAGAACCAGAGCTACGCTTCTTCGGTCAGATGGAACGCGGCCAAGCTGACCTTGTCCTTGTCATCAGTGTGCTGGTTGCGGAAGAACTGTCCGCAGCGGTGCAACCATCCCAGTGGGTCTCCCGCGCCGTTGTAGGATGGAAATTCCAGCCGACTGTACTTTGGAATAACAGCGGCTGTTGGGGCAGCGGTCTGCTATTCGCTGGACGTCTCCGCCCTGTCCGGTCGACGGCTGTTGGTGGTGGCGGTTCCCTCCGAGCTTCTTTCGTTGTTGGAGAGAAACGCTTCCAGAAGGAGTAGTAGCTCCCGGACATCATCCTTGACCTCACGAACTTCCAAGCAGGTTTCGGCGAGCCTATGCTCTAGCTCGTGGACCCTGGAAGTCAGCGGCTCCTGTTCCCCCATGACGGTAGGCTCTGATACCAAGATGTTATGGGCCCGAGCGTAGGATCGCGTCACGGGTCGTTCCACGGCAGGAACCCCTGATCTTCCCTTGCCTTTGGCCTTGCGCACAGACCCTATTTTGCCTATCTAGTGGGTGATTTGTCCAAGAGACCACCCGAACTCTCTCTTGGGGTGATTTGTCCAAGAGACCACCCAAACTCTCCTCACTCTTTTCTTGGCTGGAAAACTGAATAATGTTTTATTTCAATTCGTAGCTCCTTAAATAGGAGATTACAGAAGGAAATTCCTAATTAAACTCAAACTCCAACTTGACTCAAACTCCTAATTACCTACTCCTATTGGTAACTCACTATTACTTAAGATAAGATAAAGATGAGATTAAGATAAAGCTAAGGGATAAGGGATAAGATAAGCTGGTGGCGAGTTGGCATATTCAGATAAGGATGGGCCCACCCCTATGAGCTGTCACGTGGGCCCCGCCCTGCTGCTGCTACCGGGTGCATGCGCACGGCTCATGGTGCCCTGCCGCGCGTGCGGGCGCGCAGTGCTGCTGCAGCGCAGTGCAGGCGCGCGGCTCATGGTATCGCTGCCTTGCAGCGCCGGTGTGTGCGCGGTGCGTGCTGCCATGCAGTGCACACTGCTGCCTGGCGGTGCGTGTCGCGCGCCTTGGTGCCGCTGCCGTGTGGTGTCGGGCGTGTGCGTGCAGCGCCCTGTCGAGCGGTATGTGCCGCGTGCTGCCAGCCTGCTATGCGGCGCTGTCGGGCGGTGCGTGCCGCTAGGCGGCCCGCTGTGTGTGCTGCTGCCTATGGCTGTGCCGCCGTGCGTTGCCGGGTGGTGTGTTCATAACAAATTTCTTTGGGACAGACAGAGAACTCCACACTGTCTGATAGATCAGCACTTGTGACAGCTAGAGGAGGTGGACATAGTACAAGAGGGGGAGGTCATGCTCCCCGAGGAGGCTGTGGCAGTTTCATGATTGGTCGGGGTGGTCGTGACTCAGGGGGAGGTCGTGGCAGAGGGAAGAATAACTCTACAAGGAAGTGTACTCATTGTGGTAGGGAAGGACACTGTAGAGGAGATGGGCCGAATGGCCCATAGACTGTCATTTCATGTTATGTTATGTTTCTCTCTATTATGGGCCTTATTCTGGGCCCATACTCTGTATTGTTCTGTTTTTTTGTATTTTCCTACCCACTCAAGGTCCTCTCTGTAATTTGTCAAAGATTAACTTCTTAATAAGATGTTTAGAGTGTTAGAGGGAGGTTATGTTCGAACCTCTTACTCTCTAACACTCATTGCCGCCAGCTCTCTCTTCTCTTCCTCTCTTGTTTGTTTATTTTCTGGTTTGCATCTAATCTCAAACAGTTCCATACATCAAGTGGACTGTTTTTCAACTTGGTATCAGAGCAGGCCATTGCTTGGCGTGTCCCTCATGTAGTTCTAGTTCAGCCAACTGCATGAGGAGGTTCTAGGGCTGAAAGTTTACGGTCATTCGCCTGGTTCTTGGAGGTCATTGGAGGGTGCCCAAGTTTCTACACACTTGGAGACGGTGACCAGGAAGAATCAGAAAGCAAGGTGTTCGGCCTGATTTGAAATCAGAGAAAAGGATTTCGAAGTTATCTCAGAGAGCAAAGTGTTCGGCCTGGTTTGAAGTTCAAACCAGATATTCTCTTATTGTAAGTTTTTTTCTCAATCCTTTGCTGGGTTATTTTGTTGTTTGAGAGGACTGTTAAAGCATTCAAAGCCCACCTCCATTCGGCCCACTGTTTCTGGACTGATTCTACTCAGAAATTTCTGGGTTATTTTGGAAGTGTTGTTCGACTGTTATTGGACTGTCAAGCTGCTGAAACTGATCTAAACTAAGTGGTACTAGTCTCATCCTCATCCCAGCCACTTCTTGGACCTATACTGAACACTTTGAAGTGGTTTTATCTAGTTAACAATAGGCTGTTAACTACTGCACACTGAGTGTTTGACAAAAGGTCCCTTAAGGACTGTGGCCTTTTTTCTTTCTCTTTGGGACAACGGTTGTTGGGAACCTGAAATACCTTGTGATTGGAGGTTTGTTGGTTGTCCTTTGAAGGCTGAAACAGTATAGAAAGAGCTACCACCGAGCTGGACTGTCACAGTTATCAAGATTGAACTGATTCTGTGAGCTGGTTGTTGTTGCCTATTCAGCTCAAACAAAGCTCATCAAGACCCCCAGTACTTTGGAAAACCTATTAAAATCCTAATTGGAGCCTTTACATGATGGATTTCTCAAACCTTGAAAACAAGAATGCTGCTAAATATGGACAGATTTTGGGAACCCCAGCCGATTCTATGTTGGTTGTAACTACAGTTAAACTTGATGGGACCAACTATTTGGCTTGGTCACAATCAGTGAAAATTCATATTTGTAGCAGAGGAAAATGGTGTTTTATTTCTGGGAGCAAGAAAGCTCCTCCAGAGGATGATCCATCTTATGAGAGATGGGTGCAAGAAAACTACACAGTGATTGGGTGGCTTGTGAACTCAATGCAGCCACAGATTAGTCAGCATTATCTGTGGATGAACTCGGCTAAAGAAATCTGGGATAGTGTTGTAGAAACTTACTCCCAGAAGTTGAATGTTGCCAAAGCCTACAAACTGAGAAGTGATGTGAAGAATCTAAGGCAGGGGGAGAAGTCACTTGCAGCATACTTCTCAGCCCTGAAATCTCTATGGCAAGAGATTGATTTGATAGAGGCTGTGACATGGGATACCCCCAAGGATGCTGAAACATACAGGAAATTGGTTGAAAGGAATAGGTCTTTGAGTTCTTGACAGGGCGGAATTTTGAATATGGCATTACAAAGCAAAACGTTTGTCCAAGGAAGATGTTTCATTGTCTCAAGCATATGCTTTGGTCAGCAGTGAAGAAAGTAGGAGGCAAGTGCAGGTTCAAGGAGTCAGTATCAATGATCATTTTGCAAATATGGGAATTAAACCAAAAGGGGTTACAGGAGCTCCCAGTGGCACAGGAAAGAAGGAGGTGGTGTGTGAATATTGCAAGAATCCGAAACACACCAAGGACAAGTGCTGGAAATTGCATCCCAGTCTTGTCCCTATCCGATTCCAAAAGAAGAATGATAGTAGAAAGACAGGAAGTGCGCATGCAGCCACAAGTACAGATACAAAGGTTGAGTCTGCCAATGCACAATTGGCAGCCATGAAAGCTGAATATGAGAAGTTTGGAAAGATGATCAGCTAGCTTGAAGGTGTAACTTCATCCTCCAACCCTTCTGGAAGTCCAGCCACCGCCGCATTTGCTCACTCAGGTATAAGGGCTTCTGCTAATCATGCATCCACCTCAGGTAATCCCAAGACCCCTTGGATCATAGACTCAGGTGCTTCTGATCACATGACCAACCTTTCCGCTTTGTTTGTTTCATATGATTTGCTTCCTGGTCGTGACAAAATCACCTTAGCTGATGGTTCTCTTGCCCCTATTTCTGGCAAAGGAACTATCAAGCCTACAGACTCCTTACTCTTATCTTCCACTCTTCATGTACCTAAATTAAATACCAACTTATTATCTGTAAGTAGCTTGACCAAGTCATTGAATTGTTGTGTAACCTTTTTACCTTCTCACTATGTGTTTTAGGACTTGAAGTCTCGGAAGGTGATTGGGAGTGGCCATGAAGCGAATGGAATATACTTGCTCGACACCCCTGGCCAATGCTTTGATCATCCCAAGAATGTTGCTTTTGGTTCTACTTCGACAGAGTCTGTCAGTCAAATTATGTTGTCATTGTCGGTTGGGTCATTTACCTTTTTCTGTTTTAAGTCATTTGCTTCCCAAACTGTTTAAGGGAGTCAGTGTGTCCAGACTCAATTGTGAGTCATGTCAGTTGTCAAAGCATTGTAGAAACAATTACCCTATAAGCAATAAAAGATATTCTTTTCCTTTTCATATTGTGCACTCTGATGTGTGGCGGCCTTACCACTTATCCTCTATGGGGGGTTACAGATATTTTATCCTGTTTATTGATGACTTTTCTAGATTCACTTGGATGTACTTAATGAAATCCCGGGATGAAGTCCCGAGACTTGTGAGGCAATTTCATGAGCTTGTTTTAACTCAATTTGATACCAGAATTAAGGTTTTTAGATCTGACAATGCAAAAGAGTATTTTGAGAAGAGTTTATCCTTGTATCTCTCTGACATGGGGGTTATTCACCAAAGCTCCTGTGTTAGAACCCCTGAACAAAATGGAGTTGCTGAGAGGAAAAATAGACATTGTTGAAGTTGCAAGGAGCATTTTGTTTGCCTCACATGATCCCACAAGATTTTGGGGTGATACTGTACTTACTGCTACCTATCTCATAAACCGTATGCCATCTAGGGTTTTAGGGTTTAAATCCCCCTTCAGTCTTCTTCATCCAGACAAGGATCTCTTCCCAATTCCTCTTCGTGTGTTTGGTTGTACCTGTTATGTTCACATTCCAAGTGTGCAGAGACATAAGTATGAACCAAAAGCCCACGAATGCATCTTCCTTGGTTACTCCCCCACACAAAAGGGTTATTGTTGTTTTGATCCAAAGACTAGCACCCGACATGTCTCTATAGAAGTTACCTTTGATGAACTTTCTCCTTTTTATGGTTCCTCTCAGGAAGGACATTGTCGACAGGGGGAGAGTCTGTCACAAGTTTTTGCTCTTCCTCTTCCTGTCCCAGTTGAGTCTCTTGACAAGCCTGTATCCTCACCAAATGAATCAAAGGAGGATCAGCCACTTCATTCCTCTTGTCCTAGTGCCCCTATTTCTTTACCTCCTCGTCCTACCCATAATCCCAAAGTGTATCAAAGGCAGAGATTCAGGAACGAGCAAGTAGTTTCCCTTACAACAGATGAGGCTCATACATTCCCAATCACAGATGAGATAACAAGTACTGCTTCAGCTCCCTTGGAATCATCCTTCCCAGATCTTGATGTCCCCATTGCTGTTAGGAAAGAAAAGCAGAAGTGTACTACAGACTGCATTTCCAAACACCTTTCTTATGACCTACTTTCTCCTTCATACTTTGCCTACCTCTCTTCAGTTGCTTCTAACCCCATTCCTAGGTCTGTATCAAAAGCTCTTGGGATTCCAGAATGGAGAGATGCCATGAAGACTAAAATGGATGCTCTACATGAAAATGGTACTTGGGAGGTGGTGGATTTGCCTGAAGGGAAGGATCTAGTTGGATGCAAGTGGGTTTTTACCATTAAATACAGGGTTGATGGGACTATTGAGAGGTACAAGGCCAGACTTGTTGCAAAAAGATACACAGACATATGGGATTGACTACCTGGAGACTTTTGCCCCTGTTGCCAAGATGACATCTGCGAGGGTTCTTTTATCTCTGGCAGCTCACTTTGATTGGCCTCTCTATCAGTTAGATGTAAAGAATGCATTTCTGAATGGTGACTTACATGAGGAGGTCTACATGTGTCTTCCTCCAGGAATGTATGGGAAAGATATGCAAGGAAAGTTATGTAAATTGAAGAAATCACTTTATGGCCTCAAACAATCTCCTAGAGCCTGGTTTGAGAGATTTAGATCTGCACTTGTTAAATTCGGCTATGTTCAGACACAGTTAGATCATACTCTTTTTGTGAAGAAAAGTGGATCTCTAACAGTGTATCTCATTGTGTATGTTGATGACATTATAGTGACTGGTGATGATGCCTCAGGCATTCTGGCCCTTAAGTCTTTCCTCCGTACAGAATTTGAGATTAAGGATCTGGGGAAGTTGAGATACTTCCTTGGCATAGAAGTTGCCAGATCCAAGGATGGGATTCTTATTTCCCAGAGGAAATATGTGCCTGATTTGTTGTCTAAAACTGGAAAAATGGGTGCAAGACCAGTTGCAACTCCCATTGATATGAGTCACAAACTTTCAGCTTCAGATGGAACTTTGTTGGAAGACAAAGGGGTCTTTCAGAGACTTCTTGGGAAGCTTCTGTACCTGTGCATGACTAGGCCAGATATTGCGTACGCTGTCAGTTGCATTAGCCAGTTCATGCATGCTCCTAGAGATACCCATATGGCAACAACAGAACGGATTTTGTGCTATCTAAAAGGCTCTCCAGGAAAAGGAATTCTATTTACCAAGCATGGTCATCTGAAACTTGAAGCCTATAATGATGTTGATTGGAATGGAAATATTGATGATAGAAGATCTACTTCAGGGTATTGCAGTCTGGTGGCTGGTAATATTGTCTCTTGGAGGAGTAAGAAACAATCAGTTGTGGCCTGATCCTCCGCAGAAGAGAGTATAGAGCCATGGCACATGGAGTCTCAGAATTGTTGTGGCTAAGGTCCTTAATGGAAGAACTTGGGATTGATCATGACAAACCCATGATGTTGTACTGTGATAATCAGACTACCATCAACATTGCTCACAACCCGGTACAACATGATAGAACCAAACATATTGAGGTTGATAGACACTTTATTCGAGAAAGAGTCACCTCAGGTGAAGTGTGTCTTCCATTCATTACTTCTGAAGGACAATTGGCAGATTTCCTCACCAAGGGCATTTCCAAGGCAAGGCTTCAACATGACACTGACAAGCTGGGCATGATTAACATCTATGCTCAACTTGAGGGGGAGTGTAGAGGAGATGGGCTGAATGGCCCATAGACTATCATTTCATGTCATGTTATGTTTCTCTGTTATGGGCTTTATTCTGAGCCCATACTCTGTAATGTTCTGTTTTTTTGTATTTTCCTGCCCACTCAAGGGCCTCTCTGTAATTTGTCAAAAATTAACTTCTTAATAAGATGTTTAGAGTGTTAGAGGGAGGTTATGTTCGAACCTCTTACTCTCTAACACTCATTGCCGCCAGCTCTCTCTTCTTTTCCTCTCTTGTTTGTTTATTTTTTGGTTTGCATCTAATCTCAAACAGTTCCATACATCAAGTGGAATGTTTTTCAACTGACACAGTGAATTTCTTTTATGACCTACATGGCCCTCCCTCTAAATGGGATATCCACAACCCAACCCAACCAATTTAAAAGGGCAGGTTGGGTGATCAACCCATTTCCAACCTGCCAAGTAAATGGGCGGGTTGGGTGGATTAGAAACTGGGTGGGTTGGGTGAAAAATTGCCACCCCTATGTGTGTGTGTGTGTATGAAAAAGGGGAACTCCCAGTTTTTCTTCTCTTCCAAAAGATGTCTCCTCTTTCTCTATTTTTTCCTCTTCTTCTGTGCTTTCGCCTATTTTCTTTGGATTAAACTAGCAAATAGTTGAGTTTCTCAGGTCTAGAAAACAATATGATAAAGATCAGTTCAAGAAAGTTCCCAAGTGAAGCCTTTGTAATTTTAGGACTGGTGGACCGCATGGAAAGTTGAAGAGACTAGTCAACATAGACTAAATGACCTGGTTCTAGATGAGTTTTGGAAATCTTATATTCCTATTAACTAACCGCTTACCAAGGAAGACTATTGGAGTTTTTTCCCTAAATTAAATAACTAAAGAAACCTTAGAAAAGTTTTTTGGAGATCAATTAGGCCTCTTATGGAGTGGCTCTTGGCCATTGAAGGATATATTAGTGCCTATTAATATAGGGGGCAGTTTTGATTGGAGATAGTTCAAGGACTTTTGGTGTGAGCACCCCATGTTTCTCCCTTTTTCCTAGTGGTGCCACTAGAAGTTTCTACCCTAATTATGATCTAGGATTGAAATCTTAATCTGAAACCCTAAGTGTAAGAGCATAGACTTGCAAACTGCCACATACCCATCTCACGTCGAAACCAAATCAACCACCTGGTTCTGTGACCAGCCCGGTTTACTAAGCAGTAATTAAAAGCAATTATAAGAATAAGTTTATCATCTGATGGCTTTCCACTTTAGTTGATGTGGCATGGAAGGTTTTAGAAACCTCTCCACTTGATAATAGTTGTGAAACACACCTACAATAATTCAGAAAATATAGAAAAAGAGAAGAAAAGGAAGAAGAAAGAAAAGTTTCAGCAGAAGTCTGTGAAAGAAGAAGGAAAGAAAAGGGAAGAGAAAAGAGAAGAGTTCAATCCTCTCTCTAGCCCTCCCCCCCCCAAGATATCTTTTATTTTCTGAATTCTAAACTGAGTAAACTTCCCTGGATGCTCTTAATGGGGTGGCCAGCACTAAAGAATTAATAAAACAAAATGAAAGAGGCCCATAACTAAAGGAACATAAACATAAAACACAACTTGTGACATAGGGTCTTTAGCTTGAAAACCCAATTCACTTAAAAGGTTCTTGATCCACAGTAGCTCTGCAACTCCATGTGACATGGCCCTATATTCCGCCTCTGCACTGGATCGGGCAACCACACTCTGTTTCTTACTCCTCCAAGTAACAAGATTTCCCCCTACAAAGGTACAGTAACCACTAGTGGATTTCCTGTCATCTACCAAGCCAGCCCAATCAGCAACAGTGTAAATCTCAACTCTCATATGCCCATGCTTCTTGAACAATAGGCCTGTCCCTGGGAATTTCTTCAGATATCTCAGTACCCTATCTACTGCTTCCAAATGTGCTACCTTAGGAGCATGCATAAACTGGTTGAGAACCCCCATAGCATATGCTATGTCAGGCCTAGTCATGGATAAATAAAGCAGTCTTCCCATAAGTCTTTGGTACTGCTTTGGATCCTCCAAAAGCTCACCACCACAGTCCCCAAGTTTATGATTCACATCTATAGAAGTGTCAGCAGGTTTGGCCCCAAGTTTTCCTGTATCTTTCAGGAGATCTAGGGTGTACTTCCTTTGAGAGATGAAGATGCCCTATTGGGAGCGGGCCACTTCAATTCCAAGGAAGTAACGCAATGGACCTAGATCCTTCACCTCAAATTGTGTAGCTAGGAACCTTTTTAACCTTTGTATCTCTAAGACCCAGTCACCGGTAATGACAATATCATCCACATAAACAATCAGGGCTGTTGTTTTCCCTTGTTCATTCTTTACAAAGAGTGTGTGATCAGATTGGCATTGTCTGAACCCCATTTGTTGAACTGCCTGGTGAAATCTGCTAAACCAAGCCCTTGGTGATTGTTTTAGGTCATATAAGGACTTCTTTAATTTGCACACTTTTTGCTCTTTACCCTTAGTGTAAAGAGACTGCGCCGAATGGGTCCTAGTATCTTCTCTTGTAATATTTTTTTCTATTTTTCTATTAGCTAATGGGCCTGTTATTTCTTTTTGTTTGATCTCTTTATGTTACTGCCTAGCTGGCCGCCCACTTTATGTTTGATCTCTTCCTCCTTTTTTCCCCATCTTCTTCTCTTGTACTGCTGCTCTTACTTTTCTTACTCCTTTTTCTCTCTAATTTTTCAAGTTTACACCTATTTTTGAGGACTGGTTTACATCTTGTTATTAGAGCAGGTTTCTTTCTTCCTTCTTTTCTTCTTCCTCTTTTCCCACTTCGATTAAGAGAGTGTATGGAGAGATAGGTTCTCTATAACTCAGAGGATCTCTGGCCAACTTGGTAGAGGGTTTGGAGAGTTTAAATCTGGCTGGATATTGCCAAGAAGTGGTGATGTTCTGTTGCTGCCCAAAACCCTAGCCGACTAGAGATTTTCGAAGGTACAGGTAAAAGTGAAGCTTTGGGTGTGGCGCTCTATGCTTGGGAGGTGTCTTTTGACTCCTAAAGAAGGGCGGTTCAGGTTTGGAAGAGATTGGGAAGCTCTGGTAGGAGCGGCTGCATCTTCTCTCTTCCTCTTCAACAGCTGGACGGAGTAAAACCCTAGTTTTCAAGCATCTGGTTCTGGTTTGACTTCAAGTAAGTTTATATAGACCAAATTTCTGGTTCTTTGATTTTCGTTTGATTAATGGAGCCATACGGATGTGAGTTCAAGCAAGTGTCGGTTTCCGGCCTCGGCTCGGTAGATTCCGTTTTGGCTGGCGTGACCACAATCAAGCTAGATGGGACAAATTATCTTGCTTGGGCACAGTCTATAAGAATTTATGTTTGTAGTAGAGGAAAACTCGGGTATCTCACAGGTAGTAAAGTGAAACTCGAAGAGACAAACCCTGAATTTGAGAAATGGATGCAGGAGAACTATACAATCATTTGATGGTTGGTCAACTCTATGCAACCTCATATAAGTCAGCATTATCTCTGGATGTCTTCGGCCAAGGAGATATGGGACAGTGTTACTGAGACCTATTCACAGAAAGTGAATGTAGCCAGAGTCTACTAGTTGAAAAGTGACATGAAGAACCTAAGACAGGGGGAGAAGAGTGTAGCAATCTACTATTCTATACTAAAATCCCTATGGCAAGAAATTGATGTTATGGAGACAATTGTATGGGAGAGTAAGAATGATGCTGAAATGTATAGGAAGTTGGTGGAGAGAAATAGGGTGTTTGAATTTCTTACTGGACTCAACCCTGAGTTTGACATCATTAGGCAAAATATCCTGGCCAATGATGAGGTTACTCTTTCCTATGCATACGCTATGATAAGCAATGAGGAGAGTAGGCGGCAGGTTCAGTTACAAAGTCCACCTACAAAACACTTTGCACAAGTTGGAATAAAGCCAAAGGGTCCTATTAAGAAAAAGGAGCAGATATGTAAACATTGCAAGAAACTGAGGCATACAAAGGACACTTGCTGGAAGCTTCATCCTGAGCTTCTTTCTGACAGGTTTAAGAATAACAACAGTTCTAAGAAGGGCAGTCAGGAAGGAAAGCCTAAGACAACTAATGTTGCTATAGTACTTGAAGGAGGAAATAAGGAGAGTGAAGAAAAATCAACCATTGAGTAGTTGGCAACAATGAAGGCGGATTTTGAAAAATATGGGAGGCTGCTAAATCACTTGAAAGCTACTATTTCTTCATCTCACTCTTCCAACAACACATCATCATCAGCAGCATTTAATCACTCAGGTATTCGTGCTTCTACAAATCATGCTTCAGTTTCAGGTAATCATAAAATCCCTTGGATTATTGATTCCAGTGCATTAGACCATATGACCAGCCTGTCTAATCTCTTCTGTTCATACCACCTTCTCTCTAGTAAAGAGAAAATATCCCTTGTTAATGGTTCTCTTGCTCCCATTTCTGGTAAAGGGCATTTAAAGACCTCTGACACCCTTTATTTATCCTCTGTCCTTCATGTCCCTAAACTTAATACAAACCTTTTATCTGTTAGCAGCTTAACTAAATCCATGAATTGTAGCATAACCTTTTTTTCTCACTCATTGTGTTTTTCAGGACTTGCAATCTCAGAGGATGATTGGAAGTGGCCATGAGGCGAATGGAATATACTTGCTAGACACACCGGATAGAGCTTTTGGACCACCTCATGGAGTTGCCTTAGAGTCAGTCTTGTCAGAGTCTATTGAAAAAGTCTTGTTATGTCACTTTCGGTTTGGTCATTTGTCTTTTTTTGTTTTGGGTCATTTGTTTCCAGATATGTTTAAGGGAGTGTCTTTATCGAGTCTTCATTGTGAGTCGTGTGAACTGGCAAAGCATTGTAGACATTCTTATTCAGTAAGCAATAAAAGATCTCTTTCTCCTTTTCATATTGTTCACTCTGATGTGTGGGGGCCATATCATTTGTAAACTATGAGGGGTTAAAGGTGAAGGGATGGGAGATCCATCATATAGATGGCCGAACCCTGCAGGAAGGTTGGGCGAAATTTCAAAAATTTCTTTACTCCCATCCGGGAATCCTATTCCCAATTTAGAAAACTACATTTTCAAGGTTTGTTCTTGTAACCAAACCAGACCAAATCTGAAACAAAATTAAGGGAGGGATATACCTGATACAGAATCTACGCAAGAAAGCTCTTCCTAACGTAGGTTTTCACGCCCAAAGAGAGTACCAAATCCTTCCTCTACTGAAGATGACACAGCTTAGGGTGAGGCAGGATCAGCAGGTAGTTCTTCACCAAGAACTAGTGATTCTTCAACAAGAATCGAATGGGACAGTGAGCACAGCTTCTAAATTGTTTCTTCTGGCAAGAAACAATATCAAGATCGAATTTTGATCCAATCCAAGAACTGGAGATCGAACAGGGTAGGGTGGCAAGAGCAGGAAAAAAAAGAGCAGAATGCAAGAGCAGTCTAACTGTGTTGTCTTCTCTCTGTATTCAATGAATGTCTCTTTGGAGGTTTGCCCTACTCTCTTATTTATAGCCTAAAAGAGACAATTTCCTAATCCAAATCTTTTATTTGGATCTGGACTCTTTAAGTGATAAGGATAATCCCTTATCTTATTTGCAGATAAAGATCAACCTTCCTAATCAAATTAGGAGTTCAGGTGGAACTTGCCTTTGCAGATGAATAGCTTATTTGACTCATCTATCTTTGCATGGCCTAAGAGAAGTGGAAGAATCAAGTGGAAATGTGTGAGGGAATGTATTTTGAATAGGGTAATGCATTGGGCATGGATATCTTCTCTTAATTATCCTTTGATGACATATGGAGTGTTAGACAGTTTTGTATGCCCTTAGCTTCAATCAAGAATGATGTACTTTATGAGTTTATTGTAAATGAATAAAAGTGCATATTTGATTCATGTTCCCTTGGTATGTTTCTGTGTAATACCCTTAAACTGGACACTTAATGAGACTCGTGTTAGTTTAGAACGTTCACAGCCAGTAGATCGGTCTGGGGAGACCTATCCTGACAAGGCTGACACTGTGGTGCCACCAAGTCGGCTGGGGTGGCCTGTCTCAGCTGCCAGGGTGAGACCCTAGGCACATACAGTGTAGAATTAATAGAACTTTTGAACCGGACCAGATTTCCAGTATTGCCCTGGACCTTGGAGATAGATGGGCAAAACTGGAAAGTTACACCTAACCCCTAAACTCGATTATGATACTACACTAGATGTCGGATTGGGCTGTCTTTGATGTACCATTCAGTGAGATCCTTAGCGAGGGTCAAAACCTGGGTATGTTGGGACAGTCCGAGAATTCATCTTAGTGGGTGATCATAGTGAAAGGATCAGCCCCTTTGTCGAACAAAGGTAATGATCGAGGATGCACTCTCTCTGATGGAAACCAAGACTGCCGGTAGCCGATTTCAATTGTTGAGATTTTGTTTTGCAAAATATTTATATAATATGTTATGGTTTCGAAATGGTTTGCAAAAGGTTTTAATTCCCGGGATCCATATAAGTAGAGAGTACAACATTGTTCCTTGCAGCCGAGGGAGAGGTCCTCTCTTGTCGAGCAGTGTATGATCATTATGGGCTGAGAGGTTAAGTATAAGACCATTGAGGATAATACCTGATGGGCTAATCTTGCATCTGCCCACAGTCCCTGGGTGTTACAAGGTGGCTTGGCCCAGGGACCACTTAGGGTAAGTGTTGGGCCCATAGAGCCCATAAGATGGGATTCAGGGGGTGCACTGTCCTTAACAATGTATTCGGCCAGGCCTTGTAACAAAGGCTGGGCTGAACCCATGTGGCTGATGTGTAGATCAATGTTTGGGTCCCACGCCATACAAGGAAGCCCAACTGGGCAACAGTTTGGAAGGCTAATTGAGTACATAACCTTAAATGGGCCTTAAGCCCATTTCGAACTGGGCTGATTTGATCAGTCAATTAAAGGGGGCGAATTCTGAGATGGATCAGCTGATAGGATTGGGCCTAGACCCTATCCACTTAGAGAGTCCAAGATCTAAATGAGATTTAGATCTGGAAACCTCCTAATTAGATTAGGAGATGGCTGATCTGATCTGCAGATAAGATAAGGGTTATCCCTTATCACTTAAAGGGACTTATAACCCAAATATGATTTGGATTAGCAACTCTTAATGAGATTAGGAGCTGATCCCTTTAAGATTATGAAAGAAGAAAGGGGCGAACACAGTTTTGTGATTTTTGATGTTCAATTCTCTTCAGAGCTAAAAATCACAGAAAGAAAGATTTTCTGCACCCTGCAAATTCTCTCCTGCCGTCGCCATTGCCTTTAGTTCGATCTCCAGTTCTTGGGAGAAATCAAGATCTGATCTTGATTCCAATCTTTTGGGAAAAGATTGGTTGGAGCTGTACCCACAAGCCATCCAGTTGATTCTTGCGAAGGGTCAAGTTCTTTTGGAAGAACGTTGTTAATTCTGCTCCATCCTTCACTGCGCCATCTTCAGTGGGAGCAGATTTTGGATCCTTCCTTGGGCGTGAACACCTCCATTGGGAGACATTGCTTCTTTGTATCAGGTATATCCTCCCTCCTACTCCTTTTGGTTCAGATCTGATTTAGTTCTTGATTCAAGATTGATCCTTGAAAATATGTTTTCTAAAATAGGGAATTCGATTCCCTGCAAAGATGGGAGAAATTTTTGAAATTCACCCTATCCATTCCGCAAGACTTGGGCGCCCATGTGATGGATATCCCATCCCTTCATGGAGGAATTGGGAAATAGTGGTAAAGAGTTTAGCTTCTAAGAAAATGTTCTCACTTCTCAGTTTGGTCACCATTTGAAGCATATTTTATAAAATTAAACTTTGATGGAAATTGTAATGGAAACTCAGGACCTTTTGGAATAGGGGGAGTATTCAGAAGCAAAGAGGGACATGTCACTGCTTTATTTTTGGGTCTAGCAGTAGTAGGAGACTCCATTAGATCAGAGTTTCATGCACTGTTACAAGGGGTACGGTTAGCAAGAGAACTGAACTTTGATAGATTGATTATTGAAGAGGATTTAAGCTGGTTATAGGTTGGTTAAAGGACTTGGGCTCAATAACATGGACTAGGGAAGAAATAAGAGATTCAAATGGCTTTTTAGTAATATTATTGAAAGGGTCCAATGGGAAATAAGATCAACAAATGCTTTGCAGACTTCCTCCCTAAACAAGGCATGAACAGGGATTCCTCACAACAAAGGATAAAGCAACTCATAGCAAGGGTACAGCGGAGGAACTCTCTGCTTAGAAGGATTGTGTTATCTTAAAGGTGAGGGCTGATGCTCTGTTTTAGGAGTTGAGGAGGCTGTAGAGGTTGATTGCAAATCAGAAGAGATGATTCAGGACGAGGAATATTCAGAAGCACAAGAGAATGAGGATGATCAGGTTATTGATAGCACGAGATCAGTGGAAATGAACATTAATCTGGCCAAAATTGTAGAAGAGGTCAGAATCAGTAAAATTATGGGGCTGTATTTTACTGGAGAGGAAGAGTTTGCGAGGAAAGCTTTTTTGGAGGTGGAGAGGGTGAGGAGGTTAAGCTTGGAATATTTTGGGGTTTAAGAGGAAGTGTTAAGTTGAGCTTGTGCTTTGAGGTTGGGATGGGATTTGTTGAAAGGTTGAAAGGGTGGAATTTTGGTTGGTTTTGTGGAGTTTGGTCTCAGATTTGATTGGCTTAATGATAAGGATATTAAGAAGATGCCTAAGTTTGTGGTTTTGTTTTCTTTTGGTCTTTTGTTGGGGAGGTGGCTGTTGTTCTTTTTTTTTTTGGTATTATTTGGGTTGTGGGTCTTTAGGGTTTATTTTGGAGTTGGTTCTTTTGTTTTTGTTTCTTTTTTTCCTGTGGTTCAATTTGGTGATCTCTCATCACCGGTTGATGTCTCCTTCTTATCTTTTAATTAGTTTTATTTTTTTATTTACCTTAAAAGAAAATAGGGATCACTTGTTTTGGGTTCAGTCATAATTTTATATTTGTGTGGGAGGATGCACTTCACACCTCTATTTGGGATTCTTGTCACTCTTGTACTATTTCTATTTCGAGATTTGATTAATAAAATTTCACAGGAATAAATAGTTGTACTGCCACCCCTCTCTCACATTTATAGTAAGGAATAAAAACAGGCACAATAACCAAGTACCCCTAGCCACCCATATATAAGAATAAAACTGGAACCAACAACTATATGTAAATAAGAACAGAAATAATAAATAAGGAATAAAACAATAATAAGGTCTAAATTAATTTATCAAAATATTCCAAATTACAATTGTTAAACTTTACGCAATTATGTTTTCCGATTGTAGCCACTTTGCCAAAGGTAAGGTAAGTATCATGTCTACCCCTCCCAAGACCCTAGATAGTGGGAACCATCATTAGGTGATGACCTTTTGATCCTAGGTGGAAAAATTGAAGCACTTAATCCCAAGTAAATCCTGTTTCTGGATCACCTTTATGAAGAACACAAATAGAGGAACGAAGACAAGTTACATAGGTTTTACCAGCCTGATCCATTAAACTGCAGACATGTGGATAAAGTGAAAAAAAAAAGGAAAGAAAAGGATCTATCACTAACAGAGCAGAAAACTTCAGTTTCTTTCAAATAAAAGGAATCCCTTCTACACAAAAGGGCCAGAAGAAGAATAAAACATAGTTTGCTTTCCAGAAAATCACCACTGTTTGCATGCAATGATAATGCTTCATAGAATTCAAAGGCAATGTTAGACAAATCACATGGCTGCTTATCAAGTTAAGATGTATCAAATATTATGTTGATAATATCCCAGTAAACTTGATCATTTTTCATTTACTTTTTTTCAAATAATTGATTTAAAGAACTAACCTAGTAATGCATAGAGGGCTGCAACAAAACCCTGTGCAAAAACCAAAGAAGAGTCAGTAAAAGATAAATTTGAAAGTACCAATATCCACAGTAACAGATTTTTAATGGCAATGGTAGGCTTCTAATAGCATACAAGGGATACAGATCTTACCACACCATACCCAAAAATTTCTAATGGAGAAGGTTTGATGTCCTCAAGGATTGCCTCAGCTTCCTGCAATCAATTCAAGGTTAAAAAAGTAATACATATAAGTCTATGTGTTCCAGACGTGTTCAAGGTCTAGAACTACGAAAAAAATGTTCACTGGTGTTAGGAAATTATAAGGTAATCCAACCACAGAGTACACAATCTGGATGGAATTCATCTTTGCAATCGGAGCAAAGGTCTTAGTGTAATCAATCCCATAAGTCTATGTGTAGCTTTTAGCCACAATTCATGCCTTATCTCTCTACAGTACCATCAGCTTTATATTTTACCTAGAGGTTTCTTCCCTCTAGGTAACTCGACCATCTTCCAAGTGTTATTCTTCATGAGGTCATTCATTTCATCTACTATAGCTGCTCGCCACTCAGGTATTAACAATGCTTTATTATGACTGCAAGGAACAGACACAGAAGAAAGAGTAGAGATAAAAGAACAATATGATGGAAACAAGGAATAAGAAACAATGTAAGAAATGGGATATCAAGTAAAGGGATGAGTCAAAATTTTTCCTTTCCTAAGGGCTATAGGAACATCAAAGTCATCAACAGCGATATCAACTATAGTATCCAAAGAGGAAGAAGGATCAATACCTGGTTGATCTATACCTAGGAGTCCAAATTGGGTATGGGGAGTGTCATCAATAGTCCCCATGCCAATTCTCTTCCTAGCCCTTCTGGTATACACTTGTAATGGCTTAAGAAATAGGGAATCAAAGGAATGATTATATGAATTGGAAGCAGCATAGAAGATGACCACTCTACCATACAACTCTCCCCTTGAAGAGAGGTAGAAAACTAGGTTGAGATTCAATGAAGGTAACATCAATTGCAGGCTGCATAGATATCATACAATTTTATGATAATGGATCAATCAGAGTCCAACACATATTATATAGAATTTTACAAATTAATACATGCATAAAGCCATTATTTTGTTATTTTCAATTCAAGTCCAAGGCACAAAACATATGCAACCATTATTTTTTAATTATTATATCAATTATTTTTTTATTTCTTTTTATTTTTACTTTTTAACATTAACGAAAAATTCAACTAAATATTAAATTCCCAAATGTTTGGTGAATAATATTTTTATTTTTATAAACAATAAATATTTTTTAAATTCTATTAAAATTTATAAGATGTATATCATATGAAAATTAATAATTTTTAATTACTACAATACATACTCCATTATTAATATTTGTATTTCTATAATTTTTCTGAAATAAAAATCATTTTCAGATATAAATGTAGATTAGTGGATTTGATAGATTCAACTTAATATTATATACTCGAATATTTTTTAAACAATGTTTTTATTTTTGAAAATAATAAATATGTTGTTATTTAATTTAAGTTAAAATAATAATTAATAATTTATAAAAAATACATAAAAATTTTAAGATACTTATCATGTGAAAATTTATAAACTTTAATTACTAAAATAATTATTCTATTATTAATACTTTTTGTATAAATTTCTTGAGATTAACAATCATTTGTTGACATAAATGTGAATTTGATAGATTATTTATTCCAATAGTTTATAAAATATTAAATTTGAATATTACTTTTTTAATATTTAGTCAAAGTTGTTGAATATAAACATATGTTATTTGTTTGGATTGCATGTAGACACAAAATTTAATAAAAGTTACTATATTTAATTTATTATCACAAGAAGCAATGTGGTTCAGTGGCTTAAAAGCGCATTTAAGATTTGGAAGTAGGGTGACAGGGGTTTGAATCATGTTGGAAGCATTTTTTAATAGAGAGGCACTAGATGCAGTATAGTATCGATGCATATTGGTCTTCTATCGGTGTGTATTGGCCCGATACAATGTGGTACACATATCGGCCCAATATGCACAACTCAAGAGATACACCCTTGTTTTTAGCATATCATATATCCACACACACCGATACCAATACAATACACCCCGTATCTAAGGGTATTGTATCGATATTTTAATCCTTGATTCTAGCATTATGAAGTAAGAGAGAGAGAGAGAGGTCCCTTTACATTTTTCATAGGGGTAATTTTGTTCCACAAAAAAATCTTTTTCAGTCTTTCACTGATTTAAACATTATTTTCTAAACATTGCCAGCTTCGTCAAATTTATAGACTTAATTATTTATTTTGTAAAAGGTTCATATCTGTATGCATATGTATAAAAGCTATATACAACAAAAAGAAATAAATAGTACAAACTATGCTTTGCATTTAAAGGTAGAAATGAATTTCTTATTTATCTTGAGCAGACCAAGGTAGAAAAATATATAATATACAGAAGTAGCATATTAGCCTGTGTTGGAACTGCATCAATCTTACAAAATCAGAAAATTGAATCTATTTCATGTCCAGATCAAATAAAGAGAAAAAAACAGCAAGTGAAAAAGAATCACAATGAACACTTAATGGTCTTCATGACGTAAAAAATTACAATTTCTTCTAAGAAAGTGTGAAGAAAATTCAGTGTTGTTATTATAAATACCTCATTCAATATGGTAAGTGTAGTCTCAGGTTTCAGCTCTTTAATGCGGAGATCACTTCTCACCCAAGAACGAAAGCCACCTTGAACCAGGTATGTTCTCTGTCATACAAGAACAAAGTCAAATAGCTATAGATTACAATGAGCTTTCCAGTTCTATAAGACCTGAAAACAAGTTAGCTGTTGGGGTTTAAAAAACTTTTCATTTGACAGGACACGCAGACAAATATGTTACATACACCGCAAGTTTGCATTACCTAACTAATGTTTTCAACCCATGGTTTAACCAGCTAGTTGGACTAATCAACCCATCACCAAACCAGAAATCCAGGTCACATTACCACCAAACCGCTTGCATGCAACAAAAAGAAAAAAAAAAAGAAAAAACATTGACCCGATCAATGATCCGGTGATCCATCTAGTGAACCACTGAACCTTTTGACACAGTCAGCAGGTCATGGGTTATATATCAGTTCACTTTTCTTTTTCTTTTTTTTTTGTATTTTTATCCATTTCCACCATTAATAAAAAATTCATTTATCACAGTTATTTTTGTTTAATATGATGAATATATACTATTAGAGATATGCCCATTTTCTACAAATTTTTGTACTTTTATGTATTTTGTATTTTTATTATTTAGTTGTGATGTCTATTAGTATTTAGAAGCTTGGTATTAATTGAGATTTCATATTTGTGACATACACATCTGAATTTGGTTCAGCAGGGTCAAAAAACCGGTTCCCAATAAAAATTGCAAAATAAAATTAAAAACATAAAACTAGCCAAAAAAACAAACAGAGAAAGGAAACACACAGAAAATTTGAAAAGAAAATACATTCATTCTTCGTTTGACAAGAATCATAACATGACTGAGAGATTGAGTCCATATTTCCAACATTAGATGGATCAAGGATGAATAAAGTACCATTATCAAGAATGAAGGTAGCCTCACTTTGTAATATGATAACATCAAGATTTCTAGCCACAAATCCCGCCTTCCAAAATTTCTTGCAAAGGGAACTTTTTTTGGATATTCAAGCAATATTTGCTTATATTAGGTCTTTAGAAGATTGTGGTAAATAAAAAATTATAAAGGAAAGAAATGATATTCTATTTTCTAAGCATATAAACATCATCAGGTGGCTCAGTTATGGAGAAGAAAATCCATCATTTTTTGGTATTTTAAGAAAAAAAAATCTACCTATCCTCATAATATATTTGAGTGTTGTTATCCTCATAATATATCTACTTTTTCAGAGACTTATTTCTTTTTTTCTCTGTTTGCAAGAGTTGCTTCTTTTCTTAGATGGAGCCCAATGGGTGTAGGTAATACTTGCCTTAACCCCAAATTTCCTCAATGATCTTGCAATGCCTTTGGAGCGAGTACCATCATAATCCATAATTAGGACCTTGGACCTGTCCTATAGGTGGGAGAACATAATGATTATGAGACATCATTTGTAAATCTAAATACAAGCATCCATATCTTCAAGAGCAAGAATCCACATATAAATGATGAGCTACATACTCTAACAATCTTTAAGTTTCGAATGACAGCAGCAACTATGGCATCATCAAGCTCTTTTCCACTCTTCACTAACTTCCTTTCAGAACCACCAATCTGAAGATTCAACAATAAATGAACTCAGAACAATAAAAAAAACATAAATAAACTCCATATAAGACAGCTTCTCTTTTTTTCTCTTAAATCGATTGTAAGTTCATTAAGAAAATAGATATACTTAGGTGGCATGAGGAGTAAGGATATAAATGCAATTCTGGGGTGTGTGCGTGTGTGTATAGAGAGAGAGAGATTAAGAAAGCAACTCATCAGTCAATTTCATGAGTTTTCTGTTCTTTCTGGTTCTACGCTTCTCTTTTCTGTTTTCTCTGATATTCAGCAGATCCACTGTCGGAACATGGTAGAATAGCAGGTTTAAAGCCTAAGTTCTACAAGACACAATTCCACATGGAAAGTTAGTCTCCTGTATTTTGAGCTCCATTGTGCCTCACATTAGTGTTCCCATGAGAAGACTAAGGACTGCCTATGAGATGTATTCCTATTTGAAAAAGGTTTATCATTAGTCCAATATGTCACGGCAATACCAGATTAAATTTGAAATCTTTGCCTATTGCCAGGGGGACAAAAAGATACAAGAATACTATGCAAGCTTTATTGATCTCTAAGCTGAATATGAACTAGATCATATTGAACCATCTGATCCCGTTGAATGTGTCAAGTATTTATAGAAACATTTTGAAAATAGAAAAGTGAACTAGTTTCTCATGAGGTTAAGACCTGAGTATGAAATAATCAGGTCAAATATTTTGAGTAGAGGAACTCTTTCAGACTTAGACTCTGTGATGGGAGAGTTGTTGAGGGAAGAAACTAGACTCCTAACTGCTGCAAACATAGAAGGGAAAAATCCTAATTCAGGGATTGATACTGTTTTTCTTGCACGAGGGAATAAAAAATCTGGTGGAAAAGACCCTTCTAAAACTCAATGCTATGAATGTAAGGGATATGGACATATAGCTTCTCATTGCAAAAAGAAGAATGTCTACACCTATTGCAAACAACACGGACATATCATTCCAGATTGCCCAATTCGTCCACCCAAGGGACCCATGAAGAAGAATCAGCCATGAGCTTATCAGGCGTCTAAGGGACGAGTGTCTAATACCCCTATTGCCAAGGGAGAATCCTCTGCTTCCATGAATAAGGAAGAGAGACAACAACTGGTATTCTCTACTATCTCATTTGCCTTTTCTACTATTGACCTATCTGGTGAGTTCTCCGGTTATTGCACTTCTCCCTCTCACGTTTGGATAATTGATTTTGGTGCTACAAATCATATGACTGGAGCCTATCCTGAACCCTCAAACAGACTGTCTGAGACCAACCAGAGACATATTGTCACTACTAATGGTGAGAAACTTGACATCATTGGGAGTGATGACTTGTGTATCAAACTTTCCCCCTCAAACTCCTTGCCCCTTGATAAAACTTTCCTTGTTCCTAAACTTATTGCCAACCTTATTTCAGTTGATCAACTAGTTGATGAAGATCACATTTTAACCTTTTCCTCTGATGGTTGTTTGATTCAGGGCCAATGCACTAGGAAGGTGAAAGGGAAGGGGTGTAGGATGGGCCGCTTGTTTGCATTGGAGTTTGAGAAATCTCAACCAGCATCATCCTCTGCTTATTTGAGCTCTTCTACATCGAGTCCTGTTTTTTAGTCAGAAAAACTATGTCTGGGATTTGTGGCATAAATGCTTGGGCCACCCAAATTTTAAAAAACTTAAATACTTATTTGAGTATGGTTTTATTAAAACTAAAGTTCCTTTTATGAAATCCTTTGATACATCTTGTGTTTCTTGTTGTTTGAGTAAGAGTCATAACTAACCGTTCATTCACCGACTTTAACATACTACTTTGCCATTTGAAATTATTCATAGTGATGTTTGGACTTCATCTGTTGTTTCTTGGATGGGATACAAGTATTTTGTGTTATTCATTGATGACTGTACCAGGTACACTTGGATCTACTTTCTCAAACCCAAATCGGAAGTTTTTCCAACCTTTCGGTTATTTCATAACATGGTTCGAGTTCATTTCCAAGCGAATGTGCAGACCTTACGCTCAGACTCGGGGGGAGAATACAGTGACGGAGAATTTTTGGCTTATCTGAAACATCATGACATACGAGTCCAATGATGTTGTCCAAACACTCCTCAACAAAATGGTGTTGCAGAAAGAAAGAATGGCCACATTCTCGGTGTTGTAAGGACTCTTCTACAAGAATCACATGCGCCTCCCACATTCTAGGTAGAGGCCAATAGCATGCCAGCTAACATATCTCCTCATCAAAAGATGTTTGGATCCCCCCTAGATCTTTCCCATCTTCATGTCTTTAGGTGTCTATGCTCTGTTCATCTCCCTCCTCGTGAACGCTCAAACCTTTCAGCTCAATCTATCATGTGCGCTTTTATGGGATATAGCCCTAACCACAAGGGATTCCTTTGTTACAATCCCTCAGCACATCATATTCGTATTTCTCAAAATGTGATTTTTCTTGAGCATATCTCCTTTTTTTTTAGGAATTGCCAAGTTATCTGCACCCTCTATTTCAGTTTTGCATGATTTTGAACCACAAGATACTCCACCGTCCACTGCTGAGAAGGATCTTCTCGTCTTCTCTCGCAAGCGGGTTCATGGTCCAGCTCCTACGCCTACAACCCCTCTTCCTCTTAGTCCAAATCCCTCGCCCATCACAGACAACCCTGTAAGTGATGCCCCAGTTTCAGATTCCTCAATTATTTCTCCTGTACCTTTACGTCGTTCTACTCGTATCTCTAGACCACTTGATCGCTATGGTTTTCCTTCAAACCATAGCTCATTCTCTGCTGTTATGACCTCTACAGATATTCCCAGTTCTTACCAGCAGGCTCGTAGCAGCCCTCAGTGAAAAGATGCCATGGATGCAGAGATTCAAGCTTTGCATGAGAATGACACCTAGGACCTTGTCCCATCACCTTCAGATGGCTCTATTATTGGGAGCAAATGGGTCTATTCCATCAAGCTGAAATCTAATGGGTTTTTGGACCGTTACAAAGCCAGGCTGGTGGCATAGGGATATACGCATGAATATGGCATTGACTATGAGGAGACATTTGCTCCAGTGGCCAAGATTACTACAGTCCGTGTTCTTTTATCCCTCTCTGTTGCACACTCTTGGACTATCTTTCAACCGGATGTAAAAAATGCCTTTTTACATGGGCATCTAAAGGAAACAGCATATATGAAACCTCCTCCCGGGTACTATAGTGATCTCTCCCTCGTCTGTCGGCTAAAGAAGTCCCTCTACGGGCTCAAGCAAGCCCCACAAGCTTGGTTTGAAAAATTCAGAGATGTTGTTGTGCAAGCTAGATATAGCCAAAGTGCATCAGACTACTCTCTCTTTGTCCGGAAAAGACCCCAGGGCCTTACCATTCTCTTACTATATGTGGATGACATATTGTTGACTGGAGATGATATAGAAGGAATTCAGGACCTCAAGTCTCTTCTCCACAGATCCTTTCACATGAAAGATCTCAACCCTCTTAACTATTTCTTGGGACTTGAAGTTCAACAGAGCTCCCAGGGTTATTTTGTTTGCCAACACAAGTATGCCTTTGATCTTGTTAAGTTGGTCAACCTCACTGATGGTAAACGAGTTGATACTCCCTTGGAGCTGAATGTCAAATTATCCAAATCAGAAGGCTCCCAGCTTCCTGATGCTTCCCTCTATTAGCAACTTGTAGGGTCTCTCATCTATTTGACCATGACTCGTCTTGACATCTCACATGCAATTCAAGTTGTTAGTAAGTTTGTCTCTGCCCCTCGTCAACCTCATTTGACTGCAGTGCATCGAATCATCCGCTATGTTCGGGGCTCTTTATCACAAGGTTTTTTCTTCTCTTCATCTTCTTCTCTCCAACTAAAGGCCTATGCTGATGTAGATTGGGCTGGATGCCCTGACACACGCCGCTCCACTACCGGGTGCTGTGTCTTCATGGGTGACTCTCTAATATCATGGAAATGCAAGAAACAACAGACTGTTTCCAAGTCCTCTACGAAAGCAAAGTACAGGGCAATGTCATCTGTTTGTAGTGAAGTTGTTTGGCTTCAATCTTTATTTCAAGAGTTGGGTCATTCCTCTCCTACGCCCATTCCTCTGCATGCGGACAACACTAGTGCTATTAAGATTGCCTCTAATCCTGTCTTTCATGAAAGGACAAAGCATATTGAGGTGGACTACCACTTTATCCTCAACCTATTTCTTGCAAACTCTATCTCTCTCCCTCATGTTGCCTCTGATATACAAGTTGCTGACATCTTCACAAAGGCTATGATGAGGTCCAGACACTTATTTCTAGTAAGCAAATTAATGCACATGCCTCTGCATCAGTTTGAGGGGGAGTGTGAAGAAACTCCTTGATGTACCATTTTACTGTAGTTCTTATTGTATTGTTTCTCTTATTTTATTATTATTTTCTCTTCAGCCCTGCAAGGGCCTCTCTGTAAATTCTCTGATTTTTGTTGCCCTACAAGGGCCTCTTTGTAAATTCTTTAATTTCATTTTCTATATAAAGGACTCTTGGGGTAGGGTCGAGGTATCCATTCTTCATCCCCAGAATTTTGTATTCTGCTCTGGGTCTGTTGACACAAGATCTACTACTGGTTGGTGTGTTCTCTTTTTGGTAATTTCTCATCTCCTAAAAATGTAAGAAACAATAGACAGTATCTCATTCATCTACTAAGAAGAATACCAGGCCATATCTTCAATTTGTAGTGAGATTATAAGGCCTTGTTGCAAGACTTGGCCATGGATCATTTCCTTATTTGCTAATAACACAAGTGCCATCAAGATTTCTGTTGGAAAACGTGGGGTGTTGGAAAACATGGGGTTACTGGGGCAGATCTATATTTGGTAGTTGTGTAAAAATAGAATTGTATATATTCCTAGGATTGTGGAAGGATTGATTTAGAAAGTTTTTCTTTCTATTCTTATACTTTCTATTTTTTTCTTTCTATTTTTTCTACTTTCTATTTTCTTTTCTTTCTTTTTTTTTTCTTCTTTCTATTTATTGCAGCAGCTTACTGTATAAATATGTCGATTGGCAATAGAGTGAAATACATCAGTATTCTACCATTCCAAAACATGGTATCAAAGCTCTAGGTTTGTCAACCTTGAGATTTTTTTCGGCCTTCATTGCCAATTTTTCATGTCTTTCTCTTCTGGCCTTCAGTGTTGATCTGTAACCAGGAGTGTTCCTTTATTCTCCTTTATTCCGGCCAGTTCTTCCCTCATTTATTCTCCTTTCCTGCTGACCTTATTTTTCCTCCATTAACAATGTCCGACATGACTGCAACAAGTGCTCCCGTCCAAACCGATGAAGGAGCAACAAATTCTCATCCTCACACTGGTGATTTGCAGAATATTCAGACAACATATAGACTGAATGGCCAGAACTATTTGAAGGGAAAAGGAAAAATTAGTCACCTTCTTGGAACAGGGCCAAAGTTGGGCGAGCCAAATTTTGATGCTTGGGATGAAGAGGACTCCATGATTATGTCATGGTTGTGGAGTTCAATGACACCCGAGATCAGTGATACTTGTATGTTTCTTCCCTCTGCAAAGGCTATTTGAGATGCTGTCCGACAAACCTATTCCAAAGCCCATGACGCTGCTCGTGTCTATGAGGTCAAAGTGAAGACAGTGGCGGCCAAACAAGGGAGCATAAGTGTTACAGAGTATCCAAATCTGCTGCAAAATTTATGGCATGAGCTTGATCATTATCGGGTTCAGGAGACAAAGTGCCCCGATGATGCTGTGATCTTGAAGAAATTTATTGAAAGAGATAGGGTGTATGATTTTTTGGTCGGACTGAAAGCTAAATTTGATCAGGTCCGAATACAAATTCTTGGCAAAGAAGAAGTGCCTCCATTGAATGAAGTCATAGCCCTTGTCAAAGCTGAGGAAAGCCGCCGTGGAATCATGCTTGAGCCTAAAGAACCTGAAGGCTCAGCCATGGTGGCAAGGGGAGGAAGTTACAGTGGTTCAAAGGGTGAGAACAATCACAACTTGGCTCATGACACAACTACCCGTGACTCTAACGATAACCTCTGGTGCACCTATTGCAAGAAGCCCAGACACACAAAAGATCGGTGCTGGAAACTTCACGGGAAACCTCCCACATCCAACAAGGAATGGGGAAATCGAGGAGTTTCAAAAGGAGTTCAACAGGCCCATAATGTCTCCACAACCCCGCAGCAAGAACAATCAAGTCAGGGACCATTTAATGATAAATAAATTGAAAGGCTAAGGAGCTTCCTGAAATCCTTGAAACCAGGAAGTGGTTCTACGTCTCTTGCTCTCTCAGGTGAGTCTTTATCTCTAGGATTACATGCCTCGACTAGTGTTTTTCCATGGATTCTTGATTCTGGAGCTACTGACCACATGACACCCTCTTCACTACATTTTCTCACCTATACACCCTGTCCTAGTAATAGAAAAATTTCTATTGCTGATGGTTCTTTCACCACAGTGGCAGGGATTGGGAATATTCAAATTACTCCATCCCTATTGCTTAAAAATGTGCTTCATGTTCCTAAGTTATCCACTAGCCTTATCTCTATACATAAACTCACCCAGGATGTGAATTGCAATGTTGTGTTCTTTCCTTCTTACTGTGTATTTCAGGACCAGGTTTCGGGGAAGAAGATTGGACTTGCTAAGGAAAGGGATGGACTCTACTACCTTGAAGCAACCAGCAAACCATCTCACACTGTTATGCATGTCACACACGAGTCATTCTTATCTACCCCTAATAAAGATTTAATTTGGCGTCATCACTTCTGTTTCGGTCATCCTTCATTTCCTATTTTAAAAACAATGCTTCCTTCCTTGTTTAAAGGAATTGATGTTGAAACCTTTCATTGTGATGTTTGTGAACTTGCTAAGCACAAAAGGGTTTCTTTCCCAATCAACAATAAAAGATCTTCAACTCCTTTTTATTTGATTCATTCGGATATATGGGGCCCTTCTCACATTCCCAACATTACTGGTTCTAGATGGTTTGTCACCTTTATTGACGATTGCACTAGGGTCACATGGATCTTTCTTCTTAAGTCTAAATCTGATGTGAGTACCATTCTTCCCAACTTTCATAACATGGTCCAAACTCAATTTGGTGTAAGAATTAAATGGTTTCGATCTGATAATGCTACAGATTATTTTAATCAGAATTTGTCCCCATTTTTTCAGAAAGAAGGCATTGTGCATGAATCCTCCTGTGCTAACACTCCCCAACAGAATGGGATAGCTTAGAGGAAAAATGGCCATCTTTTGCAAACCACCCGAGCCTTTCTCTTTCAAAATCAGGTGCCAAAACAATATTGGGGGGAAGCTGTCCTTACTGCTGCATACACCATAAATAGACTACCATCTAAAGTTCTTGACAACCGAAGCCTAATACAAGTCCTTTCTCAATTCTACCCTGATATTCGAACCTCAAATAATCTCACACCAAGAATTTTTGGCTGCACTGCCTTTGTTCATGTCCATAATAAGGGAAAATTGGATCCACGAGCAATCAAGTGTGTCTTCTTGGGATATTCCCCAACTCATAAAGGTTATAAATATTATCATCCAGCCACCAGAAGATTCTACACCTCCATCGATGTCACATTTGAGGAGGGACAATCCTTTTTCACTCAACCTTATCTTCAGGGGGAGCCCTCTTTAATGGAAGATAAGGCCTCGGATCTACTCTCCTTAGATGTATTACCCTCCTCACAATCATCCAACCGTCAAGAATCACATCCCTCTGAGTCACAATCCTCTGAGCCCCACATTCCCGAGTCTCAACAAGAGTCAAACAACCCGACCATTGAACCAAATTCAGACACTGTTAACCCCACCAATGATGTGCATGATGATGTGAGATATATGCAGGTTTACTCTAGGAGAAGAAATCCAGATCCTCAACTTGTGCAAGTCCAAGATTCAACTCCTAATCCTGGAACTGAGGGATATGCAGAACCTGAACCTGCACCTTCACAGTCTGAGTATGACCTACCTATTGCACTGAGAAAAGGAACCAGAGAATGTACCAAACGCCCATTGTACCCTTTAGCCAAATCTGTGTCGTTCCAAAGATTCTCTAAATCCCATAAAAGTTTTCTAGCCAACCTTAACACCATTCCAATTCCTAATACTCTAGTCGAGGCACTTTCTAATAAGGAATGGAGAGAAGCCATGAGAGTGGAAATTGAGGCACTAGAAAAGAACAACATATGGGAAGTTGTGGATCTACCAAGAAACAAGAAGACTGTAGGTTGTAAATGGGTGTTCACAATTAAGTACAAATCTTATGGGTCGTTAGAAAGGTATAAAGCACGACTGGTAGCCAAGGGATATACACAGACTTATGGGATAGATTATCAGGAAACTTTTGCCCCGGTAGCTAAAATGAATACAGTAAGGGTGTTGTTGTCTTTGGCTACTAACTATAATTGGGATTTGCAACAGTTTGATGTAAAGAATGCATTTCTCCATGGTGATCTAGAAGAGGAGATATACATGGACATTCCACCGGGTTTTGGAGAAGGCATTAAGGGGAACAAAGTTTGTAGGTTGAAGAAACTGTTGGAAAGTAGAAGATTGACTCTCTGATTGATTCTCCATAATTTTAGGTCCATCAGTTTAGGAAACTTAATTTCCTAGAATCATGGGATATTAATTGGAGAATCCCACTGATATAGAAATTAGTTTTTTAGGAAAAGTTAGTTCCCTATTTTATCACCCTGTAAATTAGCTCTGTAATTCTATATAAAGTTGTGTATATTCTCCTTCCAATAAAATACAATCAATTCATTTTTTCTCTCAAATTTTCACATGGTATTAGAACTGGTCACGACTTAATCCACACATAGTATCTCTTTGGTCATCTCTGCTACTGGTTCAAGAACTCTCTAACAGTATTTGGGAGGTTCTTGAGTGTCCTTGATTCTTCTTCGAGATCGACTACAGATCTGAACTCTACTTTTTTGCTTCTTCTGGACTGCTGCGCCATCGAATTCATCCTTTTTTCTTGGATCTCTTTGTAGAGACATCAGATCAGTCTGAAATCTTAGATCTGGTGTTGCTTAGAGCAGATTTACTGAATCCCTTTGGTTTGGTTTGGATTTTGAGTGGTTTCGATCCACTCTTCAGTTTGGTAGAGCATTACAGTTACCTTTTTTTTTACATTGGCTGAAAGATTCTTTAGGCCTTCATCGCCAACACTTACTAAGTTTTTCAGACCTTCATTGTCTGTTTTTCTCTCTTTCTTGAAGCCCGCCCAATATGTCAGAAGCCACTATATCAAATACCACTGCACAATCGGAAGAAGTTTCCTCACATCAAGCATCTGGCGACGTGCAAAACATTCAGGCAGCATATAGGTTGAACGGGAAAAATTATTTGAAGTGGTCTCAATTTGTTCGAACATATTTAAAGGGAAAAGGAAAGCTTAGCCATCTCTTAGGGACGGGACCGAAGGAAGGAGATCCAAGATTTGATGCATGGGACAAAGCTGACTCCATGATCATGTCATGGTTATGGAATTCAATGAACCCTGAAATCAGCGACACATGTATTTTTTATCCACGGATAAAGAGATCTGGGATGCCGTCCGACAAACATATTCAAAAGCACGTGATGCAGCACAAGTGTACGAAATCAAAGTCAAGACTGGAGCAACTAAACAAGGCAGCAAGACAGTTATCGAGTATGCAAATTTACTACAGAACCTGTGGCAAGAACTCGATCATTATCGGTGCATTGAGACTAAATGTGCAGCGGATGCAGCAATCCTAAAGAGTTTTATCGAAAAAGATCGCGTTTATGACTTTCTTGCAGGACTCAATGCAGAATTTGATCAAGTTAGGGTCCAGATTCTCGGCAAAGAAGAGGTACCATCTCTAAATGAGACTATTTCTCTGATTCATGCTGAAGAAATCCATAGGGGGGTTATGCTTGAACCCCAAGTACTAGAAGGTTCAGCCATGACTACAAGGATGGAACAATCGAAAATACTGGAAGGAATGAAGACAGATTTGTCCTCTGCACGGGACAACAAGGAGTCTCTTTGGTGTACCTATTGCAGGAAACCAAGGCACACCAAAGAGAAGTGTTGGAAGCTGAATGGTAAACCATCGAATAGGGAATGGGGCTACCGAGGAGGACAACAGAAGAATCGAAGTCAAGCTAACTTCACCACAAATCAGTCGAGCCAAGAAAAGCCTCCAGACAAGACCGAGTTCAATGAGGAGATCGAAAAGTTAAGGGGGCTTCTGGGATCGTTGGAGAAACCTAGTGGTACAGGCTCTCTTGCAATCTCAAGTAAGTTTTCTATTCCTCACGAACTAAATGTCTCAGATGAACCTATTAGGGATTTATGGGTTATTGACTCAGGAGCCACAGATCACACTCACTCCTCACTACATTTTAGCACTTATACCCCCTGCCCAAGCAATCGAAAAATAGCCATTGCAGACGGTTCCCTTACTACCGTAGCTGGCCTTGGGGATATCCATATTAATCCATCACTTACACTAAAAAGTGTCCTTCATGTTCCAAAATTGTCCACTAACCTGATATCCATCCAAAAACTCACCCATGACATGAACTGTAATGTGCTTTTCTATCCTTCTTACTGTATATTTCAGGACCAGGATTCGGGGAAGAGGATTGGACTTGCTAAGGAGAAGAATGGACTCTACTATCTTGAAGAATCATGCAAATCAAATATTGTCCAGGATAAGTTATCTTTGTCATTCCTTTCATCATCCAACAAAGACACCATTTGGCTTCATCACTTTAGACTAGGACATTCATCTTTTGGAATTCTGAAAACTATGTTTCACTCATTGTTTAAAGGATTGAGTGTTGAATATTTTCATTGTGATGTGTGTGAATTTGCAAAACACAAGTGTGTGCCCTTTCCAATCAGTAACAAGAGAAGTTCAGTCTCATTCTTTTTGATCCATAGTGATATATGGGGACCCTCCACAGTTCCAAATGTGTTTGGCTCACGATGGTTCGTCTCTTTTATTGATGATTGCACTAGGGTCTCTTGGATCTTTCTTCTTAAATCTAAATCAGATGTAAGTAGTGTACTCCCAAATTTCCATAACATGATCCAAAATCAGTTTGGGGTCAAAATCAAAAGATTTAGATCGGATAATGCACGGGATTATTTCAACCAAACTTTATCCTCATATTTTCAAAAAGAAGGGATTATCCATGAATCCTCCTGCATTAATACTCCACAACAAAACGAAGTAGCAGAAAGGAAGAATGGTCATCTACTAGCTGCAACCCGAGCCTTACTTTTCCACCAGCATGTTCCAAAAACCTATTGGGGGGAAGCTGTGCTTACTACATTATAAATCGATTACCTTAGAGGGTGTTGGGATTTAAAACACCAATGGAAACACTTTCTCAATTTTATCCCGATCTACGTACCACAAATAATCTCACCCCAAGAATCTTTGGATGCACTGCTTTTGTCCATGTTCATACCCATAATAGAGGGAAGTTAGATCCAAGAGTCGTCAAGTGTATTTTTGTGGGTTATTCGTCCACCCAAAAGGGTTATAAGTGTTACCACCCACCTACTAAAAAATTCTTTGTCTCTATTGATGTCACTTTTGAAGAAAAAACACCATATTTCACTCAACCTTATCTTCAGGGGGAGTCCTTGTCATTCGTTGAAGATAAGGACAGAGATTTGTTCCCGCTTGGTCTACCTACAGTTTCTCAACACCCAAACTCAGCATCTATACCAGTTCAATCCGTATCTGCACCTATCGAACCACCTCAAACCAAACCAACTTCTTCACCCATTCATACCAGACCCATGACAGAGAATGATGAACTTTGTGACTCTATGAGATTGCAGGTATATTCAAGAAGAAGAAACCAGGATCCTAATCTTGTGCAGGTTCAAGATTCAACTCCTAATCCTGAGAATGAGGTAAATACAGTTCCAGAAATTTCTTCTGAATTAGCATCTGACCAAGATCTTCCTATTGCCCTTAGGAAAGGCACAAGAGAATGCACTAAACATCCCTTATATCCCTTAGCAAATTTTGTGTCCTTTAAAAAATTCTCACCATCACATAGGAGTTTCCTAGTTAGTCTAAACACCATTCATATTCCTAATACTTTATCTGAGGCATTATCTGATGAGAAATGGAAAGATGCTATGAGAGAAGAGATGCAGGCTCTAGATAAGAATCAAACATGGGAAATTGTTGACCTACCACCAGGAAAGAAACCCATGGGCTGCAAGTGGGTTTTCACAGTAAAGTACAAGTCAGACGGCTCTCTAGAAAGATACAAGGCAAGACTCGTGGCAAAAGGATATACACAAACCTATGGTGTTGACTATCAGGAGACATTCGCTCCAGTGGCTAAGATGAATACGATAAGAATTTTGTTGTCACTAACAGCTAACTTCGACTGGTACTTGGAGCAATTTGATGTAAAGAATGCTTTTCTTCACGGTAATTTAGAGGAGGAGATATACATGGATATTCCTCCGGGCTTCAAAGGAAATATAAAAGGAAATAAAGTTTGCAGGTTGAAGAAAGCACTATATGGTCTCAAGCAATCACCTAGGGCATGGTTTGGAAGATTTACTAAAGTTATGCTTGCCATCAGATACAAACAAAGTCAGGGAGATCATACACTCTTTATAAAGCATTCGGATGCAGGGGGAGTCACGGCTCTTCTGGTATATGTCGATGACATAATTGTGACAGGAAATGATGAAAAGGAGAAGGAAGCCTTGAGAAGATGCCTAGTCAGAGAATTCGAAATAAAAGAACTTGGGAGATTGAAGTATTTTCTAGGGATTGAAGTAGCTCATTCCAGAGAAGGCATCTTTATCTCACAACAGAAATATGTAACAGATCTTTTAAGAGAGACAGGAAAGTTAGCATGCAAACCATCCTCCACACCGATTGAGCCAAATCACAAATTGGGAGAAGCAAATGAAGATCCAGCCGTGAATAGGGAAATGTACCAAAGATTAGTAGGAAAACTTATATATCTTGCCCACACAAGGCCAGACATAGCATATGCCGTGAGCGTGGCTAGCCAGTTTATGCACAACCCGAAAGAGGTTCACCTACAGGCGGTCTATAGGATACTACATTACCTAAAGGCTAATCCTGGCAAAGGAATCTTGTTTAAAAGAAACACTGGATTAACCCAAGAGGCATACAACGATGTTGATTATGCAGGCTTTCCCATGGATAGGCGGTCCACTACAGGTTACTATACGTTCCTTGGAGGAAATCTTGTGACATGGAGGAGTAAGAAGCAGAATGTGGTAGCTAGATCAAGTGCGGAGGCAGAATTCAGGGCAATGGCTCAGGGAGTATGTGAATTACTATGGCTCAAGATAATTTTGGAAGACCTAAAGATTAGATGGGAAGGTCCAATAAGATTATTCTGTGACAACAAGTCAGCTATTAACATTGCTCACAATCCCGTCCAACATGACAGGACAAAGCACATTGAGATAGATAGGCATTTCATAAAGGAAAAGCTGGATAGCGGATTAATTTGCACTCCATACGTCTCAACGAATGGTCAACTGGCAGATGTGCTGACAAAAGGGCTTTGCAGTGTGGCATTCCAAGGACTTATCTCCAAGCTGGGAATGAAAGATGCATATTCACTAGCTTGAGGGGGAGTGTTGGAAAGTAGAAGATTGACTCTCTGATTGATTCTCCATAATTTTAGGTCCATCAGTTTAGGAAACTTAATTTCCTATAATCATGGGATATCCTAGAATCATGGGATATTAATTGAAGAATCCCACTGATATAGAAATTAGTTTTTTAGGAGGGGGAATGTTGGAAAACGTGGGGCTATTGGTGCAGATCTATATTTGGTAGTTGTGTAAAAATAGAATTGTATATATTCCTAGGATTGTGGAAGGATTGATTTAGAAAGTTTTTCTTTCTATTCTTGTACTTTCTATTTTTTTCTTCTTTCTATTTATTGCAGCAGCTTACTGTATAAATATGCCGATTGGCAATAGAATGAAATACATTAGTATTCTACCATTCCAAAACAATTTCCATTAATCCTGTCTTCCATGAATGTATTATACATATTGAGGCCAATTGTCACTTTATCAGAGACCAATTCCTTGCAGGCCATATCACTCTTCCTCACATACAGTGTTTTAAAAGCGCAAGGCGCAAGAGCCAATTTGTGCCCGAGGCACAAGGCACAAGGCACAAGGCGAGGTGTGCACCTTTTTGAAGCAAGGTGCAAAAATCCAAAAAAAAAAGCTAAAAAATCAAAAAATCAAAAAAAATATTAAACATAATATTAATAAAATATATAAACTTAAATTTTAATAAATGTTTTAAAAAACTTATTATATAAATTTAAAATACATAAACATAACATGTAAAGCATATTCAATTGAGAATTTAAAAATAAAATCAAGCATATAAAACATTTTCAAGCATGTAAAACCCACAATCTCTTTTTGTTCCTCAATTGCATTACTTCAAGTAGCTAATGTGATGTAAAACATATTACATTCCTGATTCCATGAGTCGACTTTGTGCCACGCCCCTCAAGGCAAGCCCAAACAAGTCCATGTTAAGGTCTTAAATTCTTAATTCTCATATAAAAAATAATGATTTTATAATTTTAATTGCTTTCTAAGAAGATATTTTATTAGGATGAATGAATAAACAATATTAGAAAATCATTATTTTTTATATGAGAATTAAGAATTTAAGACCCTAACATGGAATTGTTTGGGCTTGCCTTGAGGGGCATGGCATGGGGGTCCGGGGGCGGATCCCCCAACCCAGCTGCTAGGTTCAAAAAAAGCATCAAATATTCAAAAGGTGCACGCCTAGGCTGAAGCGCAAGGCGTATGCCTAAGGCGCACCAGGTGTGCACCTTTTGAAAGGGCTACGCCTAGGACCTAGGCGAGGCGCATACCCTAAAATGCGCCTCACTTGTGTGCCTAGGCGCACCTTTTAAATCACTACTCACATATCATCCGGACTACAGATGGTAGACCTCTTCATTAAGGCTATGATAGAAGGCAAACATGCCTTTCTAAGTCACAAACTAATGCCCACTTCCCAGCATCAGTTTGAGGGGGAGTACAAAGAAACTAAGGGTTAATCTTGTCTTTTTATCCCTAGGTAATATTGTTGCATCATATGTGTTATGTACTTGATCATTTTTGCACATATTCTTGTAATCTTTGATTAAGGACAGAACTGTCCTTTTACATTCATTAATATATATTTCATTTTATGGATGAGGTTAACACTTAGACACACCCACACAAACACTAGTGCATGTTTTTCCAAATTGTTCATTGTCATGGACATGATATGTCATACAAGGCTAATAGTCACCTACAGGTCAAAAGGCTATACAAATGCTGATTAGGCTAATTCAATGATTGATATTCTAGTACCAAGTATTGTACTTTTCTGCAAGGTAACCTAGTTGCTTGGAAAAGTAAGAGTGTAGTTGCAAGTAGTATTAAAGCTGAGTATAAAGCTATGGCCCATATTGTGTGTGAATTCATTTGGTTGCATAGTTCAAGATATTGGATATTCTGTATCAACATCTATGACACTATAGTATAACAATCAAGCTGCTACCCATATTGCATTGAACCCAGTTTCTCATGTGACAACCAACCTATAGAAGTTGATTGTCATTTAATGAGAGAGAACGTGCTTCATGGAGTCATTACTATTTTCTTTGTGAACACTAAGAACCAATTGGTTGATATATTCTTTAAGGATTTAAGTTAGGGAAAAGTTCATTACATTTATAACAAGGCGGGATAGTACAACAATATATACTCCAGCTTGAGGGGGAATATTATGGAGCATTAGGAGAAAGAGTATAAATGTAATTCTGTCCTACACTGTTAAGAGCATAACAGTAATATCCACAAAGGTTTAAGAGGTTATATGTGGATATGTGGTCTCCAAGATCTATCAAATAAATATTTTCATCTTGTCCAGTTCTGAATGAGAATAAAAAAGCTAAAATAGTTTGGTCTTGTGTGCCATTTGCAGTTTGTTGGATGTTTGGAAAGAGAGGAATAGAGATTATTTGAAGACAAGTCAAGAAGCAAAGAACAGCTGTGCCAAGTTATTGGGAAGAGAATCTTGGATTGGATCTTGATCCACCCAGATTTTTTGGGTGCATCAAGAGATTCATTTGGGATTAGTTTTTGGTCATCATTGGAATTGGATTGGGGGGATTGATGTATTATATCTTTTTTCTTCTCGGGATTGTCTTTTGTTCTTTCGGGGGGGTTAATTTCTCTTCACCTCTTCTCAGTACTCTGTTCTGATTTAATGATTTTTTTTTTTACTTCAAAAAAAGAGATGTAAATTTCATCAATCAATTTCTTTAGTTTCTCCTCTTTTTTTTACGGTTCTACTTTTTTGTTTTCTCTAATATTCATTGGATTGCATGTCAAAACAATAAGCATACGTCTTTCCCTTAAAAATAAAAATAATTAAATAAAGAGTCTACTCAGCATGAAATTACATAATAGCATGAAGTTACTACCAACCAACCTCAGGTAAAGTAACACTTGCATATCTAAACCGAGCTCTTCGCCGAAGATCAGGAACACCATCTCTCTCCCTCAAATCCTTCACAAGGATTAGATATCATCAACAAAAGTCAATGGCTTTTGAAACTTGACTAACAATGCATCCATTAATATTTCCTTAGTGAAACTTTTTCCTACACTTAAAAGTAAAATAAGGCTATATTTACAGACATCAAAATTAACCATAATAGTTCTACAACCATATTCTATAATAAAAGAAGGAAATATTAAAAAAGTAAATAATGATAATAATAATAATAATAATAAAACAGCAACTGTTGTAAACAATTCAGTAGTTCTAAGCCATATATCATATTAGAATTTCATAATAGATCAATTCCAGAAAAGAAAAGGCTAGTGAAATTTACAGTCTCTTGCCTCAGGCCGGACATCAATAAGTACAGCATTCTCTTCCCCCGTCAAGAGCTCCAAAGTCAACTTAGGAGACAAATCTCCAGAATAACCACCATAGTTAAATAACCAATAAGAAACCCTGCAAAAATCTAACACAATATAGATTCTCATGGGAAAAAAAAGAACACAAAAGGAATGGCTTGTTTCCACAGAATCCTACTAAAAAATAAATCTTTAAGAAGAGAACCAGTAGACAAACATACCCTAATGTGGCTGAAGTACCAAGGAAAAGAAAAAATGGAAGAATAGGATCACTTGGGTCCAGCCCAAGATTTCTTTCCAAGCCCTCAATGGCAACATAGACCTGATTCAAACATACTTACGCAGTGAATCTTCTTTGGATTGCTAGAAAATTCATGAATATCAACAATTTACATTCTATAGACATGCATATATATACTTCAGAAGATATATCCATAAGTATTCTGGTAAATGAATACATATAATAGGACATTACCATATCTGTAAAATACAGGGTTACCAGTCTCTATGGTGCATATGAGATTGGATCCACCATAAGGTCTCCATTCACCAACTAAATAGCCAAATAAATTGTAAATAAATGAAATCCAATCATCTTATCTTAACCATACAAAAGATAATGCATGGAACTTTTTCCCAACCATTAAGAAAAAATTTGCAGATTCATATGGTTAGCCAACCAAAAAAGTTTTTCTTTTTTCTTTTTCCTTTTTTTTGTGGGACAGTTGATTGGGGCCATTCAACTTCAATGAGCCAATGTATAGGCCAGAGTCAATAGCATTACCTACTAGTAGAGTTTTGGAATAATATTTCGTGCATATTATTAAATTGAAAGTAACGAAAATACCCTTCATAGAAAACTAATTACATAAGAAGTCTTTAAAAAAACAAGGGAACAATATCACAATAAACTTATTGACAGAAAATTAAGACAATGATATAGAAGACAAGAATAATAAACCTGCTTAAAAGCAGTCCCAGCAGGCCTCAGGACGACTGCAGCTTTCTCTTCAGATAAATTTAGGACATCCAGGACTTCTGGAGGAAGCAAATCCTTGGCAACTCCATAAGAATAAACAACAAAGTCTGCCCCTCTGGTTAAATAGTCATCCACAGTGACAATTGTTTGTCTAAGGATGTCAATAGCAACAACACCCACCCTAGTTGTAGTTTCCTTCAAGTCACCTGAGAAGACCATCAATCTATTAGTAGCTGATTCTCCTGTCTGATCAACAGAAGAGACCACATTATTGATAGCATTGTCAACAGCTCCAGTAGCAGTCTTAGCAGTATCTGTTAGAAATGATTGAATTGCATCGAGTGTGTTTTTCAGGGCAAGTTCACCCTTATTTACCGATGCATCTATGGATGCATTAAACCCAGATAAAATATCTTCAACTTTTGATTTCATATTGGATAATGTATCTGCCTCATTTGGAGAATTAAAAACCAAGGTTGGATTCTCTGGCATGGTACCAACTGTACCATCAGCTGTTGATATGGTTTCAGGAGCATTAGATCCTGATAATACACCTGCACTTTGACTAAATTTGTCTGGAAGGATCAACAGACTTTCACTTTCTGGTACAGGTAGGCTTGAACTTTCCAATCCTGATGGTGGATCTATACTTTGCATAAACTGGTCAGGAAGGTTCAACAAACTGTCTTTTTCTGGGGCGGTTACACTTGAACTTTCTACATAATTCAGATCCTCCCTGCCTATGGAGTATGTCTCATTAACTGCTCCCACTGAATAACTCCAATTATTTGAAAGGCCAACATCATTGTCATATAATTCATTTGAGCAAGGAGGGATGTTAAAGAACTCAGTCGAATCTCGATGTCCTGACCATTCATTTACATGGGAACAGAGAGAATTTGAAGTTTGCAGTTTAAAGGAAACTTCTTGAGGATAATGTTCATGAGGTGTACCCAAAAGAACCTTGTCTTCAAAAATATATCTGACTTCAGGAGATTTCCAGGATGAGAAGGGTCTCAGCCCTGCATGGTAATAAATCTGCTGGATCCAAAATGTAAAACTAAGTTGTTAAACTATACATGGAAATAGAGATCAAAAGCTTGTGAAACATAAGGACAATTCTATCAAGAAAAAGGTACAAAAATGAAGAAAAGAAGCTTAATTAATGTCCCTTGCTTTTAGTATGTTATTGTTTAGTCATTTTTAATGCTAAAGTTGTTATCATGTAGTCTCTCATCAATAACTGGTTAATTTATTAAATGAATAAAAGACTGAAGTATATAAATGTTTGGTAAGCAACTCTCAGGAGTGAGCTAGAAACTTCTACCCACCCCTGGTTGCTAATCTTTTAATTACAAGTTACAAACCTTCACCTTGGCAAGTTAACCCCCAAGTATCGATACTTTGAACCACAGTTGTCAAGGCGACGCCTAGGCAACAAGGCACCCTTTGAGGCTCGCCTCACCTAATCGCCTAACAGTTTTCTACTTCCTACTATAAAATACTTTTTTATTCACTCTTTTTTGAGATTATAATTATAAAATAAACATTATTAAACTAAAATAATCATTTTGTGTGTTTACTACTAATTTCTTTTTATTTTTTTCTTACTTATTAGGGTTTAATCAACACAAACATTGCTAAATGCTGTATTGAACCCTCAAAGACTTAAAAACCTGAACCAATAAGTAAGGAAGAACTAAAAATTTTATCTAATCAGCACATTTTCCACTTCCATAGATTCTTCTTCTACTTCTACTACTACTGCTACTACCAATACTTTTTATTTTCTTCTTTTCCTATAATAAAAATAAGGGTTCAGCCCCTATATTTTTTTAATTCTATTTTCCTTCTTCCTTTTCTTCTCATGAATATGTTGATTTTCTATACTTTAATATGAAATTTATACTTTTCTTATGAAAATCATGAATAATTATTAAAGAAATATGGTTATGGTACCTAGGGAACTACCCTAGGATCTATGTTTTTAACATAAACAATCCATCGCCTAGGCAACTAAGCGCCCCCCCCCAGTCACCTAGCCTCACCTTGGCACCTTGAAAACTATGCTTTGAACCTTGGGCAGATCTGTTTACTAAGTGTCTCAGTCGCATGAGAGTGGACTACCTATATTAACAAGCTAGGATTATATAAGCTTGAGGGGGAATGTCAAGTAGCACGAGAACAGGGACGTCTACATCTTTTTCTCATGTTTTATGTGTCTGAAGATAGGGATTCTATATGTTTAATATATACTCCTACTTGTAGTGGCTGACTCGGTTAGAGAAACTAAATTTTCTCCCATTGGATCACATTCAAACTTTTTGATAAAATAGTTTTGATAAGTAAATCAGTCTAAGTAAAAGAAACTCATAACCTACAATAAGTTACTTTTCAATGAGTAACTTACAATAAACTTATTGGCAAACTAAGTGCCTCCCTAGTGAATCATTAACTACAGAGAGGTGCTTATGAAATTAAGTGTTGAATCCAGAATGAGAGTGCAAGATCTATGCTTTCCTAATATCTATAAAAATTAAAAAGACATAAATATAAAGTTAGGTTGATGCCAAACCAATTTAGGATGATGGAGGAAGAAACGAAATCCCTCTTGGTGGCAATAGAAAACAGATGGCTAGTAGAGAAGGGGAAGAAGAACAGGAGGAAATCAAAAGAGCTCTTGAGATTTGCTTGGAGCCTAAATGAAAATGCAAGGAGTGCAAGCCGGAGTAATAAAGCTTCACAAAGATAGTTCAGATGGAAAGTCTAAAATTAATATCGTGGAACATCCGGGACCTTGACTCTGGTAGAAGAAGAATAGTGCTAGGTGGTTTCTTGAGAGACAAGGTTGGCAACCTAACTGTAGGAGACTAAGCTTCAGAAGTTGAGGCACAATGTGATTTGAAGTGTGTGGGGGTCTGAGCCTTGTGACTGGCAGACTGTGCCAGCTGAAAACATAGCAGGGGGATTTGCTCTAAGCTGGAATAGCAGGGTGTTTAAGTTGGTGGACAAGGTGGTGGGTCTATTCTCAATCTTAGCAAAGCTTTTGTGGCAGTAGAACAATGTATCCATTGTGGTGACAGGGGTGTATGGGTCGGTTGTCTCTTCTCTAAAAGATGCTTTTTGGGAGGAACTGAACCATGTAAGGAGGAAATGGGATGGCCCTTAGGCTATTGGTGGGGATTTTAATGCAATCTTGAGACAGGAGGATATGATGAGGTGCAGGGGCACAAACAGGGGAATGCAGATGTCTGTGGATTTCATCCAAAGGTAGGAACTACATGATTTACCTTTGAGTGGAGCAAAGTACACTTGGATCAACAACTAGGAGGCTCCCTCTCTGGTAAGGTTAGATAGGTTTCATTATCTCAACAGATTGGGATGAGCTCTTCCCAAATACTTCTCAGGAAGCTTTGCCGAGAGTCTTGTCTGATCACATTACACTATAGTTGACGACTGGAGTTCCAAGGAAGAAGGCTCACCCCTTCCGGCTAGAACACTGTTGGCTGGAATCGAAGGAGATCAAAACGAAAATAAAATCCTAGTTGGCTGAGGTTTCTTTTGAGGGGTAAGCTAGTCACATCTTGAGCAAGAAGTTACAATGGCTGAAAGGAAATATCAACAATGGCAGAGGGATAGGGTGTCAAAAGATGAAAACAGGAGAGCTGAATGCTTGAAAATTATAACTGAGATTGATTCAGAGGAAGGTGGGTATCTTAGGGGAGGCAAGGAGAGTAGAAAGACTTAAGGCTAAGAAAGACTATGATTCTCTATTATCAGGAGGAGGTGAAATGGAAGCAGAGATCCAGGGCTTTATGGTTGAAATCAGGTGACAATAACACCACCTTTTTCACAAGTTTGCAAATGTGAAGAGGAAGAATTACATCAAGAGGCTGCAAGTAGGAGAATCTGTAGTGGATCAAGAAAAGGAGATTGAGGAAGCCATTGTTAAATTTTATGAGCAGCTTTATAGTGAACCGTGTAAGGTCAGACCAACTTTGGGTGGACTCCACTTTGAGAATCTAATTGAACACCAAGTTGCTAAGTTGGAAAAACCCTTTTCAGAGGAGGAGGTGAAGAGAGCATTAGATGAGATGGAGGGGGACAAAGCTCCAGGTCCTGATGGCTTTAAAATTCTCTTCTATAGAAAATTCTGGGATGTTCTAAAGCTTGATCTGTTGTGAGTTTTGGAGGCGTTTCGTCATTCTGCAGCCCTTGAGAGAAGCTTGAATGCTTCCCTCATTTCCTTAATCCCCAAGAAGAGTGGCGTTGTGGAAATGAAGGACTTTAGGCTGATTAGGGCCCCGTTTGGCGTGTCTTTCCATGTGGTCTTTCGGCTGCTTACAAGCTGGGAAGACCGAAAATCGGTCTATTCCCGTTTGGCACGCGGAAGATCTCGCCGCCAAAAGATGGGGCGCCGAAAAGATGCAGGAAGCCCATTTTGGGCTGATTTCGGGAAGCTCCAAATGAAGCTTCCCGCGACTTCCGCATTTTAATCTCGCGCGGAAAGACCCAAAACGATGCACGGAAAGATGCGCGTCTGCCAAACAGTCTTCGGGCTGCCCAGATCTTATGTCAAAAGCTCAATGCGTCTATTGACTGTCAGAGCTACGAGAAGATCTTCTCAAAAAGACTTGCCAAACGAGCCCTAGTTTAATGAAGTGTGTACAAGATCTTGGCTAAAATTTTGGCTTCATGGTTAAGGTGTATCATGATTCCCACATATTCATCTATCAGGGGGCATTTGTGCATAGCAAACACATTCAGGATGGGGTGTTAATTGCAAATGAGTTAATTGATTCAAGGAGAAGCGGCAGGAAAGTTTTGGTGTGCAAAATTGACTTAGAAAAGGCCTATGACCATGTCAATTAGGCCTTTCTAGACTATATGTTGGCTAGAATGCATTTTGGCATTAAGTCAAAAACAATGGTACAGAAATTCCTCTTCTTCAATTTGCAGACAACACACTATTCTTTTGTGATGCCTCGTCAGTTCAGGTAATTAATTTAAAGTTCTTGCTGTACTGGTTTGAGGTGGTGTCTGGCTCAAAAGTGAATCTGGCCAAGAGTGAGTTAATGGAAGTCGGGGAAGTTGAGAATGTGGCTGAGTTAGCAGGGCTACTGGGTTATAAAGTGGGGCACCCCCTCCCCCCCCCCCCCCCCCCCCCCCCCCCCCCTCTAAGTACTTGGGCCTGCCCCTTGAGGCCAAGAGCACTTCAAAAGCCTTGCAAACTCCAATTTTAGAGAAGATTGATTTGAAGTTAGTTTCCTAGAAGGCCATGTATCTGTCTAAGGATGGGAAGGTAACTCTAATTAAAAGTGTGCTAGCAAGCCTCCCAGCTTATTACATGTCTATTCTAATCCCATCTGAGGTAGCTGATGAGAGACTATCTGTGGAGTGGTTGGAAGGACTCTGCCGGTAATCATTTGGTGAGCTAGGATCAGGTCTGCAAACCTGTGCCTTTTGGAGGACTGGGGTTAAGGAAGGTCGAACTGTTTAACAAAGCTCTCTTGGCCAGTTCTTTAGAGATTCGCAATGGAGCCAAACAATTTGTGGAGGAAGGTTATTGCTGAGAAATATGGCTTGTGTAGCAATGGTTGGGGTGCAGAAATGTCCCTTTCTTCCTACGGCTGCAGCTTGTGGAAGGGCAAATGAAAAGCTTTCAGTAGTTTTAGTGAGGGGCTGCTTTTCAAAGTCGGGGATGGGAGAAAGGTGAGATTCTGGTTGGACTCTTGGTGTGGTGATTTTGCTTTAAAAGACAGATTTCGCTCTTTGTTTAACAATGGCGGATAACAAACTGGCTTGGGTGGCAGACTGCTATGAGGTGAATGGTAGATCAATTTGCTGGAGCCCTTCCTTTAGTAGGAATTTGAATGATTGGGAGATTAACCAAATTTTTTATCTGTAAGCTCTACTGCAGAATCAACATATGGATGTGCAGATTTAGGACTCTAGACTTTGGAAGTGGACTTCTACAAGGGTTTTCACAGTCAAGTCTTTTTACAAGGGTCTAGTTGGAGCTTCAAGGAACCCTTTTCCCAGCAAGGCCATTTGGGGTTCAGCTGCACCTTCTAAGGTGAAATTCTTCACTTGGGTGGCTGTTCTAGAGAAGTGTTTGACTAAGGAAATGCTCTTGAGGAAGGGGTACCCTATCCAAGACAGATTATGTGTGTTTTGCAGCAGGGAGGATGACTCAGTAAGCATTTGTTCTTGCATGGAAGCTTCAGCTCAACTGTGTGGAGTCACTTTTCAAGGGCTCTTAATTTGCATTGGTGCTTTCCCTTCTCAGTCAAGGACCTTTTGCAAGAATGGGGCATGCAGGACCTGTCAAGGAAAGGGAGAGTTTGTTGGTCAGCAGTTCCTCTAGCAGTCTTGTGGGTCATCTGGTCAAAAAGAAACTTGAGGATTTCCAAACAGAAAGCATCACCAGAATCTGTGGTGATTAATAGGGCTGTGGAGAACTTGAGGAGTTGGTTATCCATACATACTGTATTTAAAAATGATACTTTCTCTTCTTTTTTTGGATGTAGATTTTTTTGGGGGGCTTAAAGTTTCTTTTTGGTACATAATCTCATGTACCTCTTAATACTAATGAAACTATACTTTACCTGTTCAAAAAAGATAATGTGCTAATAATACACATTAATTTGGTGATATGAGTATCAAAGAAACCCACTGATAAGTAAAAAAGAAAAAAAAAAAAGAAAAATAATCGCATTCCTCCGACCATAAAATTTTTCCTATTGTGCTTTTACGATTAAATTATAGAACATATTGGCAAACGTTAAATTTTTGTCATTTCATTTCTAGGATATCCTTGTGCTTTTACTGATTAGTTGCAGGTTGGATCATATAAAATTTTTCCAGAATTTGTTAAAATCAATTTTTTAACAACATTGTGAGGAATGGTAACCCGTAGTTTTCTGTGACAAGTACACATACATAATCTAGTTAAACAGCACCATCACTAACTCATTAAATATCAATATTAACAACTTGAGTGAATCACAAGTCACCTATTTTGTTTGCGTGTTACAGATGATCCTAAAACTAAATTTCTTGTGAAAAGAACGACAATAAATTAAAAATAATAATAATAATCAACTTGGGAAAAAATAAAGGTGATTCTGAGCTACAGAGGATTTCAACATAGCAATATAGTTGTAAAATAAACTACGTAGTATAAAATCAAAGGACAGCTCATAATCCGAAACCTGGGTTTAACAAAGCTCTCACCTGTGAATAAGAACACGATTGGGTGGCCGAGCAAACAGGTAACATTGTCAAATCAGCTAAACCAATCCAAGACCTCACCAGTCACCACATTGTCAACATCCACTAAGAAACGACTCAGTGAATACAAAATTCAATCAAACAGCATCTTAAAATCAACTTTTAAGTGGAAAAACACGAACCCGTATTTGAAATTTAGGAAGAAAACGGTCGAATTCTACGGGAACTCAGAATAAACGAAGACACCCAAAACAATTCACGCCATTTCAAGCTATTTTCCAGCTGGGTTTCTGAAATTCAAACTCCTGTAATAGGAAAATCACCATCTTGATAGGAAACTTGGGATTCTATCCCTCCAAAACCAGGTTCAAAGCTGGCTCCAACTCGCAGAACACAGAAATCTGGAACTGGTGTTAGATATAATCATATAAAATCAAATAAGACTGCGCAAGTGAGAGAGAGAGAGAGAGAGAGAGAGAGAGAGGATATGATTCGGAGAATCGTGTGGCTTGTCGAAGCCGTTCGCGAATTGCGAGATCTCCTTGGCCCGTCCTCTTTGCCTCTCGTTTTTCTGCCGGGATAATTTTTGTATTATCTAATTTCTATCCATCTTTCTTTCAGAAAAATTCCGACTGCAATGAAACCCAATTACATATGGACACGCGTCCGAACTTGCTACATTTAATGGCTGTATTAATATCTATACCAATAATAACGCCCTACGTCAAGTATATATCCCCACAGAATCAGAATCTTCATTTCCTCGCACCCGCACATTGAAACCATCTTGCCATGAATGACAACATACAAATACAGCAAGATATTCGGGATGTGTGGCTGCAATTTTCGTCGTAAAATTAAGGTTTTGTGTTTTTCCGGGCCTTAAATAAGGACGCAAGAACGAGAAAAATTTTTGCCCTGAACTGGAAACGGGGCAAGGATGGAATTTACATATAATTCTCGGAACCTGCCCCAAATTCTATGATAAATTTGTAAAATATCGTTAGATTAATATTGATTTTTAAAATATTTTAAGTTTTTTAATTCATAAAATCATAGCATCTTATAATTTTATTTATAAAGTACTTTCAAAATGTTATAACCTAATTCTTAAAATATTTTTAAATTCTCATAATCTTGTTTTTAAATTATCAATAAATTAGATTAAGAAAAAAATTCGAAGATTCTCCATCTCCAATAAGGAATGAATGTCTTGCCCTGAATCTGTCCCACCACCAAAAATGGAAAACAAGTAGAATGTCTTGATAATGGGCGAGGATGGAGAGGGGGAGCGGGGAGCCCTGTTCCAAACCCACCCCGCCCCATTGCCATTTCTACGTTGGACGTTATTGTTGGTTAAACAGCTGAAAGATCAGCCATCAAGTGTAGTTAATGCCCCAAATTCTATGATAGACCGGTGTTATCTTATCACATTCTCGTTATATGGACATTCCCTTTGTTTTATTTTCTTGTCTGTTATATATACCACTGACCAAAAAGGAGACCGGATCTCCTCCTCACACATGGTGCATCACACTGATTTCACAGGTACATCACCGTGCATTGGGAACATCTTTATGTTATTATTTATGGGAGATGTTCCTAATGCACGGTGGAATGTGCCTGTAAAGTTGTTGTGAGACGCCCTTTGTGAGGAACAAATTCCAATTCTGACCAAAGTAAATAGAGATAAAGTGTTTTGGGGTTTTAACTGTTCAGTCCACCCCTAGAAATCTTAACTCCAAGGAATGAATCTGACTATGGATTAATACCAAATCCATGGGAGGGACGGTGGCTGTAATTTCAGATTTCTGAGGGGCTACTTATCCCAAGTGTTGTTGATATAATGGATTGTAAAGAAAATTTTTATTATTAAGGAAGTAAGACTTTGTATGGATCGTAAAGAAAATTCAATTGTTTTGTCCGAGTCTAGACTGTCAAGTGAGTTCATTGATTTGAGAGATAACTGCAATGATACATTTAAGGGAGAGCTAGATACTCTTATATCAACATCCCACCAATGTGACAGCCAATCATCAAGGTTCCATGATGGGTGATCAATCAACACGAATGGCCACACATGATTCAAACAATGCCCTCTTATTTAATACCTTTCGTGGGTGTTTGGCATCGATGCCATTTTTTTAGGAAATGGTGTCATGTAGGTGTCACATCGGATAAATCGGTGTTTCAAACAATGCCCTTTTATTTAGTACTTTTTTTTTCTAGAAAAAACGTTGCTCCAGACCACGTCTTGGAAATCAAGAAAGTGTGGTCTGGATCAATGCCAAAGTTAGTGTTTTTTGAGAAAATGGTGCATTGCTGCTAGTGGTGCAATGATGTGGCATCATCATCTTAGACGTTGGATAATATAGGTCATGTTGAAAATGTTACTGCCAGCACTAGTATCAAACAAAACCAGTGTTGTTTTCTCAAAAAACAACATATGTGACAGCATTAGTTCCAAACAAAAAATAAGCACTGACACATGCCCAGCACCGTTTTTCTCAAAAAATAGTGTGATGTTCCCAGCACCAATGCCAAACAGCTATTTCATTATTTCACAACGAAGGAAGATATGATCCAAATCTTCAATCTCATCACAACACCTTCAGATGTAATCTATCTTTTTATTGAACCTCGCCAAAGCTTGTAAGGAACGAAGCGCTCTAGTAATAAACCTCCAAATGAGTCTGGATCTCCTGCACATTGATCCCTGTATATCTTCCTGTACATCAAATCAGAGGATGCCATGTCAGTACCATAACATGGACAAATATTGTATATGCGAGTGGAATTAACAGTTCCAAACGTCCTCCCATTCAATTTTTTCCTTATTAACTTTACATTAAAATTTTCTCTTCCGCTTTTGCTAAAAGCTTTTCTCAATGAATGGGCATGAGACAAACTAATAAAAAACCGTATGTCTAACATTGCATTTCATTGATCTAGAACATAATGCTTGAGACAAAATATACACCAATAAAAAAAGAAGATAAGGGTTTCTTCTTCTACTTTCATTCAAAGCTTTCTGCAAGGAATTGAACATATCTGAAATGAACCAACAGAAAACTGCATGCCTAAGCACTGTGTGCCACTGAGTCACTGACGAAAGCATGAAGCAAAAAATGTTGTGCTTAATACTTGTTTGAAGGGTGAGGCCCGTTATGGCTACTATAGACAGAACCTTGTGTGTCAATGTATCTTCAAAATCAATGATCCTTTCGAAAACCTAGTTGTGTGTGCCTTCAACCCAACCTTCCTTGTCTTTTAGTGAACACATAAATTGATGTTGTTGAAATCAAGTAGCAACCCTTCGATTGAATGCACCTATAGAGAAAAACTGAATCTACAATTCCAAATGTGTGCTAAAACTTTCAAGGGCTACCAATCCCATGGAGACTTCTTGTCCTTCTGCAATGAGTCCTTGTTCTTGTAAGACAAATCTTCCTTGAGGAACCTAGGTTTTGGCTTTATGTCAGGGACATGGGTTTTTCCAAAATATTTGGGCTTACCATTGGAGTTCGAAATCAAACCCTTTAAAGATTTTTTGTAGAGATAAAGGGACCTGCTCTGCACCTCAAGTTCCTGTTACCATGATCCCCACCATTTTTTCTTCCTAGATTTAACTTTTGACATCATAAACAACTTTCAAACCTTAAACAATATTCGACAGTGTAAAAGTGTTCAACAATAATTGATTTACACTCGCTGAAACTCCCAATTTTTTGAATTGATTCGGATATATTACAAAACCTAAATTACTCCTCCCCTTTCATAATTTCCACATCTTGAAGACAAATAAAGGGAGCAAAATTTAAAAAAAAAAAAAGTAGAGAAATCCTCAATCGAAAGTCAAAGCCATACAGTAATATTTTCAGTGTGATTTAGCTGGTCTTTCCCTATCGGTGGTGTTAAATATACTCAAGAACAAAGCCTTTAAACCTTTATCTCCTATTTTTATTTGATTTAAAATTTAACATAAATTTTATTATATATTAAAAATAAGATGAAAGGACGTTTTGAAACATCCGTTATTGTCACTTCTGCACGCAAGTTTTGCCCATATTACAGTGCTGATATGGCACCCTCTCATTTGATGTACAAGAAGATCTACAGGATCGATGTATAGGAGATCCAGACTCCCTCCAAATTCGAAGGATTAAATCCGACAAACGCCAAAAAGCTCTCCAGCTAATGTTTGGAAGAGCCAAATTCTGAGAAGATGTACTAGCCCATCCCATTGTAGTAGTTTATATGCACAAGCACAAGTGAACTTTCCATTGGGTGTCAAGGTCCAAGCAAGCCCCTATCGATCAGCAATTGTATTAATCGTTTATTCTTCGATGAATGTGTTCTTTTAACTATTCAAAGTGTTTCATAATTATCATCTGTTTTGTTTGATTGTATTGAATACATGAATTAGATAGTACCTACTACTAAATAAATTCTTAAGTTAATAGTATAAACAATACTAATACGACCAAACAATCTTATACAAGAGAATGAAGAGCCAAATGGGAGATCTTGAACACACTATAAGAGCCTGACCATGCGATTAGACAATGGAGAAGCTCTATAGGTCACCCAGGATGAAGAAGAGCACGGGGATGGAGACCTCCCTTTTATAGACAAAAGAATGACACAATTCTTATCCATCAAGCAAGGATGCAAATGGATCGAATCGGATTCGAATCAGGGTATATTTGAATCTAATCCAAAAAGAAAATATAACTGTTTAAATAAAGAAAATAAATATATATAAATATTTTTTAAATTATTTTCATCAATATATATACATGTTTTCATAAAAATAAATAAATGATATAAAAAATTTAGAAAAATACAATATAAATAACATATTTATAAATAAATAAATAACATATACAAATATATAGCATATATAAATAAATGAATACATAACATATATATATCAGATAGGGGGTGATGTGAATCAGATCCAATTATCCAATCCGGTCCTGAAAATCCAAAACAGGTATATCCAAACGATATAGAATAAGACTTCGAATCAGATCGGATGATGATATTGAAGGGATGAGAGATCCATCATATGGATAGCCCAAACCCTGCAGGAAGGTTGGGCGAAATTTCAAAAATTTCTCTCTCCCATGTGGAAATCACATTCCCTATTTTAGAAAAATGCATTTCCAATGATCAATCTTGAACCTAAACCAGACCAGATCTGAGACCAAAAGGTAGGAGAGGGATATACCTGAAACGGAGTAACAGTAACTCCCAACGAAGGTGTTCACGCCCAAGGAGAAAACCAAAGACTGCTCCCACTGAAGATGACACAGTGTGAGGTGGAGCAGAATCAGTAGGATGGCTCTTCAACAAGAACCAAATTCTTCAGCAAGAATGTGATGGAGGGCTAGTGAGCACGACTTCAGATTACATTTTCTACCAAAAAGATAATATCAAGAACCTTTCTTGATCACTCCCACAGGTGGAGATCGAACTGATAGGGGTGGCAAAGCAGGGAAGAGCAGAAGAAAGGAGCAGTCAAACTGCAAATTCTTTTCTCTATGTAATCTGCGAACTAAATGTTGTAATTTTGGAGGTTCGCCCTGTTCCTCTATTTATAGCCTTTAAAAAGAGCATCTCCTAATCCCATTAGGAGTTTCTTAATCCAAATCTTGTATTTGGATCTGGACTCTCTTTAAGAGATAAAGATAATTCATTATCTTATCTACAGATAATGATCAGCCCTCCTAATATAATTAGGAGTTTCCTGATCCAAATCTTTATTTGGATCTGGATTCTCTAAGTGGATAAGGATAATCCCTTATCCTATCTGTTGATCTAAATCCCAGAACCGCCCCCTATTTAATTAATCTTATTAAGCCAGTTCAAATTGGGCTTTATGCCCATTAAGTCTTTGTACTCACTTAGCCTCCTAACTGCTACCTAGTTGGCTATCCTTGTATGACGTGGGACCCAAACATTGATCTACACATCAGCCACATGGGTTCAGCCCAGCTTCTATTACAAGGCCTGGCCGAATTCACTGTAGGAAATAGTGAACCCCTGAGTCCATCACCATGGGCTCTTAATGGGCCCAACATTTACACTAAATAGTCATTGGGTCAAGTCACCTTATAAAAACACAAGGACTGTGGGCAGATGCAAGATTAGCCCATCAAATATTACCCTCAATAGTCTTACACTTAACCTCTCAGCCCATAATGTTCAAACACTGCCCGACAAGTCCCTCGGCTGCAAGGTACAGTGTTACACTCTCTACTCACATGAATCTCAGAAATTAAAACATTTTGCAAACATTTTGAAACCATAAAATATATATGTATATCTTTATATAAATATATTTTGCAAAACAAATTTCAACCGTTGAAATCGACTGCCGACAGTTTTGGTTTCCATCAAAGAGAGTGCATTCCCGATCATTCACTTTGTCCGACAAAGAGGCTGATCCTGTCACTATGATCACCCACTCAGATGAATTCTCAGATTGTTCCAACATACCTAGGTTTTGACCCCCTCTAAGGATCTCACTGATTGGCATATCAAAGACAGTCCAATCTGACACCTAGTGTAGTATCATAATCGAGTCTAAGGGTCAAGTGTAACATTCTAGTTTTGCCCATCTATCTCCAAGGTCTAGGGCAATAGTGGAATTCTGGTCCGGTTCAGGGTTTCAAGAAAACCCACACTGCATGTACCTCAGGTCTCACCCTAGTGGATGAGACAGGCCACCCCGACCAATTTGGCGGCACATCAGTGTCAGCCTTCGCAAGATAAATCTCACCAGATCTACCCAACAGTTGTGAAGATTCTAAACTAACACGAGTCTCATATGTGTCCAATTTAAGGGTATTACATAAAAACACACCATAATAACATGAATCAAATATGTACTTTATTCATTTACTTTAAATGTCATAATGTACATCATTGGAGCTAAGGGCATACACTGTCTAACAGATATATCCATTTGCACCCCTACCATCAAGTTAACCCCTTAGTGTTGGCTATAAATGCCATAAATGAGCAGTTTCAAAACTCACCATTGCAAGATTATTAAACTTTGAAGTTTCAAGCATTTTAATTCCAACAAATAGAAGTTAGGAACACTCAAATTATTTTTTTGGTTGATTATTTTATTTTTTTAATTTTTGGCATTGTGGTTGATTATTTTCATACCCTGCAAGCAATGAGCTCGAATCTCCCAAGTCTAAATTGTGTATCAATTAAGGAATCAAAATTTTAAGAAGTATTTTAGGTATTCCACATAATGGATTATCAAGTGATATAATCCAAGGTTAATTATTGATATATACCTTGTTAACCTTTTAAAAACAACTTATATGTATCTTGATGACCTTTTCAAGGTTTAAGTCTAATAGATAAATAATTGATTATTTAATCGTTCATTAAATTTTCAGAATTTTCCATTTTCTCTCTTTTTTTTTCTCTTCTTTGCTCCTTTCTCCCTCCTTTTCTTGATGCCACAAACCAGGGGTGCTCACAGTTGGGTTAATCAAACTGTGGGATTATTTTTGAAACCGAATAGGGGTTATTGGTTTTTGGAAAACTGGTAATTGAAACCGAACCAAAGCCAATCAATTAACCAGATGACCAGTTCAATTCATCAGTTTTTCGGTATTTTATTATTTACAATATATATTATAGAAAAATATATAAATATATAATAAAAACTAGAAATATATATATAAACTATTATATTTTAAATAATAAATAATATATTATATATTATAAATATATATATATATATATTTATTTATTTATATATAATGTACATTTATTAATTTATAATGTATAGAAAATATATAATATATAATATACATAAATATACATAAAATATATATGAATATATGAATACCAGTCAGTTTGATTAATCGCCGATTTTCTATTTTGGTGAACCAAAACCGAACCGATACCTTCGGTTTTTTCAAAATACCGAATCAACCATTTCAGTTAACCAAATTTTTTGTTGGATTTTGATCAATTTTTCAGTTTTTCTTGCTCACCCCTACCACAAACCCAACGGTGCTTGTTCATCAATCATGTTATCAAACTCAAAACGAGAATGAGTGAAGAAAAGGTGGAGTCACCAAAAAAACTGGGGCGGTTTACAAAAAAGAAATAAAGGTGTTCACAGACTAAGCCTCGCTTTCGGATTCATTGTATGATTAGATTGTGAGGCCAAATAACATTCTTGACAGGGGTAAGTGAAGTCAATCCCTGATTTGGAGAACGGTCCGCCGCTCCGCCCAAACCAGCACCGGACTACAATGGTGTAGACATTGGTTAACGAATTTGGTGGAGGGTCAGAAGTTGATGTGATTTGTCTAAACAAAATTGTACTGATGCAAAATTATGGTAGTGCAAATGATTTGAGTGTAAATTCTAACCTATTTTTCTTTTAAATTTTAGCTTATTTTATTTGATTACAGTATAAATGAAGAAGTAAATTAAAACATGAAACAGAAAAAAATAAAACCCAAAATAAAGTTAAACCAAAATTTGCTTTTTTTTTCATTTGCACTCTCATGCATTTGTGCTAGTGCAAATAAAATTGCACTGCAACCAAACGCAGCCTAAGGGCAAGCTACTAACATAGGGTAGAGAGCAAAACAGGGTGGAGAGCAACGAGTAACAATCTACTGTTCTTGGCCATGCCAGACTCCGAAGGGAGAGCCTTTGTCGATATGCCGTCATCAATTTTGTTTAAGTCTGTTTTAGAGAACGATCTGCCCAAGCCAGCATCAGAGTTCATCGTCAGAGACCTGAACACCCCCGGGAATGAGCAGAAGGTTTTGAAGATTTAGGGGTAAATTTGGCATTATGATTTTTTTAGAATGTGCTGTTAACGCCTTAACGGTTCTAAACAGTCCAATGTATAAGATATACAAAGGTAATTAACCCTAATTTTAACATTGAGCCACCAGATCTTTTTTTTGCTCAAGTTGTTATGCAAGGTTCAAAATTTCGATTTGTTATGGGCCAATATCGGCCGATGCGCATCGTATCAGAGGCTTCCCGAAACACCCTTACAAGGGGTGTTTTAGGGTTTAATTCGGTTCAGGGGATAGACAGGCCTTAAACCAACCCCTCTGAACCAGGTTTTATAAAACCTAAAAAACAAAGAGAAATGAGGTTCGATACAGGCCGATATGCCCAAAAAAAAAACAAAGAAAAATGAGATTTGGGGTATCGGCCATATCAATATTTTGAACCATGCTGTTATGGCTCCTCGAATTGGAAGGCTTATTTTTTGAAGATACAATTGGTTTACATGTTCCTAGTGGTGGTATTTTTAATGATTTTTTGAACTCTGTTTCATTCTCATTTTCCGTTTGATAATGGATAATAAAATTTTGAGGTCAGTGTCCCTCCATCTGGAGTAAAGCTTGGGTTTCCAGGATTATAATAGAATAGAAGGGGCCTATCCAGAATTTTTTTAAACAAAAACTTCTTAAAGAATCTTAGTTTACACAATTACCAAATGGGGTGGACTTGGATCTAGACTATAACTCATTTTTGTCACCAATGCGTTGAACATAACCATGCTTAATGCTTTTAGCCTTTTATAAAAGAAAATCTAAGCAGCCCAAGTCTATTTATTGAGTTCTGTGAACTTTTAAGAAATCACTTCTCTTACAATAGAGTGCTGCCAAATAAGGTGGACAAATATGAAAAGGAAATTATAAAAGATCCATGCACCCCCCCCCCCCCCTAGAGAGCCCACATAGCGTGGCGAGCAGCAGATCCCAAGTGCCCCCTAGACTCTTATCGTCAGTTGTAATAGCTTTCACCTGACTCTTAATTGTCAACAGAAATATCCTTGAGCTTTTCCTTCAGCTCCCCAGACTGCATTGGATGGACAAGGAAATTAGAGCAACCAAATAGAAACCAATTTAGGTCAATACACATTTGATGTAGGATCTTTACCTGATGCATGTTGAGAATAATATCTGATCCTCCAATAAACTCCCCCTTAATAAATATCTGTGGAAATGTAGGCCAATGGCTGCAGGGACAGATTTCCGAATTGCACAATTAAAACAAGCACTACATGTAAAACTTTTGATCTTATGATGCACAATAGATGGGATTTGTCAGATAATTTATTCTCTGAACAGTTGAAACTAGACGAATTTCCAATCTGACCTTGAATTTTCTGAAACTCTGGAATTTGCAATCCCTACTTCAAAGAATTCATACTTTCATCTACTTTTTTTCCTTGGGCAATACTAGCATCATGGACTGTGTCCACCACCATGGATGCCTAAAATCACAATACAGCCTAATGATGCATCTTAATTCTTAATTCAATACATGGGATTATTAAGTGTAACATTTTCTTCCGTTGGTGATACAAGGGCAACTTGGCCCAAGAAAAAGCATTTACCTTTCAACCAGTATGAACAGGTAGCATCTCTTTTTTTTTCTTTTCTTTTTTTTTATCATTAACCAAGTTGCATTTAGTTTCATCAATGGACGTCATACTTCAATGGAGGTTGAGGCTGATAGCTTTGGCTCTCTGGTAACTGGGGGGTTGAACAAGCTCGAAGCTCTCCCATTTCCCTCTCATCTGTTCACTGCAAATTGGGCATAATGTTCAGTTTCTGAACAGGCGCCTCTTGAGAATTCCTTTCAAGTGAGGCAGATGAGGCAGCCCACAGGTCACAATCCGTTACCAATTTCAACCCGTTGGTGCAACCAACAGTTAGTCCCTATCCGCTTGTACTGCTGCCCAGATTGAAGTCTTTGGTTTCTCTGCAATCTCAAGGCTTGGTTCCTGTGAATAGCATTTGGAACAACAGGCTTAAATGCAGTACGATGCCTACGGGCAGGGGGGGCGCCTTCAAGACAGGCCCAGGTTATCAGAAAGAAAGGTGCCTTGACCACAGTCACAGAGCTCAAGGACCATGGCTCCTCTGAGGTAGGTGTTGGGGAATTGCTGTTGCCCAGTTCTCAGACCACTTCCCACTCTTTTGGGACTGAAAACCAGGCTGAGCCTGTGGCTGGCCATGTAGAAAACCCGAGGCCAAAGGATGAGATTCCAAGACTAGTTCAAAACTGTTCATAGTAGTGTGGGGAGCAGGCAATGATTTTTGGAAAATTTCTTGGGGTGTCTTTAGCAGATGGTTAGGAGGCTCAAATATGCAATTGGTTCAGAGCTATGGAATGCTCAGCCATGAAGTCTGGTTCACACAATCTGGCTTGCAGTTCTAACTCAAAACCTGATTTGGATTTGGATAGTGTTATTTCAGGCTGTTCCTCTCAACTGCTCAGTAGATAGTCTTGTAGGGGTGAGAAAATGGGTAGGTTCTACCCAGAACCAAATGGAACCGACCTCAAACCAGCCTTGAACCAACCCGACCCGGTCTTTACAGGGTAAGGTCTGGCTCCAAATTCTTGGAACCGACCTCAGTGGGGGTCGGTTCCAGGGTCTAGAGGTTTACCCTACCCAAACCGACCTGATGAACTGGCCTTGGTTGGCCTTGGTGGAACCGGCCTTGGAAACGACCTTGCTTTGAAATAAATCCCAAAGTATTTTTAAGGGTGTGAAGATTTGAGCCCAAGCACTCATGGTTATAAAAGCCATGGTCTCAATTGACCATCGAGTTACTTAAGTGATTTGATCATTTGTTTTCATTCTAATATTTGTATGTGTATAATAAATAATGTAAAAGGCAGGCAATATTTACAAAATTTAAATTATAATGGCAAATTTTCAACCATGTATTAATATATTATGATAATTTGCATATTAGATTATTCAATTTAATCAATAAAGATAATATAAGTTTTAAACTATATATTATCATTATTGAAAATCAAGTTTTTGAAGGACATGTTTCATTTTTTTTTTCTTGAAGGGGGAGAGTAAAGAAAGAACAGGTTCCACGGGTAGACCCCGGAACTGCCAAGACCAGAACCCACCTTGGAACCGACCTTCAGAGGGTAGGTTCCGGTTCCAAAAACCTGGAACCGAGGTGAGCATGAGTTGGTTCGGTCCAGTTCCATGGAACCAAACCGAACCAAGATCAACCCATGCTCACCCCTATAGTCTTGGCTGTCCACTCTTGATTGTTTTGGCTGTGATTAAAGTTTGAGGCTTGTCTATCACTTTGTTTGCAGGGTTTATGTTCAATTCTTGCTTTTACTTGCTTCTGTTCTTTTCGCTTGGTTGTTCTGAAGGGCCTAGTCCCAATTCTTTGTAGGTTCAGGTCTAGGCCCCTTTTATAGTTGTTGCATAGTCTTTGGTATTAGGTGTTGTCTGACTTGTCTCTCTTTGAGGTTCTCTTCGTTTCTGCTCATCTATATGCCTTGTATACCTCTCTTTTTAGTTTCTTAATACATTACCTTTGTCAAAAAAAAAGATGGGACAAATAACCTTCAATCGGCTAATGATAGCAAAGACAACTTCCTAAAGAAAAAAGGTTCTGTAGATGAATCTATGCAGAAACATAATTGACTTACCTGAAGGCTTTTACAATAACTTTTAATCTGTTAATGATAGCGAAGACAATTTGCTAAAGAAAAATGGTTCTGTAGATGAATCTATGCAGAAACATAATTGATTTACCTGAAGGCTTTTACAGCATTCTTCAATTCAAGATCTTCCAAAATGTTTCTGGCACTTAAAGGAACATCTGTGAGCAATACCCAGTGCAATAAATTCATTAGTGTCGGTAGACTTTGAATCAAATTACACTGGAAAGTGCCCCCCACCCCCACCCCCCAAGAGAAAGAAAGGGGGGGAGATCTATACAAAGAAAGAAATTGAAAAAAGAACCAGAAACATTTATTAATCTCCTGTCCTCTTGTGATTTGCATTTAGGAATATTTCTGCTCTCTTTGGTTGCAGATGGGTCCCCTCACAAGAAGTGGTGAACTTATTCAACCCCAACTTCCTGAGGCATAAGGAAAAGAGAGAAAAGGTCATGTGGAGGACAGTACAAGATGCATTGGTTTGGACAATATGGGAAGAAAGGAACAATAGAATCTTCAATGAGAAGAACAGGTCTAAGGAGGAACTAGTGGAAGCTATCTTAGTGAGAGCTGCACACTGGGTAAAAATATTGGAGCCATTCCAAGTTTTTTCAGTCAATGACATTATTACTTATTAGAACTTGGTCTGAAGTAGTACAAACAGGTAAACACATTGAGGAAGTGATAATGGATAAGAAGCCCCCAGCTGTAAATAAACTGAAACTGAACTTTGATAGTAGCTCTATGGGCAACCCAGGAAGAGCAGGCCTTGGGGGAGTGATTAGGGATCATCAAGATTTAGTGGTAGTGATGTATTCAGGTCCAGTTGGCTTAGGAGATTCAATCAAAGCAGAAATCCTGGCACTTCTACAAGGTTTGAGATTAACACAACAGCTTGGTCTCAGAGATTTGGAAGTTGAAGGTGACTCACAACTAGTAATTCATTGGACAAAGCAACTCAAAGCAGCACCTTGGAAATATAGACATGCTTCTAGGGAAATTGATGTTATTGCACAGCAACTAAATTAAAACTTCAGCTGGGTGAGAAGATCTGCAAATGGGGTAGCAGGAGTTGACAGGCCCAGTCTTTTCTAGGCAAACTTCTAAACTTTGTTACCAAAGGGTGTTGGAATATTCCAACAGTTGTATTAAGTTTTAATCATTAATATGAAATCCTTTCGCTGATAAAAAAAAAAGAACTCAGAAACATGAGACCACCAAGTTATGAATCTGGGAAATAAATTATGGTACTATCACTCTTTTTTTTTTAATCTGTAAGGTAAAGTATTTCATTAATAACAAAAGGCCAAAATACAAAGGGCCACTGTACAATGAGAAACTGTACAGCGGAATAGACAGCAAAAACTCAGAAAAGCCAGCCTCCAAAGCAACCAAAAAACACTATAAGCTTCTTACAAAAAGGAAATCAGGCTCAATAAAAGAACAAGTGTGTCTAGTTTTAAAAAGTGGATGATTTGTCAGCCACAAAAACACCATCCCCATAATCCTGTTGAGCACCTCTTCTTTTGATTTCTGCCTCCTTTCAAAAATTCTATTATTTCTTTCACCCCATACTGCCCAGAAAACAGTACAGGGGAGAATACTCCAAGCTACTTTTCCAGCCTTGCTGAATCCTCCTAAGAACCAAGCCTCTAGGAAACCCTTCACATCCGCCAGGAAGCACAATTTAACTCCAAAAAGTTCTACCAGTCTTGTCCAAACCCAGTAAGTGAAGTCACAGTGCAGTAACAAATGGCTAGTATTCTCCACACTACCATTACATAATGAGCAGTCCAGATCTTCCACTTCTAAGCCCCTTCTGGCTAAATTCTCCTTGATTAGAATCTTATCCAGCACTACAGACCAAACAAAGAAAGCTAACTTTGAAGGTACAGGCCTGATCCAGATCCTGTTACTCGAAAAGTGAGAGGTATCCTCCCTTGATAGACAGCTAAAAAAGGACTTCACTGAGAAGGAACTTGATTTCTCATACAACCATTTCCTTTTGTCCTCCCCTGTTCCTAGGATCTTGGCATCATACAAAATCTGCAGCAAGTTGACCAAAGACTCCACTTCCCAGTCGTTCATATTCCTCCTGAACAGAGGGTTCCAGGTAAAATGACCATTTTGCCTCTCCATATAATCAGCCACTGATGCATCCTTATTTACAACTATCTCAAACAGATCAGGGAATAAGGTCCTTAGGGGGCCATATCCACACCAGTAATCCTCCCAAAAAAGTACCCTATGGCCACTTCCCAGTTCCCACTTCATATTTTATGCCCTTCAAGAACTGAGGACAAATTCTCTGGATAGCCTTCCAAACTGAACATCCATAGGGGGATCTTACCTCTTCTGTCTCCCACTCCCTGCTACTAGAACCATACTTTGCTATAACTAATCTTCTCCGCAAACTGTCAGAAAGCTCATTAAATCTCCACAGCCATTTCCCTAGCAAGGCTGAGTTGACATTTTTCACTGATCTTATCCGTTATCCCTAAACCTCCCTTTGCCCTGGATGAGAAGATTCTCTAAATTAAATTTATCAAAAAAGTACAAGAAATTCCCTGTACAATGAGAATCTGAAATATATTTGTTAAGTTGTCTGAGGTTGGGTGGTTCTCTCAAGTTTCTTTAATGGAGAAAGTTTGTTGTTTGCAGTGATTGTAGAAGGGTGTGGTGGAGTTAAGGGGTGTATTGGAGGGTTTTTTTTCCTCTCAAGTGACTTCTGGTCATCTTTCTTGTAATCTCTTATTCCTTTTAATAAATTTTATTTTACCTTCACGAAGAAAATCTGAATAAAGGGTATATAATCATATAATAGACATAATCAAAAAACTCAACTATGATTTACAAAAAGATTATTATCCTTATCAGAAAAAAAAAAAAAGTATTGTATGGCTTCCTTTTGAAAAACTTTGAATTTGTCATCCACCTATGAAGCATATCCAGCATGCTTCTTAAAAACCTCATCCACAGAAACCTGTTTTGCTTCAAAGATTCGGGCATTTTCTCATTCTCCACACAGACCAAAAAAATAATAAAAAAGAAATTGCTGCTGGAATGATGCCCCAATCCACTCTGCCACCTTACTCAAACCCTTCAAATACCATGCTCCAAGGAAACTGTAATGCCTCCTGGAAAACACATCTCTAGCTGAAAACAGATTCATCATTCTACACCATAACCTATATGAAAAATCATAGTGCAGCAATAGGTGAGCTGCTGTTTCCAAATTGCTGCTACACAGAACATAACCCAAATCATCCATTTCTATAACCCTTCTCATCAGGTTCTACACAGAACACAACCCACATCCCCCTATCCTCCCTTTCCCCAACCTGACAGCCCAATCTTATGGATTTCCACTATGTTCATGTGCAAGGGTAAATAACTAAATACAAAATGTTTTACAAGCAGCGCTAACAGCTGTTGTAATAAGATTCAATAAATGCTGAGTATAAAATAGCCATTATGAACCATAATATACATTAAAGCACCCATTAGCAACCCACTTTGAAGTAAGATAATTTTGTCATTTTTACTGATGAAAAAAAGGATAGTTTCATAATTTTGTTATGAAATGAAGAGCGTGTAGGGGGTGCTAGAAGAGGAGGTATTAATAAATAGTGCAAAAAATAACATATACCTTCATAAAACTAGAATTACTGAAGCGAAGGAGGTGATAAGCAAGATGAAGAAGAGGAAGGCATTAGGACCTGATGGTATCCCAATATAAGTGTTGAAAGGTATGGATAAGGCATCTTTTATTAAGTTCTAACAGATACACCATGAGAAACAAAATGTTGGGGGCATTTTTGTCATGTGCTAGTGTGTGTGTGAGTGTGTATGTGTGTGTGTGTGTGTGTGTGCATGTGTGATGCAAACCCAGAACTGACCTTATTAATAATTGGGACACATAATAAACCCAGTCTGTGTAATAAGGTCAGGTTGGATGGGGTTGGGCCAGACCATTGAAAAATGAACTAAATTAAGGATGGAAAAATTAGTTTGGGGTACAAATCAAGCATATAATTATCATCATCAAGCATATGATAAAAAAAAAGAAAGAAAGAAGGAAGAAAAAACAAGAGTAAATCCAAATCAAGAACATGGAAACTTACTGTATTGTTTCAGCACTCTAACTGCCAGTGAGCTGAATCCGCATTGAGGAGCCTCAGGAATCCCTTTCATATAAATCATCACTGGGTTTTCCTTGACATCCTGTAGATTAGAAACTAGCCATAATCCATAAACAAGAACCACGAGCAAAGGAGTGAACCTCAGGCAGTAATATCTTAATCAAGCTTAACTAAGAAAACAATGTAGAAGACTAGTTTTCACAAGCTGATAGGAAAAACACACCTGCTCAACAATGTCCTTTGTGGAAAGGCCAGAATTCACAACTTTGGTTGTAGGTCTGAAATCTTCATGACTTCCTGAATCATCTGTAGTTGAATATCTCATGCCATGCTGGTATAAAGATCCCGACACCTACTTGACATGTTTAAATTAGGAAATGAATTTTGCCTCCATAATCTAGGTAAAAGAAATAGGATACTTGGAAAACAGAAGTTTGTGCTATAAGTTTATAATGATAGTCATGAGTCTATTTCAAGCCTAAGCAAGCAAGCATTCATATTTCATAATAGCTCTCCAATCCTGATTTTCTAGTTCAGATCTTAGCATAATCACTGGAGTCTTTTCCTTTCTCATAATAAATTATTCTGGTTGTGCTAATGGTCAAAAAACAAGCAGTGCATAAGCATTAAAGACTGGGTTATTATAAGCTTAATCAGCAACCCACTAGTTCTGTCCCATTAATGCACTCATTTCATAAATTAACAATGAGTGTTTCCTGGATCTATACATTCTCTGCTCACCAATTTAACAGACACAATTTCTTTTCTAATCTTTTCAACTCCTAAGGTTTATTGCATAGTTGGCAAGATGCTAAAGTAGCAAGTATAAAAAATAAAGGTGATATAATATGAAAGAATCAAATATTAGAAAGTAGATAGCAAGTATCAAACACTAAAAGTGATAAAACATGAAAGTGTTAAACATTAAAGGCCGAATGGAAGCAACGTTACACAGCCTATGGGAAGAAACCAAAGGGGACGGAGCTAGGGCTGTCAATGGATTGGACTTGAATTGGATACAATCCAATTAAATTGGATTTGGATAATCCATTATGATCATTGGATTGGAGTAGACCATACCAAAAAAACATATTATATTATTGGATCAGACTGCACCAGTAACCAATTGGATCAAATGCAATACAATCCAATGTTACCTCCATGATTTAAATTAATGAGATTATCAGTTTTTTGTAATACCAATAAATGGCATAGTAGGACATCATCAATCTTAGTAAAATTTTTCAGCATCCACCATGTAAATGCCTTGAATAACTGAATGCCACAGTGCCTCCCTTTCTTTTGGGAACCTCAAGAGTCATTTACCCAAGAAAGCCTTGCTCCTTTCTCGTATCCTTCCTATTCCAAGTCCACCTGCCTCCCTTAATTAACACACCTCCTCCCATCTCAAGAGATGACTGTTACCATAATTACTTTTAAAATCCCACAAGAAATTTCTACTTATCTTCTCACCATTTTGCACAACTCTCATCAGGACTTTGAATACTGACAAAAGTAAATTGGAAGATTGGAAAGAGTGGATTTAATTAATATGGCCATCCCTCTTTTAGTCTTTTATGGGTAGCAGATTCTTTTTTACAAACTCAAATTCGGTATTACCATAACAAGTGTGGTACTTTGATTATATCATTAGCCTCTTATCTCTGTTATTCAATGGACCTTAAGTCTCCCTATTACCTCTTTCCAAATTATATTAATACTAAATAAAAATGTTAACAGATTATTTGAGTGGTAGGTTTTTTTTTCATTTACAAACTCAAATTCAGCATATAGACCTCAATAAATTTTATTTACAAGTCAAACAAAAAAAATAAAATAACTTAAAGTTCATGTTCATACCACTGTTCTCAAAGAATGTGCGGCATGTAGACCAGTAACACCTCTGACAAGTAAATTAGACAATGACCTAGCCATGATATTATATACGCAGGTGTGTGTTCTTCAACCTTGTAAATATGATATGTTGGAGTTTGAAGCAATATCTATATGTAATTTAGCTGCATGGAATAATATTAGTATCAAGAAAAACATTTAGAAAAATACAATGTATTCAAGTGAAGCAATCTTAAGCAACTAATAGCATTCCATATAACTCCATTGGGATATCATGCACAAACCATCCAAGAAAGGGAAATCCAATAAGATTAAAGATCGAAATTTGAAGCACCACTAATCAAACAACTATAACAAACAAATGAATCCCCAAGTGATTACAGAATACAGATACAGGACAGAGTGAAGAAAAACAATGTCAGCGTTCCCATACACTATCAGTCTATCACAAGATCATAATCAAGATTCAAAATACTGCAACATATTGGTGTGTATCAGCTGATATGAATCAATTTTCAGGGTCACCAATGTGCTAAATACAACAATTTAGGATAAATGGCCATATAGAAAATAGCCTTCCCAAAGATGGCCTGATCCAAAGCTCTTATTTTCTATGTGTTTCATTCATTTAATCACATTATACACAATTATTGTGTAGAATGCATATCAACAATACTTTGAACCATGATCAGCATCAAATATATGGTTATAGTTTTTTCTTTTTTTTTTTTGATCAGCAAATAAAACATTTATTAATTCATTAATTACTGACTAAAGTACAAGAGTTTAGAATTTCAGCATTGTAGTGACCCAGATTACTACAGATTACAGCTTTGCCCAGAATAACTATATATGGTTATTAGGAAAAAGTTCAAATGGCTAGTTAGAGACATGACAGTTCTTGTGAAATGGGAAAGGCGGTCTGTAAATGGAATGGCTGATTATTTTGCGAAGATGGGGGTGTTTAAGTCTGAACTGTTCTTGGCTCAGTTGTAATTTGGGTCATTGTAGAATGGGATCGCACCTTGTGTCCCTATTGGGATAGTTTCTCTTCTAAATCTTGATGTAATCCCTCTTTATTAATAAAATGCTATCATTTATCAAAAAAAAAAAACTATATATGGTTACAGTTTTTTTTTATGAATGTATATATGGTTACAGTTATTTCCATGCTTGGAAAACTTTCTTTGTGGATGTTTTAACATTTTATTTTTGACCATTGAGAGGTTGTAGCATATCATACAAGAAGACTTGTTGAGTAAATCAAATATAATGTTATATGTCAATCCCAATAAAAGTAGAAAATTTCACTTGCATAAGCTAAAATAAGTAGTTTAAAGAAATGAAAACACCAATTGGCCTTTTTATCAATAACACAAATTGGATTTTTCTTTCCAATAAATTCAAAGTAGAGCATCCAGATGAACTAGGTCATACATGTCCAAACTTAAAAATAATAGAAAACACAAAAAATACTCCTTGGTTATGATTATAAGTTGCACAACAAAGTAAAGCCACCTAAAAGACCTACTATATCTACTCCAACTTATGCAACAAAATTATTGGTTTAATTTTCCACTCAGATTTTGAGGCCAAATTAAAATCAAAGGGTTTTTCTTTTTTTCCTATTTTTCTTTTTTATTTCCTTTTTGTTTATTCCTGATTCTAGGTTAATGCATGATTTTCCCTTTTTAGTGCATGTATAGGTTGTATATTCCTATAAACAAATGCAGTTTTTCATGTTCAAGTTGTAGAACCCCCAAAACAAGTGTATTTGCAAGTTTTCTATTTATAAATTTGTGTCCAATTGTTCTCTAGTCTTAAAAAAAAAATCAAGTGCTCTAGAAAGGAATAAATCTCTAATCTAGAAAAAAGAGACACATCAAAAACAAATAGGAAACAAGGATTCAACTATGTTGCCGGAAAGACATGATACCAGAAAAACTTATAACCAATGAACCAGCATCATGAAAGTGGTAACCAATCGGGTGGGTTTTCATCAAAATTCACAGGGGCTTTTGATTGATTAAAGACTTCCCAGTATCATGTCTTTCCAGCATCATAGATTTTTCCAGGAAACAAACACTCAAAATATCACCATCGTTGCACAACCAAAGTCCTGATCATCAAGCATGGGAAACTTTACAGGTCAGCAGGTTCTTTTCTGGTTTACAGATCATGTAGTCCAGAATCATGGTTTTAGTTAGGCCAAGCCCTTAATGCATGGAACTAAGACAAATGAGCAAGCAAGTAATTCCATCCAATCTATGAAAACAACAGAGACTCAAATTAAAATAAATTAAGTAGAGTCCAATAAGAAGTTAGAAAGAATTAAAACAAGTCATAATGCAGATTATTTGGTCCTAATCTCTTTGGTTACCATGGACATTAAAGCTAGTATTCTGATGCATGCTTACATCTTGACCAGATGACCTAAGAGTGATTGTGGGATTACTAGACTTTGGTTTTTCAAAATTGACTACAAAAGTTATGTATCCAGAAAAGTTCTATAGAAACATAGCATGAAACCTTCTTGCAATTTGTGAACACGGACAAATTTTATCCACCCCTTAGTGCCTGTTAGGGAGGGCTTTCATGCAGCAGCATCTGGATTTGCCAGGTGCACCCTGCTCCGCATAGAAAACCTAGAAGCTATGTTTGGTGAAAACCCCAGAAGTCCTAAATAGGACTTAATTCAGCCTAGAAATTGGCTTTCTGGTGAAGTGGGTTTTAGCAGCGATGAAAGCAACTCAATCAAAGCTGAAGCCCTCCCAAGCGAGCCCTTAGTAATCACATAGCTTTGGCTTTGCAAGCAATTCTTAAACTCCACATCCTACATTTTAGTTTGGTCTCCTAACAATGTTAGCATCTGCACTTTGTAAATATTTCTCTCTTCAAACTTAGAAAGTAAGTCTTGGATCAAGTTGTATCACCGTTGGTTAGGACATTTTCAAAGAGAAACCTCACTAATGGGTGCTCATGGGCCAGGCTGGGCTTAGCACATACAATATGTGTGTAAAATGTATGTCACACCTTGTGTGTGTTTGTGTGTGTTAAAAATGAACTCATTTGAAGGAACTAGGAGTAGCTTTAATAGATGATAAAACGAGTAGAAGTAAACTAAGATGGTTTGGTCGGAACAGAGAACTATCTACAACACCCATAAGAAGTGATTTATTATAAGTTAAAGGGGCTAGAAGAGTTGGGGACAGACCAAAAAAGGGCATGGATTAAGGTAGTAAGAAATTATTTAAGGGCTCATATTTAACAATAGATATGAAACTGAACAGAACATAATGGTAAAAATAGGTTTCATGTAGCTGACACCATATAGTTAGGACAAAGCTTGGATTATGGTGATGGTGACATATTACATATATTACAAGCTCAGCCCCAAGCTGAGCTAGACACAAAACCTAGGACTAAGTCTAAAAATTTGTGGGCCAAGCTAGAAATGATCACCCCTAGTCCCCTACTCATCAAAATATTCTGGTATTGTCCATGGCACAGCACCTCTTACTAGGCCAGGAGCCAGCCATGACAATATTCATTAGTCAAACAATTAATATTGCAAATTACATTTCATTCATTCTCTACTTCAAATATAATTTCTCCAACAAAAAATTAACTTCAAAAAGTAATTAAATAACTTCCAGAAATATTAGCATACTAACGATTTGTACGTTAAATAATGGAGTTTATAAAAATAAACAATCCAAAGGGGTGGGAGCTCACATTTGCTAATTACAACATTTTCTTGTAGCTACTCAATTTTGGCCACTCTATCCTATCTCCATCACCTAATCTGAGGCTCTGAGCCTACCCTCTGTCCAACCAAACCTGTTACAAAACCCCCAAAGAGATCCCATTAGCCCTAGGCCTCAAAACCCCATCAAAACACAAATTTAACCTTCTTTTTTTATCAGCAACACAATTGATTCATTAGATTAAAAACTAGAGATACAACAAAGAGTTGTGGGCACAAAACAAAGCCCAAACAGAAACTATTCACTATTTACAGAATTACCCAGAACATAGATTGTCTTTGAGCTCCTTGCTTTGCAAGACCATCAGCCAAACTGATTGCAGATCTCCTTATCCACCTTATTTGGACCATCATGTCTTTAGAAATCTGCTTGAAACTCCTGAATTCATTCCTTAACCTCCATATGATCCCTTCCCCTTTTTTCAGCCAGCCCACAACTACATTTGAATCACCTTCAATAATCAGCTTAGTAATCCCAATTTCTTTAGCTTTCTCTAAAAACACAAATTTAACCTTCCAGCCACTAAAACCCAAAAACCCCTTAAAATGCAGTCCATTTGTCCTAAAATATACACCTTGAATGGCTCAGGCAAAACCTTGAAAATCAGCCTTCAAAGCCTAAAATGAAACACTGAGACAACACAAAATTAAACCATGAAAACTACTAAAAAACACCGAGTTCCGATCCTCAAAACCCTCTTCAAATCTCCAAAAACAACCCCAAAAATCGCCTAAAAAACTCATCTAAACCCATTTGATTCCCTTTTGATGTCCCTATTCAATAGAACCCTAGCCAGACTCATATGATTCCCTTCCAATGGCCCTAATCAATAGGACCAATGAAATTTGATACCCCTAACCCCCAATCAATCAACCAGACATCACCATTTAAACTAAGGAACCAAAATTCAATTACACACCAAAATTCATAATTAGACTCCATAGATCAACCGTTAAATCTTATGCCATACCTTTCCAAAGATCAAGATCAAAAAAGACAATAAAAGATCAAATTCACATCACGTGGCTTCAAGTCTTCAGATCATACCATACCACTATCACTAGGACATTGAAATCAAGTCCAACATCAACCCACACCCAAAGACTACCATATCCACCATATCCATCTTCCATCATTTCTCTCATTAGTTTCCAGTCTGACAACCTTGATCAAGCACATATTTATCACCTAATTAGGCCCAACCACTTGATATAGAACCTCAGAATACCCCTTCATACCAAACCTCAGCTCCAAATTCCAATATCTTACACCCTCTTCACCTTAGATTCCATTATAGTATTTTTTTATAAAGATTCCATTCTAGTAATTCTAATTAGTTAATACTTTGAGACCCTAAAACTACCCATTCAACAAACCAATGACCCAACATCTACCATCTTACAAAATCTCATGTCAAAGCTCCTTCATTTGACCCATGAACCAACCCAGATTTCATTTCAAGACCCTTGATTGGCCAATCAATTTTAGCCTTAAACCCTTTAACCTTTATATAACCACATCAACCATCCTACCCACCTGATTGAAAATCATTCCTTTTCATCAAGTCCCATTCAACACACCAATGACCTAATATCTACCATCCTATGAAATCTCATGTCAAAGCTCCTTCATTTGACCCATGAACAAACCTAGATTTCACTTCAAAACCCTTGATTGGCCAATCAATTTTAGCCTTAAATCCTTTACGTAATCACGCCACCCATCCTACCCACCTAATTGAAAATCATTCCTTTTCATCAAGTCCCAGACACCTTAAAATACCTTCCACTAAATTTCACTCAAGATCTTCCCCATTTGACACCCTAACAAGACAAGATACCATTCCAGTCTTCCTCATTAGCCAAATTGGAGCTTTAAATCTGCGCTTGTATGACTACTCCATACCAATCAGACACTATTAGTGAACTCAAATAACTTAAAAATATCCACCCATTAAATTTCATCCAAAATCTCTCTAATTTGACCCTTCATCGAACTAAGATTCCATTCTAGCCTTCCCCATTGGCCAAAAACCTGAAACTTTAATTCTACCCATATGACACGCCTTTAAACAAATCAAACATCACCACCAAGTTCCAGATGCCTAAAACTATCCGCCCATCAAGTTTCATTAAAAACATCTCTTATTTGACCTTGATTAAACCAATATCCCATTTTGGTTTCTCCCATTGGCCAAAACCCACCAACCCCTATATCCCCCTTACCCAAGTCTTGCTAAAGTACTACCTCTTGTTTCCTTTCACTTTCTTTACATTGTTTACAATTTGTTCTGTAATTAGTTTCTTACTTGTACCGCTTAATACAACATTCAAGTAGCTCTTGACATGTTCTTCCTAATGAGCTTCATTATGAGATAGTGGCCATGTTTACTAAAGAATTATAAACTACTACTACAAAAAAAAAAAAGAAAACACACATTTAATGTCATTTTACTCATTTGGCTACTGATTGAACATAACAAACTTAACGAAACTCATCCGATGTCATCTCATTGCTGAACGGTACCAAACATTGGTTAGAAAAAAAAAAATAAAAAAGATTATATTCTCCAAAAGACAATTGCAAATTAGTTTGCAAATAAGTACCTCCGACGTTCAATACGTTGTGCCCAAAATATTCATTCAGATGGAAGCGACATTAATCTAGTAAGGCTTTTTTTTATTGTGAATAGCAGCAAAATATAACTGCCCAACAGGGCATCGTAGTCATGAAAAAAAAAGAACAAAACTGCCGAATCGGTTGTTTGAATCAGCAAGGGTTTGGTTCAATTTCAATATACTATAGAATATTTAATCTAGCAGAGCTCTACCGAACAGAACATTATGAATAAGAAGAAGAACGAAAAACCGAAGAAGAACGAAAAGAGGGATTTACCGGTTCGTCTCTCACAGTCTCACCCTTAATCCTTTGCGCAGCTTTGTCTTCGTCTTTTCCAGCGCCCATGTTAATTATAAAAGTACTAGTGGGACCCGTACGATGCACCGGCTTTATTGAGTGAGTGAAATAATGAAAATACACAATATTAAATATATTTTTTCTATTTTCCATTGTAATACTTCTTGAAGATTATTAATAATTAATATATATTTTCAAAAAGTAATTTAAATGGTTATATTTTTTTAATTTTTGGTAATTTATAATATTTATTGGAAATCATGTTAATCCAGTGTTAGTAATGTTTTGGATAATTTTTGGTAATGATGACAAAATTATTGGTACTTTATTTTTTGGTTATCTTCTTGGCTAATTTCTATTCGTTAAATGTAATTTTCTGTGATTTATAGCTTAAATTATACTTAAATAAATAATTTAGATATAACTACTTTTCATTAAAGTTTCAAATTACTTATAGTTTCAAATATAATTTCAATAATATTTAAAATACAATTTAAATTATACTGTAACTATTTAATTATTGTTAATTAATAAATACTGTAATTGTTAATACTGTTTTTTAATAAATACAATATTATTGATACTTTATTTTTGGTTATCTTCTTGACTAATTCATTAAATGTACTCTTCTGCTATTTATAGCTTAAATTATATTTAAATATAATTACTTTTAATTAAAGTTTAAAATTTAATTATATTGCTTACAGTTTCAAAATAATATTTAATATTTTTTAATAAATCAAGTATTTTAATAAACATTGTTAATTAATAATATTACAATTATTGAAAATACTGTAAAATATGGTTAATTATTAATACTGTAATTATTAAAAATACTGTTAATATTAAATACATTATTTTTTTATAAATAATGTTAATTAATTGAAATACTGTAATTCTTAAAAGTACTGTATTAATTAAAAATACTGTTAATTAATAAATTCAGTATTTCAATTAATTAACAATTTTTATAAAAAAATACTTAATAAATTCAGTATTTCAATAAATACTTTTAATTAATTAATAAGAATATAATTATTAAAAATAATGTATTAATTAAAAGTACAGTTAATATTGGTAATGAATAAAATACTATAATTATTTAATTACTATTAATTAATAAATATTGTAATTGTTAATACTGTTTTTTAATAAATTATAGCTTCATTATATTAATTATTGTAATTGTTAATACTATGAAATACAATCATTTAACATACTATATGTAGAATTCCACCTATGTTGAAAATCTAATACAATTTTTTTTATATTTTATCCCTTATTTATTACATAAATATTTATATTCTTGTTTTCTTATTTTAGAAGTTCTAATATTCTTGTTTTCTTATTTTAAAACTTATTGTACACAAATTTAAAATGTGATATGCACATTTAATATGGAATAATTTTTCATTTAAAAATGGTTTAATTGAGATTTAAAAATATTTATAGTTGAACCATTATTACTAGCATAATCAAAACTAATAGAAAGAATTTTGCTTTCAATATGTAAACTATTTAAAAATCTTAAATCAATAACATTTCCTTTACCAAAAAAAAACAATAAAATGCCCTATGACACAAATATAACTAATATTATATTTTGAAGTCCAAATATTAGATGTAAATGAAATTTCATCATAATTAGAAATTGGCAAAGTAAAAATAAAATGTTGTTTATATAAATAAAAAATTTTAAAGCATATATTGCGATAGTATATTAGAAATTTTTTTGAATTGGAGATTTATGGATTGTTGTAAATACTTTTCAAGGCTAGGTCTTCAACTAATAAAAGGGTTGTTTAATATGTATAATATACTTTGCTAGTTCTTGCCTCGTTTTTTGTGAATATTGAAAAATATCAAAAAGCTCACACCTAGTTTGTGTTTGATTATCATTATTATTTTTCTTAAATGACTGGCCATGTGCCTACATAAGGAGCTAAGGCCACCTTTGTTACTATAACTAAAATCACTTTTACATTTTGTTTTATCATTTTCTCTCAACATTTTCTTAAACATAGTCTAGACTTCATTAGTTTTTTCTCTTGCCACCCTAACATAGTCTAGACTTCATTAGCAACAATACCAATCACACCCATATCAGTGGTATTGTAGTATGACTAGACATCATCTAGACTAAAGCTATAAAGAAAGGAATTTTGAGAGGAATTAATCATTTTAAAATTTTGAAATATTGAAACCCTATAAATGAAAATTAATTGCCACTTACCAATCTTGCGATGCAGACTCCCAACTTGATTTCAACTGATGAAACTTTCAAATCTTCTAAATTGCTAACTTATGACACTTGAGCAAACATTTTCCTTGTTGAAATATGAATAAAATTGAGAATTATGCACTGGGAAGCAAGAAACAAAGAGATTATAAGAGTGTATGAGAGAACACATGAGCATATGTAAGTACATGAAAGTATGGGAGAGTATGAAAATTGGTGTGTTTTTTCCCAAATAGCCTATCCCCAAAGGGGTAAATTGGGTACTAAAAATGATTTCCCCCAACTAATGCTTTCTAAAACTAATAAATGCAATGGTGGAGTGGAAGGTTGTGTGTATGTGTGCTAATCAATGCAATGCAAATAACAATCAAATAAATAAAGATTACTAAATAAAGTAAAAGATTGCAGGAAAGTAAATTAGTACACAAAGACTTTAACAGAGGTTTGGTCAAACCTAGGTATCTTCTCCTCATGCAACCTCCTTAGAATTCCACTAAACCCAATTGGACTTCTAGGTGCCTAAAAGACCATAACCAATTAAACTTATGAGTGTTAACCAACTTGAACAATTGACTTACAAGTCATCATTCTTAGTCATTTCTTACCTCAGCCAAGTTGAATGTGATGATGTCTAGTATGGGCTTAGTGGTATCACCAATTCCAAGGCTTATCAACTTTGCATTGTGGTATTTTTTAAGGTGTTCATCTTTAAGCATGTCAATCTGTTCTCGATTCCATGCAAACACAATTGGTAAGAAAGATATGTTTAGATGGTTTCAAATAGTCGGAATTTGAGTGGGAAGATGAAAACCCATTTCTGGGAGCATATACAACTGGGCCAGATGAACTTGGACTGAGCTGATCATAGCATAGAAATGGTCTTTGGGCAAACAAAGGCTCATTCCTGTTAGTGCTAGGCCAAGGTTCAAAGAATCGATACTAGACCTCTCTCAAGATTTGTAAACAAACAAATATGAATGTTTTCTAATCATTTTTTTTTTCTTTCTGTTTTATCATTATAGAATTATTTATTGTTTGGGAGTGGAATTGGATGGAGCTGTTATAGCAAATCTGCTACAACATGACCTGGTCCATCTATAACAAATTTATATTGGATTGGGTTGGATTAAGCCAATATCTGGTCCATTGATATAAGATAAGAATATACGTGTCAATGGACCAGGTTTGGGTTGAAACCAATCTAAATCAACATGAATTTGAACAGATTGGACGGGTTCGGACATTGAATTGGATCGGTCCAAACTGGTCCAAAACATTCATTGGATTGGATTAGACCTGGTCCATTTATAATGGACTCACATCGGACTGGATCAGATTGGACCAAATCCAGCCCAATTGACACCCCTACTTACATTTCTTTCCAAAGAAATGTAATATGTTTGTCAAATAACAATAAGCAACTGTATGAATGTGCTAGTCTGGGTCCATTAGCCCAATAGAGCTAAAGCCTATGTGTCATAAAGTCGTTGGCTGTTTTTAGTTTGAATTCTACCTTATTGACTTGAATAAATAGAGAAAAAAACCAACCTTTGGAGATTACACTACTTAAGTAGGGGAAATTGGGTAGGTCGGAAGCACTTGGATATTTTCTTTTTCTTACTTGAGGAAAGATATATGTGAATTTTTTGGTGAAACAAAAAGATCTCTAAACAACATGATCTACTAGGTTTTACTATCATATAAAGTAAAACTTGTAAGGGAAAAAGTGCATAAGAGAATAATAGGAATTTCATGTTTTAGTGGATTTCTTTAACTATCAGAAGAATAAAGGGCTGCAATAAGAGAAAAAGATACAGAAAATCCCAAGTGGGAATGGAGCCACAACAACAAAAACCAACCTCTCCCCCTTACATAAATATTTACAGATGGGAACAACATGTAAAAGCCTATTTCTTATTATTAAGGGTGAGATATTCTCATCATTCATATGTGCTAGCTGACCATGTTCTTGTATTGGTATTGATTGTAGAATTAGAGAAGAGTATTCAGAAGAAAATATATTCTTCACTTTGTAATTTGGACAACTCTCTCTCTTTTTGATTTTCATGTCGAATAAATGGAATTGTTTGCTTGTATGTTATGCAAAAGAGCTATAAACAAAGGAATTGGTGTGGACAACATGCATTATCTTCCCCCTTCATATTTGGGATAATGTGGTTTTCCTTACGGTAAAGCAAAACTTGTTACAAAATAAGTATGGGAAGATGTGATTCATGCAATATATCCTCAAATATAATGTTAGGCATACTATCATACACTTATTATTAGTAGTTAATTACTCATTATCCACGTCCTTAGAAACTTAGAGATATTGGTTCCAAAGGTCTAGAAATCATTTTCTTAGGCATCCATTCTTAGATTTTCTATTGTTAAGTTCACAAATGAGTCTATGAACACCTAAGAGCCAACCTTATTACTAGTCATTGGTCTTTAAGGTTAGGCTAACCAAATTTTACTAGTTTAAGCCCATAGAATGCATTTTCATGCATATGATTTTATCAAGTCCTAGAAACATGACACACAATGTAAAACTTGGAACTTAATGCTCCTTTTTTTTCAGTTATTTGGTAGCAACCATGTTTTTCTTTGGAGAGTCATAAGTAGATTGTTAGCTTTCTAAAGCACTTCATTTAAACTTTGATTCCTTTTAGTGATTTATTCGATATTTTGCCTTAATGGAATTAACTTGGTACTTTGATTCCTTTTAGGCCCCGTTCGTTTTTCGATAAATTACTTACTTACCTGGATAAATGCAATTACCTGAGTAAGTTTTTCCTGGGAAACATTTATCCGGGTAAGTACATTTACCCATGTTCTTTTATTTCTCATGTAAATAAAGCAATGGTCATTTTAGCCATAAAAATCCATTATTAAAAATGACATTTTTGTCCTATTCAAGTGTTGACAACTTTCCCCCTAAGTGGAAAAGTTATTTACCCACCTAGGAGATGGGGTAAATGATAGAAAATAAACTTTCACTAATCCCCACATAAATATGAAAAAAAAGAACATGAGATTCTTGGTCAATGGGAACCAAAATCCCACTTATCAACTTTCCTCCTCTCAAAATCCAAAAAAAGAACACCCCCTCAGAGATTTATTCGCTATTTTGGCTTAATAGGATTAACTTGGTACTATTGCACACTTAGCACATTCACTAGTACTCTCAATGAATTTGTTATCATCAAAACATATAGGGCCAACATTGTGTTAAGAATGCAGGATGGTAAGGGTATTTATAGGAGTTAGAAATAATTCAATTAACCAAAATACCCTAAAAGTAGATCAATGTTGTGTCTAGCTTTTTTCTCTTTTTTTTATGTTTTTCAGATTTTGGTTTTTTAATTATACATAATTCCATGTTATATGCATTAGTGGCGAATCACAAGCAATGAGGGACGTGAACACCCTCATACGTATCTCATGTATCTGTGTGTGACTCATTAAAGCACCAATCAATGGAAAGAGATGATTCGCCTTTCAAAATACCACCATAATTAAGACATTTTAGAAAAAAAAATGTTAATTTCGTTATGGAATCTCAAAACATTGCATTATCAGCTCAAAAATCACCGTGGAGCAAAACTTGAAGCTTAAAAAGAGAACCACCATTGGAAATAAAAACAAATATAATGATCTCTCACCTCTCTTCTATTGCTATTGCCATGGGTAAAGTGGTAAACCATAGGAAGGATTTTGAAGGAAGAGAGTTGGAGATGTCAAGCACAGCTAGTTAGGGTCATACAATGCAAAGCTGTGGTGGCTTAATAAGTAGGGAAGCAATTGGTGATCAAAGAATTGGATGGGACTCCCTATATGCAATTAAGATCAAATGAAGACCCTCTTCACTTTTTAGTACCATACTAGGGATGTTAATGGACCAACTTTGGACTAGACCCATCCAAACCAAAATCAAATTGGATGGATTGGATGGACCAACAAGACATTGATTTGGACCAGTCTAGACTTAATGGTCCAAAGTATATTTATTGGATTGGATTGGACCTGGTCCATTTGTAATAAATTTATATTGGATTGTGTTGGATTGAGCCAATATCTGGTCCATTGATAGATGATAAGAATATACGTGTCAATAGACCAGGTTTGTATTAGAATTCATCTAAATTAAAACAAATTTGAACAGATTATACAGTCCATACATTTTAAAATGACCAAAAATATTCATTGGATTGGACCTGGTCCATTTGTAATGGACCAAATTCAGTCCAATTGACACCCCTACCTTCTACTCTTCTTGATGAAGTTTACGTCCTTAGTTGTAGGATCTCTATATGTTGCACATCTTGTTTGTATGTTGTTAATTTCTGTTTTATATTTCATTGGTTTCTACGGTTTTAAGGACATGGTTCCACTTTGAATGTTACAAAACCCAAAAGGGTTTCAACATTTGCTATTTCAGACTAGGGGCTCTAGGATTTGCTGCAAGTTTCTCATTCTCTTCTTGTGTAATATAGTTTGCACTTGGTCTTCATGCTTTGTGAAAGAGAAAAGAGTGTTGTAAGTTGTAACATATTATTTAAACATGAATGTGAAAATGGTTTAAAATGTCACCCACAAAGTAAGGACTTCAACATTTGTTGTTCCATTGTATTCCATTTTATGGTTTCAGAGGAACTTGCATTCTTAATCAGGTGAGGAAAAGGAAGTTAATGGATTGTTGTTGACCCATTTCCAACAACCCAAAGACTATCAGAATCGGGATCTGCTCCGCATGGGAGATGTTCCCGATACATGGTGGGATGTGCCTATAAAACCGGTGTAGGTTAATAGCCTATTGATAATATATGGAAAATGAGTAATATAGAGTATCATATAATACTATTATATAATATAGAATATAGTGCATAATATTATATAATTATTTAGTATTTGTAAATAAAAAAAGTTTAGTAATAGTTAACTTGCTAAACTTGGTTGACTTAATTAGAAATATATTAATATATTAGTGAATAGAGAAAATCCAAAAAAGTAACTAAATACTTAGCTAACTATACATGTTTATGGGCCGGGCTTCGGGTCTGACTTACACTATGTTCAGTTTGGTCTTCAGGCCGGGCCCCATTCTAATTTTGGCAAAAGCCAAGCCTGACGCCAGCCCATAAACAGGTTTATAACTAACTAATAAAATGATTAACTAATTAACTAATTCACTAATTCACTTAACTTGCTAGACTTAATTAATTTAATTAGAGATAAGTAAAATCATTAATAAATAGATAAGATATGTTAGTAAAAAATGGAAAAATGCTTCAATTGTAAGAGGTTCGTTGAAATTTATAATTGAGGAAAACAAGCATGAAATTTTAAAAGAAAAAATAATACATAAACATCTAACAATAACAAAATTAGAAACTAAGATAAATAAGTAAACAAAAATGTAAAATAATGTAGATTTATTAATTTGAAAAGTCATTTTCGCATGGGTCCCAATTAATATTCTTATATTTGTCCAAATATTCTCGATTTGGAGAATAATAATGGCATAGTGATGCTACCAACAAACGCTCCCAACACTTACCAACAGGCCATTGCACTGTACAATGGAAACATTTTATGTCTAATTGGACCAACATGTTTCAATACCCTATCAATTTGATTTAACACCATACATCTCACTATAAGATTGAGGTCCACCATAAAAATGAAATCTGTCATGTACGAGATAAAGGGTGGTAGGGTGTTGGGGGATATATTGTTGGAAGCTTTTGATTGGTAGCAGATCTGAAGTGTGTTAAGCGAATCTGCTCTCGAAAGTCAAAACGGTTTTTCATCCTATCCGAGTTATACTCGGCAAGGTATTCAAGGTTTTGTGTTAGGTAAATTTGATAAAAAGCGGAGGATAAAGTGGTAGTTTGACAAAAGTTGTATCTTTTATGACTAAAATGCCCATCGTACCATCTAAAACCCTGAGAAGTTTGAGTAGGCAAATCGTAGCCGTCGACTATTCTCTCTGATCTGATTCTAGGGTTTATATTTATATACCTTCGCTCTCTCTGCCGTCGTTCTCCCTCTCCGCGCAAAAAACCTAGCTGCACATCGAGGAACAACAGCAATGGTGAGAACCACGGAACTAGATGTCTTTATGCTCTTCACTTGTGCCTTTCCAAACGCATTTACTTGTTCTTTCAATTTCCTTGGATTTTATCTACGTTGAATCTTGTAATGTTCTACTGTTATTCTGAATGATCCATGTTACATGGTTTCTGGTTTTTACGGATCATATATTTGGTTATCAGCTTTTAGACGATTACTAGTTGTATTATACGCGTTAGATTTGAATTGCTTTTTTCACCTAGATTGCTTTGCAATTTTAGACGATTACTGTGCATATTTCTGAACCTAACTTCATTGGCATGAGTCTTGGCATGCTTGCCCACAAAATATTTCTGTGTGTAACCACATTTGTATGATTTATTTGTTTAGAGGTCTGATGTTTTCCATAGCGTCTTCTATAGTCATAGTGCTTGCTTAGAGAGTTGAGCTTGGCTCAGTTTGCGAAGAGTGCAAATATGTACAGAACAGATACAAATACCATTTATAAGGTTTTGCACTGCACATATTTGAATTTACACTCTTCCTAAACTGAGACTGACGAAACGGGTCTTTCTTTTACTTGCTTTATTGTTCTCATGTGTGGATGTGATGAGATGCATTTATGCGTTTATCTTTTCTAGCTTTTAGACTCAAACAACTCATTTTTGCATTATAGGCCTTTGTCAAAGCTCATAAGACAAAGGCGTACTTCAAGCGTTTTCAAGTTAAATACAAAAGAAGGAGAGGTATTGTGTTTTGATTCCATGGTTCAATTCATGGCATTTAGTGCTTACCTAGTTTCTCTCTCATGTATTTGATATCGTTGATATGCAGAGGGAAAGACCGACTACAGGGCGAGGATTCGCCTGATCAACCAGGACAAGAACAAGTACAACACCCCAAAATATCGTTTTGTTGTACGATTTGTATCCTTAAAGATATTTGTGTATTATGTTTATGCCATTATTAGTAATCCTTTTTGTTCCTGAGTCAAGCATTACTGATGTGATATGAATCTTAGTCACTTTTGTTAGGTCAAGATATTCACATTGCTAGGTGATGCTTTATATCTTTTCCCTTGGGGGAGCTGTAGTCTCCTTGTATGATTCACACAAATCATCCAAAAAAACTGAAGAATTTCAACTTTCCAGTTTAATTTGCAAACCGACTTTGAGAAGCTTTACCACCTTTGTTTATTTGGATCACATTATTTCTTGTTGGCAAGAGCTGAGCTTGTATACAATTTGGCAAGTTTGTGGTTTTTGTTCAGTTTGGTTGAGTTAATGTATCCCTATTGATAAACATGGGGTATCTTGTTTTCTATGTTTTCAATCTTAACACTGCTCTTAGAGTAACAAACATATTATTGCACAAATAATATCTGCCAGTATTGCTGGTGATATGATCCTTGCTGCAGCTTATTCTCATGAGCTGCCACGCTATGGTCTTGAAGTTGGTTTGACCAATTATGCAGCAGGTGTGAGATCCTTTGCCACCAAAAAGTATTTTTGTCTTAAATTTCTTTGTTTTGTTATAGTTTGATATAGGTATTCTAATAGTTAACATGATTCCTAGCTTACTGTACTGGACTACTCTTGGCTCGCCGAGTATTGAAGATGCTTGAAATGGAAGATGAATATGAAGGCAATGTGGAGGTATTTAACATTAGTTATGGTTTTGTATTTTTTCATTACATCTCTTCTCAATAAAGTGGTATACTATGATCTCGTGTGCCTTCTGTTAGGCAACTGGGGAGGATTATTCTGTAGAACCCACAGAGAACAGGAGGCCTTTCCGTGCTCTTCTTGATGTTGGGCTGGTTAGAACAACTACTGGAAACCGTGTTTTTGGTGCTCTTAAGGTAAATACCATAGCCTGCTATTGTTTATTAGTATTCTGTTATTCTTATTTCTTTATTACATGTACATTGTGTTGTCTAAGGGACTAGTAGTTATCCATATATCTGTTATACATTTGAGTTTTTGTCTGGGTGGTCATGTTTATTTTATTCTGTTGATCATTAATATTGTTCAATTGCACAAAAGAAACATACTCAAGGAAACTGTGAACGACTTCTGTATTTATCCAAAGAGGTAAAATTTGGATTATTTCTTTTGGGTTTGTTGACCATAATCCTAGTCATTTCTTAATGGATAAGTTTTAACAGCGTAGCTTCCAGCAGTGTCTTATCATTTCAGAATGGTTGATCACGTTCTCATCCTGTTATTAGACTGACAAAGCCCCCAGCATCCGCACGCTATGTGCTCATATTGTTTTGTACAATTGGCTTTGCCAAGGGGATTAGGCTATGGTTTTGCCATAGATTCCTTGGATTAGTGCCTGTTCTAACCATATGTGAAGTTCCATGAGATTTGAAGCTTCCATGAGAACATTGTTGTGGGTAGAGAATAAAGTTGTTTGATCATGTTGTCGTACAAGCTCAAGTATTTTAAACGTGCCTTGTTTTTTCTTGTAATTTATTGCGTTCATTCATTTATCTTGTTTGGGACTTGGAACCGAAACTATTGTTTAGAGTTTAGCATTTTGATGAATTGTGCAACAGATGAAGGATCAGTTGAGTTCATTTTTCAAAATGTGATGGTTTTGCACATTGATGTCAGGGAGCATTGGATGGTGGACTAGACATTCCTCATAGTGACAAAAGGTTTGCTGGCTTCAAAAAGGAGGACAAGCAGCTGGATCCCGAGGTTCACCGCAAATACATATATGGTGGACATGTTGCTTCATACATGAGGGTGAGGCCAAGGAAAAAAATTAGAAAAAAGACTACAAGGCACATGGAGGGCTTTTAAATAGTATTAGGATCAAAGGAATGGGATTGAACCCGGGGTTATTTAGTTCAGAATTTGACTTTTCATCTGAGTTTGCCAATTGATTATTGACAGGCATTGATGGAAGACGAACCAGAAAAGTACCAGTCTCACTTCAGTGAGTACATCAAGAGAGGGATTGAGGCTGATAACATAGAAGAGTTGTACAAGAAGGTCCATGCAGCCATTCGTGCTGACCCTACCATTAAGAAGTCTGAGAAGGAACCCCCCAAAGAACATAAGAGGTAGGAGGGTCCTCACTTCTGTTTTCCTTTGCCCCTTGTTTTCATTAGCGCACATTTTCTGTCGTATTTTAGTCAGTAGAGCATAGTAGTGCTATTGAAATTGAACTCATTAGAGTTTGGTGAAAACAAGGTTATTGAGGTTTCTAGTCAATCAACTCAGCTTGATAAAATTGCTGCTTTGTGTTACAGGTATAATTTGAAGAAACTGACATACGAGGAAAGGAAATCTAAGTTGATCGAGCGATTGAATGCTCTCAATTCGGCAGCTGGAGCAGATGATGATGAAGATGAAGATGAAGATGAGTGAAATTACCTTATAAAATTTTAGAAGAAAGTTTTGGGTGTTGTACATCTAGTTTAGTGCTTCCTAGAGTTCGTTTTGGATCAACGTTTATATTTCTTTTCGTTTTGGATTTTAGAATGCTGGCCCGTTTTAGAACTTTACAACTTCGTCAATCACATGCAACTTGCAGTTTCGATTTAGTAATAATTATGTTATTTTTGCCAAAAGTTTTTTCATTGCTTCATGGTTGCAACCTTTGGTAACAGTAATATTGACGACGTCCCAGAAAAATATATTTAAACCATTAAACAAGGTGAGAATGAGAGGAAAGAAGAGAAATGAGTCAGACGGTGATTGTGAGGGCTGTATCCTTTTAATAGCAATCCGCATGGAAGTATTTGGTGTTGACAGTGTGGGTCCTCGTACCTAAGGATGTCAATGGACGGTACATCCCAGGACCTGGTCTTCGAAATGAATTTATATTGGATTTGATTGGATTGAGCCATTGTGTGCCCATTGATAGAAGATAAGAATATAGTTGTCAATGGACCAGGGCTCTGAATTGGACCAGTCCAAAAGGGTCTAAAAATATTCATTGGATTCGAATTGGTTCATTTGTAATGGATTCACATTGGATTAATATTGGATTGAACCAAATCTAGAGGACTCCGGTGGTGGTTGATGATAATGAAGTGTGGGGTTCTACTTCCTCTTTGACAGTCCTTTGTCTCATTATTCATAACAAATATAGGGATATTTTTGAAGGCACACAACGACTTTTTTGCATTCCTTAATGGAATCAATTTTTCCATAATCCATACTATCCTTTCAAATATTCTCTACTTGGACAACAGAACCTGAGGGCAAGGTTCAAAGTATCAACACGGACCGTTTTATTTATTTATTTGTGGAAACTGGATCAGGGTTCGGTTTAAGGCCTGGCCACCCTATGAATAGGCATACAGGAAAGCCATTGGCATGATACGATACTTTAAACCTTGCTCGGGCGTATAACTTCAAGCCTTGCCTGAGGGTGCTCCTCTTTCTCTCTCTCTCTACCATGGCAGAACATTGTCCAGCATCACCAAACATTTCCAGAGGAATGATGTTCTTTGGTTATTTTTCATGGTTAAGGTCAGAATTATTTTCTACAACTTAAACGAGGAAAGAAAAAGAAATGCATTCATCAAGCTACTAATGCACCAATACTAGCCAGCAAGAGATGACATGAATGGTAATGAACCACATTCTCTACACGATAAAAACATAAAATTACCTTAGATATGCAGATTAGCCACTTGCATACTCATAATTATCCATGAAATTCAGGACAGAACAACCAAATGTAGGAATTATAAAGTAATATCCAATGTTCTTCGGTTGGATCCATTACAGTGAAAATCACTTTTTTTTTTTTTTATTTCCGCAATTGAAAACCAAGCATAGCTAGTTATGTAACAATCTGATTTTAGAATTTGAAGAGAACCAATCAGCTAGCGCTGTCAATGGACCAGATATTGGTCTAATCTGATAGGGTCCAGAATGAGTCCATTATAGATGGACCGGGCCCAATCCTATCCAATAAATACTTTGAACCATTTTGAATTGGTCCAATTCAATGCTTGGACTGTTCAAACTGTTTAAATTGGTTTTGATTTTGATTGGGTCCAATCCAAACCTGGTTTATTGATACCCATACTCAACTTATGTCAATGGATCGGATATTAGTTCAATCCAACCCAATCCGATATAAATAGATTATACGAATCAGGTCCAATCCAATCCAATAAATACTTTGAACTATTAAAGTCTGGACTGGTCCAATTCAACAAGTCTTGTTAGTCTGTTCTGTCCGATCAAATTGATTTTGATTTGGATGGGTCCAACCCAAACCTGGTCAAACACACTAAAATTCAAATGATCAAGCGGTATTCAAAGACTTACCTTGTTAAACCAGGAATCGTGAAGGATATCAAGGCTATGCTTGCGGACAATGGTGGGACGGTGGAATTAAGTAGTCTCACCATTGATGCATTTGCTACCATTTGATGCTTAAAGTGTTTGATGAAGGATGAAGAGAGAGAGAGAGAGCTTTTTCTACATTTTCTTTTCTTCATTTTTGCCAAAAGATGTTAGGAAATAATTATGGTCCTACATTCAAACCTGAATTGGCATGGACGCCCCACAGCCCATCCCGGCCATGCTGAGATGTGCATGTGGGTCGCACTGAGAGCCAATCTGAACTCTTCAAACCCCATGTAAAAGCCTTGAATAAAACCTCTTTTTTGTCTCTCTCTCTCTCGGACAGATGATACTGGATCCCAAGCTGGATATCAGGTCTGCACTATTAGACAAGAACCCTACCAATTTATCATTAAGGCTGTGTTTGGTTTGAAGAAAAAGCTTAAGAGTACCACCACCATCATCTGGGAATATTTTTTTTGGTGAATTTAGGAGAATAAAAGTTCACTTATAAGAGATTCTCTCGAGGTTTTGAAAAATCGTGATAAATTTAAGAGAAATGCGAAAAAGTCATAATGAATTTTAGATAATATCTGACAAATATATGGGATGGTTGTCTCAATTCTGATTTAATGATCCAGATTCTACTGCTATTTTGATGATATATAACACATTCAACCTGAACGATTAGACCGGCGATCTGCCACCCAGGATCTCCCTGGTTCTTGGCTCAGCTGTTGGAGATTGGAATTAACTCGACATGGGCTCACAGCTTTGCCTTGAATATGAACCTTAGCTATTTCTTTGTCAGAAGTGACCCACAACTTTGTAACCTTATCTGAAACCAACCAATGAAATGCACCTCCCATTAAACCTAAAACTCTGAACACTATCCGCTTATTCATTCTATGCTGCCAATACAATGACTAGAAAATATGGCTTTCCATATTGAATCCACACAACCCAATAACTCCACTAAGCTATGGCCCATTCAATAACCCCAGTACCAGCAGCGGCAATACCCATCTCAACAAGCGCTAAGAATAAGACCCCTTTGCCATTTTTAGGGTTTCAAAGAAACTGGAGTGCCCATCAAGGTTCCACTCAAGATGTACAAGATAGAACCATCGACAGAAGGTATGCATTTCCATGCATGTTTGAGAGTGTAGGATTGATTATATTTTCATCTGTTTCCACATAAGGATAGATAAAAATGTAGCATGCCAGTCATAGTTCTACAAAAGTCTTTTACTGGAGATTTCCTGAGGTTGTGTTTGGTGCCATTTCTGTTTCTACCTGAATCGTTTTGGGTTGATCATTACAAATAGTAAGAGATTTTTATCTCACACCACATATGAGAGTTGCTTCAGTTATAATGATTAGTACAGTTGCTGTTTCGACTGAAATGTCAATTTCATGCATTTTTAGGGCATGCTTGTTTCAACTATAAACAGCCTCAAATAACAGTTGTATGCCAATTTGCACCGATCAACCTAAAATGTTTCAGGTAGAAAGAGTAATGGTAGAAAAGTAGTAGACTAACTATACAATTGAGTGAACAGACTTTACCTATCAATTATGCTCTGTTCCATTTTGCTTATGAGTTTACATAGAGGTATAGATGGGTTTTTTTGATGTTTATTGCACATGAGGAAAGCTATTATCATGCTTTTTCTGTATAAAACTGATTATTATATATGACATTGTAGCCTCTGGGCTATTGATTTTTTACATTGGCAAAATCTTGGACTACCAAAGATGAGAATACAAGTTTGAGTATGAAGGGCCATTTGATAGCATCTTAAGTGGCTGAACTTAGTTACTTATCACTTTGTCTTTTAGGCTCAGTTTGGAAAGATTACAAATACAAATGTGTATAGTACAAATAGATATAAAATAATACAAAATACCTGGTTTTGTAGACTCAGTTTGAATGAATACAAATACAAATATGTACAGTGTAAATACAGGTTTAGAAATACAAAATACAAGACTTTGCACTGTACATATTTGTATTTGTAGTCTTTCCAAATTGAGCCTTGGTGAATAAGTTATTTGGGAGGTTGCAAACTTCTTAGTGGTTGAAATTGAAGTTGGGTTGATTACCATACGATTGAATGTTTTTATTATTTAATTTGATCATCATTTTATAAACTAGAAAACAAAACAAGAAGTCATTCAATTCAGCCTTTTTGGCCATTTTTAAATGACACCTGAGATTCTGAGAGTAGCCACTTTGTGCAGAAAAAGAAAAATAATGTAAATTGAGTCTACCCATCCCAAGACCCTAGATAGCTGAGACCATCATTGGGTAATGGCCCTTAGAAACGACATGCCAACTTGAATTAACGTAGGGAATCGACATCTATATCATTGTAAGTTTTCATCATTGTCATCATCATCATCATGGGACTCCACGACGGAGGATAACCCATCTGCGATCCCCTTAACCCCAACCCTGGTGGTAGTGGGATTTGATCCTGGGTCTTTGCTTCAACAAGTCAGAGATCCTACCAACTGAGACACCAGTAATTGGTCATTGTAAGTGTATTTTGGTGGTTCCAAAATCGATACATATCACATATGGTACACTAGCCACCAATGCATTGTGATAACTTTGAACCTTGATCTGTATTACTTAAAATGAAAAACACTGAAGCTTTTCAATACTTGTGAAATAAAAAACCAAATATTACAAACATTGATTTCTGAGGAAGATTTAATTTAAGGTTTGACTTATTTTGGGTGTTCATGGCACAGGGTTTTCCTATGGGGCATAACTGGAACAGTGCTGAGCTTGAATGCAGGTGTTCAAAGTGCAAGCGCAGCCAAGAGGCCTCCACCGCCTCCACCACAGGAGAAGAAGGATCCTAATGTGAGTGGTGTTCAGGCAAAGGTTCTTGCTAGCATAAAGAGGAAAGAAGCCATGAAAGAAGCAATGGCCAAATTAAGAGGGAAAGGAAAATCCATTAACCTGCAACCCTCGGAATAAGCTAGACAAGAACTATATATATAGACTGAGTTCTTGTATTCCCACTACATTGTGGTTTATTTGATCCTTCTATGAGGAGGGAACTGTTTGTGAAGACCTTAAAACAGAATTGTCAAGGCTCTTCATTTTATTTTCCTTTATTTGGATTTTGGCATTTTCACTCACTGTAAGGTAATGTTGGGAGTAACTTATAAATCAAGTTACAAGAAGCTACGAGAAATAAGGAGAACATGTTACAATCTCAAGGCCCATCTGGGAAGTTGAGTTGGAGATTCAGTTAAGCTTGTTCAGCTGCTTTGAAGCGCTCCAGATAAGCTATTCAAAGAAGTTGAAGTGGTCAGCCCTTCAAATGACTGAATGATAGTTGATTGGACTCTCCATACCATTAAACAAACACAGCTTATAGGTTGTTAATTTGGTGTTAGGCCTATCTCAGAAAGCCAAAGCCACCACATTTCATCCCTACCAATGGGGTATTCATTAATAGTAATGTGAAATCTTGAAGAAAGATACATATACAGTACTAAAATTGGCATCTTAGAGGAGGTGATGGTATGACCCAAGGCCCAAAATTCTATGATTATTTATAGAGATGATCATTTTTGCTTGGGTCCATATTGCCTAGCTTGATCCATTCTGGAAATTTAAGATAGGGTTGGCAATATTTTACACAACATGTGAACACAAATCAAACATGGCATGAAGTTAGTGGGGTTGGGATATTACCTTAATAGTATTGGTATCAAAATTGAGTTAAACTATTTAATAAGATTAATAAATGTGTCAATTTCGGGTTGACCCACTTTAACTCGAAAATGACTTGTTTATGATCCAATTTTTTTAGTATTAGATCATGTATGCATTTTAATTTTGTTGGAAAATAGTAAATAAGGCAGAATGAAACTTATCGGTAATCACTTTCTAAACCGGGAACTTGCAGTAGCGTAGTGTTGCAGAACAATGAAATAGAGAATTTGCAGAAAGGAGGGTTGAGTTGTGCCCCTTGGTCACTCTCTTTAAAACCGCATTTGCCCCTACGGTGCAGCCGGGTGATCGCAAATCAGTTGCCAAGATAAAACAACCCACAGGCCACTGGTAGGCGTGCACTCGCTTACCAAACCTTCGCGAACCACAAAGAATGATGCTTAGATTGACAAAGAAGACAGACAAGAGAAGATTGTCAAATGTATTATGGTGTATAAGACTAGGTCGACCAATACTCCTTTTATAAGGTGTTCTCAGTCACCCGAATGGACACAAAAGTGTCCTTTTAGACAAATGTCTCTTTAGAATAGTGCACCTGTTCGAAGAGACATAGAGGGGGAGAGATGCAAACCAAAAAAAGAAAATGATTTAAAAAATAAATTTGAATTTAAAAATCAAACATTTAGTTTGGTTTAAAACAAAACCGATTCGTTGTAACACACGTGCACATGTACTTGCACCCCGACCCAACTCGGCTCGGCGTGTGCACGTGTAAAAAGCACCCTCAATCCCCCTCACATGCATGGGAATATATATAGTGCTTTCCTCGTATGGGTCCCTACCCATAGAGAGAGCAAAACTATAGATATACTCCACCTCAACTCTTTTCCCAAGCAATGTGGGACAAGGAGTCTTCACATGCGCTCAAGAGAGGGAAGAGGAAAAGAAAAAACTCAAAATACAAGGGAGGGAGGAGAGAGATTCTTGAAATTTTGAATCTCCCTCCAACAAAATTTAATTTAGATATATTATTTAATGGGATCCAAGTCAGGAAACTTGCTTTTGAAATTTTCCATATGGGACTCAATCAGGGTTTGAAAAACCTCATCTTCCTCTATTGGCTTAAGAGATGATGTGAGGCCGAACTTATCCCACCACTTAAATTCAATGATTCTATCAATGGATGAAGGCATCCACGAAACATCCAAATGGTAACTCCATTTTAGTATCCAAGGGAGGAAATATGTTTTGAAGACTTCAAATTGTTTTATAGGTTCAAATTCTAAATAGCTTCGTCCCTGCCCAAAATTTGAATATTTATCTAATAATTCTTTTTGGTAGAAGATATTGTCTGAAGCTTCCCACGTAGTCCACCAAACATAGACCCAATCTGAATATGGACCCTTAAACTCTTCAAAGAACCGGATGAACCACGAGTGTTTGAAGATAAAATTCTGAACCAAAAATACCTTACACCAAACATCTTGATAATCCCAGTAATTTAACATTCTAGGTCTCCTATCTATTGGCTTGGTGATGGATCTGGGTTTGTTAGAGTCACTCCATGATGCCTTCATCATGAATTTAACTATTACTAGCTTTGGATAAGCTATTTCTGATTTACTGGGGTATCTGTAGTAGTGCTGAATTACGGTAGAATCCGTATTAAGGAGAATTTTTTCATATTATTTTTAGTTTTTATTTAGACTACATATTGTGAAATGATTACCATCAAGGTATTCTAAGGTAAGACATTGGAGGGCACCCTCTAGATTTACATGAGAGGTTACCGCAATTACACTACAAAAAAAAAGACTTAGCGGCAGTTTTTAGGGCTGTTGGTACAAATAGAAAATGCCACTAAGCAGTTAATAATAAACTAACAGCCGCTATAAATCGCTTCTTAAAGGCATTTTTTTTTTCATATAACCTATTTTTTTAATTTTTTTTCTAATTTGTTTCAAATACCTTGTTTTCTCTATATTCACTTAAATTGAAATGAAATACAAAAATAAAAAAAACATCAATTACAAATAAAATTTAAGAACATATTCTCCATTCAAAATATTTGAATCACAAATACATCTTAATTTAAATTTGATAAATTCTTGGCTTTTACAAGAAATATTCTCTTCACAATGATTTTGACCTTGTTTTCTGTCACTTTTACATCTGGGTCGTATGCATTCTTTTCTGTAAATCAAGCCTTGATGGACTCGTATTTTTCGCCCATTGAACTACACCTTTCAGTTTCTAAAACTGGATGTAGCGTATGCTGTTGGCAAAGAAAGCATTTGTAGATGGATCTGGTGTTGCCGTGTCACTTTGCATCTCGGCTTTCATTAACTCAACCAGGTCCTAGATTGCTGCACTAGAAATCTGCTGATTGCCCTTTTCAAAGAAGTAGAGGTATCTGAAATTACATAAGAGCAGGATTACCAAGTCCATTATACTTGTTCAATATTTCAACAAAAAGTGACAAGTCCATTGCTACCCCGTGTCACATTAGCCATTGTTGAGTAGTATGAGTTTGGCTTCAATCAGAGCAAGTCCATGCTCACACCGTTCCAACAGCCTCTTGTAATCTTGCATTGGGAATATTTATCCATGAAGTAAAGTACATAAGTAGGGACATATTCCCAATGCAAGGCTGTAAAAGTTGTTCGAACAGGCTTTGCTCTGACTGAAGCCGGACTCGAGTAGCATTCGCAATTCTTAAAGCACACTTTAAGCAAAGTATGACCCTGGGAAAGGAGAAAACGATTCAAGAGAGAGAAAACACCAACCACTTTATGCAATTGTTTTGAGTAATGGTAAAACCTAGGGCTTACAAGCTCGAGGACACATGTTTGAGCCTGTGAAGTGTCATTTTGCACAAAAATAAAAAGAATAAATAAAGGAAGGCTAGGTCATCAGTATATTTTACCATGACCCCAATGCCCAAATTTATATGATTATTAATAGAGATGATCATTTTTGCTTGGGTCCATATTGCCTAGCTTGATCCATTCTGGAAATTTAAGATAGGGTTGGCAATAATTTACACAACATGTGAACACAAATCAAACATGGCATGAAGTTAGTGTGGTTGGGTTATTACCTTAATAGTATTGGTATCAAAATTGTGTTAAACTATTTAATAAGATTAATAAATGTATCAATTTCGGGTTGACCCACTTTAACTCGAAAATGACTTGTTTATGATCCAAAATTTTTAGTATTAGATCATATATGTATGCATTTTAATTTTGTTGGAAAATAGTAAAGAAGGCAGAATGAAACTTATCGGTAATCGCTTTTTAAATCGGGAACTTGTAGTAGCGTAGTGTTGCAGAACAAGGAAACCAAGAATTTGCAGAGAGAATGAGGGTTGATTCATGCCACTTGGTCACTCTCCTTAAAACCGCATTTGCCTCTACGATGCAACCGAGTAATCGCAAATCGGTCGCCAAGATAAAACAATCCACAGGCCACTGGTAGGCGTGCACTCGCTTACCAGACCTCCGCGAACCACAAAGAATGATGCTCAGATTAATAGAGAAGACAGGGAAGAGAAGACTGTCGAATGTATTCTGGTCTGTAAGACTGGGTCAACCAACACTCCTTTTATAGTGTTCTTAGTCACCCAAATGGACACAAAAGTGTCATTTCAGACAAATGTCTCTTCAGAATAGTGCACCAGTTCGAAGAGACATAGAGGGGAAGAGACACCAACTAGAAAAGAAAATGATTTAAAAAATAAATTTGAACTTAAAAATCAAATGTTAAATCTGGTTAAAAACAAATCCAATTCGTTGTAGCGCGCGTACACGTACACGCACCCCGACCTGACCCGACTCAGCTCGACGTGTACGCGTGAAAAGCATCATTAACCCCCTTACACGCATGAGAATATCTATAGTGCTTTCCTCCTATGTGTCCCTACCCATAGAGAAAGCAAAACTATAGATATACTCCACCTCAACTCTTTTCCCAAGCAATGTGGGACAAGAAGTCTTTCAATGCACTCAAGAAAGGAAAGAGGAAAAGACAAAACTCAAAATACAAGGCAGGGAGGAGATAGATTCTTAAAATTTTGAATCCCCCTCAAACAGATTTTAATTTAGAGATATTATTTATATTATATTTAAATAAAATACTATTATGGTAGGTAAGGATGACATTGAATGGTTTTCATGAATTTGATTAGGTAATGGATGATTGGATGCTTATTTTACTATTTACATTTATTTATTGTTTAATTTAAATAGGTTAATCATGTTGATTCTTTGTTAATTCAGGTTACCCAGGTTGTATCATGTTATTTGTGGAATAAATGGGTTGTATATTCTATATTTATATATTAAAATGACGCTTGCCATGTTGGTAGGCTCTCTTTTCAAGAACTATTTATCTATCTTCTCATTTTTTGCATTTTTTATTTTTTAGCTATAACAATATAAAGGATAATCATTGTCAAATTTGATTAGAGAGATATTATATTACTAGAGAGAGAAATACATTTGGAACCACATTTAAGATAAAGTGTGAATGGGAGAGATATTATATTATTAGAGAGAGAGAGAGACGTTTGAGACAATTTAAGATAAAGTGTGAATGAAAGAGATATTACATTATTAGAGAGAGACGATTGAGACCATTTAAGATAAAGTATGAATGAGAGTATATTATATTATTAGAGATAGAGAGATAGAGAGATAGAGATTTGGGACCATTTAAGATAAATTGTGAATGAGAGATATTATATTATTAGAAAGAGAAAGATGTTTGGGTTTTCCAAGGCATCTCAATACATGTTATTATACATTTTAAGAGAGAGAGTGAGAGAGAGAGAGGATTGGTAATATAACATAATACAATAAGATATTAAATCAAATAATCTAAATAGGTTGATGTTAAATAATAAAACATAAAACAATGTAAATAAAAGTATTATTTGTAAAAGAGTTATTAATTTAAAATTCACTAAACTTTCAGTTAGAAGTAATAGTTATTAATAAAACTTAATAAAAATTAAAAGACATTTATTTAATAGTTAATAAAGATTAAGAAATTTGGTTTCCATAAAATGTTAATTAAAAACATTTCAACTCCACTTAAAAATAAAACACTAATAAAATAAGAAATTTAAATACATTGAATAATATTAATTGATAGTTTTAATAATGTTATGATTTAAAAACCATTGGACATAATAAACATAGTTTTGATATATTGCACATAGAGCTAGTATTTTGATGTTGTATTATGATTTATTTATTCCTTTTATTTTATTAGATAAATTTATATTAATGCATTTTAAATTAATTTGTATTATTATTAAAATTAATAAATTTATGAGTTTGGACCTTTACTATGCATAATGCACATTCTACACAAGATACTTATATAAAACAGAGGACCCATTAAAAGTGATATAAAAATAAAAGTTTATTAATTTTTTAGAATCTATTTAGATTCCACTTAAAGAAACTTAGGTTGGACTTGGACTAGCTTGGCTCAAATGGGAATATCTTAAGGCTTCTTGTAGTTGTTGTGACCCAATTCCAAATTACCCTATAGCATGATATGGGCCTATATATGTAACATGTACAATACTGTGTAGCTATAATGCAAGGGACTAGGGGTGCAACTTGGGCAAGCCCAACTCCCGCTTGAACTAACCGAACTTGCATTTTTGCATGGGCTGGGATTTGGTTTTCAACCCTTATGCTAGGCTTGGGCCAAAAACCCCAGACTTTTCTATTTTTGGTGCTAGGCTTGGGACTAGCCCCTAGGTAGCTCTAGCTCGGCTTAAACCCAACTTGACTCTATATTAATCCAACATGCATGCATGATATATACATAAAATTCCTATTCAAAGCTTTAAATTAGTGATGATAAATAGGCTTATGCAACTTTTTAGTGCATTGAGCATAATAGACCCATTTGAGTCCAATTAACCAATCCAAGCTTAACCCGATCTTGGATCCAACTTGAGTATGCCAATTTTTAGTTCAAGGTTGGGTTGGAAAGATCATGTTTGACCAAAAGCCCACTTAGGGCTCAAGCCTTAGGTCCAATATTTAGGGTTGAACACAAAACCCCAAACATTTCTGTTGTTGGGCTCAAAGTTAGCCTCTTGGTAGGTCTAGCTTTGGCTTCAACCTAGATTGAGACTAAGCTTAGGTTGGAAAGATTGGTATAAATAATATTTTAAATACATATTGATATATATATATATATATATATATAATCGGGGTTAGGGCGGGGCAGGAACTTCATTCCCCATCCTCGATCCTAACCACGGTTGGGGATCTCTATTATTCCCTGTCCCTGTCCCTACCCCACCAAAGTAATCCCCACCCCTGACCCCATTGGGGCATGGGAAAAATTGCCATCCCTACCTACAAGGGACAAGACCCCTATGTGCTTATGGTGCATGGTACCATGCATTTCATTAAATTGGGTCAAGCTAAACCATTTTCCATTTAAAAATTAAAAAATTAATAAAAATATAGTTAAAATAATTTTATTATTCGAGGACCAAAAGCAAATGGAAGACAACTTTCTTATTTACAAGAAGTGGAAATAGATGGAGAGAAATGGGAAGTCCATGTATAAATTTTTTCTAAAGCCCCAAGAAATCTTGTATTTGAAAATAGAACCAAAAAATTTTAGTGGGGGTATGATGCGGGAGTAAAATTATACTTGGGCCAACATATAACTCAAAAAATAATGCATGAGTTGGACTTGGACCAATTTTAGTTCAATTGGGAATCACATGGGCTCCTTCCTCTTGAATTTCACATAACAAAGCCCATGCATCACATAGGTTCCGATCAGTTTGTGTTTGAAAAATTGACATGATTAATTAATCATGTTGTATTTGCATCGACCCTTGTATCCAAACACCTCTACCCTAACATGATACAAGAAAATGAATTTCTGCCCTTAATTTAAGGTATAATACAGGGTTATATGAAATTCTCCTTCACTTTTCAAACAGTCCCTTAAACTTATCCCAACTTATTGATACCTAGAGCTTGCACACACTTTGAAAGCATGGGCATCTAGTTGCACATTGGGAACATCTCCCTACGAATTTAATATACATGTACAGGAGATATTCATAATGTGTGGTTAGATGCTGCGTGCATAGAGTCTTTGCTTGCGGAAGATCTGGGCTTTGATAGAAGTGGAGTAGATGTGCCGTTTTTATTTTTTTCCAATGACAAAACTAGCCTTGACTAACTAGTCTATCATTTAATTGTCATATGATAAAAATACCCTTGGTTTATTATCTCCCTATTTTATTACCTATTTCATGTTCACTCATCTTAAAACTCATCAATAATTTGATTTCTCCAGTACTTCAATTTGGCCAAATGAATAAATGGACCTATTTTTGGAATTTTGGTTCAAAGGAAGGAGTTAAAAAAAGGGGCATCATGTTTTTTCCTTGGAAGTAAAACATCATTAAGATCTTGCAAACACATAATATTTTTATGGATTTACTAGAATGTTGGAGCATTATTCATTCTACAGGGTATAAAAACACCTCAGCCTCTTATTTCATATGGGAGCACAAGGGCCATAATGTGGTAGCATTATGGATGGGAAATCTAATCCATCTCAGGGATGGATTATTAGGGATGGGCATTATGAATGGAATGATATGCCATTGGAATTAAAGAATGCTCCATCTAAATTCTAGAAAATTATGAATGAGATTTTTATTCCTTATACTCAATTCATTATAGTCTATATAGATGATGTATTAATATAATCTCCATCTTTGAAATCCCATGGAAACATTTGAATATATTTCTAAAAATCACGAGAGAAAATGGCTTAGCTGCATCAGCTAAGAAGGTGAAACTGTTTCAAACAAAAGTAAGATTTTTGAGATATCAAATATCCAAAGGGAAAATTATGTTTATTCAAAGTGTGATAAAATTTGCAAATAAATTTCTTAATGAAATTAAGGATAAAACCCAACTCCAAAGATTTCTAGGTAGTCTTAACTATATAGCAGACTACTACAAAGACCTGGCTAGGAACCGACAACTGCTTCAAAAGAGACTAAAGAAAATTCCTCCAGAGTGGAGTGATCAGTTCTCTCAAATTGTGAGACGAATAAAACAGAGGGTAAAAACCCTACCATGTCTCAGTATCCCTCATCCAGATATCCTTGAGATTGTAGAAATCGATGCTAGTGAAATTGGATATGGAGAATCCTAAAGCAACATAGGAATGTAAGAGATGAAATCATCCGGTTTACCTCTGGTACTTGGAATGAAACATAGAAAAAATATTCTACTATCAAAAAGGAAATGCTATGCATTGTTTTATGCACCTCGAAATTTCAAGGAGATTTGATAAATCAGCATTTAACTTTGCAAATTGATTGTAAATCTGCAAAAGAGATTTTGGAAAAAGATGTAAAAAAATTGGTTTCAAAACAAATTTTTGCCCGATAGCAAGCTATTCTATCTGTTTTTTATTTCAAAATTAAATATATTAAAAGATCTGATAATGCTTTGCTAGATCTTTTGACCAGAGAATTCTTTCAAGGACATCTAATTAAAGATGGCCAACAGGAGACAAGATCTCCCTCTAAGTCCTAATCAAAGGCATCAAAGAAGAACTAATCAGTCTAGCCCTCAAACTTATTAGTTCGGGTTAAGATCTATCAGGATTAACCAATCCCCCAGTGCTTCTCCCTTAATTAGGGAACCCTCTCCAACATTTGATGATGCTAATTCCAGCCCATACATAACCAACTCTTTAGACTTTGTGGTAAAGGGGAGTGAGCAATAATAATTGGACAATAATTGAGAATGAATGAGGGCTCTGATATAGAGTAGTATAATAACAGAGATTAAGACTGAGGGAAGCAATATGTTATGCATGAAAACAACAAAATAGTATAATTCGATTTAAAGAAAGAACAAACTAGTATTACTAGAAAAAGAAGTTTACAGAAACATTCAACTTACAAAGCAAAAAGCACAATTTAACAATTACACTCCTTAAACCTCACAAGAACTTTCACTTAGATGAAATACACTCAGACAAGAAAATGCTCACAAATACTCAGAAGAACAAAAAGACTACTCACAAGGAAAACACTCTTAGAATGTAATTCTCATCTGTGTCCTTGGGGTGAGAAGATGATCCTTATTTATAGGTTGGAGAGTTGCTTTGAGAAATCTCTTTCAGATTCAATCTTATCTTGAGGGCACCTTTAGTTGAGATGCTTGTCTGTTATGCTTTTGTCTTTTTAGACAAGGCGATAAGATGGAGATGCTTCTTTATCTCTTTACTGTGGGAAGATGTTTCTTTATCTTTGACTTTTGAGGTGGTAAATCTTACTGTTGAAGATAAGGGTGAACCTTTTTAAAGTGGACAGATGTCTATTAGTAGTTAGATTCCTTCATAATTGAGACCCTTAGTGGGGACTAAGAGAAATCTCTTTTAGATTCAATCTTATCTTGAGGGCACCTTTAATTGAGATGCTTGTCTTTTCTGCTTTTGTCTTTTTAGACAAGGCGATGAGATGGAGATGCTTCTTTATCGCTTTACTGTGGGAAGATGCTTCTTTATCTTTGACTTTTGAGGTGACAAATCTTGCTGTTGAAGATAAGGATGAACCTTTTTAAAGTGGACAGATGTCTATCAATAGTTAGATTCCTTCATAATTGAGACCCTTAGTGAGGACTAAGAGAAATCTCTTTCAAATTCAATCTTATCTTGAAGGCACCTTTAATTGAGATGCTTGTCTTTTCTGCTTTTGTCTTTTTAAACTAGGCGATGAGATGGAGATGCTTCTTTATCTCTTTATTGTGAGAAGATGCTTATTTATCTTTGGCTTTTGAGGTGGAAAATCTTACTGTTAAAGATAAGGGTGAACCTTTTTAAAGTGGGCAAATGTCTATCAATAGTTAGATTCCTTCATAATTGAGACCCTTAGTGGGGACTAAGAGACCGAACACTTATGGTCTCGATATCTTTAGAGATTCCTTTACCTTTTTCTTTCATCTTTTCTACAAATCGATGGGACATTTCCTCGAGTTCAATGGGATCCAGGTCAAGAAACTTGCTTTTGAGCTTTTCCATATAGAATTCGATTAGGGTCTAAAAATCCTCGTCTTCCTCTATTGGCTTAAGAGATTATGTGAGGGCAAACTTATCCCACCACTTAATTTCAATGATTCTATCAATGGATGGAGGCATCCATAAAACATCCAAATAGTAACTCCATTTCAATATCCAAGGGAGGCAATATGTTTTGAAGACTTCAAATTGTTTTATAGGTTCGAATTCTAAATAGCTTCGTCCATGCCCAAAATTTGAATATTTATCTAATAATTCTTTTTGGAGGAAGATATCATCTAAAGCTCCCCATGTAGTTCACCAAACATAAACCCAATCTGGATATGGGCCCTGAAACTCTTCAAAGAACCAGATGAACCACGAGTGCTTGAAGATAGAATTCTAAACAAGAAATACCTTACACCAAGCATCCTGATAATTCCAGTAATTTAACATTCTAGGTGTCCTATCTATTGGCTTGGTGATGAATTTGGGCTTGTTAGAGTCACTCCATGATGCCTTCGTCATGAATTTAATCATTACTAGCTTTGGATAAGCTATTTCTGATTTACTAGGATATCTTTAGTAGTGCTGAATTACTGTAGAATCCGTATTAAGGAGAATTTCTTCATATTATTTTTGGTTTTTATTTAAACCACATATTGTGAAATGATTACCATCAAGGTATTATAAGGCACATTGGAGGGCACCCTCTAGATTTACATGAGAGGATACCATAATTACACTACAAAAAAAAAAGACTTTTAGCAATAGTCATAATTGTCGCTAGAGACATTACTGGCAGTCGGCAAACAACCGCTAAAATAACTGTTGCGACTGCCACTAATAATAAACTGACAACCGCTATAAATCGCTTATTAAAGACATTTTTTTATATAACCTAATTTTTTAATTTTTTTCTAATTTGTTTCAAATAACCTGTTTTCTCTATCTTCACTTAAACGGAATGAAATACAAAAAAAAAAACATTAATTATAAATAAAATTTAAAAACCCATTCTTCATTCAAAATATTTGAATCACAAATACATCTTAATTTCAATTTGATAAATTCTTGGTTTTTACAAGAAATATTCTCTTCACAATGATTTTGACCTTGTTTTCTGTCACTTTCACATCTGGGTCGTATGTAGTCTTTTCTATAAATGGACTCGTATATTTCGCTCATTGTACCACACCTTTCAGTTTCTGAAACTGGATGTAGTGTAGGCTGCTGGGAAAGAAAGCATTTGTAGATGGATCTGGTGTTGCCGTGTCACTTTGCATCTCGGTTTTCATTAACTCAACCAGGTCCTGGATTGCTGCACTAGAAATCTGTGGATTGCTCTTTTCAAAGAAGTAGAGGTACATGAAATTACCAAGTCCATTATACTTGCTCAATATCTCAACAAAAAGTGACAAGTCCATTGCTACCCCGTGTCACATTAGCGATTGTGGAGTAGCATGAGTTTGGCTGGGACATATTCCCAATGCAAGGCTGTAGAAGTTGTTCGAACAGGCTTTGCTCTGACTGAAACCGGACTCGAGTAGCATTATCAATTCTTAAAGCACACTTTAAGCAAAGTATGACCCTGGGAAAGGAGAAAACGATTCAAGAGAGAGAAAACACCAACCACTTTATGCAAATGTTTTGAGTAATGGTAAAACCTAGGGCTTACAAGCTCGAGGACACAGGTTTGAGCCTGTGAGTGTCATTTTGCACAAAAATAATAAGAATAAATAAAAGAAGGTTAGGTCATCAGTATATTCCCAAGACCCTGGATAACCAGGACTATCATTAGGTAGTGGCCATTAATGACCCTAGAGAGAACATCTGCATTCTGATACTGTAGAGGATACACTATGTCAGTATCCCATCATGTAGATATAGTACCATCTAAATCTGTTCCATCCACCTAAGTGCTTGACAAAAAACAAAAGCAGATCAAACATGCAACATGCACAAGGTTTTCTGCTCAAAATTGGTTTGGCCAAACCAATGTTAAAAAGAAATCAGGCTCATAAAATCCTACAGACTAGCACACAGATAAAATCCCTAGATCATTCCAACCAACATAGATATGTTAACTCATGATGAATGCACAAATGCACATCTATGTTTCCAGATAATATTGGGTATAAGATGTATACCTTTCTCCATCCTTTATACCGTCCTGATCATCAACCCAGAAGAGATGTGAGTTTGCATAAACCATTCTGCACTGATCAGGCTTCTTCAGAAGCTTTGCTGAATACTGCCCATGCAATAATATCATTGGATTTTTTTTCATATGATAACAAACCTCAAGAAAAAGATGAATGCTCAAATTTTTACCCCAGTGGTCTTATGTGTTAAAGTATCCCTGTTCTCTGCACCAAGTATATTCATTCTCTGAAGGGTCCCTATTATTAGGTGTATTGCAGTCACCTATTCTTTAGAATCCTAGGAAAGGAAAGGGAAATAACATGTGAACAAAACTGAGTGCATCTAATAGAAGAAATAAAAATTCAAGAGTCAATTTCTTCTTCATACAGTATAAAGGCTTGAGTGAAGAATTCATATGCAGCAGGTTCAAGATCACAGTCATTGGCAGCCTGAATACCAAGGGATGGAACCAATATAAATAAGCAAGACATAGGGTCCAACCAATAAGACCCACTGAATAATTTTAGGCACAAGTGTTTTGGCATACCTCAGCACATTGCAAGTATAATCTTAATGATAGTTCAGGAGCTGGAACAGATGAGAGAGCTTCAATTTTCTGAAATATAAATGTTGATCACATTAAATAAAGCAAAGGTAAAAGAGAATTTCTCCTGCATCAAGGCAAAGCTGATGACCATGATGGGCCCATGGATGCACACCAGATTGCTGAGAAATTCCGAGTTGATGTTGTGCAGGTTCAGAAGATCTTGCAGTTTATGTCGATCCCTCCCGAAGACGACAGAAAAACGAAAGAGAAGCTCTGATGTTACCATGTTAGGTCTTTGTAACTTCATTATATCTAGTGCTTAAAAAATTCCTTATGGGCATGAATGGAGGAAGCTAGGTTATAGTGTGCACAACTTTTTTGGACATTCTATTATAATTTATAGTTAGAAGCTTTAGTTCTGAACTCCTATTGCTCTGACATTTTTGGTTGTGTTCCATCTAATAGATGGGTCTTGTGTCATTGAGGTTAATGCAGCATAGGTATTTCACTCAGAAAAACTTACATGGTGCCATGCTCCTGCTTTTGGAGGTTGCTGATGATTTACCAGTTTAACACTAGAGGTTTCTGTCTGTGTCAAAAAGACAGATTGCCATATCTTAGCAGTTAAAAGTCTTATGAAATATTTGAGTGATAATCATTACAGAGCTATATATGTATCATGTATCAATCACTTTAGTATTTCACTAGTTATTGGAACTTAGTAATTCTTTTGCTACTTACTATGCTGTTAATATACAAATAATCTAGATGAATCTGATAAAATCTGACCAAAGTTTATCCATATGATCAAAGATACTATCATCTGAAACAGATATACATCGACTTATCCTATGGCCAAACTCCTTGATGCCTCTACTTTGAGTTATCTTTTTAATCAGCTAAACAGATATTGATTCAAGAAATTTATAGCTTCTACTTTCAAATGTGAGGGATGTTGAAAACAGAAAGAAAATTATGTCCTACCAAAACTAAATGACTAATGAGCTTGTGTATATCTGCAGGTGGATCTATCAGGCAGCTACTATGACACCAGCAACAATGTAAAGTTCAACTTTCTGATGGCATTCACCACCACAATGTTGTCATGGAAGGCGCTGGAGTATGCCAGACCCATGGGCAAACTATCTTTCAGTGCATTGGTCAAGGCTGAAAGATAGAAAAATAAGGTATCCAAAGTTTGTTTTAATCAATACTCTTTTTTCAATAATTTTGGTTTGATAATTTGACAATGTAGATGTTACATCAGTTACTAATATCTATACTATATATAATAAAAGTTAGAATAAGGTCCCTTTTCTGCTGGAATGGCATTCCCCCATTTGAGGGAATGGTCATTTTCTGCCCTTCCCTTAAGAATGAAATCCCACTGATTAATTCCCATTTCCATTTATGTCTGAACCAAACAGACTATATGGGAATAAACCACTCCGATTTTGATTCCAAAGGATTTTTGTTCCAATTCCAACTGCAACTAATGAATCCGTATCTTAAAAAGTGATTAACAATCCGATGGTATTTATCAAAATTTACAAGGGGTTTTGATTGGTTAAAGTCTTCACTGGTAAGTGAGGATTTGATCCCAATACAAAGTCCCAACAGCCTTACATGTGGATCATCTTCTGTTGGGTCCAGGTCTGTACCCTCTATAACCATATTTTTTGGCAGCATTAGATTTTTCCAAAGCATACATTCACATCAGTAACAGTAACAGGTATTATGCTTTTGCCAAATTAATCTTGTTAATCTTGTTATCACCAATGGTGGCCTATAAATATCTACTCATAACCTTTAAGTTCTTATCATCATTCGTCATTCATCCAAAGCACATCCCTTGCGAATCAACATGCTTCACCAAGCTTCTTCATGTCCTCCCATTTTGTGTCTTCCTGAAATTGAAAAACCAAAGGTTGTTCGTCGCTCAGCAAATTTTCATCCTAGCATTTGGGGTGATCGCTTCACTACATATACTTGCGATAACATGGTTCTCTCTCTCTCTTTCTCTCTCTCTCTCACACACACACACACAGACACACATCCTAACATTTGGGGTGACCGTTTCGCTACATATACCTGCAATAACATGGTTCTCTCTCTCTCCCAAACACACACATCCTAGAATTTCAGGTCTCTTCGCTACATATACCTGCAATAACATGGTTCTCTCTCTCTCACACACACACATCCTAGCATTTGGGGTGATCACCTCGCTACATATAGTTCCATAACATGGTTCTCTCTCTCTCTCATACATACACACATCCTAGCATTTGGGGTGGCCGCTTCGCTATATATACCTGCAATAACATGGTTCTCTCTCTCTCTCTCACACACACATCCTACCATTTAGGGTGATTTCTTCGCTACATATACCTGCGATCACATGTTTCTCTCTCTCTCACACACCCAGCGGGCGGGCGGAGCCAGGGGTAGTAGAGGGGAGCCATGGCCCCCCTAAGAAAAAGCCCTGGCTCCACCCCTGCTCTCTCAAACATGTACAACACAGCCACAACGCACAGATGTGTGGTTTTATTTGGTTTTGACATATAAATTTGTCTATACAGACACTTGATGCCTGCAATAAACAAGCTGAAGGGCTGAAAGAAGAAGTGAGGTGTATGCTAATGAATTCTACCAATGGTCCATCAGAAATACTGAGTTTGATTGACACAATCCAACGCCTTGGATTGGCATATCACTTTGAAAGAGAGATCGATGAGATCCTAGAACATATGCTTGTCACCCATGTTGGATATTTCAATGGTGTGGATGATGATCTGCATACCATTGCTCTTTGGTTTCGATTACTCAGACAAAATGGCTATAATATACCATGTGGTAGTCATCCCTCACTTTTCTTCACAAGTTTCTGTTTCATTTCTATGTTTATTATGCATATCCATTAGCGAAATTAAATCATGGTATACATTGTCCAATGCTGAAGGAAATACTGATCCCTTTTACTAAAATAATCCATATACCCTACAACCCCTTTATTTGATCAACCTTTAATTAGGAACCATTTATATTTCTGTTTCAGAAAAGTTATGTGACCTCTTAAAATTAATTCTCATATCAACCTTTTAGGAAACAAAACCCTACCCTCAAATTATTACTTTGGTTTGGAGGAGTGTGTGTGTGATATGAGAACTGTTTGGAGTATTTTTGGAATTAATTAAAACCTGGACTCTCTTTTCCAACTTTCTTTAAGAGGGCATACAACCATTCCCAAACAGAAATATAAATGGTTGATCCCCAACCCTCAACAACTAATGATGCCTTTGTGCTTTCATCGTTCATTCATTTCCTCCATCGGGTGGTCAAGCAGATATCTTTAACAAATTCAAAGATGATCATGGAAAGTTCAGAGATGGCTTAACTAGAGACCTAAAGGGCATTCTAGGTTTGTATGAAGCTGCACATCTTGGGATACGCGGAGAAGAAGTTCTAGATGAAGCCCTTGCTTTTACTACTGCTCAACTTGAGTCGTCTGTGGTCACCAATACAAGCTCCCATCTTGTAAAACAAGTGATGCATGCCCTAGAGCAGCCCTTCCACAGGGGTATGCTCAAGTTAGAGGCACGCCATTACATATCTTTCTACGAACAAGATGAAACACATAACCCAGTTTTGCTACAGTTTGCAAAGCTAGATTTCAACCGATTGCAGCCTTTACATCTCAAGGAGCTAAGCCAAATATCTAAGTAAGTTTCTTTTACTTCCCCCCCGCCCCTACAAAAAAAATAATAATAATAATAATTAGGGCTGTCAGCGGGTCGGGTTCAGGTAGAATAGGAACTAATCTCGCTCATAAGAAATACTAAGGATTTGGAACTGAACAGGACCCGACAGGGTCTGTAAGTTTTAGACCCAGAATTGAATTGATCGATTTTCGAGACAAATGGGTCTGACCCGATGGACCCAATTGAGTCAGGTCTGAATCAGTTCAAGGTTGAGTGGAGCTGGTATATATACATATATATATATATATATATATATATATATATATATATATATATCAGGACCAGGAGAACCAATCCATCATATCTGTTGGGTCGGCCCCAACCCATTGATAGCCCTACAAAAGAGTCCTTCAAGGTATGTATCAACTAATCCAGGCTTGTTTAAATATCTTTGTCAAAGGTGGTGGAAAGATTTAGATTTTGCATTAAAGATACCTTATGCTAGAAACAGAGTAGTAGAATGCTACTTTTGGATAATGGGAGTGTATCCAGAACCTCAGTACTCTCTTGGAAGAATGATCCTAACCAAAGTAATAGCCATGACATCAGTGCTCGATGATACTTATGACATATATGGCACACTCGAAGAACTCCAGCTTTTTACAGATGCAATCGAAAGGTTTGATGCATATCTCATGGCTTTTTAAACATGTCATTATTGCTCAATTTCTATCAACTTAAGTCGTTAGTTACAGTTCTAGTACTTCATCTCCCTCTTGATCATTTTATTTTAGTTCATCTATTCAGGTGGGATGTCGGTGAAACTGATCAGCTACTGGAATACATGAAAGTAATATATCTTGCACTCTTAGATGTTTATAATGAAATTGAGGAACAGGTGAACAGAGAAGGAAGATCTTATTGTGTCTATTATGCAAAAGAAGCGGTACATTATTCCTCAACTTTTTTTTTGTCCTTTATGGCACTGTTTTCTAACCGTCAATGACCCCGACGGTCAGATCGTTCATCCCGGGAACCATCCAGACAACTGATTCCGTTTTACCTTTAACCCGATCCTTGGCAAAAAACCATTAACTTGGTCAGTGACTCATTGACCTGCGAGATCGAACTATTGATCTAGACAACGGTTTTGACCATTTTTTATTTTTTTAATTGAAACAGGTCATTCATTCAAACTGGATGATTGAACCACTGACCCAAAAACTGGTGGTCAAAATGGTTCTACCTCCGGATCGATTTTTAAAACATTGCTTTACGATTAACTCGTTGAAAATCATAAACTCACATCCTGACAGTCTCTATTACTTTAATCGAACTTCAGATGAGAAAACAGGCTAGAGCTTACTTGGTTGAAGCCAAATGGTTCTTTCAAGGGCACATTCCTATAGTCGAGGAGTATATGGATGTGGCCTTAATCAGCACTAGTTACCCTTTGCTGGCAGTTGCATCCTTTGTGGGCATGGGAGAAATCGCAACAAAGGAGGCCTTTGATTGGGTGTCAAATCTACCTAATCTCGTAAAAAATTCAAGTATAATTTGTCGTCTCATGGATGATATCATGACTCATGAGGTATATATCTTAGACAATAAGCATTTATTCATTATTTTACATTGAAAATCTACATCCTAATTGAGAGTGAATGAAGATTTTCTATGTATGAATGTATGTATGTATGTATTCTAATTAATTGCAATTGTAATTTTTATATGTGAAGTATGAACAAGAGAAAGGGGATGTTTGTTCCAGTGTTGAATGTTATATGAAGCAATATGGTGTGTCAAAGCAAGAGGTAGTTGAAGAGTTCAGTAGGAGTATCACAAATGCATGGAAAGATATAAACGAGGAGTGCCTCAGAACAACTGCCATACCAAAGCCACTGCTCACGCGAGTTGCAAACCTAGCACGCATGATGGATGTTATCTACAAGCATGGAAATGGATACACCAATGCTGAGACAGTGTTGAAAGATCACATCACATCTTTGCTGATTGATTCCATAAAAATTTGAGTAGGTGTTCAAATTGCACTTTTGCTCTTACAACTAGAGATGGAGCATATTTAAAAATAGGGATATTTTAGTTCAACAAATTATAAGCTTTTCATGTAGGGCCCATCTCATAAAATAAAATTAGAATCCACTTCACTTTCAGCCCACCCAATCGAGCAATTGTTTCATTACTGGAATGATCTAACCAAAGTAATAGCCATGACATCAACTCTCGATGATACTTATGACATATATGGTACACTTAAAGAACTCCATCACTTTACAGATGCAATCGAAAGATTTGATGCATATCCAATGGCTTTTTAAACATGTCATTATTGCTCAGTTTCTATCAACTTAAGTCATTGGTTAGAGTTCTAATACTTCATCTCTCTTGATCATTTTATTTTAGTTCATCTATTCACGTGGGATGTCAGTGAAATTGATCTGCTTTTCGGTAAGTTATTTATCCGGGAAAATGCAATTACGTAGGTAAGTTTTTCCTAAAAAACACTTACCTGGGTAAGTGCACTTACACTTACCCATGCTCTTTTATTTCCCAGGTAAATAAGGCAATGACCATTTTAGTCATATAAATCTATTATTAAAAGGGGCATTTTTGTTCCATTCAATTACTAACAACTTTCCCATTATGTGGGAAAGTTATTTACCCACCTTAGGAGATGGGTATCACTTGCCTAGGTAAGTGATGATGCACAGGAAAATAAATTTTCCCTAGTCCCCACATAAATCTGAAAAAAGAACATGGGGTTCTTGGTCAATGGAAACCAAAATCCCATTGACCAACTTTCCCCCCTCACAAAATCCAAAAAATGAATGCCCCCTAAAGTAATATATCTTGCACTCTTGGATGTTTATAATGAAATTGAAGAATAGATGAAGAAAGAAGGAAGATCTTATTGAGTGTATTATGCAAAAGAAGCGATACATTAATGCATACTTCCACATCTTTGATTCTTTCCAACCTGAAATGTGTCACTTGTCCCTCAACTTTTTATTTCTCTTTTCTATCAACCAAACATGGCCCAAGAAGGGTTACCTAGATAACAATGTTCTTTACGGCAATGTTTTTGAACCGTCGTTGACTGGGATGGTTGGACTGTTCGGCTGGAATTCATCTAGGCAACCGGTTCTGTTTCACCCTTAACTCAGTCCTTGGGCAAAAACTGTTGACCTGGTAGGGAAACCACTGATCTGTGCGTTTGAACCATTGACCCATCCGACCCGAATTATGGTTTTAGCTGTTTTTTATTTTATTTATTTTTTATTTTTTACATTTTTTAACTGAAATGGGCCATCCATTCAAACCGGAAAATTGAACCGCTGACCCAAATATCAATGGCCAAAGTAGTCAGTTTTTAAAACATTGCTTGATGGTTAACTTGTTGAAAATCATAAATTCACATCCTAACAATATTTATTATTTTAATCAAACTTCAGATGAGAAAATAGGCTAGAGCTTACTTGGTTGAAGCCAAATGGTTCTTTCAAGGCACATTCCTATAGTTAAGGAGTACATGGATAGTCTGAGTTCAAATCAGCCCCCCACAATGTCCCACAGCACATCCCTGCCATGTATTGGGAACATCTCCCGATCATAACACTTGAAATGATGATGTCAACATCAGGAGATGTTTCCAATACACAGCAGGGATGTGCTGTGGGACATTGTGGGGGGCTGATTTGATCTTGATGTGGCCATAATCAGCACTGGTTACCCTTTGTTGGCAGTTACATCCTTTGTGAGCATGGGAGAAATTGCAACAAAGCCTTTGATTGGGTGTCAAATCTACCTAATCTCGTAAAAAATTTAAGTATAATTAGTCGTCTCATGGATGAAATCAAAACTAATGAGGTATGTATCTTAGGTTGCGTTTGGTTGCAATGCAAATAAATTTGCATCGATGCAAAACTAAGGCAGTGTAAATGATACAAGTGTAAATTCTGACATATTTTTATTTCAAATTTTAACTTGTTTTGTTTCATTGCATTATAAATGAAGTAAATTAATACATGAAGTAGAATAAAATAAAATCCAAAACAAAATTAAATGAGAATTTGCATTTCTTTTCATTTGCACTCTCATGCATTTGTACTAGTGCAAACAAAATTGCACTGCAACCAAACACAGCCTTCGCAAAGAAGACGATAATAAGCATTCATTCATTATTTTATACTACAAATCTTTATCTTAATTGAGAGTGAATTAAGGTCTTCTATGTATGTATGTATGTATTCTAATTAATTATAATTGTGAATTTTGTATGTTAAGTGTGAGGAAGAGAGAGGGGATGTTTGTTCCAGTGTTGAATGCTATATGAAGCAATAGGTAAGTGAAGAGTTTAATAGGAGTATCACAAACGCATGGAAAGAATGAATGTAGCTGGCCTTGAATGTAGCTGTCCAAAGTGCAAATGCAGCACAGAAGAGGTCTTTGCCACTTCCACCAAAGGAAAAGATTGAAGAATACTAATTTGAGGACTGTTATGTAAAGGTTGTTGCTAGCATAAAAGGGAAAGAAGTCGTTGCCAAATTAAAAGAGAAAGGAGAACATGTGGGGGCACATATGCGGATTCAAGGAGAACATGTTGCATTCTCAAGGCTGCGTTTGGGAGGCTGAGCAGGTGATTCAAATGACTAAGTGCCCATTTGGGAGAGTTGAAGCTCAACGGGTTTTAGCTTTCCAAGATGGGACCCACATAGACAGTCTATAAGCTATATTTGGTGAAAAATCTAGAAAGCCAAAATTAGCTATCGATTAGCCATTTTATGGGTTGTCTACACCGGCCTCGTTGAATAGCTTAATTCAAATGCTTCAAATTAGCTGAGTAGCTTAACTGAATCTTCACCTCAACCCTTTCTAATGGACATTGACTGACAACTAATTATAGGGTTTGATGTTCAATGTAGCTCAGCCTTAGCCTGTTTTGAATTGTAGCATTAGTATGTTATTGTTCAACATTTTCCTAAGCTAGTTATTCTGTTTGAAGAACTTAATAAGCTATATATATATATATATATGCCAATTTGAGTTTTGGTTCAAATCCGATTTGGTTTAGTCTAAGGGCTGAATATAATGCTTTGATACCACTGTTGGAAGGGTTAGGATCCATCTTATGGATGACCGAACCATGATAGATGGTTGGACAAAATTTCAAAAATTTCCTAATCCTTTTGAGAATTGAATTCCTATGTTTTTGAAAAATTGCATTTTTTCGGGTTGATATTACATTGAACCGGACTAGATTTGAAACCAAACAAAGAGGGAGATTTATACCTGATACGAATATCACAAACACAGATCCCAATGTGGAAATTTACGCCAAAATCAATTATAAAACTAGCCTCCAGTGAAGATGGCGCAGTGTATAGGCGAAGTTGATTTAGCTACATAGTTTTCCACAAAACTGCAATTCAATTGCTTGGATCGGACTAGGGAAGGTGAGCCTAAAATTTCTCTGAATTTTTCTTGCAAAAATTAGAAGAATATTGATCTCTAGCAGTCTTTGAAAACCTAGGTCGTGATGGGGTTTCTTGGAAGACAAAAGAGAAGAAGAGAGAACAAGAAAGAGTGGTGTTCAAGTCTAGTTCACCCTCTTCTTCTTTTATCTCCTTATGGATCACTCTCCTAATCAAATTACGAGACTATCCAAATCTAGGGGTGGAAAATTTTCACCCAACCCACTCAATATCTAACCTGCCCATTTACTTGGCGGGTTGTGTGATCAACCTGTCACCCAACCCGTCCATTTAAATGGGTTGGGTTGGGTTGGGTTGTGGATAACCGTTGGGTTAACCATTACAAACATTAGTATTAATTCCTTAGCCTTTGTTTTTTAATTTTCTTCATTTGAATTAAATAATTTATAATTAATGCATTAATTTTCTATTAATTATTGACTAAATTTAGTTTTGTCTTGAACCAACACACCTCACCCAACATAAATCCAAATCAATTTGACCTAAGTTCGAACCAGTTCAATGCAGTCTGACACGACCCAACATATACCAATTCGAGTCGACCCAAATTTGAAATAGACCTAGGACGGGATGGCTCGGTACTGCTTGCTTTGCCCGATTTGGGTCATCCGGCCAACCATTATTCACACAGCCAGGCTCAACCCGGTACAAGCTGATTTGGGTCGACCCGAATCCAAAACGGGTCGAACCAATGGGGTATGAACCCTAAACCACCCCGCTTGCTTTGCCCGGTTTGGATTGTCCAATTTGGTTCATATCCGTACAACCCGACCCAAATCCGTCCCGGTCCAATTTACTTCTTTTGACTCACTTCGGGCCAATCGATTCGGCCCTAAACCCATGCACAAACCTGATATGAGCCGACCCAAGTCAACCCACCATTGACTGAGCCAGTCTAGTCTGGTCTGATTGAAATGATGTGGCCCGATCAGGTCGGATCTGATCCGACCGGACTGAATCCGGTCCGATCGGGTTTTGTCTGACCGGACTTAACCGGTTCGGGTGGGGTCTAGTCCGACCGGACTAATCCAAATCTAAACAGTTCAACCACTCTTGAACTTGATGTGATTACCTCGAAGACAATCCAATTAGATAGTTCAAGTTGGTCTGACCGGTTTGAACCTATGGTTCGTCAAATCCGAAACCCAAACATAGTTAAATGGCTTTGCTGCTTGTATAAAAATAACATGCATGTAATATGATTTGAACCTTCACCACTTGTGTAAATAGCAACTACTATTACCACTAAGCTATGACTAACTTATTTGTTAAAAATGAGTTACTTTTTTGTTTTAAGTTCATAAATATAAGATTAATGGGTTTGGGCGGGTTGGATTGGGTTAAAGCGGGTTTGGGTTGAACCCAACCCATTTAATTTTATGTAACTGGGTCATTAACGGGTTGGCGGGTTAAATGGGTTGGGTTGACCAAACCCAACCCAACCTGCCCAATTGCCACCACTATCCAAATCTATTTTGGATCTAGACTTCCAAACCTAAATTTCACCCATCTTTAAGATAATGGGTGCTCCATACCCATTTCCAAACCTAAATTTCACTCGAAACACATGACAACTTACAGATTTTTTAATCTTATTAACTATGGGCCTTAGGCCCATTTACTTCAAAGGTTCACAACCCAAGATGTTGCATAGCTAACTTAGGCCTAATTTTTATGGCGTGGGACCACACAATGACCTCACATAAGTCCAAATGGGTTTGGCCCAACCACTATGAAAAGGCTTGAACAAATTCATTGCTAAACACAGTGAACCTTTGAGCACATCCCTATGGGCTCAATATGGGCCCAACATTTACACCTAAATGATCATTGAATTCAGCCATCCTATAAAGACTCAAGGATAATAGACTTAAGTAATATTAAGTTCATTAGGTAATCAACCATGTAACGGTCTCTTACACTTAACCTCTCGACCCATAATAATCAAATACTATTTGACACGGAAGGACCTCTCCCTTAGCTACAAGGTGCAATGTCACACTCTCTACTTGAATGGACCCCTGGGAATTAAAACCTTTCTGCAAACATTTTTCATAAAACATTAATATACATCATATAAATATATTTTGCAAAACCAAATCTCAAACATAGTTGAAATTCACTATTAGTAGTTTAGGTTTCCATCAAAAAGAATTTAAATCCTATCATTCACTTTATCCAAAAAATGGGTTGATCCTATTACTATGATCACCCACTTAGATGAATTCTCAGACTGTCCCAACATACCCATGTTTTGGCCCTTGATGGATCTCTCTGATTAGCATATAAAAAATAATCCAATCTAACACCTAGTGTAGTACCGTAATCAAGTCTAGGGGTTATATATAACTTTTGAGTTTCGCCCATTAATCTCTAGGTTCCAGGGCATGACTGGAAAATAGTCTGGGTTCAATGTTTCATCCAAACACACACTGCATGTGCTTTGAGTCTAACCCTATTAGTTGAGACAAGCTGCTCCAACTTCCTTAGCAACACATCAATGTAAGCCTTGGCAGGATAAAATCCCTAAGACTATCCAATGGCTAAGAACATTCTAAATAAACACGAGCCACATAAATGTCCAGTTTAAGGGGTGAATACACAGAAACATACAAATATCAATATGAAAGAATAATATACTTTTATTCGTTTACAATAAATGTATTTGTACATAAATCTAATTATAGCAAAGGGCATACATTATCTAATAATTAGATTGTATTAGTATTTTGAACCTTGGGGTTAAAGTTGTGATGGGTGAGTTTAAGGTTGAATGGAATTGTATGAGAGAGAGACAGAGAGAGAGAGAGAGAGAATCAAGTTTATATGGGCTGAGGTCGAAAGGAAGCGATGGTTGGGTCAAGGAACAAGGAGTAAAGCAAGTACGACAAGCGGGGCGAAGTTGTGTTGGAGTTTGGTTTCCTAAGGCTTTTAAGGTCTAATTGGGTTTTGAGGTTTAGACAGAGAAACCTTAACAAAAATCGATGTTGACATTTATGTAATTCTATTTACATATAATTATATATAATATATATGATAAGTAGATCTTATGTTGAAGTTTTGAAGCCCATTGACATGCCTATATTGGTAAATTGAAAACGGATCAATCTTGACTTCTTTTTAGCTGTCTTCTTTGCATGACTAGTAAAATGGGTTATGTGGAATCCATATAGTACACATGCATTTTCCGATGTTTTTATATATCAAAACTCAAGTAATGTATTAACTAGAGAATGGGAGTTAATTTCATAAATATAAGACTTTTAATGAGAAGGATTTGAATGAAGTGAAGAATAATATTTCAAATTACATTTTTCGCCCTCACAATTAAAGAAGAACAAAATTCAAAAATATGGATATTTTAATATAGATCGAATAAGATTATATGAAAGATAATGGGAATTAATACTTCAAAGATAAGACTTATTGAAAAGAAATTGAATGAAGTAAAATGTAATAGTTCAAATTACAATTTTGTCCTCATAATTAAAGATGTACTAGTTGCAAAAGTAATAGACTTTTAGTCAACATACTTCCTTCAAATGTAAATGGGTTATATGAACTTCTGCATTTAATGGACTAACTAAGATTCCAAGTATTAATACTAAAAATAAGTTATCCAAAGTTTGTTTTAATCAGTACTCATTTTTTTCAATAATTTTGGTTTGATAGTTTGACAATGTAGACGTTACATCAGTTACTAATATCTATACTATGTATAAAATGGATACTTACCTTGGTTCCAAAAAGGTCATAAAAGTTAGAATACTTAATTTGTATTACATGGTACATGTTTTTTGTTTTCATCCTTTGGTCCTTCTTTGTCATGTGGCATCAGTCCTATCTCCTCACCTTTTAATACCCTTTGGTACCATGGATTGGTAGGGGAAAAGAGGAATTAAGGCTGTGTTTGGTTTGAAGGAAAAAGGTAGGAAAAGGAAGAGATAGGAAAAGAAATCTACCTTTTCCTTCAAACCAAACACAACTTAAGGCGCAACGGGGAAGGGGAGGGTACTAAAGGTATTTTAATTGCTTTATGAAAATAGGAATCTTGAAATGGAAGGCAGAGATTTGATATTTGACCCTAAAATAATTTCCATCATAAATAATTACGGGGTAGGATATGGCCATCCAAATTATCATGTGGCATTACTAACCGGGAGGGGTAGATTTTCATTTTAGCACCACAAACATTCAAAATGTCAAAACCCCCACTTTATACACGAATGCCCACCCATGAATTAGCATCAATTTCGAGCTGACACCCACCCCAACTGTAGTTCGGGCCTAAAAATTCTGACCTGAGCTGAACGGTCATTCTCCCAAAAATAAGCTAGTGAAATTTATCGTTATATATTACAGTCCAGAGAACTCCCACTTAGTATGGAAAATAAAATTGAACACATCATGCATGCGTTAGGTCTGTCTTGTACTTTTGTACGGAGTTCTCCAGGTTTTTGTTGAATTAATGCAGAGATATTATTAATAAATTAAATTGAACACATCATCCATCATGTGTTTGGCATGTTAAACGATGAGGTCAAACATCCGGTCAACAAAAACATCTATGTGATAGAATCATAAACGAACACAACATATCATCTGCTTTTAAGTGTTGTCCACACAAATGTGTGATTCATGCGCGGACACACCTTCAAGAAATAATTTCAAAACATCACAAGTTTCATGGAAATGAGGTCTTTTTCATCAGGGGATGTTCTGATTTGTCAAAGATCTCCCACCTTTGAATTTAGTTTCTATTTGATTCGTGGGAATAGGAGTCTAGAATCAAAATCGGAATGGGTTATTCCAATTCCAACTATTTGATTGAACACATCATCCATCATGTATTTGATATGTTAAACGATGACGTTAAACATCCGGCCAACAAAAACATATCATATTGCTTTTAAGTGTTGTCCACACAAATGTGTGATTCATGCGCGGACACACCTACAGGAAATAATTTCAAAACGTCACAAGTTTCATGGAAATGAGGTCTTTTTCATCCGGGGATGTTCTGATTTGTCAAAATCTCACACTTTGAATTTAGTTTCTATTTGGTTCGTGGGAATAGGAGTTTGGAATCGAAATCGGAATCCCATTCTTATTCATGTTGGAATGGCATTCCCCCATTTAAGGGAATGGCCATTCCTTGCCCCTCCATTTGGGAATGAAATCCCACTGATTAATTCCCATTTCCATTCCTGTTTGAACCAAACAAACTATGAGAATAGATCACTCTGATTTTGATTCCAAACGATTTTTGTTTCAATTCCAGCTGCAAACCAAACAGGCCCTTAGTTATTAAAACATTAACCATGCATCCATACTATTATTAGATCGCTGATGTATTTATTTACATATGTTAAGGGATGTTTGCTAATGTTAAGGGATGCTAAGGTGAATTGTTTTATCTTCTTCAATAGAGGTTTGACTATGATACCAAAAAGACATGATACTTGAGAAACATATTACTAATGAATCGGTATCAAAAAAATGATAAACAATCACGTGGTAATTATCAAAATTTACAAGGGGTTTTGATTGGTTAAAGTCTTTTCAGATAAGGAGTTGCTTTTTTTTGGAATTTCCTCTTGTAGTCATCATAACCTTTAAGTTCTTATCATCATTCATTGTGAAGGAATGGCAACGGGGCGGGTTTGGGGGGGGGGGGGGGGGCAGCCACTCCCCGTCCCCGTCCCCGCCCCGAAGTCACGATACCTTGCCCCGTACCTGCCCCATCCCCGGTGGCGGGGCATCCATTCCCTATCGGGGACGGGGATCCTCAAATTTTCCCCGTTTCAAGACAATTACTTAAAAATTATTTATTTTATGTACAATTTATACATAGGATATAAGAATTTGGGGGTATTTTAGAATTGAATTATAATACTTTAGGGGTAATTCAAAAATAAAATTATAGGAAACAAAAAGGTAGGAAAAGATATAGATTTCCCAACCTTTCCCTACCCTTTTCTTTCAAACCATACAGTGTTATGGGTGTGTATGGTTTGAACGACATGCAACCCTACCCTGTTCTATTATGTATGGTTGTGGTTGTGCTTTGAACCACATGGAACCACAACCATTGTTCTATTAGTGGTTGTGGTTCACTTTTTGGACTCAATACATTGTCAACCTTTTTATATTTCCCACATGTATAGAAGCAATTCATCTATCGGCATTGAACTTTCATAGTAAGCTATTTATTTGTTATATTTGAATAATAATATTGATGGAGGGTGATTTGGCCCGACCTCGTAGTACAGGTACACGTGGGCATGATCTTGCTCAAGTGATGACTCAGCGTGATAGCACAGCAAGCGCAATCGCAACTCGGTGGGAAGGGCTCACCGAGTTTAGTCTGGCAACTCGACGGGTTAGGCTACTCACCGAGAGCCGCCTGGCTTGCACCTCCTTCCCAAGGCTGAGGCGCTCCGAGCTACCTCTGAGCTCGGGGCCCCCTGACCTTTCCTAATGCCCGAGCTCCCCCCAATGGATTTTAGGCCACTCCCGAACAGGAACACCCCGATCCGCCTCTAGATACCCTGAGGTAGAGACCCCACGAGCCAGACAGCTCGGTGTAACTTGCCACAGGCAGCTCGCCACTTGCAGGGTAACTCGGTACAGGGTAGCTCGCAGAAGAGCAGTTCGACACATCACAGGAAGGCCTCCTGCCCGACCACCGTACCTGACAAACCTGGAGACTGCAACCATGTCTCTCGTCAGACAGTGTTGTGCCCGCCACCTTTAGAAGGTGTCTTACACCAGACAGGTACATACCCTGCAACGACGGCCCCGCGCGTGCCACCTCAGCCCTGACTGTAACGGCTACGGCAGGATGACAGTGGCGGTTATACCTGCCCTGTCAGAGGCAGGTGGGCCTGATTCAACAGAGTTCTGTTATAAGTAGCCCAATCCCAAAGGACAGAGGTAACTTTCTGATACTCGCGCTATCTGCACTCTTAGCTTTCTTCCTCTCTTTGCATCTTTCACAGAACTCTAACTTAAGCGTCGGAGTGTTCCCGCCGAGCAAGCCCCTGGGGATTCCTCATCTTCTCCATCTCAGGTACCTTTCAGGACCCACACAAGTGCCAACTAGGAGTGACCGGATTGCGCACCATCATTTGGCGCCGTCTGTGGGAACGTTTCTAAAAGCCTTCCTCTAAGCTTTCACAGTTCCTTATTTTCCGAAAACTCAGCATTCATGGCTTCTTCAAGCAATGCCGGACGTAGCATGGAGATGGACATCGCCAGGGAACAACTCCAGGTCCCCGTGGTCTGCATTGGGCAATTCACCATTCCCCTTTCGGTGGATGAAGTCCCTAGCCTGAACGTGCCACGAGCAGAGGCGCCTGTGAGTGTTCCCCTTCCCCCCTCTGTTGAGACAACCTTTGCTGAACCAACAATTGTCCCTCCGACGACAAGCCAGAGCCAACTCGATAACCTGGTGCAGTCCATGCGGGCCATGCAAGCCCAGATGCAGCAGTTTCAGCAGTTCCAGCTCTACCAGCAGCAGGTGCTACACCAAGTCTCCCAAAACCACTATCAGCAGCAATTCCCTCAACTGCCTCAGACTCAGCTCCCTCCTCGACACCCAGCCTCACGACAAGCTAGGTCTCGCCGCCAGGATGAAAGGCCTTCTCGCCAAGAAGAGGCTTCCCAGAACCCCCTTAAGAGCCAAGCCTCCTCCTGCGGCAGAAAGGAAAGACCAACCACTCCGGTCTCGCCGCGGGCAGTCAGGTCGGGAGGACCCCAACTCACCAGGTCTACATCACCCCAGCAATCAAAGTTCGAAGCCCCGCTTCTAGAGAACCGGTTCGAGATCCTGGCTGCAAACTCTAAGCAGAATCCCTTTGTCCACAGCCATCACCAGCAGCCCGAGCTGCTTCCTGCGCAAACTATTCCTGACAGTACGGAGGTGAGTAGCACCAATGCGGAGCACGCCAAGAAGCAAAGACGCCGCCTCCGAGCTCGCCGAACGGTACCCACAACCTGCCCGAGCTCAGAGGCAGGGAAGAGGTAAGCTCGGGTGAAGTTAAAACTCCCCTCCTTTCTGTTCCATCCCCCCTGTCTCCCGAGCTCCTGGCTGTTTCAATGCCCAAAGACTTCAAGCTCCCCCCTCTCGACAAGTATGATGGGTCGTTCGACCCGAATGATCATGTAGACGCTTTCCAGTCACAGATGCACCTGGCGAGGGTCAGTGAGTCATGCATGTGCGTGGCTTTCTCCACCACTTTCAGAGGAGTGGACCACACATGGTATCGAAACCTTGCACCCGGATCGATAAGAAGTTAGGCGCAATTCGTGCAAGCCTTCACGTCCCACTTCATCACCAGCAAGCGGTGCCCGCGAACTGAGGAAAGCCTTCTCAACATAGTCCAGAAAGAGGGAGAGTCCATCCGGGGCTATATCAAGCGGTTCAATGATGCATGCATGCAGATACCGCGTCAGGACCCCGCAGTGCGCCTTGCAGCAGCCAAGAAGGGCGTGACGCACAAGGAATTCAAGTGGCACATGGTTGTCAACCAGCCGGCGACCATAACTGAATTCCTCAAGCTCGTACATAGGTTCATAGCCACGGAAGAAGAGATCAATCAGAAGGGCGAGAGCGCGCCCGAGAAGAGAAAGAGAGAAGGAGAACTTTCTAGCCAAGAAGATAGCCGAAAGAAGGACGTAGCTCGGGGGGCAAAACCGGGTCAGCCGTTCCGACCCCCTGTAGCAGAGCGAACCGACTACACCCCACTGAACGCTAAGCGGGCCGAAATCCTGATGGCAATCAAGGACGCCCCATACGTGAATCTCCGCGACGGTCATAGTACCGAGAACTGTAAGAATCTCCGCGACGAGATAGAGGAACTCATTCGTCGCAGATATCTAAGGAATTTTGTACAGAATAACAACAATAATAATAATAAAGCAGGTCGGCAAGGGGAGCACGGTAAGGATGCTCCCGAGTCCAGCAGCAGGCCGGCAGAGCAGTCACAGAGGCAGCCTCCGGAAGAGAGGCCAGTTCGGGGCACCATCCACATGATAGTTGGAGGCTCGATCGTTGCAGGCTGTACCTCGGCGGCAGCTCGGACGTCAATTCGCGAAGCTGCCTGGGAAGAACAAAATCCTCCTAAGCGACCGAAGACAGAGGAACCGATCTTCTTTACGGAGGACAATGTGTGCGGGGTTCACTACCCCCACGATGACGTGCTCGTCATAAAAGTAAGGATCAATGATTTCGAGGTCAGGCGCGTCCTCGTTGACTCGGGTAGCTCGGCGGATATCCTCTTCAAAGCCGCGTTCGACTAGCTTCAGTTGTAGGGAAGTGACTTGAGGCCCGCTAATACTCCCTTGGTGGGCTTCTACGGAGAAAAAGTTAGGCCCCTTGGGAAAATAACAGTACCTGTGGAAGTCAGCACATGGCCCAGCGTAGTCAGACTCAACCATGACTTCTTGGTGGTCGCGACCCTCTCCCCGTACAACGCCATAATAAGTCGGTCGATCGCCCATGTCCTACGAGCGATGGTCTCCACTTATCATTTGGCAATGAAGTTCCCTACAGACTTCGGAGTAGGGGTAGCGCGGGGCGACCAGCTTGAGTCTCGCAAGTGCTATGTCGTCGCCCTCAAGGGAAAGACCAAGGTGGCTGACAACCTCGAACTGGAGCGACCTACGGAGCAAGGCGAAGAATGAGCTGCACCCACGGAAGAAACAGTTGCTATTTCGACTTCAGCAGAAAACCCAACTCGAACACTTCAGATCGGTGCTTCAGTCCAAGAACCCCTGCGATCCGAACTAGTAAATTTCCTACTTCAAAACTTAGATGTTTTTGCATGGTCCGCGGCAGAGATGCCCGGTATAGACCCTAGTCTTATAACTCACAAACTCAATACTGATCCTGTAGTTAGGCTCGTTAGACAGAAGAAACGCAACTAGCCCCGGAGCGATGGAAAGCAGTCGACGAGGAGGTCGCGAAACTCCTCGCAGCCGACTTCATAAGAGAAGTCCATTACCCGAGCTGGGTAGCCAACCCCGTTCTGGTAAAAAAGGCTAACGGCAAGTGGCGCATGTGCGTCGACTACACCGACCTAAACCGAGCCTGCCCAAAAGACTGCTTCCCACTCCCCAGAATCGACCGCCTGGTGGACGCAACCTCAAGGCACGAGTTGCTGAGTTTCTTAGACGCCTATTCGAGGTATAACCAAATCAGGATGGACCCGGGGGACGAAGAAAAAACTGCCTTCGTCACAGAGTTCGGTCTATATTGTTACAAGGTTATGCCCTTCGGGTTGAAAAATGCTAGGGCAACCTTTCAAAGGCTTGTAAATAAATTATTTGAGCCATTAATTGGCAGGAAAATAGTGTTATGTAGACGACATGGTCGTCAAAACTCAATTCTCACACGAATTAATAAAAGACTTGCATTCTGTCTTTCAAATTCTATGACAATTTAACATGAAGTTGAATTCAAACAAGTGTGTCTTCGGCGTCACCTCGGGCAAATTCCTAGGATACATCGTTAACCGGCGTGGCATTGAGGCCAACCCGAATAAGATTAAGGCCATCTTAGATATGAGACCACCCCGAAAGTTGAAGGTGGTTTAGAGGTTGAATGGCCGTATAGCCGCCCTGAGCTGCTTTATGTGCAAGTCAGCAGACCGTTGTCTGTCTTTCTTTAAGGCAATTAAAAGCAAAGGGTTCGAATGGACCCAAGACTGCCAGCTCGCGTTTGATGAGCTCAAGAAATACCTCGCTGGTGTGCCAATCTTAACCCGGCCCGAAAAGGGCAATGTTTTAGAGTTGTACCTCTCGGCAAGTGACGAAGTGGTCAGCTCGGTAATGATAAAGGAAGTAGATCGGGTCCAACGACCCATCTATTATGTTAGTAAAGTATTGTAGGGAGCAGAGACGAGATATCCAGAGATAGAGAAGCTAGCCTATGCACTGGTCATCGCAGCTCAGAAGCTCCGTCCGTACTTCCAGGCTCATACTATTATCGTCCTCACTGACAAACCTCGGAGGCAAGTCTTACTTAAGCCCGAGGTCTCTGGTCGATTGACGAAGTGGGCCTTTGAGCTCAGCGAGTACGACCTCCGATACAAGCCGCGAACTGCTATTAAGGCCCAAGCCTTAGCAGATTTCATTGCCGAGTGCACTTTCAGCTCCGAAGTCCCCAGACCGGTTGAGCACGAGGCCCCCAATCCGGGCGAGCCCGGAGCTCCCAGGCTAGTTGAGTCCGGGCCCAATGAGGTAGCAATCAGTGTGGCATCTCTCCTAGTTAGGCCAAGCGCGAACTGGGATGAGGAGCCCTGGATCCTTCACGTAGATGACTCCTCGAACCAGTAGGGCAACGGAGCCGGAATAGTTTTGCACGGCCCAAGTGGCACAAAATTGGAGTACGCACTACGCTTCGAGTTCGCGACATCCAACAATGAAGCGGAATACGAAGCATTGATAGCTGGACTAGCTTTAGCCAGAGAAGTAAAAGCCAAGCACATCGTCATCTGCAGCGATTCCCAGCTCGTAGTCAACCAAGTCAAAAGAGATTACGAAGCTCGCAAACCAACCATGGTTGCTTACTTAGCCAAAGTAAGAGAGGCTCTGCTCAACTTCCAATCACACTTCATCAGGCAAATCCCGAGGTCGGAGAATGCTGAGGCCGATGCCTTGTCCCGGTTAGCCAGCACCAACGATATCACAATGAGAACCGTGTACATAGAGGACCTGCCTTGGCCTAGCATTCTCGGGGGGGCAGAGGAGGTCGCTCCCGTCGTTCAAGTAGAGTCGAGCTGGATTGACCCTCTCACGAGCTTCTTGCTACATGGGACCCTCCCTGCAGATCGCAATGCGGCCAGAAGGGTAGAGCGTCAGGTAGCCAAATACGTCATAATAAACGAACGGTTGTACTGGAGATCCTACACGCTCCTCTACCTGCGTTGCTTGCGACCTACCGAAGCCGAGCTCGTACTACGCGACACTCATGAGGGTCTGTGCGGCGAACACTTGGAGGGTAGGGCCCTCGCCCAAAAAGCACTACGACATGGGTATGATTGGCCAACAATGAAGGCAGATGCCATCGAGCTCGTCACAAAATGTGACAAATGCCATAAGCATGCCAATATTCACCATTAGCCTGCTGCCGACCTCAAGTATCTCACCAACCCGTGGCCTTTCGCACAATGGGGCATCGACATAGTTGGACCGTTCCCGCCAGCGGCAGGCCAGAGGAAGTTCTTAGTAGTAGCAGTGGATTACTTCACCAAGTGGGTAGAAGTTGAACCTCTTGTAACGATCACAACCCGGAACATCCAAAACTTCTTTTGGAAGAACATTGTGTACCACTCCGGGCTACCCCGAGTACTAATTTCTAACAACGGCAAGCAGTTCGAGGACATCAAATTCCAGAACTGGTGCCAAGACATGGGGATCCGACATAATTTCACTTCAGTTGCACACCCTCAAGCAAACGGTCAAGCAAAAGTCACAAATAGAGCCATCCTCCGCGGACTGAAGGCACGTCTAGACCGAGCTAAAGGATTGTGGGCAGACGAGCTACCCAGTGTTCTATAGGCTTACCGAACCACGGAGAAAACCGCCACAGGAGAGACTCCCTTCAACCTCACCTACGACACCGAAGCAGTTATCCCGACAGAAATCGAAGTACCTACGCTGCGACTGGAAGCATACAATGATAACACGAATGAGGATGAGCTACGTACCATCCTCGATCTACTCGACGAAGTAAGGGACCTCGCATACATCAGAACTGCAGCTTATCAGCAAAGAGCAGCTCGGTACTATAACGCCAAGGTCAAGAAGCGGAACCTCCGCGTCGGTGACCTGGTCCTTCGTAAATATATGGTACTTGAGCCCGGCGCTGGCAAGCTCGGGTCCAACTGGGAAGGACCTTACCGAGTGAAACGAGTGCTCGGGGAATGAACATACGAGCTCGAAACCCTCGAAGGGAGACAGGTACCTCGGGCATGGAATATTGTCAACTAAAGACAGTATTACCTATAACAACTGAGTAGACTACGAGTCACTCCCAGAGCCTAAGGGCCAGAATGCCAAGCTAACATGACCTCGGCACTATAAGACCCTATCGCCTCTTCGGCATGGGTGAACTCTAGGAGAGCGAACTATAAGCTGCTCCCCCAGCCTAAGGGCCAAAACGCCGAACTAATGAAAGACCTCAGCACCATATAAGACCTAGTCGCCTCACCGGCATAGGCTGAGTACTTGTAATGCCTAAGGCGCAGGTAGCTTGGGTATGAACCTTGTAATGCATAGCCCGCCCTGGCATACAACAAGTTGAACCCGTTATGGACAACCGATGTCAACTTAACCCGGGTGCAGACAGGTCGGGCATATACCCTACTATGTTGCTCACCTTGGTGTACATAAGGTTACCCCTGCAAAGTACTGGGAGACAATTCAGAGTGACGACAGTCGAGAAACTCCCACTTCGGGTACTTAGCTCGACAGCTTAACAGTTCGGGTTAAAATGATCACTTCAGTGAATAAAGTAAATTGCACAACACTTAGCAAAGTGTATTTTCATTACAAATATTCCATTACAAAAAGTTTGTTACAAAAAAAAAAAAGATCAAGCTCGCAGGTACAGGGACTGAACTACTTCGGAAGCTCATCGCCTTTGCTAGGGACCTCCTCAGGGGCATTAACCAGACCGGTGGCCACTGCATCGTCATTGGCGCCTTCGTCCTCAGAGTCCAGATCATCCGCTGACTGACGCACTATGTCATCAGTGATCCGTGAAGTGGTGATGGCACTCGTATCAAGACCAGGGTAGACGTGCCTAATTAACCACCGGCTGAGCTTGAAACCCTTGCGGTAGGCCTCGGTCATCACGTCATCAAACCTCGAAGACTTAACATAGTCAATGACAGCCTGGACCTTGGTCTCCTTGAGGGCATCTTCGAAGATCTCGGTCTTCTCTTTGAGGTCACCTCTGAGGTACTCCACATCGTGCTCCAGCTTTCCTTTCGCTTCCTTGAGGCCCTGCACCTCAAGCTTCAGAGCATCTCGGTCTGCCTTGAGGTTGTCCATCTCGAGCCTTAAGGCCTCTTGGCCAACCTTGAACCCGTTCACCTCGGCCCTCAATCTGTCCTTGTCTCGGGCCAGCTCGCTCTTCTCCGCCAACACCTCGATGAAGCTCTTCTGAGCTGAGGCATCATTCTGCAAGCGGTGGATCTGACCGCGAGCTGCCCTCAGTTCGGTATGGGCTGCGCGAGATGACTTCTCAGCTTCCAAAGCCCGTCTCAGATGCCGATCAGATTAAAGGGTCAAGGCACGCACGGCTGAGTTCACCTACAAAAAGGAGACCAGTCAAAAAAAAAAAAAGAAGAGAAGAGGATCCTTCGCAAGGAACTCACCACCATGGTATGAGAAGCAGCTCGGGCACCGAGCTGACCAAGAGTGAGATCAGCCCATTTTGTGACCTCCGGGTACGCAGCCTCCTTACTCTTCTGAAGGCTGCACTGGGAGTTCAGAATGCTTTGACCCTCCTGACTCCCCGAGCTGGATACCGACATCTCTGTCGCATGGGTGGACTCCTCGGAAGCTTCAGCGGCGACACCAGCAAGACAAGCCCCGGCTGTAGCCTCTACAAGGCGAGTCTCAACGGCAGCTTCAGTGGCATCCCCGACCGCAGTCTCGACAAGCTTAGTGGTGGGCCCTGCCGCCATCTCAGGCCCCTGAGGCGCCATGTCTCCCTCCAAGTCGATGACAGGTTGAGCGTCGAGGAGCTCGGGCTCCGGAGCCGGGGCCTGTGGAGGCTAAGCCTCGGCAGAGACCTGTAGGGACTCGACGTGCGCCTTCTTGGCTACGCGCTTCTTCCTCTTCATCTGGCGGAAGAGCCTCTGACTGTCTATCTTTTTCACCTCCATAGGACCTACAGTGAAGCTCGGCGTTAGTAACCCTGAAGTAAGTATGCGAACAAAAAAGCCGAAGTAAAGACAAACCTACCCGGGCTCAAGCCGGCTTGGATGAGCTTCTCCTCGGCTGTGAAGTCCTTGTAATTCAACCCGAGTTGAGCCCACGACTGAAGTGACTTCTTAGTCTTCCCATCAAGGATAACATCAGGGTCTTGAATGGCCACCCTCCAGTCAGTGGGGAAAGGCCACCCCGTGCTGCTCCGAACTACGAAGTAGTCCCGCTTTCAGGCCGGGACTTTACTCGGGAGGATGTGCATTAATTTAAAACCCAGACGGGGAGACAGATAATAAGCCCGTCTGTGCCCGGGGAGAGCGCCCGAAGCGCTCTTCTTTATTGCCAAGATAGAACAGAGGATATCTAGGTCAATGGAGAAGGCACGGTCGAAGCAAAGGGAAATGGTCCCAACCACATCCGTATGGAATTCGGGTGAAGCTGGTCCAAGGTAATGTTAAAGTGCACCAGCACCTCAACAATCAGGGGGTGAAGAGGGAGGCGGAGTCCGGCGACCAGTTGCTCATTGAAAACCACGATCTCATCGGGACCGTGCTCCCATGGAAAACTGCCGGTAGGAAGGCTGTAAGAGTACTCCCTAGGAAGGTGGAACCTCTGTATGAGATCCTGAAGTCTCTCCAGAATCATGGTGGAAGGGCCGAACTGATCAAGCACTCGACCTCGGTGGGAGGTGGATGCCAGATGACCCGAAGCCACCCGTACATCGGACGAGGTACCCACCTCTAGTTCGTCGATAAGGCTATCTACACTAGACGACATGAAAGCACGAAAGGAAAGAAAGTTTAGAAAAGAAAAGGAAGTTCGGGGATTCACCGCAGAAAACGCGAACCGAACTGAGGAAATAACTGAGCTAGAAAACCCGAGCTAGGAACCTCAGACGCAAGCCTGATACTGACGCTGAAGACTTTGTGGCGAAGAAACGACCAAAGGTCCCCCACTATTTTTAGCCACCGCATCCGGGCGTTAACGGTCAAGATTGAGATGATCCAACGGCTCTCAAAGAAACCGACTACTGGCTCCTCGAGGCGAAATTAGTTTAGCGCATTTTTTGGTGTCCACGAAGTCCAAATCGCGTGATGTCCGCGCGTAAACCGAACGCGACCTGGGTTTCTTTTGATCGAGCCGGGCACTGGACCGGTCCAGCTAGGCGAAGCGCGCGACGGAGTGGCATGAGTACCGAAGCCAAATCCACCCGGCACGTCATGAACTCCCCGCACTGGGTCAACACCGCCAGCACAGGGAGTGGGGGACAATTGATGGAGGGTGATTTGGCCCGACCTCGTAGCACGGGTACACGTGGGCATGACCTTGCTCAAGCGATGACTAAGCGTGACAGCACAGCAAGCGCAACCGCAACTCGGTGGGAAGGGCTCACCGAGTTTACTCTGGCAACTCGACGGGTTAGGCTACTCACCGAGAGCCGCCTGGCTTGCACCTCCTTCCCAAGGCTGAGGCGCTCCGAGCTACCTCCGAGCTCGGGGCCCCCTGACCTTTCCTAATGGCCGAGCTCCCCCTAGTGGATTTTAGGCTACTCCCGAACAGGAACACCCCGATCCGCTTCTAGATATCCCGAGGTAGAGACACCTCGGGCCAGACAGCTCGGTGTAGCTTGCCACAGGCAGCTCGCCACTTGCAGGGTAGCTCGCAGAAGAGCAATTCGACACATCACAGGAAGGCCTCCTGCCCGACCACCGTACCTGACAAACCTAGAAACTGCAACCATGTCTCTCGTCAGACAGTGTTGTGCCTACCACCTTTAGAAGGTGTCTTACACCTGACAGGTACGTACACTGCAACAACGACTCCGCGCGTGCCACCTCAGCACTAGCTGTAACGGCTGCGGCAAAATGATAGTGGCGGTTATACCTGCCCTGTCAAAGGCAGGTGGGCTTGATTCGACAGAGTTCTGTTATAAGTAGCTCAATCCCAAAGGACAGAGGTAACTTTCTAATACTCGCGCTATCTGCACTCTTAGCTTTCTTCCTCTCTTTGCATCTTTCATAGAATTCTAACTTAAGCGTCAGAGTGTTCCCGCCGGACAAGCCCCCGGGGATTCCTCATCTTCTCCATCTCAGGTACCTTTCAGGAGCCACGCAAGTGCTAGCTGGGAGTGACCGGATTGCACACCATCAAATATATAGTATGCTAAAATATAATATAATATGTTAAAAACTTAAAAAATATATTTCTTCACATATATAAAATATATTTGCATTGTATACAATATATGAATATGGCGTGAGATACAAAAAACATTTCACCTTGTTAACCTTATTTTTGAATCATATAGTTGTGTTCAAAAAACTATTTTTCATAGTGTTGAGAGAAAAAGAGATTTTGTTGATTGTAGAACCATGGTTTGCTGGTCCTAAACAAAACTAGCAATAAAATGAAAATGCCTTCTAAAAGGCTATGTGTTTGTATACCAAATGAAACACAAGCACTAACACGAAAATAACACTCCCCAAGTCTTACACAATAATATTTTCATCCCCAATTCAAATTTTTTTTATTAATTATATTTAACCAAATGCCCTTCCTAATATTGGCATTCCAAAAATTTCCTTTCTCAAATGCTTACGACAACTTTAACCCACAAATTATTCAATATATGATGCATTTTGTGAAAATTCATTCAACATAGCTCAAACGTCAACCAACCAAAAGCAATATATAGCAATGGCACACTTTTACGGTTAGTGAAACATGAAAAATATGCATGAACAAAAAAAGAGATCATGACATCATTTGATGTTTTTAAGATGATTAATTGGACTCTCCATCCAATTATGTCACATTTTAACATGCATCAAACACTCCACATGCACCATAGTTGGCCTCTACATCCAATTATAAATGAATCAAATTCAAATTGCCATAGGGGCCATTTGCTAACAGCTGAAATGGTTGAATGAACTGAAAAGCTTAGTGCTTTGTCTTCTAGTGAAAAAAGAGGTTGTGGGCTCCTTTAATAGCTGAAGCTTAAGTAATACCCTTGAATATTTTATTATTTAATTATTTTACCCACTAAAAGACAAAAGAACAAATCGTTTCAGTTCAGCAACTTCAACTGGTATTAAACGGCCCCTTAATTAGATCAGATTTGAATCCAAAATTGGACAAAGGGATACCATTTGCAGGCTACTACAATTTTAGTATTTCAAATTTGTTCAGAAGCCTTAAACCCTTGAAAGATTCCATGGAAATTCATTAACTCATGAATATGATAGGACTAAAAGCAATTCAAAACTCCAAAGAAGCATTAATCTTCAAGACAACTAGGTGGCAATGGTATAGGATGGGATGAAGATATTTGGATATCATCAACATCATTATAAGAATTAAAGATCATCCCACTTTAATTTCTCCCAAACCTAGCAACCTACTGAATGTTACAATTACCAACTAGTGGTGAAAAAGGCGGACTTCTGGTCTTCAGATCTCCCATGAAACCTGAGAACGTGATCTACCTTAATCACCTAAAAGTAAGATGCCAGAGAATAGAGGGCCCACCACTGTCTCATAATCTCATTCTGGATCTGGAGATCCCCCAGGGACCAGCTGCATTAGAAAGGCTAGTATCAATAAATTTGTGGTGGCAACCCAACCTTCAGAATGTAAAACGATGTTATCAGACTGCACTTTAGACAATCACATTCCACTTACAATGGCAATGTTGTTTCCATTAAGCAAAATCTGATCAAGCTTTGTTATCCGCCGTCCTTCGGTTGTAATTTCACTGGGAATAACAAATTAAACTCAAAAACCATAATCATGAAATTACGTTTTAGATCACAGAGCAGCAACATAAAAAAGTAAGGCCATAAAGTGATCAAGATATATGAGAAAGAGCACAAATGATGCAGGTGCATATTGTTGTCACAGTGGAAACCAGTACTCCACTCAAATCAAGTTGATGCAGTAAAGCATAAGCCAATTAATGATGTGGCTACAGCCATCGGGGGCAAAGCATCATCTTCACTAGTAGCATTTCTTTGAAAATAAGAAATAAAAGGAAATGCTCAACAAAAAACTGGAAATAAAAAAAATTAAAAAAAAAAAACAGCAAACCAAAGTGAAAGCTAAATTACTGTAGCCGAAGTAGAAGAAAAGAGAAGAAGAAGAAGAAGAAGAGATGCTGGAATGTCGAAATATTTTGCTCAGTCGACAGTACTATTATTTATATTATGGTGTAGTACAATGATACAGGAAGTTACTAGAATGCCCCTGATTAGTGATGGGACACCCAGACAACTTAAAGCATTAAACAGGACTAGGCCCATTAACAAAGGCCCAGTACAGGACAACTTAAACTTAAGTATAGGCTAATAAGAACTCTTATCAGCCGAATACTCATACATACAAAGACTTCAATCCAACACTCCCCCTCAAGCTAAGCATGGATATCAATCATGTTTAGCTTGCCAAGCATGTCCCTAAACTTTGCTGCTGCCAGCCCTTTAGTCAGTACATCCGCAATTTGCATCTCAGATGGAGTATAAGGCACACAGAGTTCACCCGAGACAATTCTTTCTCTAACAAAGTGCCGATCAATCTCAATATGTTTTGTCCTGTCATGCTGCACGGGATTGTTGGCAATGTTGATGGCAGCTTTATTGTCACAATACAGCCTGAGAGGACCTTCAGCCTTAATGCCAAGTTCATTAAGAAGAGTTCTGAGCCATAAGAGTTCAGCAACCCCGTGGGCCATAGCTCGATACTCTGCTTCTGTACTTGATCTAGCCACTACATTCTGCTTCTTACTGCGCCATGTGACTAGGTTTCCTCCCACAAATGTACAGTAGCCCGAGGTTGACTTCCTGTCTCCAACAGACCCAGCCCAATCTGCATCAGTGTAGGCTTCAATTTCAATTCTATTGTTTTCCTTGAAGAAAATTCCCTTCCCTGGGCAAATCTTCAAGTACTTGAGAATCCTTCCAACTGCTTTCATATGAGGAATCTTTGGAGAGTGCATAAATTGACTGACAACATGCACAGCATAAGCAATATCTAGCCGAGTGAGGGATAAGTATATCAGCTTCCCTACCAACTTTTGGTATCTCTCTTTATCACAGTAGTCCTCCCCTACAGATTCCTGCAGGCCATGGTTCTGTTCCATTGGAGTATCTGCTGGCATGCACCCCATCATGCCTGTTTCCTCTAGGAGGTCAAGAACATACTTCCGCTGACATATGTAGATTCCCTCTCTTGACCTGGCAACTTCAATCCCAAGAAAATATCTCAAATGACCCAAGTCTTTGATCTCAAATTCAGAAGCTAGAAACTCCTTCAGTCTTTTTATCTCTTCCAAGTCATTCCCGATAATTACCATATCATCCACATAAACAATGAGTGCAGTAAGTTTGCTATCCTGTCTCCTTATGAACAAGGTATGGTCTGCACCACTCTGAGTGTACCCCACTTTCTTCATGGCCCCACAGAGCCTCTCAAACCATGCACGGGGAGATTGCTTCAACCCATATAATGCTTTCCTCAGTTTGCACACATTTCTACTAAAGTCATAGCCTAGTGGAAGTTCCATAAATACCTCTTCATGAAGGTCACCATTTAAGAAGGCATTCTTCACATCCAGCTGATGAAGTTCCCATGAAAAATTTGCTACTAGTGACAATAGAACCCGAATTGTGTTGAGCTTTGCTACCGGGGCAAAGGTTTCTTTGTAGTCAATCCCTTCTTTCTGAGTAAAACCCTTTGCCACAAGTTTGGCCTTGTACCTTTCAATGGACCCGTCCTCCCTGTGCTTTACAGTAAACACCCACTTGCACCCAACAGTGGTATTCCCCTCTGGCAGATCCACTAATTCCCAAGTTCTTGCTTTCATTAGGGCTTTCATCTCTTCATTCATAACTTCTTTTCACCTTGGATCAGGCACAGCCTCTGAGTACCTAGAAGGAACACGCACAGAGGAAAGAGCAAACACAAAGGAGTGATAGGCAGGAGATAAGTGTGACTAAGAAACAAAATCAGCAATGGGGTGTCGGGTGGTGCAAGAGCGGATAGGCTTACAGAGAGCAATAGGAAGATCCAAATCAGAAGTATGAGAGTTGAAATTACCTTGGATTGTAGAGACAGATTGATCCGAGTCCAACTGATTGCTGTCATGAGGTTGAGGACCCATTTTTCTTCTGTTGTATGTAAGTATCTATTTTTGTTGCCTACTGAAGCCTTCAAGAACATCTACAGCATCAGGAGAGGTAACCGGCACAGTGGGAGCCTCACTGGGTTGACCCGGAATGTCACAACTAGGAGTAGGAGGAGAGGAAGGAAGACCCGAGGCAGATAGGGGAACAAAAAAGGAGGGAGAATGAGAATCCTCTTCCATCCCACTAGTCTCCCCCTGAAGAGGATTCTGAGAAGACTGAAAATAGGGTTGAGACTCAAAGAACACCACATCTCTAGTGACATACTTTCTCTTGGAGACAGGGTCATAACACTTGTAACCCTTTTGTGTAGGAGAGTACCCCAAGAATATTCCCTTTGTAGCCTTAGGATCCAGCTTAGTCTTCTTTGGATCCTTCACATGTATGAAACATATACAGCCAAAGACCCGAGGAGGAAGGGAAAAGTCTGGAAGAGTGGGGCACAAAACAGAGAAAGGGGTTTTCATACCCAACACCTTAGATGGCATCCGGTTTATCAGATATGATGCAGAAAGTACAGCTTGAGACCAGTATTGCTTGGGGACTTTGTGTTGGAATAGTAAGGCTCAAGCTGTCTCCAATAGATGTCTATTCTTGCGCTCAACAACCCCATTCTGCTGAGGAGTATAAGCACAGGATGACTGATGTAGTATGCCAACATCTTCCATGAATAAGTTTAAGGATTTTTCAAAGTATTCAGCAGCATTGTCTGACCTGAATTGCTTAATCTTCTTATTAAATTGTGTTTCAATCATCTTGCAAAATGCCATGGTTATCCGTGGTATTTCATCCCGTCCTTTTAACAGATAGATCCATGTACAACGAGAGTAGTGGTCAATAAAACTGATAAAGTACCGGAAACCATCAAAGGAAACAATGGGTGAAGGACCCCAGACATCAAAATGAACCAAATCAAAAGGAGCACAAATTTCATTGCTGGAAATTGGATACACAGTTCTACATTGTTTTGACATTTGACATACTTCACAGGTTAGACTCTGACTTGGAATGCCCTTAAACAACTCGGGAAACAACATTTCTAATGAGGAGAAAGACACATGACCTAGCCTAGCATGCCAAAGATGCAGCTTAGCTATTGACTCCACACTTTCCGGATTACTAGCAGCAGATGCTTGTAAGGCTGAGCTGATGTCTGCATCAAGGTAGTAGAGGCCTCCATACTCATGACCACACCCAATCGTTCTCCTTGTCAATCTGTCCTGGAAGACACAATGAGTAGGAAAAAAGGTTATACTACAGTTCAAATTTTTGGTAAGTTTTGAAACAGACAAGAGATTTGAGGTAAGACTGGGAACATGTAAAACTGACTTAAGAGAGGTCCTTGCTTAGGTCAACAATTCCCTTTCCAGAGATAGTGGAGAAAGACCCGTCAGCAACTCTCATCTTATCCTGACCAGACAACAAATGATATGAAGAGAATAGGGAAAACATATGTGTCATATGGTCAGTAGCACCGGAATCAATAACCCAAGAAGTAGAGTCAATAGAGCCAGTGGCACTGAAGGCAGAGGTTGTACTTGATCTAGCAAGAGATGTAGAAGCAAAAGAATTATTTCTTAGACGGGCTAATGCCCTGCTAAGGACCTCAACCTCACTAGCAGTGAAGCCCAATGTACCAGTTCCAGAGGAATCAACAACCTGTCCCATAGGAGAAGAAGACACTGTTGGTGTATTTTGTGAGTTGTCATCATTGTTGCTGGCGACAAAATTCCCACTTGCCGCAGGCCTATTATCTCTAGAAGAAACATCTCTGGGTATTGAAGACATCTTGACTGCAGCCACTGTGTAGGTGACACTGATTAAGACCAGCCGAAGCAGTTCTGAAGGTTCTGAACCAGTTCTGGAGCAGATCTGATTAGCTGAAATGATCACAGCAGGTTCTGACAGCACTCGACACAGTTTCAGACTTGCCGAGACTATCACAGTTCTGAAACAGTTCAGTTACAACAGCAAGCAAGGAGTTCTGGGCTGGTAAACGACCTGAAGCTAAGGGTTCTCAACTATTGTGTTATGCAGACTCCACTTGAACTTTGAGTACTGCAACTGTAAAGAGAGTGCCCTTCCTTGCGGCCAATACTAGGACCGCTGACATCAGTCCTCAACTAGGGTTCACAGTGCTGAACAATCTGGAGCTGGCAGCTCCCTAGGTAATCTCACAACAGTGGTGAGGGGTTTCAGACTGATAACCACCCTGAACTTGGAGCTGTTTGCCACATTGCTATGCTGGTAGAAGTGTTCACAGTGCTGGTAGAACACTAGATAGACTTCACTTGGGCTGAACCAAAAAACTGCAACAGTTCGGGTACAGTAGCGAGTGAACAGTTCGAGGCTGCAACAGTAGCAAGTGAACAGTGGGCTCTGTAGAAGAAGCTAAGTTTGTGTGAGTCTTGCTGGAGCACCGAAGCTGCAACTGTAGAAGTAGCTAAGCCCCTTTCGGCTAGTGCTAGGACAGCTGAAATCAGTCCTCAACTAGGTCTGTCCTACACAGACCTCTCTTAGTAGCCAAATAGCTACTATTTGCTGGAAATAACCTAGTAGGACATCTACTTCTGGGTCTTACTTCCCTTGAGTCCTACAACCAAGAGAAACCCTAGGTTCGAACTTGCTTTACTCTCTTACACCCCTAGGTCTTCACTACAGCAACCCAGAAAAGGAAGAGAGAAGATGAAAAGACAGCAAGAGAAGAGAGTGTGTGCCGGCTGAAACCAAGAAGAAGCTAATGCTCTGATACCATGAAAGCTAAATTACTGTAGCCGAAGTAGCAGAAAAGAGAAGAAGAAGAAAAAGAGATGCTGGAATGTCGAACTATTTTGCTCAGTCTACAGTACTATTATTTATATTATGGTGTAGTACAATGATACAGGAAGTTACTAGAATGCCCCTGATTAGTGATGGGACACCCAGACAACTTAAAACATTAAACAGGATTAGGCCCATTAACAAAGGCCCAGTATAGGACAACTTAAACTTAAGTATAGGCTAATAAGAACTCTTATCAGCCGAATACTCATACATACAAAGACTTCAATCCAACACAAAGAAATCATTACATTTTTAGATGACAAATGCCGAAAACAAATTATTCAGGATGTCATGTGTTTTGGCTTGGTTTATTCACCATTGTATCATACTATGTATTCCTTTCTCATTAAAAAACAAGAACAAATTGGTTTGCCAATTTAGAGAATCTCACCCTCAAATCAGGGTTAACACTCAAAGTGACATGCTCCCACATCTGAGCAAAATACTCCAGCAATGATTTTTTTATCAATAACAGAAATTCATTAATTAAGAATAAAATTACAAAGGGGAGCTAAAATAACTTAACTCCCCAAAACAGTCAACATACATCCAAAATAATAAGAACTACAATTGAGCCCAAAAAACAGAACTCCTATTCACCCAAAATACTCCAGCAATGATCCCACCACCCTGGCATGAATTCTCAAGGAATATAACTAATAGCTTTTAAAGCTGAACTTGAGAATCAACTCTTACAACCATGACTAGGTTGCACTACAGCACTACCACACCTTCATCACATAAATAGTTGCTTATGTGCTACACCATGACAATGTTCATGTGTTGCAGGCCTGCAACATGAGAGTTGAGTGATAGTTCAGAAGCCTTAAACCTTTGAATATGATAGGACCATATGTCTTTTTTTATTTATTTATAAAAAACCAATGCATTAAGGACAACAAAACCCATTTTTGTGTTGATAAAATGGGATACTTTCTTAAAACATGATTCAAGTGATAGAGAGAGAGAGGGCTGAGGGGATGCAAAGAAACCAATAAATTCTTAAGGTGAATGTCAACATTCATGATTCTTGATGTAAAATACTAAAAACCATAGACCAAACATTCTCCAGAATGGAATTCATAAAAATAAATAAATAACTTCTCCAGAAAGGATCGATAATGGCCCACACTAGATGGTTTCCATACTTACTCTGGCATTCGTTTTACTAGTTCCTGTTTTATAAGGCATTCGTATTGCTGCTTTGGGCTTTGAGAGGTAGGGCCAACCCAGAAAACCTATAAGCAATCACCACCATCATCATCTAAGCCATGCCAACTATATGGAGTTGGTTACATGGATCCTGTTTCACCATTCCATTCTGTTTAGTGTCACATCCATTTGTCTGCTCCTTGCCCTTCCAGCCCCTTCAACTTGTAACAAATCACTTCTTTTTACAGGTGCTCTATACAAGATAGGATTAGCTGAACACAATAACTGTCCAGTAGGCTGTAGAATCAATTATAACATTCCACATCAGTCATAAAATACATAGGGCCTACAACCATTCAATCTCTCAGTGTGGGACCCATATAATCTATCACTTGTGTGGGGCATTACCATTGGTCTCACAGCCTACTAAACAACTATAGTGTTCAGCTAATCTAAATTCACTCTATATGGTCTTCGATGCGCATGGCCAAACCATCTATCTACTTTCTCTCATTTTCTCACCTATTGGAGCTGCCCCAAGGTTCCTTCAAATGACTTCATTTCTGAGTTCTGACCCTATCCATTCTAGTTTTCCTACTCATGATCTCAGCATACGCATTTCAAACACACTGATTTTTTTGGACATCTTTTGGACTGCCCAGCAGTCTGCTCCATACAGCATTCGGTATTGCTGGTCTTACAACTGTTTTTATAGGCTTTTCCTTTTAACCTGAGTGGCATTCAACTATCACAAAAGACTCCTCATGCACCCCTCCATTTTGCCCATCCTGCTCCAATTCTATGGGTGACAAACCCTTCCTCAATCTCTCCCTTGTTATGATTTTTTGTTTTTTTTTTTTTTTGATAAGCAATGTGAATTTTTTTTTAAAGTGAACTGCCATTCTGCTCAAAAAGAAAGCATCAGGCCAAAGAAGGTAAAACAGTTTCAAAGATAGTACACATAAACTCCCTTGTTATGAATTTTTTCTTTGTTTTTTGAAGAAGGTATACTTTTCATTAAAACAAAAGACCTGTACAATGAGATGATGTACCAGTATATACCATTAGCGCCCCCCCCCCCCCCAAAACACTGTCAAAAAAGAAAGAGTATCATTTTTAGACGCATTATGTATGGAAAGCCAACTCCAAAGATCCTCTATACCCTATTTATCACCCCTTGTCATGAATTATCAAACCAAGGTAACAGAAGAGCTCTCATTGAGTTATCTCTTGATCCCCAATCCTGTAAGCAATGTTTGCTGAAAAATTTGGAGAGCCCAAACTAACTGTTTTCAGCCCCTTACAAAGTTCTTGGTTGAAGCTTCTTTTAGTGGCTTCAAAGCAGCTAAGCTAGAGAGGTTAGTTAGCAAATGCTTATCCCAACCCCCCCCCCCCCAAAAAAAAAAATAAAAAATAAAGATAAAAACAGCCGAGCTAAAGGAAGAGCAACTCAACCAAAGCTTAAAACCTACCAAAATGGAGCCTCAATCCCTTGAACATTCACCCAATTCTTACTTCTTCCCCCTTCACTTACCTCTTGGTCCCAACCCTCCTTCCTCCCCCACCCTTGTATTGATTGCCATTCTTCTCTTCCCTTCCCCCACCCTTCTCACCCCCTGCTCCCCCCCCCCCACCACACATCTCCCATTTTCCTTTGGCCTACCCACCAACCCCCTTTTCTTCCTGCACTTTTCCTTCCCCTACCTCACTTGCTTGATCTGACAACCCTCCCACCAGTGTTTTAAAAGCGCAAGGTGCAAAAAAAACGCAAGGGCCAATTTGTGCCTGAGGCACGTGCCTTTTTAAGCAAGGTGCAAAATTATAAAAAAAAACAAAAAAAAAAGTCAGAAAATTCAAAAAATGCAAAAAATATTAAACAGAATGTTAATAAAAAATATAAACTTGAATTTTAAAATAAATGTTTTAAAAACCTATTATCTAAAATTTAAAAAAAAAAAAAAACATAAACATAACATGTAAAGTGTTCAAGTGAAATTTTAAAAATAAAAGCACACATTTAAAGCATTTTCAAGCATGTAAAACCCACAATATCTTTTTCCCTTAATTACATTGCTTCAAGTAGCTAATGTGATGTAAAACATATGGGATTCTTGATGAGTTGATTCTATGAGTCACCTTTGTACCACGCCCCTCGAGGCAAGCCCGAACAAATCTATGTTACGATCTGCAATTCTTATTTTTCACATAAAAAATAATGATTTTATAACTTTCATTGCCTTTTAAGAAGATATTTTATTGCAATGAATGAATGAACAACATTAGCAAATAGGGGATTCTCAGAGTACAAGGAGGCATAAGCCCCTCAAGTACAGGGAGGCATAAGCCTCCTAAAGAGGATGAAGAATAAGAAGAGGAAGGGATTTCATTTTGTTTTTCTATTTTTGTTCATTTTACGAAATATGTTTTATATTAAAAAGAATGAAGCGCAAGTGGATTGGAGCAAAGACCCAGGCACAAAAAAAGGTGTCATGGAGGATGTTTGGGAGCAAAGCCCCCTGCCTAAACTTTCTACCCTTTCTTTCTTTTTTTCCTTCTCTTTCCTTCATTTTCTTTCTCATCCCTTCCCTTTCCTTTTTTCTTTTCTTTCTTTCTTTTCACATGAGGTGTGTATGAGGCATACACCTCAGAGGCATCAACACCTTTGGTTTGCGCCTTAGGGTGTTTTGGGGGTGCCTCACCTAGGGGCTCCCACACCTTTCAAAACATTGTTCCAAAATACATTAAAGAGGCACACATCATGGAAATCAAATACTAGAGATTGAAAAAGATAACAAGGTGAAACTAAAAACAGGTGAAGGTGCAAAAGGAGAAACTAGGCAAAAATAACTTTTTAGTTCAAATGAAAAAAAAAATCTAGCATTTAATAAATGAAATTGCAATGGAAAAAATATGGCATAAGTTCTACAGCAATGGTTCCTAAACCGGCTTCCATGGACCAGATAGATTAACCAATATGACAACAATGCTCAAGTACCATATTGTTGGATAGTTTCTGTTTTCTTTGAAGGATAAAATTATCATAGGAACATACTATTACAATATCAATACAGGACATATATAGCTAATATTCAGCGCAGCACATTGATACAGTCATATGTACAAAACTACAAAGAGATGAAAAGAGACAGACAGGTATTTTGCAAAGCATATAAGGGTCACATTGTAGCAAGCTCATGGAGAATATTTTGAGGTTCAAATTGGAAGCTTATTCCTCCAAAGTATATGACATTCGCCTCATACCATCAGGTAACTTATGCTCACAAACTAGTAGTAAAATAAAGCTCCTGGTGGCAGGGCATAACTGGAGCAATTTGGTCATTGAAGAGGATTCTCAAGTAGTTATTTCATGTTTATGTATATACGAGGAGCTGGACTCCTTGGTTGTCTCAGTTTTCTGTTATAGAAGCTAAAGCTAATGGAAGAAGCTTGAATTGGTTGTTCAGGTGGATTCATGAGTCTGCCAAGTTCTTTACTAGTGACCAAAATCTAGGGTGACAAAGCAAGCTCTTCAATGGGGAATCCCAGGCAAGGTTCGAAATTTCGATACGTATCAGACTGAATCAGCAGGTACGTATCATATCGGGAGCCTCCCGATACGCCCCTACAGGGGGTGTCTCGGGGTTTAACCTGGTTCAGGGGGTAGAAGGGCCTTAGACCGACCCCTCTGAACCAGGTTCACAAAGAAAAAAAAGGAGCAATACACCCCTACTGGCGTATTGGGTTGTATTGATATTTTGAACCATGATCTCGGGACCTGCAGATGAACTGTAATCTGTTTATATGAAGACATAATGATTAGTCAGCTGAGGCCTTAGAGCCACTTTTTACTTTCCCTGCTGTCTAACTTTGGACAGCATGTCACCATCAAAATTTCTTAGAGAGAAACCTACGGAAAATCACCTATATGGCAAATTTAAGCAATAGAAGTTCTTCTAGGTACTAAGGGCCAAAATGCAATTTTTTTCATTTAGTAATGAAAATAAGGAACTTTAAATATCTGGGCATTGTACTTTATTCCATATATTAATCAAATTCTATGTAATTGATCAAAAAATAATTAAATTGAGGAACTAAAAGGAAAATTTTATATTTATTAATGAAAGTGGAGAATGAGTTGGCTCAGGAAAGAGGGTGGTATCCTGGGAATGGGTGGACTGGGAGACAGGAATACCTCATTGCTAGGCAAAATTCAAAAGTTCCCTAGAGAGGAAGGTGGTCATCTATGGCACTCAGTGATAAGGAGCAATATGCAATCAATAAATGGAAGAGATGCAGGTACTGCCAACAGAGTCATTTGTTGCACCAGTAAAAGCTAATTGATGTCATTCATGCAACTTTTGACACCTTTCTTAGGTAGGATTAGTATTGGTCTTCAGCTTCAGGACTAGGAGCATCTATGGTGGGGGGACAGACCTTCATGTCAGAGATTTCCCTTCCTATGCTCAACCACCCTATATAAATTCCAATTCAAAACTCTTAATTAAAAAAAAAATGCAATTCAAAGCCTCCTAGGTTTGTATATTCTTCAGATATTACATGGGACTTAAGGTTTGGAAGAGGAAGGAACCAAGGAAAATGAAAGTGAAGCATTTTTGTCTCCCATGAACTTGTTATATTCTTCAGATATTACATGGGACTTAAGGTTTGGAAGAGGAAGGAACCAAGGAAAATGAAAGTGAAGCATTTTTGTCTCCCATGAACTTGTTAAAAGGATGCCTTCACAGACTGAGAAGGTGGAGGTCAAGGGTTTGGGGGCTGATCCTATTAGTTCCTTCTCTTGTTCATAACTTCTCAAATTTCTAGACAGCAATGCCTCTAACCCTCATATTTATCCTGGTAAAGCTATCTAGCCAGGCCCATCCCTTCAAAGCTTCAATCCTTCTCTTGGGAAATCATGCAGTGAAAATTAATACTAGAGATTTAAGCCAATGGAGGCAAAAGAATGGGTATTTATCCCCACATGTGTCTTATGATAGAGAAGCAACAAAATTATCAACCACTTGCTTATCTTTTGTTCATTTCCACTTGCTTAAGAGGCCTTATGTCATCTTTCTTTGGAGAAGCACAAGATCATATAGAACCTTTGCTAAGCAAGACTCAAACAAATGATGAAACAACTTCTTTTATATAAAAAAAGGACACATGATCAAGGTAACAATGCCAGCAAACTAATTGGTCTTTATTCCTAGTAGTAGAAGTACTAAATCCCTTGCAATGGTGATATGTCAAAGATGTTGATGCAAATTGAAGGAGGTAGATACACATATACCTGTATGAGCATATAATCAAAATGCTAGAGCTTTCCTATTGAGATACATTATGGTGTATCATCTCCAATTCATCCTCAAGAAGGTAACTAACCTCTTGGAACAACCAAATTAGATTTTGATGAGAGGGATCAAGAAGATAGGAAGAGAAGAGAGTCGAGGAAGAGAGAGATAAGAAGAAGAGAAGAAGAAAGTGAGATAAGTTGTCAACACAATTGATTAGTCAACAAAAAGAGTGCTACATATAGTGAAAAATGAATTTACAATATTGCCCTCATTACAATCAACATAAATATTCTAACACTTCCCCTTAAGCTAAGCATGTATACCAGTCATGCCTATCTTGCCCAGTACACCCATATATTTATTCCTTGCAGCTCCCTTTAGGGGTGATCATTTCCAGCCCTGCCTGACACCCAATATATTTATAAATTACATATATAAACTATATACACATATACGTTTTATTTTATACTATATTTATATATATTATAAAATGGCACATATAATATATTATATATAATATTTTATATTTGTCAATTATAAAATCTATTTTATACATATATTATGTCATATAGCCAACAAGATGAGAACGTGGCTGGTGCATGTATTGACTAATAACATCAAAAGAATAAGATATGTCTGATCTAGTCAAACACAAACATATTAGCCAACCTACCAACTTTTGAAACTTCCCTTAGTCTTCAAAAATTTCTCCTTGATCTACACTTGGTGATTTGGATCAATAGGAGTATTTGCAGGTTTCACTCCCAATCCAGTCTCCTTTAAGAGATATAGAACATACTTTATTTGAGATATAAAGATTCCTCTGTCACCTGAATACCCAGAAAGTAATTCCACTTTCCAAGATCTTTTATTTTAAATTCAGTAGCAAGAAATTTCTTCAACTTCACAATCTCTACCAAGTTACTGCCTATGATAATGATGCCAGAAACATAAATAATCAAGGTTGTCAATGAGGATTTTTCCCATTTAATAGAGTGTGATCTGCCAGAAGGGAGATTGGAAATAAACAGGACAGAACTGAAATTTTCTCAAATTTTGATCTAGCCTCTCAATCAATCCCTTTCTAAGAGGTTTCTCCCTTGCACATGATCATTTCCAATGAAAAACCCCATGGAAATCTGATCAAATGATCAACCATAATAAGAAATCATACTTGTCAAAAACTAGCTTCCACAAGTGCAGGAAGTCTACTAAGGGTGTACACACCTGAAATTGGACCTTATCATTTGATCAAGTCAAGTTGTAGGCGGTACAACTCTTGACTTCTAGATCAAATGCCCCTTTTGTCCAAAACACTCCCAAATTTAAACTTCAATCTCTCATCTAGGGTTTCAATAGCTTCAATTGATCCAATCAATCAAGCTCCTTCACTAGGGAAAAGTGAATCTCTATAATAGTTGTTGACACCAACATGTCTATGTATTACAGATTGAGCAAGCTTAGGATTTCTCCAAAATCCTTCTTCAATCCAATTTGAGAACAAATCCAAAACTATTAAAAGCATAGAACAAGTGTGTAGGATGAGGAATTAGAAAGTATCCATCGCATGGTATGCAATGGAAGCAAATACCAAGCATTGGCTCTAGAGATCACAATTTGCGAATTGGTAAGGCAATGAAGGCATTATATATTTTATTCAACCACTCAACAGAACACCTCACCAGACAAGACATGTGATTGGTGAATAGCAACACCAAAGACAGATGAAGCACACTAATGCCAAAAGGGATAAGGAAAGGATATTGTAGCCAACATCCTCGGGAACACGTTTTGGGAAAGGGGATACCCAAGTACCAAAGTCCTAAGAGGACATGTGACAACCTCCTGTCCAACCCATATGGCGGTAAATTAAGATAATCCCAAACTCTTAAGAATTATTGTCTATCACAATACGAAAAGAGAAACCTTCCGAGGTTAGGAGGTCTCCATAATCTCCATGCAGAATTGTCTATAAATACAGGATTTCGCTGAGGAAAAGGAACACAAAGTATTGCCTAGCCCTCTAGAAAACCGTAAGCATACCCCACTCTCTCCTGCCTAAGTTCTCTCTAGTTACGAAGAGAGCCATCCTCCATTCTTCAGACAGACCCCCACTGTGCTCAGTCCTACCCTCCTACAAAATGCATTTTTTTCTTGTGTGGAACCCATAAGGTTCCCAGATCAAATCGATCATGAACTTGATCCTAAACCAACTTAAATTCTTCTTGAAATAGGAGAAGTTGTAGTGTTGTACAGTTGTGAACTGAGTCCAACTCAGCACAAACATGACCCAGGGTTGTTTAGAGCCAAGTTTAGCTACTTGTAGTGCCCAAAAAATTTAATCTGATCCAAAGGGTATTCAACAAGTATAAAGGCTTATCAAATACTTGTAATATGAGCCTTCTGCCTATAATACTCAGAACTGGTAGCAACAAGGAAGGACTTATTCCCATAAGAATCCAATGCTTGTCCACTACCAAGATGGTGTCCAAAAAAAAACACTTTGCAAACATTTTAGACAACTAATACATAGAAAATTAATATGTTTTTGCTAAATACAGATCATCAAAACCATTTCGAAACTACCTATAGGCAGGATTTAGGAAATCATCAAAGAGGACATACCAGAGTATTTTCTCTATTACAAAAGTTGCAGACCTTGTCACAATAATCATTTATCTCCATTCTTTTCTTAAATGCACCAACAGAACAGACCTAGATATCTCCCAATTGAGTATCACTAGTTGATGTCAAATGCAACCAAGTTCAGAACAAGACCAAACACCATTACCAAGTTTGACAATAATAAGCAACAACCCAAAAACTTCAACATTCACAAAAGTCCAGAAGTCATCCAGAAGGGATCATGTTTAATGTTTCATAAACATCCATGCTCATACAAGGCATAACTTTGACAATATAGACATTTTGTCCCTCATAACTCATAAGGTGGTATTTGCATACCAACCTTTCTTTTTATCAGTAACTGTGAAATTTCATTAGATTAGAAAAATGATAAAGTACACTGAGTAAACACATAGAAAATACAGTAAGAGATAAAAGAGTTTATCTTTCCCCTTATTGCACCTTTCCCTTACAATTGAGCCCAGAACAGAACTGGTCATCCCACCCCTTGTTTTGCTAGAGTATCTGCAAAAGAATTGGCGCTACACTTGCACCAGCTGAATGATACTTCCATATCCCTCGTTAGCCATCTGAATTTTTTCTTTTCATTGTTGTAAAACCACATCTCCATTTCATCACTATGCATGCAGCCAATTTACAACCAACTGTGAATCCCCTTCCACTATTAACTTCCTAATATTCAAAGACCTTGCCCTTTGGACTCCTTCCATCATTGCCAAAACCTCTGCTTTAAGAGAATCTCCCTCTCCCACCGGGCCTGAAAATAAGGCAATTATCTCCCCTCATCATCCCTAAGTACACCAATTCTTGATGATCCTGGGTTTCCCATGCTACTACCATCAAAGTTAAGTTTGATAAATCCTATTTCTGGTGGACATCAAAGAAGAGTAGTAGCAAGTGTATAAGGAACAGATTTTCCCACTTCCTTCCATTTTCTAAGAATATAATCTGTAGTTACATTAGAAAAGGACTCGAGATTTGCGCCAGTGAGCCACCCTAACCATTATTACTTCAATCATGTCTTCCTTATTTCTTTCCTTTTCCAAGAATAATCTTGAATTCCTTTCTTCCCATATTGCATAGTATCGCCGCTCAAGTGCATCTCCACATTTTTTTTTATCAATTAGTGCATCTCCACATTAGTCTTTCCCTCTTATTTGGCCATGAAAAGAATGAAGGATTAAATAACCTTTGCTCATCCACCAGAGGATTCCACCTACACCCAAACAAGGAGAAAAACCATTCCCAAATATATGCAGTAAAGGAACAAGAGATAAGTAGATGGTAACAGTTCCCACCATTAGCTTTGCATAAAACACACCAGTGTGAGGATAAGCTCTAGTTCTTGTGCTTTCTTTGAAGCAAATCACAAGTGTTGATCTTTTCGTGAGCAACTTCCCAACAGAAAGCTCCAATCCTAGCTTTGCATAAAACACACCAGGAATTTGCATGTCAACCTTCTTAAGCTAACTTCCTCAAGTTTAACCATTGGTTGAGAACATGTTAGACTTTAGGCTACATACTGAGTATGTCATGTTTCTCAATTTGTGGTATTAAATAGTAACTACTCATGACTAGTAACAGATGTTCTCACTAAGATGAGGAAGTAGATAAAGAAAAGGCCTATGACTTGGTGAACTAGAACGTCCTGTTAGAAATCCTGGAAAGGATTGAGTTTGGAGAAAGGTGGAGGAAGTGGATTAATGGCTGCATTAAGTCAGTATACTATTCCATTCTTATTAATGGAGTGGCGAAAGACTTCTTCCCAGCCAAGAGAGGCCTAGGACAAGGGTAGAGGTGTAAAGTGCCCATGGGCGGGCCCGCACAAATGCCCTCCCCGATGAAAATTTTGGGGGTCAGCCCGGCACAGCCCACGGCCCGGGCCCATGTGGGCTCGTGCCGTGCCACGGGCGGGGCTGGCCCGTGGCCGAGCCTCGGAACAGGTCGGGCCGTGTATCAGGCCAAAGCTATTTATTTAAAAAAATTGACAAAAAACTTATAATTTTAATTTTATATGAATTTTGTGTATAAAATTGCTTATATATGCAATAATTAAATAAATTAGTATAATAAAATTAAAAAATATATTTATTTTATTAATATATTATATAGCATATATTATTATATAATTATAATATATAAAATATATATGGGTCGTGCCACGGGCCGTGTTGGGCCGGGCTGCAGGCTGGGCCGTGCCGGCCCGTGGACCTAAAATCCCAGGCCCAGCACGGCCCGCATGGTCGTGCCGGGCCGCGGGCAGCACGGCCCGATTTACACCTCTAGACAAGGGGACCTTGTTTCTCCCTTCCTCTTCACCCTAGTAACAGAGGTCCACAGTAAGATGATTGTAGCTGCAAATGCCCAGGGCCTGATTAGGGATTGCAGGGTTGGAAGAGACCAAGTATTTGCTTCACATCTCCAATTCGCTGATGATACAGTTTTATTTTGCAAGAACATTGATTTGGAAATGGTGCAAAACCTAAAGTTTCTAATTAAGACGTTCAAGGGTATTTCTAGTTTGAGGATTAATTGGAACAAAAGCGGTGCTGGAATTAATTTGGAGGAAGAGGAGCTCTTGAGCTTTGCAGAGGTCTAGGGTTGTGAGATTAGGAGTTGGCTTGTTACTTGCCTAGGCTTACCTTTGGGGGGAAACCCAAGGATAGAAGGATTTTGGAAGCCGGTGGTTGAGAGGTTTGCAAAGAAACTAGCCTCTTGGAAGAGAACTTATTTATCTTTAGGGGAAAAATCACCTTGATTAGGGCTACACGGGCAAATCTACCAATTTACTTTCCTTTCCACTTTTTGCATCCTAGCAAGGATAACAAGACAACTAGAAAAGTTCATGAGGGATTTCTTATGGGAACCAGGGGAGGAAAAAAATAATCATTTAGTCAAGTGGAAATAGGTTAGCAAGCCAAGAGGTCAAGGGGGTCTAGGATTAGGAAACATTGCTCATAGGAACACCACCTTGTAGGGTAAATGGTTGTGGAGATTTCCCTTTGAAAGAGATAGGTTGTGGCACAAAGTAATTGCAAGCATTTATGGTCTAGATTGTACTGGTTGGGATGCTAAATTGGCTCATCACTCAACTTCAACCTCTCCATGGAAAGCTATTCACGTTTACCCTATGTTCATTAGTTCCATCAGGTATGATGTGGGAAAAGGGGATAAAATCCGCTTATGGGAAGACCTTTGAGTCCTGTGTACCCCTTGCTTAGCTAGACCATCTGCCAAGCTGTTGGCAGTTCTTCTCACCCACTTAACTCTGATAGTCAAGCCCTTTGCTAACCATTTAATACGCCTGAAGTCATTCCTCAGGTGTCATGTCACCCCCTCTCCTTCCTTCAGCCATTTCCCAGCGGTTCTCGAGTCACCCTCAATGACTAGGTTATCAATGCCCAACTCCTTTGCCTTCTCAACCCCATATACTGCAGCTAACAGTTCTGCTCTTGCCACATCACCCTGTTCTGCAGGCCTGAGTATAAGGCTATGATGTTTGATGTTTCCTTTCTCACCCCTAATTATCCCCCTATGCCTAAAGGGCCCAGGTTACCCAAACAAATCCCATCAAAATTCAGTTTCTTCCAGCCACATAATGGGGGTGACCACATCTCAGCAGGTTTCTGTCTTCTAGAAGATGAACCAACAATAACAGCCCAGGCCCTAAAAAAGTCTTCAACCTTAAAGTCTGAAAATATTTTCAAACTTTTTACCCATAGTGCCACTCTTTTTTTTTTTTTGATTAATCCCATTGTGCCACTCTTAAGATTATGATTTCCATTAGGGCTTCCTTACTCCTTTCTCTTTCTTCAAATATTCTTGAATTTCTTTCCTCCCAAACTGCCCATAGAAACTGCCCATTCTTGATTCTATAAGCCGCCTTTGTACTAAGCCCCTTGAGGCAAGCCCAAACAAATCCACACTAGGGTCTAAAATTCTTAATCCCTATAAAAAATGATATTTTTAAAAGACATTTAAGTTATAAAACCTTCTTTTTTATAGGGGTTAAGAATTTTAGACCCTAACATGGACCTGTTTGGACTTGCATGGCCCAACTGCTAAACACACAAAAAAAAACAGAAAAAATGCACAGTTTTTCAATAAGGCGCACACCTGGGCTGAAGTGCAAGGCGCACCAGGCATGTGCCTTTTGAAAATACTCCGCCTGGGATCTAGGCAAGGCACATACTCTAATATGTGCCTCACCTGTGCGTGCCTTTTAAATCACTGATCTCATCCCTAATGACTTGCGAAGAATGATAAGAATTGTATAATAAGGGCACGTTCTCTCTTGTCAACTTATCAATTTCTCATAACATGGCCAAGGGAAATGCGCTTCCATAAAATCATTCTGCTTAGCTCCATAAAAGATCGGAAATTCCATGAGAGAGATCATTGCACCTACAAAGCTCTCTACGAAGTGGTTTTGGATGGCTGTGTACCTTTAGCAAATGAAGAGTGGATCAAAAGGCAGTTTACTATTTCCTAACCCATCTTTCAGGGTTGCACAAGACGGAGTGTAGCCCTGTACCTTATCCGGCATGTACAACAATTTTTAGTCTTTTGAGAATTACTTATAGTCCGAAGAGCTTATATTTGAAACAAGGTGCCAATGCACATGAAAAGTTCAAGACAACTAAAATCTTACTCATAACAGAGTTCGTAACTTATAAATCAGTAAGTAAAACTTCAATAGATTAAGAAAACCCTAATTAGATTTTACAGTGAGAGGAAGAAAGAGATAGTAGTTACTATTCTGTGACGTCTTCAAGGACCATGTTGACATAAACGTCGAAACCCCTTAGGGTTCCAACTAGCTCCTTGTCACCCTTCATTATCACCCATATTTTCGACCCTATGCATCGATCTATCAGCTCTGAAAACCAAAAAAGAAAAAGAAAAAAAAAAAAACGAGCTCTGTAACTTCCTCCTTCGACTTAACAAAACAACATAAATTAACCATTAAGAAGACGAAGAACGAGAGAGAGAGAGAGAGTCAGGTACCTGAAGGCAGGAGTTGTGAAGGGTTGTTCGAGGACATGTCTCTTTCCCTTTCCCTCCCAAAAGCTTTTACTTTGCAATTTTGCTGAGTGAATCTCACCGTTCAGCTGCAACTGCAACTGCTATACTTATAGCAAAGCAACGAAATAAATTCGTTAAGGTTGAGTTTGGTTTAAAATAAGCGCTTTTTGCCCATTTAAACTTTTAAAATGTCGGAAATACCCCTCGTCGAGAAAAAAGTCAAAAACCCCCATGGCCTCATCCCCATCCTTTTCCCGATTTTTGATTTTTGATCTTTGGTTTCTATCAAAAAAGAAAAAAAATCTCAACTCAACTCTAGGTAAAAAATAAATAAATAAAAATTGTGGCCTTAAACATTAGCTATAGCATATTTATTTATGGATAAATTTCTTAAACTATCCTTATGGTTTATAGTTAATTAATTAAATATATCCTTATACTATTATCTAATGTTACCTTTATTGTTTCGAAAAATTACGATTATCGTTAAAATATTATGTCATGGCTGAAATGCCCATTTAGCGAAAGTTCATTTCTTCTTCTTCTACACGCAAGTCCCTCTTGCCCCTATTTCATCATCGTCCCTGCAGCAGCGGACCCCTCTACACGACCCCCTCTCTCTCTCCGTCCGTTACCTTCGTTCCTTCTCCCTCTCGCCCATGTTTTATCACCGGTTGTCACACTGTTGTCGTTGCTTCTATAGCTTGAGAATGATTTGTTCCCTCTACCCTCTTTGAAGTTTGTAGTCGTTGCTTGGTGTAGTTCTTGGAATCTGAGGCATAAGAAGTGAATCAGAGATTCTATTTGTAGTTGCTTCGGTTCCCGCTTTGAAATCAATTGATCAGTCAGTAATGGTTGCTTGAACATGTAACATCGAATCATATAGCTCTAGTCGATCATTAAGAGCTATCAACTTAGCAGAGGGAACCTATAGCGTTCACTCCACCACTAGCATGGGTGAGTTGCCGACCAGAAATGGGGAAATGGGTGAGTCCTTGGTCTCATCTTCTCCCTCCCTTTCTCTCTCCATCCACTCCATCAATGAGAATCAAAACGCAGTGGCTCTAATCTCCCCCTTGCAGAAGACAACCTCCACCACCTTCATCCACCCTCTAATTCAGCCCCCCGTCCACCCCTCCAACAACCCAACTTAGAGGATCGACAGCACTCCGACCTGCACCTCCGATCAAGCAACACTCTTTCAATTTCTTTTTATTTTTCCTTTTCAAATTTTTCAGGAATAGGGACTCATAAGAGATTAAATCCAATGGGTTTGATTGGTCAATTACATGAGAAATTGCACCTACACACTTGATTAAAAAATTAGCTTTTCTCTTGCAAAACCCAGTTTTGAACTTGTCCCACATTGGAAAATTATAGGCTTTGTTTTCAGTATTTTAATAGGAGCTGATTTATACTCCTTAGAAATAGTAGAGGAGAGTATGGGGGTTTGATACCACACAACGCACGCGCATGCGTGTGTGCGACGCAATGAGGTGCATTTTGCTCGCACTTCGTGTGCACTCGTGTGGCTCGCGAAGGGCGGCTTTGGTTTTGGTGTGATGTTGACCGTTGATCACTGTTGATGAGATCAACGGTCACGATTCGATCAGGTGTGATCAAGTGGCACAATTCAAAGTTAACAGTCATTAACTGTTAACTACTTTTTAAATAGTCACAATATTTGAAATTGTGACTGTTCAAGGTGCCTTCTCTAAAACCAGCACCTACATTTTCTTCATACCTCTTCATAAACTATTTAAGGAGCATGAATCAGGCTTCAAAAACACACAATATCAAAATCCACTTTCTCTCTCTCTCTGTCGGGTCTGCTACAGTCTCACAAAAGGTTTCTTCGGAGATTCATCAACTTTGCTGGTTGCAAATTCTCGCCCAAGGCTCTGTTGTATCCTGTGAATGGATTTGCCTGTAACCCAATAGCAAACTCAATGAAACTGAGTGGGGGAAAATAACGTTCTAAAGACAATGTCTTCAAACACGCCTCAGAGCTTCTCCTCCAAAGTTATAGTGACCCCATTTTTCCTACAACTACAGACTTCTGTTTATCAAAGCACCGCCGGAGCACTGCCAGATTCCAACAAGGGGGAACTCCGTCGTATTCCAGTAAGGGAATTTTAAGGAGATGTCAAGTGCAGCATCTGGGCAGCAGGAAGGCTTCATACAACATCTTCCACAGAAGCTCTCCATTTTCACCGGCTGTATCGTCGAGCCCCAGAACAATCCCATCAGCAAAAAAATCCAAAGCATGACCCCAAGTCCAATATGAAGCTTACTGTTCATCTTATTTTTCTTCAACTTCCTTCTTTCCCTTTACTAGAAACTCTCCCAAGAAAGGATATCAATCTGAAGCCCCTACACCGCCTCTCCTACTCTAAATGGCTAGTAACTTTCAATCTGAAGCCCCATCCAATCTTTAGAATAAGAAGACTGAACTAAGAAAGGTACCTCTTTACACTGACCATGAAAGGTACCTCATCCCCCATTCAATCCGAAGCCTCGTCCAATCAAATGGCATTATGACAGATTTTGCTGAACTAGATTATCTTGTTGTGTCGTTCGAGGTCTCCTTTAAAATAGAGAAAGAACGAAAGAAGATAGAGGGAGAGAAGGAAGTTGAAGAAAAATAAGAGAGAATGAGAGAGAAAAGGTTGCCTGTAATAGGCACTTGAACAGGAGAGAAAGAGATCCTTGTAATAAGTGGGTCCATGACTTTCCAACCAAATATTGAGCCTATCCGCCAATTCAGGAAGCTTGGTCATCTCACAAAAGCATGTCCACCATATCGCGGACTCCTAACGCATTACTAGCAACTTAAGCGCCTCAAAATGATTGTGTTTCATGCAAAGGTGTAGAATGGTCTCACGCGTGATCCGTCTGGACTTGATTGGAATCAGGTTTGACCCATTCATATTTAGGGACGTGATTCTGTTCTCTACTCGATGAACATAATCGACGGCAGTAATGGCAGGAGGTGCAAGTGGGTATCTTGAAGAAGACGGTGAAGGAGGAAAAGAAGAAGGGAGAGCAGTGAAGGGTAAAATTGGGCTTTTCAAATATCATGTGTGACGAAATATTAACAGATCGTAACGGTAAGGGTAGAGTTAATTGTCAGAATTACTAGGAGTAGCATTAGACAATAGTCAAATAGTAGGGGTATACTTAGTCAATTAACTAAACCATAAGGGTAGTTTAAGAAATTTACCTTTTATTTATTGGGTTATTATTTACTTAAAGATTTTTTAATTCATGATTTTGTAGCTTATTAGGTCCTTCCTCTCCTGCTTTATTAATGGTTGAGACTTGAGCACCGCAACATTAAATTAGGGATACGGATACACTCCCCTAGTTTTACCTTCCTGATTCACAGTGATAGTCATAGAGCCCAGAACCCAGACTCAAAATTCAGAAAGAATTGAAGAGATATAGAGATCTATCAATAGAGAGAGAGAGAGAGAGAGAGAGAGAGAGAGTCCCATAACCCAATAACCCATTTCTACAACTATACCATATACCACAACACCAATACTATTGGCTTTCACTTTTCAACTCAACTGCCAGATTTCAACTCTCATTGGAATCTTTGGCATAGTATGGAAACGAAACACGTTGAGAAAAACTTCAAAGGAAAGAGTAGAAGTCAAATTATCAGGAAGAATAATTCTTTCACTGGATAATTATGAGAAAATTCAATATCAAAAACTATCTTAGCCTTCCCGTGGCTACTCTTTATATAGGCATACACCCTCATGACTTCTATTCCTAATCTGAAAACAATCTATAATGAAATCCTACTTAAAATTCCTTAAAAAAGAAAATCCTAATCTAAGAAAACACTCCAAAATAGAATCATAACCTAAGAAAACACTACAAAATAGAATCCTACTAAAAATCTTCAAAAGGAAAGTCCTAATTGAATATAAATTCGAAATAATGCTAACTTGGTAAAAACGAACTAAGATATAAACTGTGTTGGTGCCAACTTGGTAAAAATGAACTAAGATATAAATCCTGTGACGATGCTATCTCGATAAATATTTACTAAGCTATGTCGGTGGCGTCATCTCTGCTTCTTTTGTGTAATGGAATGGTCCCAACTTGCATAGAGCTTATCGTCCTTCTCCTGTACTATATCATCTTCCCTAGGTTAGGGAGAATTCATCCTCAAATTCAAATCATCATTTGATTGATCGCCAACATAAGGTACCAAGTGTTTGACATTGAAAACATCATGGGTACGTATATGGCTGGGTAGCTTTAGTCTATATACATTCTCATTGATGACTTCGACTATCTCACATGGTCCAACCTTCTTTGGCACTAGCTTTCCACATTGCCCAACCGGTAAACGTTGCTTTGTTAAAATGGGCCAAACATAGTCTCTTACATCAAATACTACTTTCCTCCTATATGTACTAAGATGGGTCTTCGAAAACCAACTTTGTAAATATTTACTCAGTTAGTCCGAATCCCGTACTACATCATTCTCCCTAGGTTGGAGAGAGTCCGACCTCAGATTCATGTTACCATTTAAGAGGTTGTCAACATATGTTGTTGCACTTCCACCATGCTTCTTTTTTTCTAACCCTTTGATAGATAATTAGTGATGTAAGCCTCCAATATGAATTGAGAACCTGAATCTTCCTTTATTGACCCTTTTGAACATTGCAAGAGTGCTTGTCAATAAGGATTTTCATAGACATGCATGTTGACAATGTGGTCATAATCCCCAAGATAATAAGTATTATCTTCATCATATTGAAATTCATAATGAATGATGGCATATTTCTCCTTAGTAATTGGTTCTTCATCATATTTTTAGTACTTATTGTATTTTTTATTATTAATGTATTTTCAATAATTGTGAATTTTTGCTATAAATTTTCAATAACTATTGGAGATTAAACTATCATTATTTATCAAAGATGAAGACTATTAATTTAGTTCAAATTATGAGTGTTAATGAATTGGTTTGGTTTGGTCGTAAGCTATTTGACCAACGAAATTAACATCGTCAAGTTGGGGAATTGGTCAGCTGAAACTGATTGACCATTTGTGAAAATTGACCCACTCAAGTTGTATCAGTTTGGGTCAATTTTTTTATTTGGTTAATCGGTTCAAGAGATTTAAACTTAAAAATTAAATTTAAATTTTAAAAATTACAATGCAATTATTAAAAAAAAATTAAAAATTAAATTTACAATATAAATCATTTTAGACTAAGAAATATGGGAAATTTCCTACTTTTCCATATTAAAAATTATATTAAATATATATATATATATATATATATATACACTTTTTCATATTGCATACTCTTATGTGTTTCTATTAGGGTCATTTACTAGAACACGCCTTATAGTTTACATATTTACTTACACCTACCTTATAGTTTTCATTTTACTAAAATATCCCATATATTTTACAACTTATTCACTTAATCAACCTTTCATTGAGGAGTGTTTGTTTTGTCATTAGGCCCATGTTTTTTTATTTCAAAAATACCCTTAACAGTTTTTGTAGATAAAGCAAAATAGACCGAATATAGCTAATAGAGTGGTTGTTTGTGTCTTATTAGGGGCAAAAATGGTATTTTTATTTTTATTTTCTTCTAATTAAATTTATCTAAATGAACATTAGGGTCAACATTGTCATTTTCCACTATCATATAATGGAAGATTGATTACATATATTGCAAATTATAAGTGGTGTTTTAGTAAAATACAAACTATATGATCGGTTTTAGTAAATCCATAAAACAATAAGGGGTGTTTTAGTAAATGGCCATTTTTATTATTTAGGCCATGTTCGTTTTTCCATGAAGTGAAGGAGGGAAAGTTTGGTCAAAATGAAATGACTGTTCAAAATGTTGCAGCAAAATTGATTGAGAATAGTTGAAATCAGGTTTCAAGAAGAGAGAAGAGGAAGAAGAAGGTGGCGGCAATAAGGATTCACAATCCCATTGATTTACTCGGGTTTCAAGATTTTGCGGGAACCATGGTAAGTTTGATTTACTCGGGTATCACTCACTTCTTCGGGTAAATGATACCCTTGCGAGACTCAGGTAAGTTGATTTCCCAAGTGGTACAAAGGCGACTCATAGAATCAAGAGTGCAATGTTTTACATCACATTAGCTACTTGAAGTAATGCAATTAAGGAAAAAAAAGAGATTGTGAGTTTTACATGCTTGGAAATTCTTTATATGTTTGCTTTTATTTTTAAATTTTCATTTGACTACGCTTTACATGTTATGTTTATGTATTTTAATTCCAGATAATAGTTTTTTTAAAATATTTATTTTAAAACTTAAATTTATAATTTTTTATTAACATTGTGTTTAATGTTTTTTTGAAATTTTTGCAATTTTTAAATTTTATTTGGCATTTTTTGAATTTTTGCTTTTTTTTTTAACTCAGGCACAAATTGGCCCTTGCAGTGTTTCGGAGCATGATCGATTGACATCGAAGGAAAACTTTGTTGATCCTTTTACGTTTGTAGTGAAATGAGGGGAAAAGGACCACAAGCATGCAATATAATTATTGAAAAAGGGGGATGCACTTGTACCAACTAAGGTTGAGAACTAGCTCAGGCCTGATTCTTGACGGTGGTGTGGGAAGGCTAGTGGAGGACCTATTCACAAGCGCAGCATTGATATCTCATCAGGAGAGACAGAATTCAGAGCAAGGGGGATAGCTAAAGGTTCTGGCCTAGTCTTAGAAATCTTAGTGGGGGAACTAGGTAGAGAGATCTTGGTAGGAAGACAAAGGGGTCAAGGAAATTTGGTTCAATGGAACGGTATTCATCTTTCTCGAAATCACCAGTAAACCCAAAGAAGACAAGGGAATTATTTGTAAAGGCTTTAAAATAGAACTTTCAAGGCTCTTCATTTTATTTTCCTTGAATTTGGCTAGATATTGGCATTTTTGCTTACTTCGAGAGTTTGAGGTAATCTTAACATTTTCACCTGCAAGAAACTATGAGAAATAAGGAGAACAAGTCCGCATTGTGCCTAGCGCTCCCCACAGGCACCCCACATGCTCATCTGAGCATGCATTGGGAACATCTCCTGTAGTTATCATTGGAAGATGTTTTCAATGCACAGTTGCGATGTGTTGTGGGGCACCCGTGGGGCGCAGATGCGGATTCAAGGAGAACATGTTACATTCTCAAGGCTGCATTTGGGAGGGTTGAGCAGAAGATTCAACTCTATTGGATCTATTTTTTTGAAGTTCTCCAAATAAGCTATTCCAAGTGGCTGAAGTGGACAGCCTTCAAATGACTAAGTGCCCATTTGGGAGAGCTGAAGCACAGCAGGTTCTAGCTTTCTGAGATGGGACCTACATAGATAGCCTATAAGCTATGTTTGGTGAAAAATCTAGAAAACCAAAATTATCTATTGACTAGCCATTTTATGGCTTGTCCGCACTAGCCTCTTTGAATAGCTTGATCGGAATGCTTCAAAGTAGTTGAATAGCTTAGCTGAATCTTCACCTTAGCCCTTCCTAATGGACATTGACCGACAACTAATTATAGGGGTTGATGTTCAATGTAGCTCAACCTTAATTAGACCGTTTTGAACTGTAGCATTAGTATGTTATTGTTCAACATTTTCCTAAGCTAGTTATTCTATTTGAAGAAGTTAATAAAGCATTGCATGCAGCTTAGAAGATTTCACCCAAGGACATCAAAATTTTTCCATTGCAAAGGGTTATTTTGGCACCCTTTTCAGGGACTTGGGCCATTTTGAGCAGGTCATTTCGAACAATCCCCGGTACGTGTTTGATCAATGTGTGCTACTGAAGGAATGGAACTTTGATCAAGCTCCTTCAAATTCTTTTAAGGAGGTCCTAATTTGGGTTCAAATTCATGATCTTCCTTTTGATTGATAATAAGGCTGGTCAATTAGTTGGTGAAAAGATTGGTTTGGTGTTTTATATTCAAATCAAAGAGTTTTTTTTATTAGAGTTAAGGTTCAAGTGGTCCATTGATAAACCACTGAAGAGTGGAGGTTTTTTTAGCTCCTATTGTTTGGGTGGTTTTTTGGTATGCATGATAAATTGCCTATGTTTTGTTATATCTATGATAAGATTGGACACCATTGTAGACATTGTCATTCTGATTCACTCTCGAATGCTAAGGATTTGGATGTATTTTAGTAAAAGAACCATGAACTTCCTTGGCCCCTGGTTGCATGCTGAGTATTCATGACAAGATGGGTGCAAAATGACACTCATTAGTCAATTTGTTCACAAAGCAAGTGATCAGAATGAAGGCTCTATTTCTTTTGAGCAGGAAGAAGGGTAGGTTCATCAATCTATGCAAATTAGAATGAGTTTAGTTACTTGGAGTTCCATGGTTTGTTTGATAGGGGTGATAACTCGAGAGTGGAAGGTGACCATAAGGGTTATGATGTTTTCTTTGGTAAGGCAGTTGAAAATTTTGATGGGGATTTGGATGAACTGAAAAACGATTCAGTTAGGTTGGACATTCAATTAGATCATTTGGAGGCAAATCTAGAAGTTGTTTTGAAAAGTCTAAGGCCTAAGGTCTTTAAGGGTAGGGAGGCCAGGAAAGAGTTTCTTTTAGGGAGGAAGGCAATGGGTGGATTCAAGTATTCAGATTCAGGATATTGTTGAGGTAAGTTTTTTTGTGTTTGGACATTGTTTGCAAAAAGATAGTAGAAAAGGATTATGGTGGCTTTTTTATTCTAGTTTTGGGTTTATTTTCTTTCTACGTTTATTACTTTTTATTTAGGCTATTATTTTTATATTTATGTTTGTTTCTCTATTTCTTTGGTTTGTATAGCTCTTATGGGGGAACAAGGCATTCCTAATGACTTTAGGGGGAAGGAGGTAGCAATGGAAGATTCTCAAGTGAGTTTTTTTTTTCTGCTATTTTCTTTGTTTTTTGGGTGATGGCTGGCCCTAAACAACCACAAGTTATCAAATGAGGATCATTAGTTGGAACTGTTGTGGGTGTGGTTGGTCGATGGCAGTTTGTGGTTTGAGAAGTCTAGTCTTCTATTATAACCTAGATTTTGTGTTCTTATGTGATACAAAGATTTCTCAAGGCAAGGCTACTCATTAGAGATCTATTCTTAAATACTCCTTTCAAGTTGTTGTTCCCCCCTGCAGGTATGCCTGGTGGTCTGATGGTTTTTTGGAAAAGTGGTATTAATGTTGATCTTATTAGTACTAATGATAGGTTTGTTATTTTGTGTATTAGTTATGAATCTCCTTTTAAATCCTAGCAATTAATCTTTATATATGGTGAGCCTAATTGAATTCGTATGAATGAATTTTGGAATTTCATTTACAATAGCATTACTTTGATTGATGTTCCTTTTCTAATTTTTGAGACCTTAATGAATATGGTTTTCTTTTGCATGATGGTTCTATCTTTTTTTAACATTGTTGGTAGTGGTAAAGGTAGAATTTACAAGTATTTTGTTCAACTCTTAAAAGATTTTGAGTTGTATGATATCAAGTCTAGAGGAAGTGTCTTTACTTGGTAGAAATATGCCAGGGGTACTGGCAATCTTTCCTTGTCTTTAGACAGTGTTTTGGCTACTCCAAATTGGTTATCTTTGTTTCCCAATGCAATTCTTAATTTAGGGCCTTGTTGGGGTTTTGGCCACCATTCTCTTATTTTGGAGGTGAATCTTGGGGTTTGTAAGCATTGTAGGCCTTTTAGATTTATTCTAGTGTGATAAAAAATGACAAGGGATGTATGGAGACAATTAAAGAAATTTTGGGAATTTTAATGATAAGATACTCTTAGTTGAGAATCAGATTTCTAAATTAGAAAGTGGGTGGTTGGATTCTGTAGGGATGCATGAGTTGAGTTTTCTAGATAGGGAAGGAGATTTTTTATTAATAAAATGCCAAGAATCCTATTGGAAACAAAATTCAAGACAGTTATGATTAAGAGAGGAGATAGGAATACTACTTTCTTTCACATATTTGCCTCTACTAGAAGAAAGAAGAATAGGACTGACTAGCTTGAGAATGAAGATGGTAAATGGATAAATGATTGGGAGGAATAAGGGAAGTGATAGGTGATTATTTTAAGAATCTTTATCAACCCTAAGGTTCACTTGATTTGGAAAATTTGTCTAGTTTATTTATCTTATAATGAGAATAATGCGTTGGTATCTTCCCCTAATGAGTATGAGGTGAAAGCTACTCGTTTTAGTATTGGTAACTTGAAATTTCCTGTTCCTGATAGGATCCCAATTTTAATTTATAAATTGTGTTGGAAAGATATGAAATTAGATATTGTCTCCTATGTTCAAGAGTCTTTTTTTGTTAATAAAAATGTTTAAGGAAGTTTAACTATACTTATGTTACTTTAATTCCTAAAAGGAATGATGCTGCAAATGTTAAGGATTTTAGACCCATTAGTCTCAACCATGTCATTTATAAAGTGGTTTAAAAAATTTTGGCAAACTGAATGAAGCCTTTGCTTGAAAAATATATCTCCCCTTTATAGAGAGCTTTCATTTCAGGAAGGAATATGATGGATAATGTTGTGATTTCTCAAGAAATTTTGCATTACATGAAAAAAAAAATGTAAGAAAGGTTCTTGTTCACTAACAAAACAAAATATATGTTAAAATAAAATAATCCTAATGTTATTCTAATATTGCTGGTATTACTATTTTCTCCAAATAATATTGTTATTCTAATCATCATCATCATCATCATCATCTATACATTATTCCAACTATATGGGATTGGCTACTATTATTTGGACTGTAAAAGCCCCATAAAGGTCAAACCTTGAAAGGGCTTCATGGCCGAAATTTAAAATTTTTGACAGCCCAAGTATTTGAGAATCGAAATTCTCATGGGAGAATGCACTTCTCCTATGATTAATCTAGCCCTAGAACAATCCAGTTTTCTTTTCAAAAATAAATTGAGGATACCTGATTTAAAGACCACAAAAATGAAGCTCTCAAAGTAGTTGTACACACCCAAAATCCAAGTCTAAATAAGCTCCTGGTTGAAGATGGCACAACTGTGAAGAAGATATTGATCTTGCATCAATGAGAGAGCTAAATTGTGCACCAACTTCTTGGTTTATGTGGTGTTGTGAACCAATTTAGTTTTCTGGGTTTTTGCTAGAAAAACATAGTAGAGACAAGGGAGAAAAGTCTCCTAAAAGGGTTTGGTTGAACTAGGGTTTTGGGTGCAAGAGAGAAATGAAGAGATTTAGAGTAGTGTATAGCTAACCGGAGTCTCTCCTTGCTGTCTATAATATATAGAGTTGCTAATTCTAATGTGGTTAAGAGTATCCTAATCTGACTTCTATTAGAAGTACTCTTGATTTGGGAGCACTCCTAACCACATTAGTAATTAGAAAGGTCCATACCCAAACTCATAACCAAATTCAGCCCAAATAACCCTTATACACATGACTACTTAAATATAGTCATATATTTAAGTAGGTAACCCAACCTTTTATATCGGTTTATATGGATTCAACCCGTGCATAGAAACATAACCTTTTATATCAGTTCAAATTCAGCCCAAACTCATACCCACAACCTTTTATATCAGTTTATATGGATTCAACCTGTGCATAGAAACATAAGAGCCAAATTCATTAGGTAAACCAACTTCTTATATGGATTCAACCCTAAATGGTCTTTTGCTCTCAACTTTTTAGCCCAAAATATTTAAATACTGCTCATAGAAAAAGGACCTCTTCCCTATTTATTATTGTTACTGTTTATTGAATTAAAAAACCTACAACTACAAAACAAACAAGTATAGTAGCAGGTAGTCAATAAATAATAACAGGAATAAATAGGACTACTAACAAGCAAATAACATCTAAAAGGTAAATTAATTAAACAACTAAAGAAATGTAGCCTGCTCTCTTGGTTAGTGGTTCTATAATTAATAAAAAAATATCAATAGTAATTGTAGAAATTAAAGTGAAGTTGAAAGTAAATAAACTCAAGTGCAAATGACGGGTGCACCTGGTGGTTTGTGCCTTAATAGTTGAAGACATAAGACCAGCCACTAACAAGTAGCAAAGAAATGGACGTGCTACACAAAGATAGCTGAGAAGTAGATCAACTATCAAATTTACAATCAACTTGAGATATAAGCACTGATTAGGTGTTTTCGAAATCTAAAGGACAAATCTAACTTCAAAACTATAAAGGCTGCTAATATGCAAATAAGCAATGTAAATAAACAATTGAATAATAAGTGTAAAGGAGTTGATAAAGTTATTGCATTTAGTAGGTTTAGTAATATTAGAACTCAAACTGCATTAGTTGATCTTGTATCTTACAAATGTAAAAGAAAAAATAAAAAATAAAGTGCAAATCTACCAGATCTCAAGATATCAAGTATTGCAATTATGAGAAAGTTAGCACAAAGAAAAATAAACTTCAAACTTAAAAAGAAAATGAAAGTACAGGGTACAAGAGATTTTTATAGAGGTTTGGCCAATACTATCTATGTATTCTACCTTAGACCACCATTGAAGATTTCCACTAACCAACTTAACTTCCTGAGTGCTAGATAAGCCTTTATAAAAGCAAGACTTCACGGGTGCTTACAATACCTTGCAGTTAGGCTTAGCAAAGGTACCAATAAGACCTTCAATGGTGTTCAACAAGGTCAACACCTACCTGTTCAAAATAACTTCACTAATACAACATAGGGTCATGTTTATAGCAAGAGTAGCCTCAAATACAACTCAAACTAAACTCAATTGATAGAGTTTCTCATAGATGCTCAACTTAGGGAACAAGATCCCAACAATTGAGTGAAAATAAGATGAAAGGTTTCTCAAATAAAGCTCACCTCTAAAGTTGATGAAGCTCAAAGATCTCTTCTTTCTCCTAAAAGAAAAAAACAACTATATACAATATATAGAGAATATGTATAGGCTATTGTTCATAAGCTTTGGTTCATAACTTGAGTCTTATTTTCCTTGTTTTTTGAATTAAGCAAATACCTCTATTTATAGAGGATTTGAAAACAAATGATTATTTTCTAGTTGTTTGAGGGATTTTACCTTCTTTGGAAATAATTCAAATTTCCTCTAATATGTTAGAAGGCTTTCCAATAATAATATTAGCCGTTGGAACCTTTGAACGGTAAAAATTTCTTCAAAGTAGGTGATTATACATTTTGATAGTCGACTACAATATGAAGGGAGAAATCTCTTTTCTCTCCTAGTTGACTTGTTCCTCCTTATTAGTTAACTGGTAAGCCTTTAACTCTTATCTCTTAATACCTTTAAGAAGCATTAAAAACGTTCCGTTCTCATTTTATGTTTAGCCTTAATATATTGTACATCTTTAGCTTTAATGCTATGATGATCCTATACAACAACAACAACAACAACAACAACAATAATAATAATAATAATAATAATAATAATAATAATAATAATAATAATAATAATAATAATAATAATAATAATAATAATAATAATAATAATAATAATAAAACAAAAATTAGATATTAATAATGAATTAGCTTTTAAAAATTATTATTTAAATATTTAATGCTAATTAATTAATGATCTAATTACATATTATTTATGAAGTAATATTTACAAATTATTATTATATTAATTATGTATGTATTATTTAATTACATATTTTGTTTTCCAAATGATACCCAAGTAGTTTCTTTTCCTTTTACATTAAAACTATAAATTATTATTTTAATTCACAATAATAATTAATAATAGTAGTAATAATAATAAGGTAATATTTAGAAATTATTATTATTATTATTAATTTTTTAGTCACATATTTAAGTATTTTATTATTTTTTCAATTATTTAATTAATTAAATATTAAATAATTTAAGACTATGTATTTTCAATATATTAATTACTTGTTAAATTATCAATTCATTAAAAATAATTATGTAATTAATTAATGATTAATTAGTTATAGAAATAACTATTATTTATTATTAATTAATCATTAATTACTATTTTCATTAATAATATTAGTTATTAATTTTATTAATAATTAGTTATTATTATTGTTATTATCATTAAAATTATTTTAAATCCATTTAATTAATTGGTAAATAGGTTTGTTAAAAGTCAAACAAACTTTCTAATATTTAGGGTTAAAATAATCAATTGCCATTTTTAGAACTCAACATTCAAATTTCAAAAAAAAAAAACATTCTTTACATTTAGACTTTAAAACCAAGAAAAGTTCACTAACTGCCATACACCTCTTAAAATAATTATTACAAATTTCGAGGGCATTTAGATTTCAGAGCAAACACACATGTCTTTATAATTATGAAGGCAGTGCTCGGGAGTGTGGTGAAACGACGATATATTAGGTTTCAAACCATGCCACACCTCATTCAAGTGTTCAATTATGGTGTAGCATGGCCCTAAACGCAATATATCGTAGTGTGGTTTACACTTTACACCACATCCTAAATATCAACCATAGCATTTTATCGTGGTTGTAACCACACAACTAGGTACTATAGCCCAAGTTGGTTATGGTGCTTTGTAGGCTTGTATTTACTTTTAATTTTTTTGATCAATATTAGATTTTTTAGTTTTTTACTTTTAATTGTATTACTATTAAGTTTTGTCACATGTTAAATTCATTCATATTATTGATTTGCATTTTGTTTAAAATGCTGAAATAATATTACTCTTGATCCATGGTGTAGATCACCTCATATTGTGTATATGAGATACACAGAATAACCTTGAACCATACCCCACTTTATAGAATGCCTATGTAGGACCATAGAATAGAATAGCTATCCTGCTATTGTGTGGTGCCACAAAACACCCTCAAAATGGTAACGATGGGCAAAGTGCTAGTATTTAAAAGTTTAGGGTGATTTTTGTTACAAATGAAAGTTTCGGAAACTACCCCAAAGTACAGGGAGCAATTTGTAATTTATCCTAGTTTATTTTGTTGTAACGTGAGGAACAACAAATTCGATATGACACACGTGGACACTAGGAAGTAGGGGTGGCCACAAGCCGAGCTTTTTACGAGCTATTTGAGCTCAGCTTGTGAAAAGCTCAGCTCGACTCAGTTTAAACTGAGCTCAAGCTTGATATATAGTCTCGTTTGCTAATCGAGCCAAGTTCGAGCCCAATGAAGCTTGGCTCATGAGGCTCGCAAGCCTAGTATAATGCGTGATCTGGCAGCTCCCCTATTGGCTGATGATTTTGAAGCAGATTTGGATGGTTCCCTTGTCTAGGTCGAGCTGGAGATGTCCAAGCTATATAATAGAGAACTGTGTAATATTCTAAGAGACTTGCAGGGAAATAATATTAGCCGAGCTGTGTTGGATCGAGTTGGAGATGGCCGAGCTGTTTTGTTCTGCAAGAGAGACAATGTTAGAGTGTCCGGGTGTCTTTACCTGGGGAGGGCACTCTGATGCTTAAGCCAAATAGTGTTTTGAAAGTATTTTAGAAAGTGAGAGAGCTTGAGAACTTGTAATCGCACATACATTCTCTCAGGAAATAAGTGCCTTTTATAGGCCCCAATGCTCAGGGTCTCATTGGGAATAGGCCTGAGCTCTTTGAGGAGCTGTTTCTTTCTTTTCTAGTGCGTTAATTTGTCAGTTGAGAGATCCTCGTGGGGGTTATGATTGGTCTAAGTAAAGTCGAGGCGCACAACATGGTGAGCCATTCTAATGGTCGCGCTATCGACGCCTTCGGTATCAAACTGCTGGGGACGGTTAGCGAGCTCTTCCTCACAGGTCACCTTAGGTCCTCTCAGCTTGGCTAGCTCCTAGAACAGGTCATCGTACTCTTACGGGGTCTACTAGCACGGCCTTGCCGAGGTGGAGGTCGGCCTGAGCGAGGTGCTCCAAGATAACTTACCAAGTTGGTACGTTGATTCAACACCGCGGTGTCATCTAGAAGTCATGTGTGGCTGTACAATTGGGAGGACCAAGTTACCCCTCATCACATACATACATACATAAATACATATATAATTAATTTTTATATATAATAATATTTTATTTAACATTTTTATTTTCTATGTATAATAGTAAATACTTTTTATAATTCTTATTTTTTTGTGTAAAATAAAAAAATTATATATATATATATAATAAATAACTTTTATAATGCTTAATTTTAATTTTTTGTATATAAAATAAAAAGTATTTTTATATGTACAATTTTTATTTAAAAAAAAAAAACTTGACTTACGGTCGAGCCAAACTCAAACTTACGAACTTTGAACCCAGCCGAGCTCGATGGAGCCTAACACAATTTCAGCGAGCCGAGCTCGAATAGCCAAGTATTCGACTCGGCTCGGCTCGAATCCACCCTTCCGTAGTATCTCCAGTCAACACCCTGGTTTCGCTCAAACCCTAACTGTTCTCTCTTTTCACCGTATTTCCTCTGCAACTCCATCTCCATCCGTTTCCCCTTGTATCTCCAGTCCCTCTTTCCTTCTTTTCAGCAGTCATGGGTAAAGTTTTATTCTGCTTTTCTGCCACAATTCTTCATCATTTACTCAATTCGCAGCCTTTTTCCAGCTTCGACCCGCATTTTCAACTCCAATTTTCATTTGATTTCATCTTGCAGGTTCCGGAAAGATTAAGGTTGGAATCAATGGTAATTGACGACGCTTTCCTTCATTCCCTCTCTCTCTCTCTGTCTGAATTACTGGGAGTTTATTCGTTTGAACTAAAATAAGATGGAAGAGAATTGCAGGCTTTGGACAGTTTTCGCGATTGCTTGCGAGGGCCGCACCTCATAGGAACAATGCTGAACTTGTCGCTACTAATGAGTCCGTCGTTGCTACTGATTACGTGGTAACCCCCTCCATCCATATCATTCCGGTCTATGTACTATCTATGGATCCTCTTGCTTATATTCTATGAATGAGTTTTTATTTTATTTTACTTTGCGTTCTTAAATCACTTGGATGAGTACAAATTGGGTTAAAAGATTTACAGGGAATTTCTACATGGGTTCAATGAAGCTTTTGATTGATTAACAAATATGCATTACCATAAAGAAGAAACCAATCTTTGTAGCCAAATATAGAATCCAATATTAAATGAATAGAAAATGAACATATATTTTGACCACCATATGTTTCAAATACGTTATACTATTCACTACAGTAGATGAGCTGCACAAAGCTGACATGTGAAGGATCATGTCTTTCTTTTCCCTTTCAAGCAACCTTGTACTCAAGCTTGGCCTTAGGGTGTCTATCTTGAGCATCTCAGTCACTGTATTGTTGATACTGTCAGTCCTCACCATCCAATGATCAAATATTACTTATTGTAACTAAAATTCCATGGCAAAATGGTTTAGTTGCTAAGAACACTAATCTCAAAACCCTACCTTATATAGTAAAACCGTAGTACCTGTCACCTGGCATATGAAAAGAAATAGTTTGTGGTGGTTGTCCATATACTGCTTTATGGGGTAGTGGATGTAAAGAATTGTACCATACCATAATTCAATCTGAGGTGACCAATGCAACCATCCTTTTGTTTTTCTTTTTGATAATTAAAATAACTTATATATTATAAGAAACTATTTAGTACATCAGACTGTTCCAAAAAAACAGGAGGACAACCCTCCCAAAAGAATTCATCATCCACATATTTCGCCTCCCTAACGGCCTAACCAACACATGGGCAGGCATAACCGCTGCTCTATTTCCATAATTAACAGAAGAAAATTTAAAAGATCTGAGTAACAAAAGGATTCTGTCCACCAAATATAAACAACCACAAGGAAGATTTAAAGGCCCAACATTCAACGTTTCCACTGAAACCAGACTATCTGATAAAATAACTACCGAAGTAATTTGATGATTCCTTGCAAACAACAATGCCCTCCAGACTGCCACCAACTCCAACTCCACAGGACCCTCTTGTACCAAACATTACCCAGCTGAACAAGCATAAAATTTACCATAGAATCATAACAAACAAAGCCATAGACCCATTTAAACTGATCCAAAATCCCCCCATCACAGATAATAACAAACGAAGGATGCTTAAGATATTTGATAGAACTGTAGTAATTCTGAAATGTAAGCATCGCTTCTGAACCTGCAGCAGAAGACAACTGAAAATCCAAAAACACAAACTTAATAATAGCAATTAGCTGATCCAAACAAAATTGATAGTCTTGAAAGATTACATGATTTCTGTCCATCCATATATAATAAAAAACAATAGTTATCCAAGCCAAACAATTCATTTTAACATCCAAAGAGTCAAAACAATTAAGTATTTCCAAATTACAGTAAAAGGCTCCTCCCCAGAAATAACCTCTGTCCTAATACCCCAAGGAGAGGAAAACCAAACAGCTCTAGCAATTGAACACTTGAAAAAAAGATGAAGCAAAGACTCTGTATCACTACCACAAAGGCCACACAAGGAGGAAACAATAAAAGCTCTAGATGATAAAAGAGAGGCTACTGGAACAAAATTCCTCTCCAACCTCCAGAGAAACAACTTAAACCTAGGAATCACCTTTAACCTCTAAACTTTCTTAATTAAACGCTCCATCAAAATATTCACCCTATAAGCACGATTCCTCCAAATAGATAAATAGGCAGTTTTAACAGTAAGGTTCCCATTCTTGGATTCAGTCCAAATGAAATGATTATCCTGCATGGATCTAAAAATATGAGTCTCATTAACAAGAGGAACGCAAGTATCACAAAAAATTTGAGAAATCTTCTCAACATTCCAACTTCCAGATTGATCAAAGAAATCATTAAAACAACAACATTTGTATCTCCGATTCACAGGTCCCATAGGAGCCATGTATTTAATACCAACTCTAATCCATGGAACATTCCACACATTAACCTAATCATTCACACAAACTTTACAAATCACTTGATCTTTCAAGGAAGAAAGACACTTAAACAAAGAAATCCAAACTTTAGAACTACTTGCTTTCTATCTATTAGGAAACAAACAATGTGAATTTAAATATTTACTCCTCAGCACTTTAATCCATAACCGATCATCCCGATTTAGGAAAACCCAAGCCAATTTAAGCTGAAAAGCCCTATTCACCTCAGATGCTTTCCTAATATCGAAACCTCCATAAGTCAGAGGAGAGCAAAGTATATCCCAATTTTCCCAAGCAAAACCTTTATTTGGTTTCCCAAAATTCCACCAGAATTTTCTTTGAATTTTGTCAATCTTCTCATTAACAGAATTAGGAAGTTGAACCATAGACATAACATGATTAGGAATTGACTGCAAGCTAGACTTTAATAAGACTAATTTACCCACCTGAGACAAATTGACAGCTTTCCAACCATTCAGTTTAGCTTGAAATTTATCTAAAATAAAATAGAAAGAATCCCTTGTACTTCTTTTCCAAACTAAAGGAACACCCAGATATTTAGACTGGTAATCCAAATTTTCCATCCTTAACTGCCTATAGATCATCTTCCTACATTGATGATGCACATTCTTACCAAAATAAACCCCAGACTTTTGATAATTAATAGTTTGTCCAGACATCTCCTGAAATCGGTCAATCACCTCCAGAAGATTAACTACTTCCCTAGAAGCCCTAATAAAGAGAAAAACATCATCATCAAACAACAAATGTAAATAGAAGGAGCATTACGAGCAACCTTAATACCATGAATTCTTCCAGACTCCTTACCTTTACACAATAGCCTAGACAAAACTTCCATACCTAAAATGAACAAATAGGGACACAGAGGATCACCCTGTCTCAACCCTTTGCTAGGATAGATATAACCCTCAGGAGAACCATTAATCAAAACAGAATAAGAAACAGTAGAAATATTAAAATAAGTCATTCGAGAAAAAATCTCAAATAATTCTCATTAAACCTGGGAACTTCCCTTATACCTGATTGTTGTTTTAAGGTGTTATGATGCTAATATTTAACTGTTTACCTTGAAAATAGATGAATCCCCTTACCCACTCAAATGATTGGATTATCAAAGTGGCAACTTAGTCATTGTTTTGGAATGCAATAGAGCTTTCATAGGTGTTCTACCAAAAAACAGGCTACAATTGTATCTGCATATGGATGATTCATTGCTATTAAATGAGTTCTTGAAGAGGTAGTCAACTACAATTAACATATGTTTTTCTTATTATATACTAGATTGTTAGAGGACTTTCCTTGAAGTCTAGATATCTTCTTGTTACTAAATAAACAAGTAAACTGAAAGAGAAAAAAGAGAATATACAAGGAAATAGTGTTTGAGAGAACAACTTGTAGAGAACACTGATGTAGGCCCCACAGCTATGGTCCCACTGTGTTCGTAGGGTAGAATGTGTTCTAGTCATCCTAGGGTTAGCTAGTGGTCAATCTGTTATTTCAGTTTTATTGTGTTCTATTTGTTATGTAAATACTAAGGGCAGATCTTACTGAGCAGTTCATATGTTTGGTAATACTACTGATATTGTGCATACTGATGTTTGGGGGCCATATCACATCCCTTCTATGGGTGGGTACAGATATATTTTGTTATTTGTTGATGACCATACCCGGTTTTCTTGGGTTTATCTTATGCGTTCACGAGATGAGGTTCCCGCCCTAACCAAAAACTTTCACCAAATGGTCCTATCCCAGCTTGATGCCAAGATCAAAGTTCTTAGATCTGATAATGCAAAGGAATACTTTGCTAAGCCATTGGCATCTTACCTTCTTAATCATGGGATTATCCACCAGAGCACTTGCCCTTATACACCTCAGCAGAATGGAGTTGCAGAAAGGAAGAATAGGCACATCTTGGAGGTGGCTAGAAGTATTATGTTTACCTCCAATGTCCCTATTCACTTCTGGGGTGATGCTATCCTCACGGCGGTATATCTTATTAATCGGGTTCATTCCCGGGTTCTTGATATGAAATCTCCTTTTTCCCTTCTATACCCAAATGAGGAGTTGTTTACTGTTCCCCTTAAAACATTTGGTTGTACCTGTTTTGTTCAGCTTCTCGGACCCCATCACTCCAAGTTCGAACCAAAGGCCTCCAAATGCATTTTTCTTGGTTATGCACAAACTCAAAAGGGTTATTGCTGCTATGATCCTGTCTCTATGGATGTCACTTTCTTTGAGGAGACACCCTATTATTCTCGGGTTTCTCCTTAGGGGGAGAGCAGTGCGAGTGGGGATTTGGGTCATTTTCTTCAAGGGGAGCGCAGTGAGGGTAGGGGTAATACTTTTGGGGCTGTTCCCTTACCTATTCCATTGGGTGATGAGGGCTACAATAGTGAGGGTGGTTAGAGGGATCAGGAGTTGAGGGTCTATCACAGGTGATGCAGGTAGGTTGATCCCGGTCATCAGCAGTCTAGGCCAGCTCCAATCTCTTCTGCGGCTCCAAGTCCAGGTATTACAGTCCCAGGGCCCACAGAGACTTCTTCCACTATTGCACTTCACCTCCTGTAGATGACCTTGACCTTCCCATTGCCGTCCGTAAGGAAAAACGGCATTGTACCACATCTACAACCCACTGTATTTCCCAGTTTTTATCCTATGATCGCCTATCTCCCACCTACAAGTCCTATCTTATTTCCGTTGCCAATGTCCCTATTCCAAGAACAGTGCAAGAAGCCCTATCCGTCCCGGAGTGGAAAGATGCAATGCAAGTTGAAATGGATGCCCTGTTGAAAAATAACACCTGGGAGTTGGTTGATCTGCCCAAAGGAAAGAAACCAGTTGGATGTAGATGGGTATTTACTGTGAAGCACAATGCAGGTGGCTTCATTGAGAGGTATAAAGCTCGGCTAGTTGCAAAAGGGTTCACCCAGACTTATGGTATAGATTACTTGGAGACCTTTGCCCCGGTAGCCAAGATGATCACCATTCGAATTCTATTATCTCTTGCAGCAAGCCACACTTGGCCTTTGTTCCAAATGGACGTTAAAAATGCTTTTCTGAATGGAGACCTGTAGGAAGAGGTTTACATGTGGTTGCCTCATGGATTCTATGATACAGAGACAGGTAAGAAGGTCTGCCGGCTCAATAAGGCATTGTATGGTTTGAAGCAGTCACCTAGAGCTTAGTTCGATAGATTCAGACTAGCCTTTGGGAAGTTCGGTTATGTACAGGCCCAGTCAGATCATACCCTATTCATCAAGAGGGTGGAGTCCTCTCTGACACTACTTGTAGTATATGTTGATGATATTGTGGTGACAGGAAATGATAGCCATGAAATTGAGTCCCTCAAACAGCTCCATCAAGAGTTTGAGGTGAAAGATCTTGGTGCACTTCGGTATTTTTTGGGTATTGAGGTTGCTAGATCTAAACAGGGGATCTTTGTCTCTCAGAGGAAATATGTTCTAGATCTGTTGGCGGAAACTAGAAAGTTAGGTGTCAAACCTGTGGATACACCCATTGAACAGAGCCACAGGATTAGTGCAGAGAGTGGGGAGCCTCTTGAAGACAAGGTTATGTTCCAGCGATTAGTGGGAAAGCTCCTATATCTCTGCCTCACTCGGCTAGATATCAGTTATGCAGTAAGTGTTGTTAGCCAGTACATGCATTCTCCTAGAACCACACATCTTGCAGCAGAAAGAATATTAGCATACTTGAAGAGATGCCCGGGTAGAGGTATACTGTTCAAGAACAATAACCACATGAAGGTGGAGGTCTATACGGATGCCGATTGGGCTGGGAGTGTTGATGACAGAAGGTCTATTTCTGGATATTGTGCCCTTGTGGGAGGTAACCTTGTCTCTTGGAGGAGTAAAAAACAGAGTGTTGTCTCCCGATCTAGTGCTGAAGCTGAATATAGGTCAATGGCTAACGGAGTGGCTGAAATTCTATGGCTGAGATCAGTACTTGAGGAGTTGGGTATTGAGTATGAGAAGCCCCTGATGCTATATTGTGATAATCAAGCGGCTATTAATATAGCACACAATCCGGTGCAGCATGACATAACTAAACATATTGAAGTTGATCGACATTTTGTACGAGAGAGGGTCTCATCACAAGAAGTGTGTCTCCCGTACATCACATCCAACATGCAGCTAGCAGATATCCTCACCAAAGCCGTACCAAGGAAGAAGCTAGAGGCGGATCTATCCAAGTTGGGAATGATAAACATTTATTCCCAACTTGAGGGGGAGTGTAGAGAACACTGATGTGGGCCCCACAGCTATGGTCCCACTGTGTTCGTAGGGTAGAATGTGTTCTAGTCATCCTAGGGTTAGCTGGTGGTCAATCTGTTATTTCAGTTTTATTGTGTTCTATTTGTTATGTAAATACTAAGGGCAGATCTGTCCTTTCCATGTAATTAGCATAACCTATAAATGCTAAATAGAAGTGGCGGCGGCAGAACATTAAGATTCTGTCCCTCCTTTCAACCCTTGTGTTCTACTGCTCTCTCTTTTCTTTCTCCTCTCTTCTCTATACTTTTTCTTCTATTTTCGAACCTGAAATCTATTAGGGTTCAAGGCTGATAGCAGTCTTGAACGTCTACTCAACTTAATCCAGATACAAAGGGCTTCTAATAGAAACAATAGAAAATAACAAAAAACAAGCCTGTCCATCTACAACTAAATTCAATGCTTACAAAAACGACTGTCAAAACTCTAAAGATCTGTCAAGATCATTATAGTGTTTCAGAAGTGCAAGGACCATTTTGTGCCTGAGGCCCGAGGTGCAAGGTGAGGCATGCATTTTTTTGAAGCAAGGTGCAAAAGTGCAAAAAAAAAAAAGATAAAAATATTCAAAAAAAGCCAAAAAATTCAATGCAACATAATATTAAACAGAATATTAATAATAAAATATAAACTTAAATTTTAGAAGAAGTGCTTTAAAAAAACCTATTATCTCAAATTAAAATACATAATCATAACATGTAAAACATATTTAAAATGAAAATTTAAAAAGAAAATCAAGCATAACATATAAAACATATTTAAGCATGTAAACTCTTAATCTCTTTATTTTTTTTTTCCTAATTGCATTAGTTCAAATAGCCAATGTGATGTTAAACATTATGCATTCTTGATTCTACAAGCACCTTTGTACCAAGCCCTTGAAGCAAGCCCAAACAAGTCCATATCAGGGTCTTAAATTCTTAATCCCTATACACAGAAAAAGGTTTTATAACAAGTGTCTTTTAAAAATATATTTCGAAAACCCTATTTGCTAATGTTGTTCATTCATTCATCCTAATAAAAGATATTTTTAAAATACACACAAAGTTATATAACTTTTTTTTATAGAGATTAAGAATTTAGGGCCCTAATATGGACTTGTTTGGGCTTGCCTCGAAGGGCTTGGTCGGCCCAGCTGCTAAGCATAAAAAAACTGATAAAATGCATGGATTTTCAAAAGGCACACGCCTGGGCTGAAGCTCAAGACACACCAAGCACTTGCCTTTTGAAAGTTCTGCGCTTGGGACCTAGGATATGCACCTAGTCGTGCCTGAGGCATACCATCTGATTTACAAAAAGTGCACCTGTTTGGGAAAATACACAAAAAGGTCTATTATTTTGCAAGTGGTCCAGAGTGTTCACTTTCCCATAGAACATTTCCCAACACAGGGCACTAAATTTAGGGAGAATAGGTCGACACCAAACTTCATTTGAAGGGGAAGATTAGGGGTTAGAGGACTGACAAAGGGCATTAAAAAGGTGACACAAGAAAAATGACCTTTAGAATTGGAAACCGAACTCTTCTATCTGGTTTAGAAGGCTCCAAACAAACTCTATCAAGAAGATGCAAAAGCATTGTTACAGAGGTGAATTTCTCATCCCTCAATGCCCTATGAAACCTAAAATCCCAGTTATGGCCTAGAGGCAATAAAGGGGGGACTAGAAATTTTGAGATCACCTCTTTTTTGTACAAGGAAATGGAATACAAGGAAGGAAACAAATCCTTTAGAGGCAGATCACCAATCCAAACATCTTCCCAAAACTGAGTTAAATTCCCTGAACATACATCATACCTGATATACCTGAGAAAAAGAGGAAGGATACCATGAATTGCTTTCCAAGGTGCTGCCATAGTAGCCCAATGTGATACACCTTCATAAGCCACTCTCCAACCTTCCATGGATACTATCTACCACCTCATGCCATAACTTTTCTCTTTCTAATGGCCATCTCCACAATATTTCCCTGGTGAACTCCACTCTATGGCATTGGTTGTCAGCTATCCACCAATACCATAGAATGGGGTTATCCATCACCTCATGCCATATTTCTAAACTCACCATTTAGAATTACAACTTTTTGGCTGGCCATGGTGAACCCATTCTATGTGATCCCTTACAGCACCTGTCTGTGCCCATGCATCAGCCACCACATTTGCACTTTTAGATGTTGATCATGCTTGCTCAAACTATCAACTAGCTTAGACTTGACAACGCCTTTCATTAACTAATTGATTCTCAGACTCAACAAAGAATAAGACATCTTCTCCAGCTGCAACCTTCTTTTCATTGAAATGCTGATCCACTTTAATGTGTTTAGTTCCATCATTTGCATAGGATTAGGAGATGATTACAATAAAGCTTCTTAGGGCTATCAATAGGACTGTTCAATTCTTTGAAGAGAGATTTTAGCCATGGTAGCTTAAAAGAACCATGCACCATGTCTTTGCTATGAAACTAAATTACCATTAAGAAACATGCAATAACCATAAGTAGATTGTCAGTTATGAATACAACCAGCCCAGTATGCTTCAATAGCTATCATCAATGGGAAATTCATATTTGAAGCATATTGACCGTGAACAATTCTAGCGTAGGAAGGATGTCATCCAATCAGTCATGGTTGCAGAAGTCTTTCAGGTAATATTTGAAAATTCTTTATTTGTAAGAGCCCCTTGATCATTCTAGAATTTATGATCAATGTTTTAAAAGGTGTGGAGGTCTACACATGGAAGTGTGCCTCCAGGAAAAGTGCCCTCAAAATGCCCGAAGGCACATGCTGAGGTTTATGCCTCGTATGCCTTTTGCATGTGGCGTGCCAAAGCTGTATGCTTCAGCCCTCATGTGCCTCATGCATGCCTCATATAGAAAGAAAGAACAGAAAGAAAAGGAAAGAAAAGGTGTGGGAAGTGTATGCTTGGAGGTGCACCTCCAGGTGAGCACACTCAAAATGCCCCGAGGCACACGAGGAAGGGTTTATGTTTTTGAGACGTAAACCTCAGATGCCTTTTGCATGAAGTGTACCAAAGGCGTATGCCTTGTGTGCTTCATGCACACCTCATACAAAAAGAAAGAAAGAAAGAAAAAGGAAAACATGTACATCTTTTGCTACTTCCTCCTTCCCCTTCTCTTGAGAAGGATTACGTATCTTGCATTCTAAACTACATTCACACCTCTAGGTGGTAGAACACCTCATGTCATGCCTCCACATTTTAAAACATTGCTTATGATTGGTCTCTATAGGAATCTTAGTAGGCTTTACTTTTAATTTTCCAGTATATTTTATCAAATCTATGATGTATTTACTCGAAGAAATGAAAATACCCTTCTTGGAATGAGCAACCTCGGTTCCTAGGAAATACCTAAAAGTTCCTAGATCTTTGTTTACAAACTTTGTGGTAAGGAACTTCTTCAACTTAGCAATTTTAGAGGGATTGTTACCTATTACCACTATGTCATAAACATATACAGTCAACACCGTTAAGCTACTATCATCCATTATGAATAATATAATGTGTGGTTTGCCTTTGATTGTGGGGAATCTAAATTTCTAAACAAAACTCCTAAATCTGTAAAACCAAGCTCTAGGAGATTGTTTCACATAAAGGTGTAAATTGGATACCTGGTTTGAAGAACTTCTGTTGCAGTGGGCACAACCCCCTTCAAAGTTTAACAAATGCTGGCCCTGTGCCCTTGAAGTTTTTGACAAACACTCAACTCATGCACACCCAAGTTGCTGCTTATAAGAAAAAAACAGAGTTCTACCTCCCTATCCTGTATTTCTTTAGTTGTTAGAGAAACATGTAATTCTTGGCAATGTGTGTTTGCATGAAATTGATTAGCCACAGCTACACTATTAAATTCTTAACTTCTTATTTAGCAAACAAGTCCTCCAATTTAAGTTGTTTCTCATTTCTAATGAGATAATTCAGTTTCCTCTGTCATCCATGTATATATCTGGCAGATTGAGACTATTCCAAGTAACTATTTCCATCAAGCTTGATAAAGTGATTTGGATATTTGGGCTATCATTGTAGCCCATTTAAACAGTAACATATTTTTCTCTTTGTTATTTTCTTGATTTGTCAACATGGTTTACCTCTTGTTAAGTTTCAACCTTTGTTACCTCAATATGGAAAGGACATGGTATCAGATGCCAAATTTACACTAAAAATTGAAGTGTTGTACACTAGGTAACATAGGTTTCAACTAGATTATGTGATTCTATCATACAAAATCCATCAGACCTTATTGTTTTGGTTCTAAATGTTTCATCACAATTTGCTAATAGATTTGGCCTTGTATCTTGCAGGCTTCTCCAGTTTTGTCTTCCCTTGTTCAGAAGAGGGGTCAAGATGGAGCTGGATCTGCTGGTGTCAAGTCCCTAAGAGCTATTGCACTCCTTGGAGCTGGAGTTTCTGGGCTTTTGAGTTTTGCAACAGTAGCATCTGCTGATGAGGCTGAGCATGGCTTAGACTGTCCAAGTTACCCTTGGCCTCACAAAGGCATTCTCAGTTCATATGATCATGCATCGTGGGTGGATGGTTATTTTTCTGAATTTGTTAAGTTTTTTTGATGAATATTCTGAATTTGTTAAGTTATTTATAAAAGAAAGCAGTAGTTCCTAAAATAAAACCTATTTTGTAGTGTCATTGCCTGGTTGTATTTCTAGATTAGATCTTTTAGCATGATCCTCCAGGTAGGGGATCATGATTCATGATATTATCTTAGCGTATGTTTCCATGGTCTTGCTAATATCTTATTGGTTCTGCATTCAAACCATATCTGGGCAGGATTCGCCGTGGCCACCAGGTTTACCAACAAGTTTGTGCATCTTGCCATTCAATGTCTCTAATTTCTTATCGTGATCTTGTTGGAGTGGCATATACTGAAGAGGAGACAAAGGCTATGGCTGCAGAAATTGAGGTAGTTGATGGGCCTAATGATGAGGGTGAAATGTTCACTCGCCCTGGTAAACTAAGTGATCGCTTTCCTCAGCCATATGCAAATGAACAAGCTGCAAGGTTTGCAAATGGAGGGGCATATCCTCCAGATCTGAGCCTCATAACCAAGGTACTGAAGTCTTCTTAATTTTTAATTCTTCAGATTAATTTCTTTCCTGGTTTCTTGCCAACATCCAACTCTTTGTCCTTTCAGGCTCGCCACAATGGTCAGAACTATGTTTTTGCTCTTCTAACTGGTTATCGTGATCCTCCTGCTGGTGTTTCGGTAATCCACTATTCACCTAATCCCTTATCTAGATTACTCAGATACCTATCTACTTGAATTGACATCTAGAGTTAAGAAAATAGAATTTTCAAACTTCCTTGCTTCTGCAAAATACAGATTTCTTAGTCTATAATGTTAGTTATGTACTATTACCCTCACAAATGTTGTTTTTCACCATTTATTAAAAAAAACAGAAAAAGAAAAAGAAAAAGGGAGAATTGGGATAAATAAGATTGTTTAGATAATGCAAAACATATTTCTGCCTTTTGTTGCTGGAAAATATTCTTTGCATATATCAAAGGACATTTGCAGGAGAAAATGATAAAATAATCATATTGAGGTACTATGGTATATTTTATTATTGATGGCGTAGTATTAATTGATGAAACTAGAGAAAGATTATATTCAAAATTAGATTTATGGAGAAATGTCTTAGAAACAAATTATTTTAAAACAGTTTCATAATTCGATTTACTTGTCAAACAAGAGGTTTTACAAATTACAATAGGTAGGATTACAACAAAATATATGCAATGTAGTTTTAATAATAATAAGAGGTAAAAGTAGGATACATCTAGGATTGGAGACCAAGAGATATCTCGATGCGACATCTATCTTTGACTCGATTCAATAATTCATAACAAGTGAGAGATGGAGAATGATGTCTCCCATAGAATCAGAGTAGGATGGATAAAATTGAGGGGTGCATCTGGAGTCCCATGTGTTAGGAGAATACTGCTTAGGCTGAAAAAATTTTATAAATCAGTTATAAGGTGATTGTTGAAATAATTTATTTTAATTTGTTAGGGTCTGTTTGGTTGGTTAAAGCGTTTTATTTTTTCTGTTATTGTACTTTACTTGCAGCAGGGGCACAAAGGTCTTTTCCCTTCTTATTTTTTGTCGCCCTATATATTATAACAGAAGCTGGCGCCGCCAGCACCTGTTCCCTCTAATCCTTCTTCCTTTCTTCTTCTCTTCTCTTTTCTTCTCTTCTTCTTTATTTTTCAATCGGATTTATTGTCAAGATGGTATTAGAGCAAGGCCATTGAATCTGGGCAATCAAGTTTCTTCTCCAAGTTGCTGAATCTGGGTGGAACAGAGGATTAAATTTGGGTTGATCGAATCAGATCTGCAACTAGTACAGCCCTATTTTTTTCTTTTTTTCTTTTTCTTTCCTTGGTCGTGTACCAAGAGTAAAACGAATGAATCTGAACCACTGAATGTCAGCAGACCCTTGTGAGGTTTATACCTCTTTTTGTTTTGGATTGTGTGATTCTATACCTGTGAAAAGGTGGCTGTAGGTCACGGATGACCTTTTTTCTCTGCTTATTGGCTTGATTTCATGTGTGTAAGGATCTCTCTTAGTGATTAATGCTTGTAAACCTTCTGGAAAACTAGTAGGCTGAGACTGTTATTCCGTACAGGTCTGAAAATCAGTTTTTGTCATATTGTTTTTTTTTTTTTTTTTTTTTTTCTGGAAATTGGTGCTGTTCTTGTGCTCAGATAAGTCCAAAACTGAAGTGTGTGGACTGGTCACTTGTTGTGTGTGGAGTTTTCTATTCTGATAAAAGGAGGGATCCTAAGTTGAGAGTTTAGATAAAAAATTCTGTGTTGACCATGTTGTCTGAGAATTCTGCTACTTCAGGGGTTTTAGGAAGTCAAAATGGAGTGAATGGGGGAATGTATATGAGTTTCCCCATGGCTGTTATTCCCTTTGACGGTTTGAATTACCTTGAATGGTCTAGGGGAATAAAACTCTACATCACTGCTAGGGGGAAAATACGATACATCAATGGGAAAGTGAAGGAACCAAAGTGCTGAATATGATAGGTGGAACCAAGAAAATAGTATGGTGATGTCATGGCTCTTGGTTTCCATGCTGCCATAGGTAAGAAAGACATTTATGTGGGATGAAACTGCTTGTGAAATATGGGAACAAGCAAAGTCCGCCTATTCAGAGCAAAGACACTATGCCAAGATATACCAACTGCAAGATAAATCCTCTACTTGCAAGCAGGGGGAGAGGAGTCTCTCGGTGTACTATTCAGATCTGGCATCGATATGGAAAGAACTTGATCACTATCAGAATGTAAATTGGAAATGTAATGAAGATGCAAAGTCATACTAGTCACTTGTATCTCAGCAATGGGTATTTGCCTTTCTCTTGGGGCTGAATCCTTCATATGAGTCTATTAGGGTGCAGATCTTGGGAAGTAAAGACTTGTCATTAGTTCAGGAGGTTTATGCCTTAGTTCAGTCAGAAGAGAGTAGAAGAAGTGTGATGAATTGTACAGAGGGGGAGCTAGTTGCCCTAGTTGTCCGGGGAAGTTTAGATATTAATGTCGGAGGTGGTTTTAAGAAGGGTGACTCTCAGAAAAGAACAGATGATAAGAGTAAACTTTGGTGCACTCACTGCCAGAAGGCAAGACACACTAGAGATACATGTTGGGATCTCCATGGAAAACCTAAATGGGCACAGGATTTGGGTAAGAAGTCAACAACTGATTAGGGCAAGAAACCAAGTTAGCAGAATTAGAAAAAGTATAAATCAACTAATATGGCATCTCAAGAGACTAGTCCCATGGTAACTCAGGAAAGGAGTCCCAGTTCCGACCCTAAGGAAGAGATCAACTCCTTTTGTGACCATTTGGAGCTATATGGTAGGACTCTTTGCTAGATGGATTCTGGTCCTACTCCTTCCTCTTTCGCGTCTACATCAAGTAACACTGCCACTGCCTTCCATGTGTCATATCATACATCTGATTCTCCTTGGGTAAGACTCCAAAGCCTCAAACCACATGATCGGTAAGTCAAAATTATTTCAGACATACAACCTTCTCTCTGGGAGAGATAAGGTGAGACTAGCTGATGGTTCTTTCTCCACCATAGCCGGCCAAGGAACCATTATCTCTCCCACTCGGCCTTACCCTTTCTAATGTACTGCATGTGCCTATAAATTTGCTTTCTATTAGTAGTGTTACTCACTCCTTGAACTGTTCAATTACTTTCTTTCCGTCTTCATGTGTGTTTCAGGATTTGGCCTCGAGGAAGACGATTGGTAGAGGAAGCATAGTGGATGCTCTCTACGTGTTGGAGAATAAAGCTGGTCTTGTGGTTATAGAGTCCTTGAGTTCGTCTAGTGAGAGTCAAGCCTATTTATGGCACAGTTGTCTTGGTCATCTTTCTTTTGAGTTATTAAAAGTTATGTTTCCAAAGTTGTTTGAGTCTTTGTTAGTGAGTCAGTTGTAGTGTCAGACATGTCAATTGAGTAAACATTGTAAAAGCTCATTTCCTTTGAGAAATAAAAGATTTGAATTTCCGTTTCATATTGTTTATTCTGATGTTTGGGGCCCTGTTACTCTACCTACTGAGGCTGGATATAAGTACTTCATTACCTTAATCGATGATTACTCTAGATACACCTGGGTAAACCCTATGCAATCTAGAGATGAAGTGCCTAAAATTGTGAAAGACTTTCAACGCATGGTGTTCACTCAGTTCCAAACTGAAATTCTTATTTTCCAGTCGGACAATGCAAAGGAATACTTCCATGGTGATCTCACAGAATACTTTGCTTCGAGTGGATCGCTCCAACAAAGCTCTTGTGCTAGGACACTCCAACAAAACGGTGTTGCTGAAAGAAAAAACCGTCATCTTCTAGAAGTAGCTCGTGGCTTGTTAATCCATATTAATGTTCCGAAATGTTTTTGGATGGATGTTGTTCTGTGTGCTACGTACATCATCAACCGTATGCCATATCGGTTACTAGAGTATAAGGCCCCACATCAGCTTTTGTTTTCTACAGTTCCGTTGTCCCCCATTCCAATGCGTGTTTTTGGGTGTTGTTTCTTGTTTCTTTGTCCATAACTTGTCCCCTACTCGGGGTAAATTTGATCCTCGTGCTATTCCTTGTGTTTTCCTTGGTTACCCTTTATCTCAAAAGGGGTATCGTTGCTAAGATCCCACATCTCGCAAGTACTATGTCTCCATTGACGTATCCTTCTATGAGAATCAACCTCTCTTCTTGATTTCTCCTCAGGGGGAGAGTAGGGTTGAGGAGAAACAAGCTCAGACTCAACTACCTCCTCTACCTAATCCTCCTCCATTCCGTTTCTTTCTTCGCCGCCACAAAAGCCAGTAGAGTTCAAGAGCCGTGGAACCTGACACTATGCAACTAACATCATCGGCTTCATCAAAGGTTGATCCTTCTCATCAGCCAGGTACACTTGCTCCTATTGATATGCCTGTTCCTCTCAATGTTGATTTCCCTATCATTAATGATCTTGATGTTCCTATTGCTAAGAGAAAGGGTGTTAGATCTTGTACCACTAATCATCCTATCTCTCACTTTGTGTCCTATGACCATATTTCACCTTCATATCGTGCATTCCTCTCTAATGTTGACAGTATCCCTGTTCCTAAGAATGCGACAGAAGTCTTATCCAAACCTGAATGGGTAGATGCAATGAAGGAAGAAATTGATGCATTACACAAAAATGGCACTTGGGAGTTGGTGGATCTTCCTGAAGGGAAGGAACCAATGGGTTGCAAGTGGGTGTTCATAGTGAAACACAAGGCTGATGAAACTATAGAAAGGTACAAGGCCAGACTGGTGGCAAAATGTTTTACACAGGTATATGGAGTGGACTATGCAGAGACTTTTGCTTAAGTAGCCAAGATGAAATCTATTAGGATTCTCCTTTCATTAGCAACAAATCTTGATTGGGAACTTCACCAGTTGGACATAAAAAATACTTTCTTGAATGGTGACTTAAAAGAGGAAGTATACTTGACCCAATCTCCAGGTTTTTGTGCCAAAGGCAGTGAATAAAAAATGTGCAGGTTAAAAAAATCCTTATATGGGCTGAAACAATCACCTCGGGCCTAGTTTAGTAAGTTCCACTTAGCGGTTCAACAAATAGGGTTCAAACAATGCCAGCCAGACCACACCCTATTTGTGAAGAAAGTTGAAGGGAAAATTGCAGCTCTAATTGTGTATGTGGATGACATAGTGATCACAGGAGATTGAGAGGCTGAAATACAGAGACAAAAAAAATTCTTAGCCACTCAATTTGAGGTGAAAGATCTAGGCCCATTACGTTCCTTGGAATTGAAGTTGCCCGCTCTCACAAGGGCATCTTTATTTCCCAACGAAAATATGTACTAGATCTACTAGAAGATATAGGCAAATTAGGGGTGAGACCAATTGACTCACCAATTGAACATAACCATCAACTAGGAGACAGTCAGGGAGAGTTCTTGAAAGATGTGAAGAAGTTTCAGAGACTTGTAGGGAGACTCTTGTATTTGTCTATGACCAGGCCTGATATTGCTTATGCAATGGGTGTCCTTAGTCAGTTCATGCACAATCCTAGAACTACTCACCTTGAAGCTGCAGAGAGGATCTTATATACCTCAAAAAGTTTCCCGGAGCTGGTTTGCTGTTCCAAAAACATGGACATTTAAAGGTGGAAGTATATATTGATGCTGATTGGGCAAGGGCAGTTGATGACCGAAAGTCTACCAGTGGGTATTGTGCCTTTGTAGGAGGAAACCTAGTCACATGGAGAAGTAAGAAGCAAAGTATGGTGGCTAGATCTAGTGCTGAAGCAGAATACAGAGCTATGTCTCATGGGGTTGTTGAAATCATGTGGATAAGAAATTTGTTAGGTGAATTGGGTTTTGCAGTTAGCAACCCTATGTTACTCTATTGCAACAATAAGGCTGCTATCAACATTGCAACTAATCCAGTCCTCCATGATAGGACGAAACACATTGAAGTGGACAAGTATTTTATTAGAGAAAAACTTGTGAATGGAGAAGTGTGCACCTCTTATGTCAGCTCAGAAGAACAACGTGCAGACATCTTCACGAAAGGTCTTCATCATGTGCGGCATAATGATTTGTGTGACAAGTTGGGCATGATTGACATCTATGCTCCAACTTGAGGGGGAGTGTTGAAATAATTTATTTTAATTTGTTAGGGTCTGTTTGGTTAGTTAAAGCGTTTTATTTTTTTGTTATTGTACTTTACTTACAACAAGGGCACAAAGGTCTTTTCCCTTCTTATTTTGTCGCCCTATATAATATAATAGAAGCTGGCGCCGCCATCACTGTTCCATTGCCTCTAATCCTCTTCTCTTCTCTTTTCTTCTCTTTTCTTCTATTCTTCTTTATTGTTCAATTGGATTTATTGTCAAGTGTGATCAATGTTTTATTGAGTAGAGTATCAAGCAGTCAAAAAAAATAAAAAACATGTCCAAAAAATGAGTGTGTCAAGTGGCATTTGCCTTTTGGGCAAAGCATAGTTGTTAAGGCGTTTAGGCAATTCTAGGCGACATTACGGTGCCTAGGAAACACTTAGGTTATAAGAATATTAAAACATGGCACAATCTTCTCACCGCAAGAGGAAGCTCCTTAACCTCTATTGAATATGTAGAAGGTTCATTAATCCTCTCTAACTCTAAAACCATGTTCTTCCTGAAAGTCTTAACAACATTTGAAACTTACCCTCTTCATCGACAACCCCTACAGAAACAACAAACCTCATTCTATCAAGAGCATCTTCAACCCTTAAGTTAAAACCATGCTCACCTGAGTCCAACTTTTCACTCTCCTGACCCTTTTCCTCCAATTCTTTGAACACCTTTCTAGCAAACTCTTCCCCCCTGAGGAAGAAAAAGACCCAATGTTTTACTAACCTTCACTTCTGTATTCACCACCTCTTAAATGTTTAGCTTACTTTCTATTGTGTTAGTCTCATCTAAAGTCACATTATCTAGCTGTTCATCCCCATCCTTATCCCCATCATCTAAAATCCTGTAACTTTTCTTTCTTTCTAAAACTTTAACCACCCCAACATCAGCAGTACCATCCACAACTCCTCTCTCTCTCTCTCTCTCTCTCTCTCTCGCACATCCATTTTAAAAACACCACCCTCATCCCCATCCTTTTGCCTACGATCACCATCTGAACAATTAACCCTATTAGAGTCAAGCTTACCTAATTCAAACAACAGTCAAACCATTCAAACCGTCACCCAGCCATGATTCTGGGTCCAATTTAGCTAAAACCCAAGATTTGGTCATAACTCATTGACTTAGTAAAAATCCGTCCAACATGAGTGGTTGAACTGTTGACCTGGTCTACCCGGTCACTAGGTCATGGGTTGGACACTCGATGTATACGCAAACTTCCAGAGGCCATAACTTTACAATCAATGTATGTGCAAGCCATAGGCGCCTTGTCTAGCTATTTTTGCCAAAAAAACCTTTTTTGGCCTCAAGTTGCAATTTTTAGCATTTTTTGCAAATAAAAAAAATTAAAAACAGAATTAAAAAATATAAATTAAATATAAAATGAGGCATTATTTATTAAAAAATGTGGCACAGTCTGACCCGTTCGACCCAGACGGTCAAACCAATGACCTGCAACCCAGAGGCAAAAATGGTTTGGCCTCCCGTTCGTTTTTTAAAACATTGATTTGGACCAAGAAGGGCTTCAAATCCCAAGCAAATGCTGCATGCAAAAAAACTGTACAGGAGTCACTATGCAATGTGTTTCTTTGTCCCATTACCTCTCCATTTGGGGGTTATTTTGTTATTTTTTTTCAATTTGACTGTTTCTCCCTCAATTACTCGAGTCATTGTTTTGTGTCCTATTATGATGGGATTCTGGGGGTGTGGAGCATTTAGAAGGAAATGGACTATGGAATTTTTGGATGTAAGAGATCTCCTATTTCATCTTTGTAGGGCTGCCAGTAGCCTTTTCATGGTTGGTGTTTAGCCCTTGAAGAATTTGGCAGGAGCAATTTTATATGTATTGAGTTTAGAGGGTGGTGCATTTTGAAGAAGCTCTTTGCTTTTGCCTTTTATCTACACCCTTGAATGTGTAATTGATGGTGTAGAAACAATTTGTAGCTCACCAGGGGAGGAAAAGAAAGACCACCTAATTAACTGGGAAATAGTTTGTAGGAGTAAAGAGGAAGGTGGCTTGGGACTAGGAAGGTTAACTCTCAAGAATAAAGCTCTCTTAGGAAAGTGGTTGTGGAGATGGCCTAGAGAAAGGGAGAGGTTGTGGCATGAAGTGATAGCTAGTATACATGGTAGATTGGAAAATGGTTGGGATGCGGGTGTATCACGTCAAGCTACGTTGGCTTCCCCATGGAAAGCAATCCAGAGTATCCTCCTTCAGTTTCTCAACTTTGTCAGATATGATGTGAATTCTGGTACATCTGTGTTATTTTGGGAAGACATTTGGGTGGGTAATGTTGCCTTAAAGGACCAATTTCCGTCTCTTTATTCCATTTTCCTTTACAAGGAAAAGGTTATCTCTCTTTTTCTCCCATCTCCTTTTTCACCCCCCTCCTTAAGTTGGGACTTTGGCTTTCGGAGAGGCTTGAGGGATGATGAACTTAACATTGTTTCAGATCTGTTGTCCCTTCTTGGACCCCCGTAGTTTTGATGTGAGGTTATGGTTCCCTCACCCAAAAGGTTACTTTACCTGTGCTTCTTTTTTCAAATCCCTTTCTTCCCAGGGACAGTGGGGTTTTCCAACCAAGGAGATTTGGTCTAGACTGGTTCCACCTAAAGTTATTATTTCTGTTGGGAGGTGTTTTATAGAAAGATTAATACCCTGGACTGTTTGCAGAGGAAAAGGCCTTCTTTGTGTTTGTCCCTTAACTGGTGTTTACTTTGCAGGGCTAGTGGTGAGGACTGCTCTCACTTACTTGTATCTTGTTCCTTTTCTAGTGCTATTTGGAGTTGGATTTTCTCTTTGTTTGGGTGCAGGTGGAATCTGTCCAGATTTAAGTCAGCTATTCGATCCTTCATTTTTTGTGTGGCCTACAAAAAAAGGAAAAATAATGTGGAGATGTATTAGAGCAGCTGCCTTGTGGACAATATGGGAAGAAAAGAATGCAAGGGTTTTAAGGAGGAGGAAAGAAGCACTCAAGCTGTTGAGGACTGTATATTAACTAGGGCCATTCATTGGTTGAGAACTATGGACCTATTTTATACATTCTCCTTTTGATGATTTTTGGAGAATTCTGTTGTGTGGATGCCTCCACCTGAAGGATGGGTAAAGCTGAATTTTGATGGAAGCAGCCAAGGAAACCAAGGCCCTTCCGGGATAGGAGGCATGCTGAGAGATAATGAAAGCAAAATATTAGCATTGTTTTCAGGCCCTGTGGGAATAGGAGATTCCAATAGAGCTAAGTTATTAGCGGCAGTACCAGGTATTCAGATTGCAGAACAGTTAGGAGTCCAGCACTTGGTAGTTGAAGGGGACTCTGAGATTGTTGTGGAATGGCTGACAGAACCAGCTTCAGCTATGTGGTGACATAGAGATATGCTAAGGAAAGTCAACTGGATCACAAAAGACATGGCTGCTACCTTTCATTGGGTGGGAAGATCAGCAAATGCCTTAGCGGATGGGTTAGCTAAGCAAGGGGCCTCAAGGGAACATTTATTTTGGACTGCTTTGTAATTTTAGTTCTGGTTAATTCCGGTCAATTCTGCTCTAGTTTGATGTAATATTTGTTAGAAGAGGTAACAACTCGTGCCTCCTCTTGGGTCTACTGTATTGCCTCATATTTCTGTTTTAATAAATTATATTCATTCATAAAAAAAAAATCAATTTGTAGCTTGCTTTGGCAACATCTGATAAATTTGGAATTTGGAAAAATAAATTAAAATGTGGATGAGGTTCTTTTGACTTCAATTACAAGCCAATTCTAGGCCCTTAATGGCCTGTTGTTTTGCAACGGACCAACACCATAAGAATGACTATTCTTTAATGTAAAATTCTTTAATCTCAAATTAATGCACTGGGTCTTTTGGCTTTATTGATCGGATGATTGCAAAAAGGATTTATTTAGCAACTAGGAAATAATTGTTTGTTTAGGTCTACCTGAATTTGGTTGCTGAAGTTAATCTTTCTTCTGGCAGTATATGTATGATTAAAGTACTGAGGCCAACTACCTCAAAGGGATGTAAGATTGCTCTCTGTGTTTCCTTTTATTTAGCAGCATCAATAAAATTGACAGTTGCTCCTAAAAAAGGCTAAACGACTGAGCAAAACTTGGGCTTGACTCAGGGTTTCTCGGGCTTCAGCTGTTTGATAAGCCACCTGGATAACGTCTGGTGCTTACTGAACCAGTCCCCTCTGGCTTAACCTCGCTTATTATGGGGTTTATTTGTATTATCCTCAAAAAATATGCACCGTTTTCATGCTACAAGTGCATGTCACATTTGCTAAAGATATAAATTTGTTTCCCATGCAACGAGGGTATTACCCTGGTTTGTATTTTTAAGCAGTTAAAGCTGACTTCTGATTGTATTTTAGATCCGAGAAGGGCTTCACTACAACCCTTATTTTCCTGGTGGAGCAATAGCTATGCCTAAAATGCTCATTGATGGTGCTGTTGAGTATGAAGATGGTACCCCTGCAACAGAATCTCAGGTAAATTTTCATAATTTAGTGAACAATATTTTTGGAGTAGCAAGAGCTTCTTGTCAACTACAGAATTGGTTTCCCATTCAAAGTTTGGAGGATCAGATTCTTTTGTTCACAAACTTCTATGCAGATGGGAAAAGACGTAGTAACATTTCTGTCATGGGCAGCAGAACCAGAAATGGAAGAGAGGAAACTGGTAAATGGACGTCTAACCTTTCCAAACGTTGTCATCTTAAATATAAATGCCTTCTCATTTTAGTGCTTCCAAACGCAGATGGGATTCAAATGGATATTCGTTCTGTCACTTGCACTTCTTCAAGCTGCTTATTACCGGCGCTTGAGGTGGTCTGTCTTGAAGTCCCGGAAGTTGGTCCTTGACGTTGTTAATTAATCTGTCTTCTTTCTCATATTTGTCTGGAGCATTTCAACTGTAAATGATGGATGACCATAATCAGGTTTTTCTGTATCCATCTGGCACATACACCAAGGTGTAAATAATGAGTCCTCCATTTCAACTTTTATTTTTTGCTATGATATGCAATTTCAACTATTTATGTAGGGAGAGGAGGTTTACTTGTATACGTGGTACGTACACCATTTTTTGGTTGAATTGTTGGAATAAATTCAGATTAATGTTTACGTAGGGTGGATGCCCGGCTCCATCTACCTTGTGCAGTTGAGAGAATTGATAAGCAAAACAAATTTTGGTGATGTTTTTCTTATATGTAGTTAGATCAGACATGTACAAGTTGATATTGGACAACAGCTGAAGTGGCTGAACCGAATTGTATGACTTATTGTTTAGTTTGTTAGTGTTTATTTATTTTGCTACGAGTCTTAGATAAGTGCTTATCCTGATAAGCGCTCATGGTCATGGCCTCGTGGGTTTTATTAGTGAAAAAGTCACTGTTTAGTTCAAATAGGGATAGTATAGGCATTTTCAAAATGATGTGGCCAAGATGGGCCAGAAAGGAATAAGTGATTAAAAATAAGCTCAAAAATTGGGCTTCTTGATTAAGTGCTTATTTTCGGGAATAAATATTTATTTCGGCTTATTTTCCAAATGCAAAGAAGTGCTGATTGGAGTGGTCTCAATCCAAAATAAGTGCTTATATGAATAAGCACTTCTAAAACATGGGCTTAGTGTATTTCATCATTTACTAAAGCAGCCCTATAGTTTTATGGATTTATAAAAACCTATATAGTTTTTATTTTACTAAAACATTCCTTATACTTTACAATGGATTTATGTCCAACAATTTTGATCCTAATGTTTATTTGAATAAATTTAATTAAAAAAATTAAAATTAAAATATCATTTTTGCCCTTGGTAGGACATGAGCAACTACTACTTTTGAACGGCAATGAATGCATGGTAGTCGCATTTGGAAACATGAAAGGGCCTCTACCCAACAAAACCATGGCAAAATGGAACCTGGTCTTTTTCAGTAAGGTCGTTAGAAAGTTGAAATTGTCATTCTTTGTTGAGGCTGACGGATTGGATTGAATCTAATCTGCCAGATTTATGTCAGATTTGAATTGAACTTGGATAGTATTAATAAATTAAATAATTTGAATTGAACTTGTACCTCACAGGGGTTTAAAGAGTGGTTGGAGACATGAATTGACTGCTATGTGGTTTATATGGAAGCATCGCAACAAGGTGGTCTTTAACAATGCTCATATTTCTATACCCTCTGTAATCTCATCAGTTCAAGCCCATTGTTTAGAAGTGCTAATTCATCTAGGCAGACAAAATTCTTAGAAACAAAATCAGGTTCAGCCTACATCAGTCTTTCACTACAATGGGATAAACCTCCTGTTGGATTTGTTAAGATTAATACAGATGGTGCTTGGCATCATTCTTCAGCAGCCATCGGTGTTGCTATCCGTGATTCAACTGGCCACTTCCTATTTGGTCGGGCTCATCCAGTCCAATCCGCTTCTACGGAAGAAACGGAAGCTCTTGCCATTATGGAAGGTTTATTGATGGCTCGAAGTTTGTGTTTACAAGCTTTTCATATTGAGAGTGATGCCAAGACTATTGTGGATCTGCTCAGTTCCCATATAAACCCTCCCTGGAGATTATACCATATAATTATGGAGTGCAGATCTTTGTTGTCTTGTTTTTCTCAAGCTTTAGTGCTCTTTGCATCTCGAAGTTGTAATCTATTAGCTCACAATCTTGTTACCTATGCTAATCAGTATCATGTTTCCAAAACATGGGTATCATCTCTTTCATTTGTAAGATCGATACTTCATTTTGAGATGTAATCTTGTTGAAAGTTGAATGAATGTGCCTTTACGTTATGTTTGGTTTGAAGGAAAAAGTAGGGAAAGGAAGGGAAAAGAAATGAAACCTATACAAATCTCTACATTTCCTTTCCTTTCCCAACTTTTTTCTTCAAACCAAATATAGCCTTAGGCTTCAAAAAAAAATTATATAGAAAAAAATCGGATCAAATTTGGATAAACAGATACCATCTGCAGCCCCATTTTTTTGTGAATCCAAAGTCAAGAGGCATCGCATATTACCTGTTGGTTACTGGGTTTGTCTTCCCTTCACTCTATCAAAAATTTCAGAGTGGCAGTTTCCTAGCAAGGTTCAAAGTAATGGTATCGCAAAGAGTATAAAAAGCAAAAAAGGCAATGGTATCGCAGAGTATCAAAAAAGCAAAAAAAAAGGCAATTTTACGATATGTTTGGAAACACATGGATATGATGAAATGATTAAAATATGCATTAATATACTAAGGAAATTCAAATAAATAAATAAATAAATCGTAAGATGTTTCAATTATGTAAATATAAGACTCAAATGGCTATAAATATTGTATGGAGATGGTAGGTTCTGCAATTAAATTATCTAGTAAAGTGGGCTAATCTATGATGTAATAATTAAAATATTATAATACAAATTAAAAAATATATAAAAAATACAGGGTGAGATATAAGAATTACTTTTCATTATTCATGGAAACAAACCTGTTCACGGGCTAGGCTGGTCTTTGCCTCTACATTAACAGAATATGCTCAGGACCGACCTTGGGCCCGGCAAAAAATTTGGAAAAAAGATTTTTTTTCCTTTTTTATTCAATTAAAAACTATTTTATTTATATTAAAAGACCTCAAAACCTAAAAAATAATGAAAGATATCACTATTACTTGAAAAAAGAGAAGAAAAATAAAAAACCACCACTGCTGCAACTCTCACCAGTGGCAGTTCTCTCTCTCTCTCTCCTGTCTTCCCACCACAACCGCTACAACTTGCAGTGGCGGTTTAGTGAGTAATAATAATAATAATAATAATAATAATAATAATAATAATAATAATAATAATAATAATAACAACAACAACAACAACAACAACAACAACAACAACAACAACAATAATAATAATAATAATAATTATTATTATTATAATAATAGTTATTATTATTATAAATTATTTTTACTAATTACTAATTATTAATTATTTTAATATTTTTATTAAACATTAATTATTTTTTATTAATTTTACTTGTTCTATTTATTATTTATTAATTATTTTTATTAACTAGTATTTTTTTATTATTTCATTAATTTTTAAACATTATTTTAATTTTTATTTGTGTAAATTATTAATTATTTTAATATTTTTATAGTCATTAATTACTTTTTTTAATTTTACTCATTTCATTTATTAATTAATAATTTTTTATTTTTTTATTTGTATTGTTTCAATACTATTTTGAGGTTGAAAATTATTTTTATGAGATAATGCAAATTGAATGACAAATATTTGCAAAAAGTTAAAAAGACATTTCAACATTCATCATCATCATCTAAACTTTATCCTGATCATATGAGATCAGCTACACCAATCCTATTTTGTCATTCCATTCTGTTGAGTGGCATATCCATCATTAGATTATAGGCATTAATAATTTCCTATTACTTTCACCCAAGCCATTTTTTCGTCTGCCCCTAGTTCATTTTAGTCCCTTCGTCTTGTAACAAATCACTTTTTCATAATGGTTGTTGTAGATGGTCTATTATGCACATTATGTACCAAACCATCTCAATCTACCGGTTTATCTCCTATAGGGCTAGTTCTATAGATATTCTAAACATTGGTTTTGTATGATCATACATATTCTTAATTAAGTCTATTCACCTATTTGGAATTCCTTTCTTTTCCATATTACCTCTTCAGAGAGTCTATCATATGTTTTCTCAACATCAATGAAACCCATATGGAGGCCTTTCTTCTCTCTAAAATTTTCTATAAATCTTCTTATTAGAAAGATGGTTTCCATGGTTGATCTCCCTAGAGTAAACCCAAATTGGTTTCTAAAACATTTGTTTCATGTCGTAACCTATGCTCAGTTGTCCTTCCCCAAAGTTTCATTTGTAGTTCATGAGTTTGTTGACTTTATGATCATATTGATATGTGTTTTGATGATAACAAATACATCTTGAGAAGTTGGTGTTAATTTTGTGAAATCAAGTCTTTACCGCTATTGAGAAATTCAAGTGGATTAAAATTTCTTCAATCAAATAGTCTACTTGAGAATTTTCCTTGAATGTTGCTTGTATCACCGGAATTGGCAAAGTTTGAAATAGATTTTGTTGTATATTTTATGTAAAAGAACATCTACGTTAATTTGAAATGTCTTGCACAGAGACAGGAAAAGAAGCTTTCTCTTCTAAATGTTGGTGCATAGAGGTGTCTCCATCCGTGGTTGGAGATGACCCATGTTGCCTTAGTCTAAGCTTTCAAGAGTTTTTTGCCTTGGTGAGATGCCTCCAAGTAAACTTGGGGACACCCCATAGTGGATATGTTGAACTGCCCAAGTGTTTCAATTTTGGAATATGAACTGAGATTAGGGATGACAATTTTGCCTATAAAACTGGGCTCTGGCTTATCCTGCCCCAAATGGGACGGGTTTTCCCCAATCTTAAACAGGGATGGGGTGGAGATGGAAAAAATATTCTTGCCGTGAAGTGGGGACGAGGCGGGGACAAGATTTGCATATAATTCCCTGAACCCGCCCCAAATCCAATGGCAAAATAGTAAAATATTCATGAGTGTTGTATTAATTTCTAAAATACTTCTAAGTTATCCCCAAATTTTTAAAACCTTAATTAGGATGCCATAATTTTATTTTTATAATACTCCCAAATTGTCATAACCCCATTCCTAAAATATCCCAAATTTTCATATCAATAAGATGCATTTTTAGATGGTTGCATTGGGGTAGGGAAAATTCAGGAATTCCCCATCCTCAATAGGAAGTGGATACCCCACCCCGCCACCGGGGACGGGGAGGGGGTACCCCGCCCCAAACCCGCGTCCTTGCCAATCGTAGTTGAGATGAACCCAAGTCAAGAGGGGACATCTCTCTAATACTCGAGATTCAGACAGCATTTTCTAGGAAAATTGGAGTTGACCCCAAGTCAAGATGATACATCCCCCAAGACAAGATAATATCAATGAAATAGATTTTGTTGGACCGGAACAAATTAGAATCAGGGTATACTCGAATCCAATCCGACCCGATGATCCGATTGAATTTCACAAATAATGATTTGAATTTGAACCCGATGAGAATATCGGACATCAAATGTGATCCGATCTGATTTAATTTAAATAATAGTAATAAATTATTAAAAAAAGAAAATATAACAATTTAAATAAAGAAAAACAAAAATATAAGTATTTTTCAATAGATAAGGATTGATCCAAATACAATCCGATCTAAAAATCCAAAATTAAGATACTCGAATCTAACAAAATAGGATCGGATCATGATCCAATCCATTTGCACCCTTACATAATTCGAACTTAGCGTTTTGTGGGAATCTTAGAGATGTCTCCAAGTTTAGTGGGGATATCCCCATGGTGGAAAATTTGTCTAATGGCTAATTTCTTAAAACGACAATAACCTTATTTAATGTGTTGACCTTCGGTCAATCTTATATGTATTTTCATGACAAACTTACGATGAGGTTAATTTATGCTTACGAGTTGAAGTCTTCTAACCTTAAGCGTTCTTGGTTATGCAAAATTTACTATTAAGCATGGTTTTTAAAAATGAATCGGTGATCGAACCGGTCAGGGGTCTGGTTACCGGTTTGAACGGTTGGCCTGTTCTGACAAAAAATAAAAAAATTAAAAAAATTGGAAAACGGTCAAAACCATTCAAACGGTTAATCAGCCGGTTCAGCGGTTTGCTGACCAAAATCAACGGTTTTGGAGAAAAAACAGTTTTGGGGGAAAACGGAACCGGTCAGGTGATCAGTTCCCGGTTTTGAAAATCATGCTATTAAGGCTCAGTTTGGAAGGAGTATAAATACAAATATGTACAGTGTAAATATATACAAAATATAAGGTTTTGCATTCTGCATATTTGTATTTGTATTCCTTCCAAACTGAGCTTAAGGGGGTGTTCTTTTTTTAGATTTTGAGAGGGGGGAAAGTTGGTCAATGGATTTTGGTTCCCATTGACCAAGAATCCTATGTTCTTTTTTCAAGTTTATGTGGGGACCAGGGAAAGTTTAATTTCCTAGGTATCACCCATCTCCTAAGTGGGTAAATAACTTTCCCACCAAGGGGGAAAGTTACCAACACCACCTGAATGGGACAAAAAATGCCCTTTTTAATAATGGATTTTTATGGATAAAATGGTCATTGCCTTATTTACATGAGAAATAAAAGAACATGGGTAAATTCACTTATCTAGGTAAGTGTTTCCCAAGAAAAATTTACTTAGGTGCATTTACCCGGATAAAAAGTTGTGCAACTAAAAGGAAAAGGGCACATACTGTTCGTGATTCAAGGTTTCTGTTGTTCAAGCAACAATTTATGTTAAAAGAATAAGAAGAATAAGTGTTATTTGGATGCTAACTTGTTGAAGACCATAAGAGTAAGCAACTGCCAAATTGTGCCCTAGTGTTGTATCTGACCACTTAAGGTCATCTTATGTAAATATCTATCTATCTATATATATTAGATGTGAATTGTTGAGCTCAAACTGGGTTGGACTTGTTAAGGCATCAATATGAATGACCCTGGGGAAGGGTTAGCTAGGCTTAGCAAATGATCACTCTTGGATATCATCCCAAGCTTATGTAGGGTTTCTCATGCTCAAGCCATATCTGAACTTCATTTGAGTGCATTAATTTAATCCAATTCAAGTTTATTTTGCAAACTTGGACCCAATTTGAGTTAGGTCAGCCCAATTGCACCGTTTTAATATATCTCATTATCAGATTTAGACTCCTAAACAATGTACCTAAAATTGTGAGCTCCAACCTTCCAATTCATGAAATACCAAATTATTTTTCATTTTGTATAAAAGAAGCTTGTAAGAGTTGCAATTGAATGATTGCAAATGGTCTTCAATTGTTTGAATTCAAATTCCATCCGATTAAGGGTGATCCAAATTTGATATGTTTTCAGGTCCCTTCAGCCCCAAACTATATTTTGCAAGAAACATTGACCTGATCAAGATCAGGTGACTTAGCCAGTTGAACCACTGAACCATTTGACCCGATCAATGGGTCATGGGTTAGGCATTACCAAATTTTTTATTATATATATGTTTGGCATCGATGCTGCAGATGCAGCACCGTTTTCTGATGGTGCTGCTGATGTGTGGTTGGAAGCACCATTTTCTGAGAAAACGGTGCCTTTGTTTTTGTTTGGAATCGTTGCTGCCAGGTAGGATGTTTCCTTGGAGCAAAAGCAACTTTTTCTGTTTGGTACCAATGCTTCAGGAAACGTTTTCAGCATTGGTACCTTTTATCCAGTGCCACACCAGTGCCACATCACTGCCCTGTTGGGAGCAACGAGCTACAGCTCCAGGAAACACCAAATTTGGCGTTGCTCCAAGCCATGGTTTTCCGATTTCCAATGAGTGGCTTGGAACACCGTTTTTTATGGGAAAATGGTTCCAAACAAATGCCTGTTTCCTAGAGCACCATTTTTTCCGATGTGGCGTCGTTGCTCCAGGAAACGACAACGGTGCCAAACAACTGCTATATATTTAGCCATTTTCATCATTAATAACAATTGTTCTTATGTTTCATGCTTATTTTTGTCTAATATGATAAAAATATCCAATTTTCTACAAAATTTCTGTATTTTTTCTTAGTTCTTATATATTTTATATTTCACCTAATTTGATTTATGGCATCACAGATTAATCCATTTAACTTAGATCTCTTCCATTGGTTTGATATTAAGAACCTAACAAAAATGATGATATCATGCTCTTAGACACTAAGTGGTGTTTGTTTCTTTGATACAATCGGAGTGTTTAAGGGGCTTTGTAAGCTTGGAAAGATAAGTGGTTGTTTGAGTTATGGCTGAGTTGGCTCTGGATGCCACATGGTGCCTACATGGCCGAGCACGTAGGCACCACGTCATGTCCGCAGCCCGCCTTATCTCCTCGGCCACATCAGCACCGCATCATCTCCACGGCCCCACTCAACCTCTTTGGCCACGACGATTCCACGTCATATGGATAAAATCGACCAAGACAGGAGAGTGGATGGGACAACTCCATTGGGGATTAGGTCTTATCCCGAAGACCTCGGCGGTTAACCTCATCCCGACAACCCCGAATGCCTTATTCGATATGGACACGACTCCTTGGCTACAAAAGGGTAACTCCCGCTCAAGGTAAGGGATCCAATTCCAATTCTCTCAACTTCAACTATTATTCTGCTCGGACCAGCACGGTTTACCAATTGCTCGGCCTAACCGCCCATATCCTTCTACTGACTTGAGCGTTAGAGTTTCTACTCGGGGATAACTCCTACTGATTTCGTGTTCGCAAATCTAGGTGCGCAGCTTTGTCCTCCCACCTCAACTCCATTTAGTTGGCAAGGGTTATCTGACTGTGACCTTAGTTCTTGCACCACCTAGGATCAAGCATCATCAGATTGGCGCTGTCTATGGGATACACACAAAAAACCTTTCCTAAATCTTTCTTACTATGCCATCAAGAATCAACAAAGATGCCAAGAAACAACTCTAAAAGATCGACATCCCAATCCCCATCTCGGGAATCTCATTCTCGTCGTAGCCCGCCGCACCGTGAAACCCTGACACCCTAGCAACTAGCAACAGTCGACCTTGCACAGTTCCAGGCAGTGCAAGAAAAGGTCGACCAAATCCTGGCAATGATGCAGTTGCTGGGATCCACGGCGCCGCCCACTCATACCGTCTTCCTCTTGCCCTGACATGTACGAAAGTTGATCCTCCCCTTGAGGACCCCAAAACACGTTGGTCAGGTAGAGATAAGGCGTAGTCTAAACAGGACAGACAAGACATTTTGAAAAGATCAAGCTCATCTGCTTGGTCCCGAGAGCGCAACAACCATAGTAGGACTCGCTAGACTGCTCGAATCCCAGCCAAAGAAAGGCTCGACAAGAGGATGCCGCATCAACCGGTCTCCATTGCCGAGTCTAGTTCGGTGAAAGATCACCCAATACCTCCCAAGGAGAGGCCCATACATGCCACAACTCTAGATGACAAGGATGCCAAGATCCAAAAACTTCGGCAGCATCTGGCCGAGTTAGAATGTAGTCAAGCACTGAGAAGCATGGCCCCTCCTATGATGCCACCCGTCGCACCAACCACTCAGCCCACCATCGAGCCACCCTTCATGCAAGAAATAGTGGACGAACTCCCCCCCAATCGAATGGCGGGCACCATCATTCGAAAGGTACGATGGAAGCACTGATTCCGGTGATCATGTAGCGGCCTTCAAAGCCCAAATGATGTTGCATAGCTCGTCCAAAGGCATAATGTGCAAGGCTTTGTGGCGACCCTGAAAGGAGTAGCCCTTACGTGGTATTCTTCTCTCCCCTTGCGCTCTTTCTCTTCTTGGGAACAACTAGAGAACCAGTTTTTGGCGCAGTTCACAGCAAGCCAAAAGCACTAGAAAACTTCGGCTAGTCTCATGCAAGTGCGACAACGGAAGAATCTCTCAGAGACTATCTAGCAAGGTTCAACACCGAAGCACTACAAGTTCGGGACTTGAACCAGTTGATGGCCGTCACGGTCATATAGCACGGACTCCGCTCTTCACCTTTCAACTTCTCGATATCCAAGAACCCTCCTCAGACTATAGTCGCATTGATGAGCCACGCCTAGAAATACATCAATGTGGAGGAAGCCCAGGCACAAAGAGATGAGGAGGAATGGCCTAACAAAAAGAGAAGAGATACTGAGGAGAAGAAGACAGAGAGGACAGACTGAGAAAGCATATGACAGGACCGTCGACTAGAGCGGAGGCCATGCACACCGCCTCCGACCTTCAGAAATTTCACACCGTTGACTGCACCGCGATCTGAAATCTTCATGCACATCTGAGACAACAAATATGTCCGATGGCCCAAAAAGATGTAAACCCAGGGCAACAAAAGAAATCAAGACAAGTACTGTGACTTTCATTAGGACTATGACGATGAAACCGACAACTTTCACGACCTTAAGCACCATCTCAAGGACCTAATCAGGCGCGACTACCTGGCGGGCTTCATTGACATCAAAGAGGACAACCCCAGCTCCCCCAGCCGGAGGGGAGAGCAGTTTGGGCCGAAAAAGGTATGTGCGACTACTGGAGATCGACAACAGGGATCAAAAGAAAAGATAGGAGGATCCGGTCACATTCATTGATGATGACCTCAGGGGGGTCCAAACCCCACACGATGATGCCCTAGTCATCACGACCGAGATCGCAAAGTACAAAGTTTGGCCATTCCTAGTGGACACTGGGAGCTCAGTCAATGCCTTTGATCATCTCGGCATCGGTAGAGATCGTCTCATACCAGTCAACACTCCCCTAATAGGCTTCTCTATGGAGTCACTTATGCCACAAGGAAGGATCACTTTGCCCCTGCTCATCGGAGATGGTGAGATCACTTCTACAGCCATGGTAGATTTCATCGTTGTTCGATGCATCTCCTCCTACAACGCTATCATTGGCAGTCGACCCTAAATGCTCTGCGAGCCTCTATGTCTACCTTCCACTTGGCCATGAAGTTCCCAACCCCATATGGGGTAGGAGTGGCTCGCGGAGACCAAAGGGCGGCACAACATTGCTACCTGACGTCCTGCTGAGGAAGCAACAAGCTACGGAGGCACTCACGACTGAGAGCATAGATCTACACGATGAATTGAGAACATAACGTGGCCAACCTGTCAAAGACCTCATCTAGGCATCGCTCTCCGAGGAAGACCCCGAGAAGACGGTCCAAGTCGGATCTTTCCTAGACGACCGTTTGCGCGGGGAACTTGTGTATCTACTAAGGGACCATGCCGACATCTTCACATGGTCGGCGGTGGATATGCCGGGGATAGACCCCGAGGTCATCACCCACCGCCTCAATGCCAACCCGTGCTATCGACCAATTAGGCAGAAGAAGAGGAGCTTCGCTGCATAATGGTGGCAAATTGTCAACGAGGAGGTCCAAAAGCAACTTGACGCTAGCTTTATCCAGGAAGTCAAGCACCCGGATTGGTTGGCCAATATGGTGATGGTGAAGAAGGCAAATGGGAAGTGGAGAATTTGCATTAACTTCACCGACCTAAACAAGGCCTGTCCAAAGATAGCTTTCCCCTGCCGAGGATCAACTAGCTCGTCGACACAACAGTAGGGCACGAACTCCTGAGTTTCATGGATGCATTCTCAGGGTACAATCAGATATAGATGCATCCCGACGATCTGGAGAAGACCGCCATCATCACAAACTGTGGACTATACTACTACAAAGCGATGCCATTCCGCCTTAAGAACGCCAACACTACTTATTAGCGGCTAATGAATGAGGTGTTCAAGGATCATCTTGGCCACAACGTTGAAGCATACGTCGACAATATGCTCGTGAAAAGCAAGAAGGCCAATCACCAAGACGTCACTTGGAGACTCCACGACCTCCCGCCTCATGGACTGTGCCATAATACCGTTGAGGAGATGCTCGAGCATGCCTTCCGTCTCAAGCCCATCCTTGGAACGAACAGTCGACTACGACATGTGGATAGGAGGAATGCCGCCCTCTGGCACGTTCACTTAAGGGGAAGGAGGAACAACCTGAGTACCTTCCTCCGGGTCAACCACCACTACATCATCCTCGAACCGCTGCCTAACCCTACGATGCTATCGGGGAGCCCTCTCGATATACCTCGGCGGCACCACCTCAGACTGAGCCTTCACCCTGTGAGTACCTTGGTCGCGCCTCTCTTGTTCGGCCATCATCTTGCGATGATCTCCTCCTTGTTCGCCATCTCAACACCTGCACCGAAGTGAAGCACGTTGTCAGGACAAGTTGTATGCTCGGAAAAGAAAATCAAGAAGTGAATTGAAGCGATGAAACAGACCGGCCTCCCCATTCATCAGCCTAGCACGGATCAACATCAAGGATGACGTGTAGTACATCACATTGATCTCTTCAATCACACTTATGGCCATCCTCTCCTCCTCGGCAAGCCGATGCCACTTGGGTTGCGACACCTTAGTCCTTGGCTCCTGGAGCGCGGCCGATAGGGGCAAGCTCCCGGGATAGCGCACAAAGAAGAATCCCTCCGTCTAGTGCTTCACAGAAGACGGGGCCCCAACTAGTACCTTGATGCACTGCCTAGCCGAGAAATATTTTAGCTCTGCTAGTGATGCTTCAGTTGGAGGAAATAACTCACCATTCCCAGGGTAAGCTCGACTTCACAGACAAAGCAGTACGACATAAGGCTGATAAAAAATCTAAAAGAGTTTGGCATCAATTGCACTGGCAGTACCCGGTACCATTCGAACACCTCGACTAGTCCCTCATGCAAAGGGAATATCAGCTCGAACTCCAGATTCTTCTCGTACACACAAATCTCGCCCGACTGAGCATCTGTGGGCCTCTCACCCTCCTATGGACACCTCAGCTCGTACTACTCAGGAATACAGTACAATGACCGGATTCGAGCCATGTCACTTGGGTTTAGACAACAAGGGGTGGTCCCAAAGCGACGACCAGCCCATGCAGAAAGCTTTGCCCCCACGCTCGATGGCCTAGCCTCATCCTCCTCAGCCTCGGCAACTCTCCCAGAATCTACCTCCTCAAAGTCTCCGGCCGTGGTCCCCTGACCCTCGGCCTCAAGAACATCGAGCGTGGCGGCCTCGGTGAAAGATTCTGACTTGGACTCGTAAGGGGAAGCACTAAAGCTAGAAGAAAAATCAAAGGAAGAGGAAGAGATGGAGGACAAGGAAGACATCTTACCTAAGTCTTGGAAGCTAGGACTGCATAATTGAAGCAAACACCGAGCACCGCAGACTACTCCTCGTCGAGCTCTCTGAGAAACTTCATTTAGAAATGAGGAAGGAGAAATGCTCTCTTCTCCCTATATATAGATCCTCGACGGCTTAGGTCACAGCAAGATCAATGGCATAGATCAAGCGCCGCTCTAACAAGCCCGGGAAGGCTAATCAACACTTCCGCCCTTCGCACGTGCATAACCTTGGGAAGCGAAGCGACGTCTCTGACTACCCGTTTCAAAAATGGCGCGACCATCAACCCGACAGGATCAACCCTGAAGAACCGGTCTAACTTCAGGCTGCGCGAACTAGACCGGAAGCTCAACCAGACTTTGACTTTGAGTTCCTTAGCCGAGGAATAAAGCATTCTTCCGCACTACACTTTGGCCGAGCACTTAACTCCTCGACTTCGGAACTAGGGGAGTGGTGTTCGAGTTATGGATGAGCTGGCTCCAAACGCCACATGGCGCCTATGTGGCTGCCTTATCTCCTCGACCACATAGGCACCACGTCATGTCTGCGGCCCACCTTATCTCCTCAGCCACGTCAGCACTACATAATCTCCATGGCCCCATTCGACCTTTTCGGCCATGACGACTCCACATCATATGGATAAACTCGACTAAGATAGGAGAACTGATGGGGACAAACTCCGTTGGGGATTAGGTCTTATCTCGGAGACCTCGGCGGTTAACCTCATCCCGACAACCCCGAATGCTTTATTCGATCAGGACACGACTCCTTGGCTACAAAAAGGTAACTCCCACTCAAGGTAAGGGATCCAATTCCAATTCTCTCAACTTCCTCTGTTATTCTCCTCAGACCATCACAGTTTACCAATTGTTCGACCCAACCGCCCATATCCTTCTACTGACTTGAGCGTCAGAGTATCTACCCGGGGATAACTCCTTAGGCCTCTGATTGATTTCGTGTTCGTAGATCTTGGTGCGCGGCTCCGTCCTTCCACCTCGGCTCCGCTTAGTTGGCAAGGACTATCTGACTGTGACCTTGGTTCTTGCACCACCTAGGATCGAATAACATCAGTGGTGGTTGTTTCTTTGATACAATTGGAGGGTAAAGTTGATACATGAAATGCCATACTTTTATATCTAAAGAGATAATAGGGGCATAATAGTGATTTCATTGCCTCAATCCACATCAAATTAAATCGATAAAAGGGTTATTTGTATAACTTCTTCCACATACCAAGGGAGAAATTTGGAGAGTTCAAATTATGGAGAAGGTTAAAGTAGGGAGGGTTCAAGTGATTTGCCCTATTTTAAAACAATTTTTGGAATTAAAACAATTCTTTTTCTACAAGACCAATGAGGCCCAAAACATCATTGCAGGAGTCCTTGTGGTTTTGGATAATCTATAGGTAGCCATGTATACTTGGAGGGGTAGTGAGTAATGATAATTAGCCTCTCAACTTTGTGCAAAGACATCATTAACTAACTTCTTGGATTCCAACATTTTGCCCCTAATGTTAGCATTCTCTCTAAACTTTATGGAATATTCTATTAAATAATTCTAAAACCCACAAGCTACCCTTATTTGCATTTAAAAAAATCTATCCTTATTTTATTTTATGTGACCATTTTGTCCTTTTAATTTAATTTATTTATATCCATATTATATTAATCCATTGTGTGGAACTTTAGTTGACCAAAATTTCTATTGTGAGGATAGAAAATGTAATTTGAATTTGGGTAAATTTTTTAAACTATCCTTATGGTTTAGCTAATTAACTAAGTATACTCTTATATATTTTTTACTATTATCTAACAGTACCCCTACTGTTTTTGACAATTGACTAACTTTACCCTTACCGTTAAGATCCATTAATATTCTATCAAAACTCGCATACACGTGAAGTATAAATTTTTTTAAACCCAATTTTACTCTTACCATCTTCTTCTTTTTAGCAGTGGCAAACCGAACTGGTTGGTCCTTAACCAGTAGCAGCGATACCCCCTCAACCTCTACCCCCCCTCTCTCTCTCTCTCCACCTCTGGCCCCTTCATTCTCTCTCCCTTTTTGGTGCCACTTGTCTCACCACGCTGAAATGACCCTAGCCCATTGTAGTCATCGACCTCATCAATGACTTCTAGGGTCTCCCAATGCCATTCTTGGAATTGCTCTCTTCACCCTGAAAACAAACAATGCTCTAAGACTATAACGAAAGAAACAAACATGATTTATTGTGTTTAATTAGAAGAGGTACGGGGAGGAGATGAGGTGGTATAAGGCCTATGAATTAAACTGAAATGCGGTGCGGCGAATTAAACCGCACTGCTGCTCCCTTGAGAACCGCTCGGGGACAAAGCGGTAGTATGATTAGTTCTCAATGGTGCGGTACGGTGAATTAAGCAGTTTGGGGAGAGAAAACAAACATGATTTCAGTAAGAAAGCAATTTTGTGGCAACTCAATATCCTGATTAGTTCTCAATGGGGCAGATCATACTACCACCGCTGGATCGAGTTGCAGTGGTGGGGCGGAACAAGGGAGAAAAAAAAAAAAAGAAAAGAAAAAGAAGAAGAAGAAGAAGGAGGGAAAAAGGAAGTTGCTACCACCATTGGTTCGAGTTGCAGTGGCAAGGCGGAACATGGGAGAAAAAAAGAAAAGAAAAAGAATAAGAGGAAGACCGAGGGAGAAAGGGAGAAAGGAAGTTGCTACCTCCGTTGGTTCGAGTTGTAGCAGTAGTGGCAGAAAAGGGGAGAAAAGGAAAAGAAAAGAGTGCATGTCCTCAGTACCCGTTCAATGATTCTGCTAGACATCTTGCTCACAATCTGCCCGTTAAGCTTGTTAAGGGAAACCTCATAAGAAGAATAGAAGGATCTTTGAATTTGATTTAAAGGAAAAATGGACATTTTAGCCCTTCTGTGAATATTTTAACAGCAATGGTAATTTTCCAAAACAGTAGGGGTAGCATTAGACAATAGTCAAACAGTAGGGTTATACTTAGTCAATTAGCTAAACCATAAGGTTAGTTTAAGAAATTTAAGGTATTAACTCTCATAATCATCACGCTCTAATTGTGATGACATAAAATATAATTTGAACTATTACTTTCATCTCATTCAATTCCCTTTCGTTAAGTCTTATATTTAAGATGTTAACTCTCATTCTCTTGCATTGAATTTTATATTTAAGTTTTTTCCAATAACAATTTGTATCAATTAGATATGTTTCCAATATTTTTAATAATATAAAAACCATGTTTTTGAAATCAACACAAAAACAAAGCTATATTTTCGTCTTGGTGGTGGGTAAGCAATTCAACCATTTGGGTGAAATGGGTCAACTCATTTTGTCATAGTTAAATAATATTTTTTTAAATATAAAAAATAAAAAAGAAATTAGCACATCTCTAATATTGTATATTAGTTATATTAAAGAATAGCAAGTGTGATAAACAATAGTTGTTTTTATTAACATTAAAAATGAAACACAAAATTTCAAACTGCCCCAAAAATGATTTTGTTTGCATATTTGTGGTGGGTTAATAGTTCAATCTTTTGGGTCAAATGTAGCAAGCCTCAATGTTGGAATTAAATAATAAAAATTTAAAAGAAGATAAACACAACAAGATAAAAACGTTAAAAAATTCAATAATATTTTATATCAATCATATTAATTAGTAAAGAAATATAAGTGTCATAAACAATATTTGTTTTTTTTTCCCCATGACAGAAATGAAATTTAAAATTTAAAATCAACCAAAAAATGAAATTGGTTTTCTATTTGGTGGTGGGTCAAAAGTTTAATCTTTCGAGTCAAATGTTCATTGATATCATAATTAAATAAAAAAAAGTTAAACAAGAAGATCATAAACATAAAAAATTATGAAGAAAAACATACGTTTTATAGAAAACATTTGAACATATGTTTAATATTATACTTTCATCATATCAAGCAAAGTTAACAAAAAATTGAAAGAAAAAGAAAATTTTGAGCACATATATTAAAGAAAGAAATGTGTTAGAGTGTCAACTCAAAAATGGAATTGTTTTCATGTTTGGTGGTGGGCCAACCATTCAACCTTTCCAGCCAAATGTATCAACCCTTCATGTTGTAACTAAATAATAAAAATTTAAAAGGTAAAAACATAAAAAATTATATAAAATACAACATTTTGTAGAAAACATTTGGATAAATCTCTTTTATCATGTATTCATCTTATTAAATAAAAAAATGTGATAAATAAAAATTTATTTTATACATATACAATTATAAAAAATTCAGAAGCATTTTATTACTATCATAATCATCATTACGTAAAACACATGCATAGTGGCCAATTTTTCTAAAATCCTCTCACATGGTACACTCAACCTTCTTTCTACAGAGTTCATCTTGATGATGCCTTAAGAATGATTATTTTATCAACCCCTTGAGAATGATTATTTTCATCATTTTGATATAGGTTATTCATCGGTGTATGCTGTTGGCTCATAGAATCTTTAATGGATAGTTTAGCAATTTTATGTTTACCATCAACTCATTTTAGTATGCGTTACTTGATTTGTCTTCAAAATCAATAAAAAAGTGGTTGATATGGTTGATGAATTTTTTTTTTTTTTTGGGATTTTTTTGACAATTAGCCATTAAGCACATTAGGCGCCCTATCAGTATAATAGTAAATAAATATTTTTGTATTAAAAAAGGGTTAAAAGAATTTATCACTATTTAAACCTGCCAAATAGAAAAACACCTCATTGATGAACCAGGGGTTACTGCTGAAATCTAAGTAAGTCGGAGGGGGTTTTGTAATAAAACAATTAAACAAAATTCAACTTTCAAGGGGCTAAGTGTATCTGCTCTAAAGTACAGATGGTTATCTAATAAGTTGCTCAATTTTGAGTTTCTTGTACACACGGAGTTTTTACAGATTTTTCGATTTCTCCGGTTGCAACAGTTACCCTCTCTTGATTTCTTCGCCCTACAGACGAAGAGCCTTTTGTCTCATTGATCTATTTCTATGGGTTCCACCATGTCGTCTGTAGAGCGGATAACTGTAGAATATGCCTAAAATCGTTGTTTAGTTGCATTCCTCTTATTTCTTCACGTTTTTCAGTTTTTGGGTTCGTAGTCTCTCTCAGGCATCCTTTCTCTTTCCTCATCATCTCCTTTTCAAAATCTAATTGATTGTCCACCCTCAGGCAAAATTTGGGAGTTGTCGACCGTTTGGGTGCTCAATTCGCTAATGAGTATGTATGAACCAGCAAAATAGCAGAAGAATCCACTCAAATTCCACTGTGTACAAATAGCTCAGCCTTGGTCTCTGTTAATTGATAGACACGCTCTATCTTCTTTCCTTTTCTTTGCTTCATCTTATCTGGGTTTCTTCCAAAATGGGAAAAAATCAAGCCTACAAAGCTATGCAGAGGGCGAGACTGGGTTCAAGCTCGGCCGGGCCGGAAGAGATGGAAGACGGCATGGTTTGTACCCTTTCATACTATCTCTGATTTTGTAATTTATGGTTCTTCTGTATTGGCAACCAAAGAGTTTCACTTTTTGGTCATGGCTATTTTGTTTGTAGAAACATTGTCTCTCTTTATCTGTTTCCTCGTATTTCTTGGTTGCGTTTGTGGGAAATACCCTTTTCCTGTTGATGGCTTCTGTCAAATGTTTTAAGGGTATGTTGGTAGTGGGTAGTGAGAACTGAGAACTGATAAAGAATTTAGATTGTCTGAGATTCTAGGCTTTTTGTGATTGGGTTGCTTGTGTTGTTATGGGTACTAAGTAATTTAACCTCCTGGAAACTTACCATCGAGGTATGCTTTTAAAACCATTCAATATTCAATTGATAATTTATTTGGAAACATAGAGTTCTGGTTTCTTAGAGACAATTGGGGCTTTCAGTTAATATGATGATGTGGAAATTGAGGTGATGAAATAGAAAGGTAAGTAAACGCCTTAATATGTTCTATTATTCTGGGTGACGTGTAGATCACTACTAAAAATTTATAGGAAGAAAAGAATTTCTGGGTGACATGTAGATCACTATTCTGGGTGACATATTTAGAGGTATGGTTATCAAGAAATACCTTTTTTATGCAGTAATTTCTTGATCTTTTTTTGAAAGCTAAAATGATATTGTATTAATGGAGGGAGAGGGTCCTCACGCCGAAAGATATTGCAAAGCTGATATATCCGTGTATCATTTTTATATACACTGATATCATACACCTGTTCCCAAATGGTTATTTTCTAGTGATACCAACAAATTCATTGCGAATTCTAGCCCAAAAAATAATGAGCCTTTCCATCTCGCCAATCAAAGCTTCAGTTGGCATTTTCTTGTTAACAGATATTCTTTGGTTCTGCTCGTGCCATATTGACCACCATACGTTCTTGTTGTTTCATAAACAATTAAGATCTATTACTGTGAGAAGGGTATATCCCATGTGGAAAGAAAGACTCAAGATTTGCTGTTGAGATCTTATCATTGTTTTAAAAGGCATTTGAGGCTTATTTTTTGATGCTTTCCTCAAGGCAAGCCTCAAGGAAAATACCTGGAGGCTCAAGGTTGAGGTTCATAACATATAAGGCATATTCTTCATACCTTCAGATTCCTTATGTGTGCTTGTATATGAATGTCAGATTCCTTATGTGTGCTTGTTCTCTGCACTTATCTATGCTTCAACATATTTAAAACAGTTTTGGGATATTATTTAATTTTTGGAGATTTTCAATGTGTAAGAATGTGATGGCTTTCTCTGTAGTTTTATATTCTTATAGTCCTTGTTTATGTGATCATTTATTCATTTACATGCTTTTCTACATAAAAGTTACTTGTGTACTTGAGTCTTTCTATGGTACTGAAAAGGTATGTACCTTACAAATTCATAACCAACCAAAGAGTTTTTTTTTTTTTAAATTCGTTTTAGGTAGGTACCTTTCTGTACCACAGAAATTTCCTATATACTTTCATTCATTTTAGTTTGGTGTTTTTCTTAAAATATTAGTAACCAATGATGCTTAAGCCTTATTGTTTGAGTGAACATTGCTTATATTTACCAAAATTACCTGTCAAAACAAAGTCTTACAAAATTATGTGCTGGGTTGACTTAAAAATCTGTTGATAATCTCATAAAATTCTTTGAACTGAGATGGTTTGGTAGGGATATAAATTGAATGATGCTTGAATTTCATTTTCTAACTTAAGTTTAATTTTCCCTCAGATGGTATTCTTATTAATTTTGAGTAGACTTGGAATTGCTATAGGATCTTGGTGCCTTGAACTCAGTTCTCCAAATATTACTAACTTTATCTCAAACAACTCGAGTGAAGTTTTTCATGCATATGAAAAGAAAAACTCAAGTGAAGCTGTTGGCTCTCCTAAAAATATCAATAAACAGAACAAATATATTAAAATAGAAATTTTTATATATATGTTTTAGATTTTTTTGGTCTAGTATGGGTCAAAATGTACCCAATTGTGATTAAACAAATAATTTCATATTGTAAATTTCTTGCTTTTGCATGAGTTTCTTTTAGTAATATTGAATTTTGCAAAGTACTACTAGAACTATCGATGATTGATGAGCTGCTGGCTGCATTTATCTAATATTGGAAATACATTTATTGTTTTGACTTACATATTTTTCTCTTACCACATTGTTTATACTCTAACTTAATAGAATCTTATTAGTTATCATCTAGGAAATGTAAAATTATATTGGAAATACATTTAAAGGATAATCCTAGACCCTCTCAATTGGGACAATTTTCATGAATTCAGCAAATTTCTGGGAAATTGTGGACCTCAAGGTTCAAATTATTTATACTATACGCCCTGTAACAGGCATATCGTATCGTATCGTGAGGTTTCGGACACACCTGTTTAAAGGTATTTTCAGGAAACCACTTATTTTATTTATTAAATAATATAAAACATCTATAAAAATGAAAGTTAGAAAAAAAACTAAAAAAATGTGCATGGTTTAAAGTGTCAATACACCCCTGCCAATACATTTGGGTGTTTCAATACTTTAAACCATGGTGGACTGTGATAGAAATCTTTAATTGCATGACAAAGTAATATATTGTGTGCAATGCAACCATAGTTTTCAGTGAATTTGTTGCAATCTATTCTTACTATTGATTTTGTTGGGAGGATCTTAGTAGTATCTTGAACTATTTTCATTTCCTGGATTTTTACTGATGAGGACAGTCACAGGTGGATGGTTCTTTTCATTCACCAGAGTGGCATGCTGCTCGTTTGGCTAGTCTCAAAACTTCTCACACAATTACCTGGGAAGAGTTCAAACAGAAACAGAAGGTAATATCTCCTAAAAAGCAAAAACTTTTGGTCTTTTGAACAGCCAATTTTGAAACTTTAATTCCTTTTGTATTCCTTTTGTATTTCCATTTTGATTTTCCATTAGCAACATGCCAACCCTTGCAATATTAGCCATGGAAAGCTATCATCAATCATTGTAATAGTTGGGTTTGGGGAAGATCCATACATGCTTATGTGTAGACCCTATTGTATTTGGAGGGCATGGATTCAATTGGGTCCTGGTCCAGGTATAGAAATGCACCCCTTGGTTCTGGACCTGTGCCTGCATTTTCTTGGTATGGTGATAACTAATTGGATATTTAGTTATGGACCCAATTATTATTTGATAATTATAATAATTGGATATTTAGTTATGGTGATAAATAGAAGTAGTTATTCATGTGATAAATATAATATTTAACTATTTAAATCATCTATTTTTTAATTTTTGTTTCTTCTTTTTTTGATAATTAATAGAGATATATTGTATAAATTGCCAGAAAAAGGCAGAAGCCCTGACTGTTCAGAGTTGACAGTAGGGTAGGGTAAAGGAGGGATAGAGAGAAAGATACCTCTCTAAGGCTCTTAATCTTCTCTTGTTTGATTTATATGGTTGCTTGCCATGGGTTTTTTGAGCGTTGAATGCGTGATTATACTTTTTCTAAAGGTTCCTTGAAGGTTTATTTTCCAATTCCATGTTTTTAGAAAATTTCCTTATTTTTTTTAATATTCAAATATTTTAGTGAAGCTAAAAAAAGTATCCTTGAAATTTCCTCATCTCTGCATGGTGAAATGTTCATTGATATTGAAATTAGTAACAATGGTTGTAGAGCATCTCCACCTCTCATTTTACCTCCTTTATGTAGTCAGGTGCTATTGCTACTGCAAATTTAGCCTCCACATTCTCTTTATAGCCTTGGATCATTGATTCAGGGGCATTTGACCACATACTGGTATGTCCTATTTTACATCTTACTAGTTATGTTCTAGCAGAAATGGTCACTATTATTATTTCCCTCACCTCAGTAGCCTTTTCCTGCAAAAGAGATTTGGAGTAGACCTGTCCTTCCCAAGATTGTGGCTTTTTGTTGGGAAGTTTTATGAGATTAATAGCTTTGATGTTCTTCAAAAAAGAAAACCTAATTAGTGACTATCTCCTCACTAGTGCACTCTTTGTAGAGCCTCTGGTGAGACTTGCTTTCATGAGTAACTATTCTTTGGACTGTTTGGGAAGAGAGAAATGCATGGATTTTCAAAGAGCAGGAGAGAAGCAATGAGGCACTAATTCAATGGATCACAACAAGGGTGGTACTGTGGGTTAAATCCATGAATATTTTCTCACCTTTATTTGTTGAAGACATTATCAGTATTCAGGAAATGGGGTGAAGTGGCCGGATCCTCCTCTAGGAAAAGCAAGCAGCAAGGATTTGGGACACCACTAGAAAAGGAATTTATTAATCTCAATTTTGATGGCAGTAGCATTGGGATTTTGGGGCCATTTGGGGTGGGAGGGGGCTTTTAGAAATGAGGAGGGTCATGTGATAGTAATTTTCTCAAGTCAGTGAGTTCTATTGGGCATGGTGATTCCTTAAGTGCACGGACTACAGTTGCTAGCAATAACCCAAGGAGTGCAAAAGGTACTTGAAATGAAGATAAGTAAATCATAAACAGTTTCTCCTGTGCATGTATTGGTGAGTCCTAATTGGTGTATTCTTTGCAATGCTAGTGATGAACCTAATTATCACCTACTAATCTCCTGTCCATTTATTGTTGATATTTAGGAATGGTTTCTCTCATTTTTTTGGGTTCAAGTGGTTTCAACTGGTTAGTGTGCAGAATTGTTCTCTCTTGCAACAACGAGACAAAGAAGAAGAAGGGGAAGAATAGTATAGAGATGTGCAAGAGCTGCCATAGCCCATATTATGGACTGTGTGGGAAGAAAAGGAATGTAGGAATATTCAAAGAAAAAGAACTTGAGAGATGGTAATTGAATGCACTAAGATTAGAGCTGTCTTTTGGATCATATCTTTGGAGACCTTCAAGACATTTTCATTTGATGACGTAATTTGGAGGTGGGCAAAGGTGGCTAATTCATCTTTAAGAAGGGTAAGATCAATAGAAGGTGGGAACCTCCAGAGGTGGGATTTCTCAAACTCAACTTTGATGGAAGTAGCATGGAGAATCTGTGTCCTTCAGGGGTGGGGAGGGGTAATAAAGGATGAGCAAGGAGTTGTGAGAGCTATTTTTTTCTTGACCAACTGGGGAAAGTGGTTCTTTTAGGGCTGGGTTAGTGGCAACCCTAGAAGGCATTCAAGAAGCAGATGAGATGAATGTTTGGAAACTAGTATAGAAGGAGACTTGAAGGTGATAATCAGCTGGCTAAAGAATGGGGAAAAAAACCTTATGTATATATGAAATGGGATAAAGAAACAAGGTAGCTACTGGCTAACTCTTAGGTAGGTTGATAATTCAACTAAGCAAGGGGTGAATAGAAATCAATTGTTTTGGGTGAATTTGTAAAGATAGGTAGCTACTGGCTATGTCTGTTACATCTTGCCCAAGATATTACAACTTGTGAATCCCCTTCCACTTCCACTTATCGAAAACCCAATTGCTTTGCCAACTGGAGCCCCTGCAGTAATGCCAATAACTCTGCCTTTGTTGAATTTGTAATACCAATTGGCCTTGAATATAGAGCCAATATCCTACATTCCACATTCCTGATTGCTCCCTTATTCCTACCACTCCGTATTGCCCATAGAGCTTCCATCAAAATTCAATTTTACTTTGTTAACCTTTGGTAGTTTTTACTCAACTCTTAGAATTTCCTTTTCTCTAGAGGGCTGTGCTATTTCCTTCCATGCCCTTAGGATGTCAGCTAGTGAGAAAAGTTGAAAACTGTCTAATGTTTTTATCCACTATGCAACCCTCACTTTTATGCTGTCAATGACCTCTTCCAAATTTCTACTTTTCTAGCAAAAGTTCTGTTATTTCTTTCCTCCCATACTCCCCAAGCAACAACTGCTTTAGTAGCTCTCCACATTATTCTCCCTCTTTTCTTTTGTTGCCTCAAGAAGTTAGGATTGAAAATGTCCGTCACCTCTTGGGGAGGGTCCCACCTGCAGCCAAAGAGAGAACAAAAAAATTCCCAAATATGAACTAGCACAAAGGAGCAAGAGATCAATAAATGGGAGAGGGACTCTCCACTATCTTTACAAAGAAAACACATATGAGGAGAGAGGCAGTTGGAAGGTCTCCTTTTCTGCAGTAAATCACATGTATTTTACCTTACCAAGGAAAAGAGTCCAACAGAAAGCTTGAATTTTTGGTGGGGTAGGCTTGCTCCATATTTCTTTCACCAGGAGAACCACCCCTTTTTTTTCTTATTGGAAATGGTCCAGGAGAACTATCCCTTGGGGTCTAAGTAGATGCAAGATGTTTGAAGAAAGAGGAGCAAGAGAAGAGCCCATTTGGGGAGATTACCCAGAACCTAGAATCCTTTAAGTAAACTATCTATAAGGTTCCAAGAAGATCAACCAACAAATTGCACTCTCTATCCCTAAGGCCTCTTCTGAAACCAAGGTTCCAGTTGATACCTGAATGGGAAGCCACGCCTAGATATTCCATTCTGGAAATCAGAAATAGCATAAAGGTCGAGGAATTGATCTTTTAGTGGTGACTCCCCTACCCAAAGGTCTTCCCAGAGGCGGATTCTTTCCCCTTTTCCCACATCATACCAGATGTAACTAATGAACGTAGGGTAAACTTTGTGAATAGCTTTCCAAGGAGAGGCTGAAGTTGAGTGATCAGCCAATTTAGCATCCCAACCAGACTCCAGTACAATCTAGACCATAAATGCTTGCAATTACTTTGTGCCACAACCTGTCTCTTTCAAAGAAAATCTCCACAACCATTTACCCTACAAGGTGGTGTTCCTATGAGCAATGTTTCCTAATACTAGACCCCTTGACCTTTTGGCTTGCTAACCTGTACCTACTTTCAGAAGGTTGCTGGTATCGTGTGTGGCTAGTTTCGGAAGTGGAAGCGTCTCTTTGGGGAAGAAGTTCCAAGGTTGAAGATGCTGGCGTGGCGGGATGGTACACGTGGCGCACACTCGGTGGTGAACAACAGGGGCATGCAGAGAAGTCCCCTTGGGGAAGCTGAAAAGTTGTTAGCAGAGGAAAACCAAGCATCAAAAAATTTCAAATTAACAAGTGAGAAGGTGGGGCGGGCTTCCTATGCTGATGTGGCCAAAAGAAGGGGTGGGTCTGTCAGTATTAAGGGGCGCAAGGGCGATTCCGAACCAAACCAGATCAGACCCGATCACCCGATTCAATATTGGAGGTAAAAGCCGGCCCACGTGATTGCTTAAGTGATCACGTGGGTAGGGGCATTTTTCGTGCGACACTAGACCGAAAGACTGGTCTAGCTTCTTCTCCACCGAAGCCTGTTAGGGCTGGTTTCAACCGGGTGTCGAAGATTGGCCCCCAAACGTCAGTTGCAGTGGGCTGCACGCTCAGATGGAAGATTCGCAATGTGCGGAGCATTCCGTCTCAGGCTGGCGAGCTCCAAGGAGTGCTCAATCTAGTGCGATTGTTGGGAAGGAAGCGGAAGTTGATTGGGTGGCTTGTAGCGTGGAGGGGGTTGACGAAGAAGATGATTCGGATGGTTCTACCAGTCTGGACAGTGTAAGGGAAGAGATCTGGCAGCTAGAAGAAGTGGAAGACACGCTAAACCTAGGGCGCCTCTTTTCGGAAGAAGCTGGAAGTGAAGTCCTCTTTGGTGAGAAGTCCCGAACTGTTGGAGGAGAAGAGGTCAATATAGCAGAGTGCAAACAAATTCTAGGGAAAGGAAAGGGCAGGAAACTTTGGGAAACAAAGGAGAGGAATGGAAGTGGTGAGGGTAGGGGTAAAGGTGAAGGGGTAGAGGAAGGTAGAGATAGAGATGCAAGACTTTGGGAAATTTTTAGGAGGTTAATGGATGAGCTTGGGGAAAATAACACGCAAAAGGAGAGGGCAGAAGACTTAAGTATAGGAAATGAGATTACGGGGGTAGGAAGAGGCGAAGAAATAAATGAGGATGGGGGCTCTGAAGAGCAAGAGATTATGGAGGTGAATAGTGAGGATACTGTGGCAGCCTTAGTGGGGAAACTGGGGTGCAAATTAAAAGACCCAAATGATCTCAAATTTTTTCTGCAAATGGAGGGGGTAAGGTGAGGAAGAGAAAACTGAATGAGGTTGAAAGACTGATGAGAGATATTGGAGGGGATAAGAATGCTGGTATCAAGGGGGATAGGAGGAAGGGGGTGAAGTAATGAGTCTATGGGCTTGAGGGGAAAAGAATAAGACAGTAAAATGAAAATTGTCAGCTGGAATGTTAGAGGGTTGGGTAGTGCTAGGAAGAGGGAAGTAATTAAAGAGGCAATCGAAAAGGTTAACCTAGATATAATTATGATTCGGGAGAAAAAGAGAGCAGATTTTGATGCTAGGTGGGCTAGGAGTATATGGAGAGCTAGGGGGGTTAGTTGGACTGCACCTTCATGGGGATCTGCTAGGGGAATATTAACTTTATGGAAGAATGAGGTGTGTATAGCAATGGAGGAATTAATAGGCCAATTCTCAGTTTCGTTGAAATTTAAGCAAGTGGAGGATGGTTTTGAATGGGTGTTAACAAATGTCTATGGACCTAATGATTATAGAGAGAGGAGGAATCTGTGGGAAGAATTGGGGGGTGTAAGGGGATTGTGGGATGGACCGTGGTGTTTAGGAGGCGATTTCAATGTAATTAGGTTTTCGGAAGAAACAAATAATCCTAGACAGAGGGTGACCACGAGAATGAGGAAGTTTGATCAATTTGTGGAAAGCTTTTAACTTAAAGAGATTCCATTGGCCCGTAGTAGTTACACTTGGTCCAATTGACCCGTCATGATTGGTGTGGAAGAGATGGGAAGCACAGGGCCTGCCCCGTTCAGATTTGAGAACATATGGCTATTTCACCCAGGTTTTATTTATAAAATCAAGGAGTGGTGGTTAGAGAGTGATCCTGTAGTAGAATGGAAGGGAATGAGGTTCCATAAGAAATTACAACTATTGAAGGGTAAAATCAAGGAATGGAACAACTTAGAATTTGGGAGGTTGGAAGAAAGAAAGCAAACTGTAATTGATCAATTGGAAGAGCTGGATGGGAAGGAGGGGAGGGGAGATATAACACAGGAGGACAAAGAACAGAGGTGGAATTTGTGGAAACAACTGGAGGATGAATTGTTTAAGGAGGAAATCAGTTGGAAACAGAAGTCAAGGTGTAGGTGGTTGAAGGAGGGGGATAGGAATACCAAATTTTTTCATTGTTTGGCAAGTGGGAGAAGAAGGAAGAATTTTATTTCAAACTTGGAAATAGAGGGGATAACCTTATCTGATCAGGGGGAGATTTCTAGGGAGTTTTCTAACCACTTTAGGTCTATATACAGAAAACCCTTAAGTAATAGGGAATGGATTGAGGGGATGGAATGGCCAAGGCTGAGATCAGAAGATAGGGAGTGGTTGGAGAGAAAATTTGAGGTGGAAGAGGTTAAGGAGGCAATATTTTCCATTATTAGATCAAAGGCTCCGGGCCCAGATGGTTTTACGGTGGCATTTTACTAGGATTGTTGGGAGGTTTTGAGGGAAGAGCTAATGATAGTTTTTGAAGAGTTCCAAAGAAGAGGAGTGATTAACCTGACCCGTGGTTGAATTCTACATTTATTGCTTTGTTCCTAAGAAGAGAGAGGCAACACATCCAAGGGATTATAGACCTATTAGCTTAGTGAACAGTTTATATAAGATCATTGTGAAGGTTTTATCCCTTAGGATTAGACAGGTGCTCAATACCATCATCTCAACTAATCAAGGAGCTTTTGTAAGGGGCAGGCAAATCACTGATCAAATTCTTATAGCAAATGAGAGTGTGGAGGACTTTAAGAGATCTAAGAAGAAGGGGTGGTCCGTAAGCTAGATTTGGAAAAAGCTTATGACTTGGTAGACTGGTCCTTTTTGTTGGAGGTGATGACTAATTTTGGGTTTGGAGATAGATGGTGCAAATGGGTGTTGGGGTGTACTCGGTCTTGTCACTACTCTATTTAGGTGAACAGAATGGTGGTAGACTTCTTCCCAACATTGAGGGGAATAAGACAAGGAGACCCCCTTTATCCTTTTTTGTTCACCTTGGTTCCTGAAGTATTAGGGAGTTTAATCTCTAAGGTAGATTCTAGAGGGCTAATTAAGGGATGGAGAGTATACCACTAACACACTTGCAATTTGCAGATGATATGATTTTGTTTTGTGAGGGGGGTGGGACATGAATTGGATTAGGAATGTGAAACTTACAGTACAACTATTTGAGCAAATGTCCAATCTGAAAGTTAATTTTGATAAAAGTTGTGTTGTAGGTGTGAATATGGGGGAAAGTGAGATCCTTGAGTGTGCAAATATTTTGGGTTGTGGAGTATCGAATTGGCCTTTGATTTATCTCGGTCTTCCTCTAGGAGATAATCCTCAAAAAGGAAGTTTTTGGACTCCTATAGTGGAGAGGTTTGAAAAGAGACTTGCTTCTTGGAAGAAAAACTACCTATCTCTTGGGGGGAGAATTACCTTAATCAGGTCTACCCTAGCTAATCTGCCCATCTATTACCTTTCAGTCTTTAAGGTGCCTGCAGAGTGGCTAGCAAGTTGGAAATATTAATGAGGGACTTCTTGTGGGAGCCGGGGGAGGAAAAAAAGGATCATAGGGTTAGATGGGAGATGGTGTGTAGGAATAAGCAGGATGGAGGGCTAGGCATTGGGAATATAAGGAAGAGGAATTTGGCTTTGCTAGGAAAATGGCTATGGAGGTTTTCTTTGGAGAGGGAGAAACTGTGGACTAAGATAATTTGTAGTATTCACGGGCTTGTAGAGAAATGGTTGGGACTTTGGGATTCTGGCTGTGGCTACAAGAGCATCACCATGGAAATCCATCCAAGATATTTTGCCCCTCTTCTCTCCTTGGATCAGGTATGACTTACACTCGGGTAATCTCATAAAGTTCTGGGGACATGTTTGGGTTGGGGAGACCCCTTTGAAAGAACAATTTCCAGCTCTATTTGCAATCTCCACCCTAAAATGAACCAATTACCAATTTCCTCGTTTCCTCAAACTCAAATTCTGGGTTTGCTTGGAACTTGGGTTTGAAAAGAGCACTTAGGGGACACAAAATTGGATAATGTTTCAACTCTTTTGTCCATTCTTGATGGGATTTTCTTGGAACCCACAAAGACAGATAGTAGGATCTGGTCTCTGTCTCCTTCTGGATCCTTTACTTGTGCATCCTTCTTTAAAGCCCTGATACAACCAAAAACTCCTATTGGACTGTCATTCCCTGTCAAGGAAGTGTGGTGTATATACCTCCGAGGGTTGGGAGCTTTTGTTGGGAAGTTTTCCTTGAAAGAATCAACATAGGTGACCTACTTCAAAGAAAAAGACCCAATAGTTGTTTATCTCCACACTGGTGTGTTTTATGCAAAGCTGTTGGTGAGTCTGGGTACTACTTACTAATATCTTGTGTTTTGGCAAAAAATATTTGGGATTGGTTTGCTTCTTTATTTGAGTGCAGGTGGACACCTCCAACTAGTCTGCAAAGCTTGTTTTCCTCTTCACCTATTGAATGCCCAACGAAAAGATCAAGAATTATGTGGTGATGTGTGAGAGCTGTTGTTTGTTGGACATTATGGGAGGAAAGAAATGCAAGGATCTTCTCGGAAAAGGAGAGAGGCTTGGAAAATATGGTAGAGTTGATTCATATAAGAGTAATACACTGACTGAAGACAATGAAGGAGTTTATAGATTTTTCAACAAACGATTTGCTAAGAAAGTGGAAAGAAGTTGCTAGCTCAGTTACAAGGAAGAAGACTTTGAATCTCATGTGGAATCCTCCACCTCCTGGTTTTATCAAACTAAATTTTGATAGCAGTAGCATGGGGAATCTAGCGCTTTTGGGTATTTGGGGGGGGGGTCCTAAGGGATGAGGGAGGCAATGTAATAGCTTTGTTCTCTAGTCCAATTGGAGTGGGAGACTCCTTGAGGGCTGAGGTGTTAGCAGTGTTGGAAGGGGTGCAAAGGGCCAAGGAAATTAAAGTTAAGAAACTGATTATAGAAGGAGATTCTGCGGTTGTTGTGGATTGGTTGAAAGAAGACACTTCCAAGATGTGGAGCTACAGCAATGAGAAGAGAAAATTCCAGTGGCTGATTAAGGATATGGAAGTCTTATGTACCTGGGTTAAAAGAAATGCTAATTCCTTTGCTGATGGATTGGCTAGGCAAGGAGTTTTTAGAAATTCTGGGTTTTGGGCTCAATTGTAAGGTTCTGAGTGTTTAAATCAGATGTATTTCTGTTCTGGGGTGTTAAGAATCTTTAGCTCCTCTTCCCTGTAACTTTTTTCCAATATTGATGAATTCTGTGGTTATTGATAAAAAAAAGAGAAGTGCTTCACTTCAAGATATTATATCTTTGGGCGAGGAAATCTAATTTATTGGAGTAGCAAGAAGCATGTGGTTGTTGTGAGGTCTTGTGCTGAAGTGGAATATAGGGCTATGGCCCATGGAGTAGTTGAATTACTGTGTCTGAAGATGATACTGAAGGACCTTGGTATGAAGGTAGAAGAACCTTTGAAGCTGTATTGTGACAACTATGCATCCATTAATATTGCTCATAATCTGGTGCAGCATGATAGGACCAGACACATTATTGACATTTTTTGAAAGAGAAGGTCCTATCCGGAGACATTTATTTTCTATATCTCAAATCGGATTTTTAGCTAGTGTTTTTACTAAGTGATCCTGGGATGATCCTGGGCTGGACCAGGGCAGGTGGCAGGCCAGGCCAATCCGAGCTTTGGGCCTATGTTTATATGTATGTATATTTTATATTATATGACATAATATTTTTATAAAATAGATTTTATAATTGACAAATATAAAATATTATTTATAATATATTATATGTGCCATTTTATAATATATAAATATAGTATAAAATAAAACATATATGTGTATATAGTTTATATATGTAATTTATAAATATATTGCGTGTCAGGGGGGCTAGAAATGATCACCCCTAAAGGGAGCTGCAAGGAATAAATGTATGGGTGTATTGGGCAAGCTAGGTATGACTGATATACATGCTTAGCTTAAGGGGAAAGTGTTAGAATATTTATGTTGATTGTAATGAGGGCAATATTGTAAATTCATTTTTCACTATATGTAGCACTCCTTTTGTTGACTAATCAATTGTATTGACAATTTAAGTCACTTTCTTCTTTTCTTCTTCTTATCTCTCTTCCTCGACTCTCTTCTCTTCCTCTCTTCTTGATCCCCTCTCATCAAAATCTAATTTGGTTGTTCCAAGAGGTTAGTTACCTTCTTGAGGATGAATTGGAGATGATGCACCATAATGTATCTCAATAGGAAAGCTCTGGCACTTTGATATATTCTCATATAGGTAAATGTGTGTCTACCTCCAATCTGCATCAACATCTTTGACATCTCACCATTCCAAGAGATTTGGTAGTTCTTCTACTACTAGGAATAAAGACCTTTAAGTTTGCTGGCATTGTTACCTTGATCATGTGTCCTTTTCTTATATAAAAGAAGTTGTCTCATCATTTGTTAGAGTCTTGCTTAGCAAAGGTTCTATATGATCTTGTGCTTCTCCAAAGAAAGATGACAAAAGGCCTCTTGAGCAAGTGGAAATGAACAAAAGATAAGCGAGTGGTTGATAATTTTGTTGCTTCTCTATCATAAGACACATGTGGGGATAAATACCCATTCTTTTGCCTCCATTGGCTCAAATCTCTAGTATTAATTTTCACCGCATGATTTCCCAAGAGAAGGATTGAAGCTTTGCAGGGATGGGCCTAGCTAGATAACTTTACCAGGATAAATATGAGGATTAGAGGCATTGCTGTCTAGAAATTTGAGAAGTTATGAACAAGAGAAAGAACTAATAGGATCAGCCCCCAAACCCTTGACCTCCACCTTCTCAGTCTGTGAAGGCATCCTTTTAACAAGTTCATGGGAGACAAAAATGCTTCACTTTCATTTTCCTTAGTTCCTTCCTCTTCTAAACCTTAAGTCCCATGTAATATCTGAAGAATATATACAAACCTAGGAGGCTTTGAATTGGATTTTTTTTTTTTTGATTAAGAGCTTTGAATTGGAATTTATATAGGGTGGTTGAGCATAGGAAGGGAAATCTCTGACATGAAGGTCTGTCCCCCCACCATAGATGCTCCTAGTCCTGAAGCTGAAGACCAATAGTAGTCCTACCTAAGAAAGGTGTCAAAGGTTGCATGAATGACATCAATTAGCTTTTACTGGTGCAACAAATGACTGTTGGCAATACTTGCATCTTTTCCATTTATTGATTCCATATTGCTCCTTATCACAGATTGCCATAGATGACCACCTTTCTCTTTAGGGAACTTTTGAAGTCATTTTGCCTAGCAATGAGGTATTCCTGTCTTCCAGTCCACCCATTCCCAGGATACCACCCTGTTTCCTGAGCCAACTCATTCTCCACTTTCATTAATAAATATAAAGTTTTCCTTTAGTTCCTCAATTTAATTATTTTTTGATCAGTTACATAGAATTTGATTAATATATGGAATAAAGCAAAATGCCCAGATATTTAAAGTTCCTTACTTTCATTACTAAATGAAAAAAAATGCATTTTGGCCCTTAGTACCTAGAAGAACTTCTATTGCTTAAATTTGCCATAGAGGTGATTTTCCTTAGGTTTCTCTCTAAGAAATTTTGATGGTGACATGCTGTCCAAAGTTAGACAACAGGGAAAGTAAAAAATGGCTCTAAGGCCTCAGCTGACTAATCATTATGTCTTCATATTAACAGATTACAATTCATCCGCAGGTCTCGGGGTCAAGGTTCAAAATATCAATACAGCCCAATACGCCGGTAGGGGTGTATTGGGCTGTATCGGCCCTCGCTCCTTTTTTTTTTCTTTGTGAACTGGTTCAGAGGGATCGGTCTAAGGCCCTTCTACCCCTTGAACATAGTTTTCAAGGCGTCTAGGCGATTCTGGGCGACACTGGGGCGCCTAGGCGATAAAAATGTTATAATATAAAAAACTGACTTTTGGCTAGTTTCCTAGTTTTATATACCAATCAACATGTATGTTAATTGAAAAAAATAGCAATTCTCTTTATTAAGAACATTAAATTTCCTCTAAAAATGTGGCAAATCATCACATCTAAAAGATAAAAATCTTTTACATATATTAATTTCATTATTTTCAAAAATAATACTACTATAATAAGTATTTAATAGAGCAAATTCATATCAATTAGCAACTAAAGAAGGTTATCTAGTCGCCTAGGCGGGCGCCTAGGTGACGCCTTGACAACTATGCCTCTGAACTGGGTTAAACCCCGAGACGCCCCCTATAGGGGCGTATTGGGAGGCTCCCGATACGGTCTGATATGTATTGAAATTTTGAACCTTGCCTGGGATTCCCCATTGAAGAACTTGCTTTGTCACTCTAGATTTTGGTCACTAGTAAAGAACTTGGCAGACCCATGAATCCACCTGAACAACCAATTCAAGCTTCTTCCATTAGCTTTAGCTTCTATAACAGAAAACTGAGGCAACCAAGGAGTCTGACTCCTCATTTATACATAAACATGAAATAACTACGTGGGAATCCTCTTTGTTTCGACTGCTGCTACAGTAACCTGAACCAACAAGAGGAAGGAGAAGAAGAGGAAGAGGAAGAGAAGAAGAAGAAGGAAAAGAAGGGACTGTCGAATCTGATTGGTAAACCCTATCAGTCAACCCCTTAATAGTAATTAGTCTCTAATCACTTCTACAAAGACTAAACTGCCCTTACTTAAGTGTGGGGCAGAGTGTCTCTACTAAAACTGCCAGATAAGCATACAACTTAACAGAGATAAGATGACTAAACTACCCTTATTCGGCTCACTTTAACACTCCCCCTCAAGCTGGAGAATATATGTTATATAATCCCAGCTTGTTACATAGATAGTTCACTTTCCCTGAGCTTAGAGCTTTTGTAAACAAATCTGCCAACTGATCATTCGAGCCCACATGTTTTGATCTTATCTCTCCAGCAAGAACCTTTTCCCTCACAAAAGTGGCAATCAACCTCTATGTGCTTCGTTCTCTCATGAAAAACAGGGTTAGATGAGATATGGAGTGCAGCTTGATTGTCGCAGTACAATTTCATAGGTTTGTCCATGTGGAACCCAATTTCTTGTAGGAGATTCCTCAACCACACTAATTCACAGGTAGTGTGTGCCATGGCCCTATACTCGGCTTCAGCACTGCTTCTAGCCACAACCGTTTGCTTTTTACTCTTCCACGTCACAAGATTTCCTCCAAGAAATGTGCAATAGCCTGTAGTAGATCTTCTGTCATTCACTGTGCCTGCCCAGTCTGCATCTGTGTACCCAACTATTTCAAGTTTTCCTCCTGGTTTATACAATAGTCCACGGCTTGGAGCTCCCTTTAGATATCTTACAATTCTAAGAACTGCATCCCAGTGAGGTATACGAAGGTTCTGCATGCTCGTGATAGTTAGATAGTTCAGCTTCCCCACTAGTCGTCTATACCTTCCAGGATCTTCAAATATTTCCCCTGTATCACTGCTCAACTTCACATTTGGTTCCATACGTGTCTTAGCCGGTTTTGCACCTAACAGTCCTGTTTATTCTAGTAGATCAAGAACATATTTCCTTTGGCACAGATTTACACCTTGTTTTGACCTGGCAACTTCTATGCCCAAGAGATACTTCAATGTCCCAAGGTCTTTTGTTTGAAAATGATTTTGCAGAAATACCTTTAGTTTGTCAATCCCCAATTTGTCACTGCCAGTAATGACAATATCATCCACATAGACCACTAATAAAATCTTTCCAGCTTCTGAGTCATAGCTGAACACCGAGTGATCAACCTGGCATTGTTTCATTCCAAAACTCTTCACCACTTCACTAAACTTCCCGAACCAAGCACGCGACGATTGGTTCAACCCATAAATTGCCTTCTTTAGTTTGCACACCTTTCCATCTTCCCCCTGAGCAACAAACTCAGGTGGTTGCTCCATATATACCTCCTCCACAAGGTCACCATGAAGGAAGGCATTTTTGCTGTTAAGCTAAAACGGAGGCCAATCATACATAACTGCCAGGGAGATTAGCACACGAACAGAGCCAATCTTAGCCACCGGAGAGAATGTCTCCATGTAGTCCACTCCATACAACTGTGAGTAACCTTTAGCAACGAGTCTGGCCTTCAGACGCTCCACACTACCATCTGGAGAGTAGAACTACGTTTACCTGTCCGTAAGGCAATGGGTAGGTCAAGTTCTGAGGGTTCAGCAACAGGAGCCATGACAGGATCCGCAGATAAGGTAGAAGATGGAGGAGGAGCCGGTGTTGTTCGACGTGTATACAATGGGTAGGTCAAGTTCTGAGGGTTCAGCAACAGGAGCCATGACAGGATCCGCAGATAAGGTAGAAGATGGAGGAGGAGCCGGTGTCGTTCGACGTGTATACACTTGTCGGATCGGTGGTCGTTCAGTGGTGATCTGCACTGGATGAGGTGATGAGTCTACTCCATCAGCAGCATCCGAAACTGGATCACTGACAGGAAGAGGAAGAGGAAGTAAGGGTGGAGACGAAGGTGCTTTAGGTCCTGAGAAGAAGGGGATAGACTCAAAAAAGGTGACATCAGGACAGACATAGCACTTTCGAGTAAGGGGATTATAACACTTGTACCCTTTTTGAGTCCGAGAGTAGCCAAGAAAGACACATTTAATAGAGCGTGCATCTAGCTTGTCTATTCCAGGACTCAGATTGTGGACAAAGCACACACAGCCAAAGACACGAGGAGTTAATGGAAATGGAGATAAGGTGGGGAACAAGATAGAGAAGGGGGACCGACCATGAAGAATGAAGTAGGGCATCCGATTAATGAGGAAACATGCAGTGAGTACAGCATCACTCCAAAACCGTTTAGGAACATTCATATGATGAAGAATAGACCGAGCAGTTCCAAAACCGTTTAACATCTGGAGTGAGGGGATGATAGACATTGAGTTCATTCCTTATATTCTTCATGCAGACATAGTACACTTCTAGGATTTTGTTTTCTTGTTGCAAATCAAAGTATTCTTGATAAAGTTGATATAACCTTGTAGTATTATCTTGTCTAGAATAAAGCTTCTTAGCATGTTCCCATTATATCCTTAGCCGTATCTAGGAACATGAAGTTGGCGCTAATTTTGGGTTCCATACTATTCCATAGCCAGGTCATGATTTGAGCATTTTCTTGTTCCCAATCATCAAATCCTGGAGAGTTAGCCGGTGGTTTGTCTTCTTTTACATGCTTCACTTTCCTCTTTGCCTTAAGGAACATTTCCATTGATTTGGCCCATGGAACATAGTTCTTCCCATTCGGTTTAATTGAGGTCGTCTGTATACCTAGGTAGTCAGAAGGGACCACCAGACTAGGTTTTTGATCATTATACCCATCTCCCATTGCTGCCATGGTACTCTTTCACCGTTGCCTCTAACCTGATTCTCAGCTACAAACTGAGTGCTGTTATTAGGAGTTTGATGTTCCAGCACCTATAGCAGCCCCTAAACACAATAATAGGTACACAAGCCTTGTTCTTGTTCACACTACTACTGATTTCACAACACCACGAACTACATTAACATCAATTCAACACTTACTAATCACATGCAAGCCCTCTTACAACCACTCAATAAAGATTGTGCATCACAAGCACCACCACATAGTCATATCTGTTACTCCCGGTACAGACCTGTTTAACACCTTTAAGAGGGCACTACACGACCACAAAGAACTCGACTAGGTCAATGCATTACACTTTACACCACTCGGCCACTTACAGCAGCCCTTACACCACTTGGCAACTTACAGCAGCCCCTACACCATTCGGCTACTGTACACACAGCCCGTTCTTGGGATTTTATCCAAGAACTAGGACAACAATAAACCTAGTTCCCTAGGTTCTGATCAGTATTAGCAGGTTCTTGAAGATTTTCTACCCAGAAATACCAGCAACACAAGGAGAAGAAATAACTGACCTTCTTTTGAGAGTCTCAACCAACCATTCACTGCTGAAGTCGTTTTTCTTAATGAAGAAGGTTATGCACAGCAGAGAGAGACGAGCTGAGGTGTTTCAGACCTAGGACGAACCAGTTTTCTCCATTGATAGCCTAGAAACAAAGAAAGAGAGGTCATGAACACTGCTGAGATGTTTCACGAACTGAAGTAGGTCAGGAACATGGCTCTGATACCATGTTTCGACTGCTGCTACAGTAACCTGAACCAGCAAGAGGAAGGAGAAGAAGAGGAAGAAGAGGAGAAGAAGAAAAAGGAAAAGAAGGGACTGTCGAATCTGATTGGTAAACCCTATCAATCGACCCCTTAATAGTAATTAGTCTCTAATCATTTCTACAAAGACTAAACTGCCCTTACTTAAGTGTGGGGCAGAGTGTCTCTAATAAAACTGCCACATAAGCATACAACTTAACAGAGATAAGATGACTAAACTACCCTTATTCGGCTCACTTTAACACTCTTCAATGACCAAATTGGTCCAGTTATGTCCTGCCACCAGGAGCTTCATTATACTACTAGTTTGTGAGCATAAGTTACCTGATGGTATGAGGCGAATGTCATATACTTTGGAGGAATAAGCTTCCAATTTGAACCTCAAAATATTCTCGATGCTACAATGTGACCCTCATATGCTTTGCAAAATACCATTTTTGTTTCTTTTCATCTCTTTGTAGTTTTGTACATATGACTGTATCAATGTGTTGCGCTGAATATTAGCTATATATGTCTTGTATTTATATTGTAATAGTATGTTCATATGATAATTTTATCCTTCAAAGAAAATAGAAACTATCCAACAACATGGTACTTGAGCATTGTTGTCATATTTATCAATCTATCTGGTCATGGAAGCCGGTTTAGGAACCATGACAATCATGGCTGTAGAACTTATGCCATATTTTTTCCATTGCAATTTCATTTATAAAATGCTAGTTTTTTTTTTTTATTTGAACTAAAAAGTTATTTCTGCCTAGTTTCTCCTTTATTTTTTTGATAAATAACAGACTTTTATTAAAAGATAATAATATAAAAGGTACAAAAGGAGGGGTAAAAAATCTTAACCCTCCCAAGAAAGCAATTCAGATTAAAATGTTGCCCAGAAGAAATTAACTCTTCCCACCCCTTGTTTGGCCAATGAATCTGCCAAGGAGTTGGTGCACCTCTTTATCCATTGAAACTTGACTTCCATATTTTGGGTGAGATGTCTAACTTTCTTTTTTTTTTTTCATTCAGAAACTTCGACAGACTAGGAGTATCCTTCATCAACCAATTTATAGCCAACTTAGAGTCACCTTCCACTATCAATTTTCTGATATTTAACTCTTGAGCTCTTTTTAACCCTTCCAAGACAGCCAATATTTCAGCTCTAAGAGAGTCCCCCCATTCAATAGAACCAGAATACAATGCAATAATTCGACCTTTATCATCCCTGAAGGCTCCCCCTATACTCGACAGACCTGGATTTCCTTCACTACTACCATCAAAGTTTAGTTTAGTGAAACCTGAAACTGGAGGGGACCAAATTGGGTGGGATACATTCTTTCTTGGAGCTGACCAAGTCACTTCTTTCCACTTTCTGATGATGTATCCTTCTGAATAATTTTCAAAACTTTGCAAAGTTTTAACCCAACGGATCACCCTTATAGAAATCAGTTCAATGATTACACCCTTATTTATTTCTTTCCCATGAAAGGTCCGTTGATTCCTTTCCTCCCAGACTGTCCAACATGCAGCTGCTCTTACACACCTCCACAGAATTTTCCCTCTTCTTCAGCCCCCTAACAGTAGTAGAATGAAATAGGCTTTGTACATTTGGAGGAGGGGTCCACCTGCCACCAAAAAGAAAGAAACCAACACCAGATTTCTGAAACAAATGGGCAAGAAATCAATAAGTGATAGCAAGTCTCACCATTCTTCTTACAAAGGATGCACCAGTGTGGGGATAAACACCAATTAGGCCTTTTTCTTTGAAGTAAGTCGCAAGTGTTACATTTTTCAAGGAAAATTTCCCAACAAAAAACACTAATTTTGGGAGGAATTGGTCTACCCCAGACTTCCAAAACTGGAAAAAGGGATTCCAAAGACAGGAGAATGAGCCAATTCCTTGAAGAAAGAGGAGCAAGAGAAGATACCCGAAGGAGATGGAGCCCAAATCCTACTATCCCTCCTAAGGGGGTCAATAACCACCCCCTCAAGGATATTTAGCAGGTCAGCAATGAGGTTCAGTTTCGGTTCTCTAAGGGCCCTTGTAAAACCCAAATTCCAATCAATGGTTGAATTAGAGGTGGTCAAAACAGTGGAGACTGGCTCATTTTTAAAACGTGATAAAGAATACAAGGAAGGGAAAAGCTCTTTTAGCGGAGTGCTTCCCACCCAAACATGATCCCAAAATTTCATGTGGTTATCGAAGCACATATCATACCTGTTTAAAGGAAGAAAAAAAGGATGTATGGCATGAATTGATTTCCAAGGAGAAGCTCTCATAGCCCTAGTTGAAACTCTAGAGTCCCTGCCATCCATCGCTTGCCCATGAATACTTAAGACAACTTGAGCCCATAATTTATCCCTTTCCAAAGTCAATCTCCAAAGCCATTTCCCCAGTAGAGCTTCATTCTTTTTTTGCAAATTGCCTAAAGCAAGCCCACCATCACTTTTGGTTTTGTTAACTATATCCCACTTGACCTTATGATCCTTTTTCTCCTCTCCTGGTTCCCATAAGAAGTCTTTCATCAACTTTTCCAAAATTCCACATATTCCTTTGGGCATTTTAAACACCGAAAAAAATTACACAGGCAGATTTGTCAATGTGGACTTAATCAGAGTTATTCTACCTCCCATGGATAGGTAATTTTTCTTCCAAGATGCTAACCTCTTAGTGAATCTCTCAATCACTGGGTTCCAGAAACTCTTTTTACTTGGGTTATCCCCTAGTGGCAGCCCCAAATATGTCAATGGCCAATGAGCGATCTCACAACCCAAAATTCGGGCTCTATTCTCCACCTCACTTTCACTCAAATTAATGCCAATCACACAACTCTTGTCTAGATTCACTTTAAGATTAGTCACATGTTCGAAGACATTGATCACTTGCTTCAGATTACTCACGAAACTTACCTCATCCCCACCACAGAAAAGAATTGTGTCATCAACAAACTGTAGATGTGTTACTGGAACCCTATTCCTCCCTATCCTCCAACCTTTCACCAAGTTTCTAGAGTCTGCCCTCTCAACGAGTTTTCCTAGGACTTTATCAATTAGGGTAAAAGGAAAAGGAGAAAGGGGGTCTCCTTGTCTGATGCACCTGGTAGCTTGGAAATGATCCACCACCCTACCATTCACTAAAGTGGAATAGTGGCAAATCCCAATACATCCTTTCACCCATTTGCACCTTTTCTGCCCAAATCCAAATTACTCTAAGGCTTCCAATAGAAATGACCAATCCACCAACTCATAAGCCTTTTCGAGATTCAATTTGCACAAGAGCCCTTTCTTCCTGCTTCTTTTGAAATCTTCCACACTCTCATTTGCAATTAGGATTTGATCCACGATTTGTCTGTTTTCACAAAGGCACCCTGATTTGGGGAAATTATTAAGGGTAGTACCTCTCTAATCCTCCGAGAAAGCACCTTAGCAATGATTTTATAGAGGTTGTGTACCAAACTAATGGGTCTGAACTCTTTGGGATGACAAGCATCTCCCTTTTTTGGAATCAGAGCCAAGAAGGTAGAGTTTAGACCTGGATTAATCACCCCTCTTTCAAAGAATTCAGAAAAGACCTTTTGAATATCCTTCTTTTAGATCTATTCATTGAAAATATGGCTACCCTTATTTCTTCCAGTTCAAAGCTTCTCTCCAACCACACCCTTGATTCTTCTGGGATTCTTGGCCACTCCAAACCCTCAATCTGTAATCTGCTAGACATAGTCTTTTTAAAGATTGATTTGAAATGGTTCACAAAGGCTTCTTCAATCTCCTCCTGCTGAGTCAGTATTGCATCATTAATCACTAGCTTAGAAATCAAGTTCTTCTTCCTCCTGCCATTGGCTATAGCATGAAAAATTGTGTTTTTACCACCCTCCTTCACCCACTTATGTCTGGACTTCAGTCTCCAACTAATTTCTTCTTTGAAGAGGACATCCTCCAAGTTCTTTCTCAGCTCCCACCTAAGCTCCTTTTCCCTTTCCCCAAACAAACCTTGTTCTTCTTTTGCATCTAACTCCTCAATCATGTTCATCAACTGTTGTTTTCTTTCCTCAAGTCTCCCAAAACAAAGAATATTCCATTCTTTGATTTTGTTTTTCAAATCTTTCAGGTTCCATTGAAATTTCATACTCTCCCAGTTAGCCCTTGGATTACTTGCTACCCACCATTCTTTCACTTTCTCCTTAAAGCCTGGGTGGGAAATCCACATATTCTCAAATCGGAAAGGGATTGGTCCTCTATTCCTAGGCTCCACCTTACTAATCAAGACTGGCCAGTATTCAGAGGTGACTCTAGGCATTGTCCTTGACATCAAATCTCCCCAATGTTCTTTCCAATCAGTAGTAAAAAGAAATCTGGCTAATTTTGAACAGATTGGATCAGCTTGGAGGTTGGACCATGTAAAATGACTATGCGACAGATTTAGTTCTTTGAGCTCAAACACATTAATAAACTCATTGAATTTTCTCATGCTTGTAGTATTTCTTTGCTGCACCTTATTACACTCCTCAAGTTTCTCCTTTTGTAGCTTCACCTGTTTGCAGTTTCACCTCGGTATCTTTTTCAATCTCTAGTATTGGACTTCCATTATGTGTGCCTCTTTAATGTATGTTGGAATTGTTATGATTCGGCTTGCCTTGGAGTTCTATTTGTCTGAGATCAGTCATGTTGAAAGGTGGGAGAGAGAGAGAGTCTGGTTCGAACGGGAAGTCAAAACCTAACTCCCATTTGGTCAGACATGTTCTTTTATTATTAGAATAATGGAAAAGACATATGTGCCCTTATTTAAGTAAGGAGCACTGGTTCTAACATAATATTACAGATCAACAACCTTAATATAAGTATAAAGACAGAAATACCCCTACGCTAACACTCCCCCTCAAGCTGGTGAGTATATATCATATAATCCCAGCTTGTTACATATGTAGTCTACTCTTCCCCGACTCAAGCCTTTTGTAAATAAGTCTGCCCACTGGTTTCCTGTATTAACGTATGCAGTGTCTAGTTTTCCATTCAGCACCTTCTCCCTCACAAAGTGATAGTCAACCTCAATGTGCTTGGTTCTTTCATGAAACACCGGATTAGAAGAAATATGAACTGCAGTCTGATTGTCACAATAGAGCTTCATTGGAGTGTTGATGTTGTACCCTACTTCCTGTAGAAGGATCCTTAGCCACACTATTTCACAAGCAGTATGCGCCATAGCCCTATATTCTGTTTCTGCACTACTTCTTGCCACGACTGTCTGCTTCTTACTTTTCCATGTCACCAGGTTACCTCCCAGGAAAGTGCAATAGCCTGTGGTAGACCGCCTATCAGACACAGAATTGGCCCAGTCAGCATCAAAATACCCTTCTATTTCAAGTTTTCCGCCACTTTTGTATATCAAACCGCGACCTGGAGCCCCTTTTAAATACCTCACAATTCTCAGAACTACATTCCAATGAGGAATCAGAGGTTTCTGCATGAACCGACTTACCACACTAACCACAAATGAGATGTCTGGCCTAGTAATGGTTAGGTAGTTCAGTTTACCTACAAGTCGTCGGTATCTGTCGGGGTCTTCAAACACTTCACCCATATCACTGCTTAGCCTAGTATTTGTGTCCATAGGTGTTTCAGTTGGTTTAGCACCCAACAAGCCAGTTTCTTCCAGCAAATCAAACACATATTTCCTCTGGCACAGATTAATCCCATACTTAGATCTTGCTACCTCTATCCCCAAGAAATATTTCAGTTTACCAAGGTCCTTTGTCTGAAAATGATCCTGTAGATAAGTCTTCAGCCTGGCAATACCCATGTTATCACTCCCGGTAATAACAATATCATCTACATACACCACCAACAGTACTTTTTCTCCTGGAGAGTCATGACTGAATACAAAATGATCAACTTGGCACTGTCTCATACCAAACTTCTTTACCACCTCACTGAACCTACCAAACCATGCTCGAGGAGACTGTTTGAGCCCATATATAGCCTTCCTTAGTTTGCACACCTTACCATCCTCCCCCCGAGCAACAAACCCTGGAGGTCTCTCCATGTAGACCTCCTCGAGTAAGTCACCATGCAAAAAGGCATTCTTGATATCAAGCTGATATAGCGGCCAAGCATATATAGCTGCAAGAGAGATAACAACACGAACCGACCCTATCTTAGCAACTGGTGTGAAGGTCTCTGTGTAATCAATACCATAGGTTTGGGAGTACCCTTTTGCAACCAATCGCGCTTTCAGGCAGATACTTAACTGTATACACCCATTTACAACCAACAGCTTGCTTCCTAGTAGGAAGAACGGTGAGGTCCCAAGTATGATTATGATGAAGGGCTGAAAGTTCTTCCATCGCACGACACCACCCTGGAGAGGCAAGGGCTTCCTGGACATCTTTAGGGACAACTACTGATGATAACAAGGTGACAAACTAGCGATGGGATGCGGAAAGGTAAGTGAAACATAAGTAGAAATAGGATGACGGGTGCAAGTGCGTTTACCTTTCCGCAAGGCAATGGGGAGATCAAGCTTAGATGTGGGGTTCAGGTCTAGAGTTGGATTTGTCGACGGTGATGTAGCCGGAGGAGTAGCAGCTGGTATGCGTGGGCGATGTGTATACACTTGACGGATAGGTGGGCGTTCAACAGGTGGTGGCACTGGAGGCAAGGATTTGGTCACGACTGGAACAAGGGGAGGAGGATCGGCAACGGGAAGTGGAAGAGGAGGAGGTGACGAGGAGGAAGAAGCATCACCGGACCCCAAAAAGAACGTAGTAGACTCAAAGAAGGTGACATCAGCACACACAGAGGACCGTCGAGAACTAGGATGGTAACACTTATACCCTTTCTGGGTCCGATAATAGCCAAGGAAGATGCACTTGAGAGAACGGGCATCGAACTTGTCAATCCCGGGACCCAGATTACGGACGAAGCAGACACACCCAAATACCCTTGGCATAAGAGGAAACAGAGACAAGGCGGGAAACAAGATTGTAAACGGAGAACAACCATCAAGGATGGACGTGGGCATCCGATTAATCAAAAAGCAAGAAGTAAGCACCGCATCACTCCAAAAGGGTTTGGGAACATTCATGTGATGCATGAGGGATCGTGCTGTTTCCAAGAGATGGCGATTCTTTCTCTTAGCCACCCCATTTTGTTTTGGGGTGTAGGTACATGAGGTCTGATGTATAATGCCGTGTTGGTCCAGTATTCTTGAAATGATGAGGATAAATATTCACGGCCATTATCAGAACGGAAAACTTTAATGTGAACACCAAATTGATTACGAATCTTAGCATAAAATTTCTGAAAAATGGTAAACAATTCACTTATTTCTTTCATTAGATAGAGCCACGTCATCCTTGAAAAGTCATTGACAAAAATGACAAAATATCTATATCCATTATATGACATCACTTTATAAGGACCCCAAACATCGGAGTGAATCAAAGAAAAAGGACTCAACACACGATTATCAACCCTAGACCTAAAGGGAACACGATGTTGTTTCCTAAACTGACACGACTCACAATCCAAAACAGAAAGTTGACTCAAAGACGGAACCAAAGACTTCGAAACTTTTAGCGACGGATGACCGAATCGGTAGTGCCACTGGAGAGGAGAAAGAGATGACTGGAGAGCTGTTGAAGTTCTTCCACCATTGTCAAGATAATACAGTCCACCAGCTTCATGCCCTCCACCAATCTTCATCCCCGTCTTGAGATCTTGAAAAACACACATAGAAGGATAAAAAGTAATGGAGCAGTTAATTGATTTGGTCAGTTTACTAACAAACATAAGATTAAAAGGCAATTTAGGAACATACAAAACTGAGGAGAGGGATACAGGGTCTAGGTCAACATTACCAACAACACAAATTGAGGATGTGGAACCATTAGCAAGGGTGACAGATTGTGATGTTGAGCAATGAGATAGGGAAGAAAACACACTTGGAGTTCCAGTCATGTGATCGGAGGCTCCAGAGTCAATGATCTAGGGATTGGGTGTGGATGCCAAACAAGCCATACCTGAGTGGGCAAAAGTCGTCGTGTTCTGCTGTGATGTGGATTGGATAAACCTCTCATATTCATCACGGGGAACACTCACCATCTCCTTCAGGGGACCATCTGTGGATGGAGGAGGTATCTGATCAGATGAACGGTTCTCCTGTCTAAAGCTAGAACTAGTGTCACTAGTCACGGCATGATTGGCCCAGGTTGAGGGTGGACCATGTAGATCATAACAATAGGTAATGGTATGTCCATCCATACCACAATGAATGCACCTCCTCGGGCTTGAACCACACCCTCTACCATGGGCTCCCCCTGAATCTCTGCCCCCAGTACGACCACCGCCACGATTATAAGTAGGCCCACCATTGCCACTTCGGCCATACATCGGACCACTACTACCACCATGGCCAAACTGAGCTCCCTGAGCTCCACCTCTAGCACCACGACCTCTCGACACAGCAAAGGCAGATCTATCTGAGATATTCGAGTTCTTAGTAGATCCGATAGAAGTCCTCCGGAGTCGAGCAAATACCTCTTCTAAAGAGGGAAGAGCTGATCCTCCTAGTATCTGTGCCCTTACTGGTTCAAATTCAGATTTCAGTCCCACAAAAATTCGAGTCACATCAAGCTATTCTCTCTGTTGTTGCCGAATTTTGACATCAGAAGTGAGAGGGTGATAGACATTCAACTCTTTACATATGCTTCTCATACTGGCATAGTACTCAAGACACTGATTGCCTTGTTGCAGATTAAAGTACTCCTGATACAGCTGATACACTCGGGTTATGTTGTCCTGACCCGAATACAATTTCTTCGCATGGTCCCACACATCTTTGGCAGTGTCAAGAAACATGAAATTTACACTAATCCTGGGTTCCATACTATTCCATAACCATGTGATGATCTGAGCATCCTCTTGCTCCCAGTCTTCATACTCGTGAGAGTCAGTGGAGGGTTTCTCCTCTCTTTTGTGTTTTACCTTCTTCTTTGCCTTCAGAAAGATTTCGGCGGATTTAGCCCAAGGCACATAATTCTCTCCATTTAGTTTAATGGAGGTCATCTGAACATTCAGGTAGTTTGTAGGCACCATCACATTAGGTTTACAATCACTGTTATCTCCCATTCTGTTATCACCGATTCTGCACACTTGCTGAATTCTATTATCACTGAATTCTGCACACTGCACACTACTAGATCACACTCGTCACACTGATTTCAGCGCTTGTTGTTGCTGAAAATTGTACCCGTTTCACCACAAACCCTACTCCTACGGCTACCTGAAATCTCACCACTATTTGATCAGAACTCTTCCTTCGAATTACACAAAAAAAAGCATAAACCCTAGAACGCTATTGTCTGAAACCCCAGCATATGATCTGAAACATACTTCCTAGTTGATCCACAACAGAAATCATGCATAGAAATCTCTTACCTTATCACTGAAGGAACAACCAGAAGAGAAGAAAATCAGTCCACACACGACACACACTGCACCACAATCAACCCTACATTGATTAGGGGAGGGCTTAGAAACCACAACAACTGACCACACAAGACACAACTGGAGGCATAGAAACCTCCAAGGGGAGAGGGCGATCACTCCTTTTCTGCCCTTTCTCTTATCTCCAGTTGAATGCAGGAAAACCAAGAGAAACCCTATATTGGGTGCGCAGAGAATAGAAATCTAGGCAGATTCAAGTTGCTCTGTTACCATGTTATGATTCGGCTTGCCTTGGAGTTCTATTTGTCTAAGATCAGTCACGTAGAAAGGTGGGAGAGAGAGAGAGAGAGAGAGAGAGAGAGAGTCTGGTTCGAACTGGAAGTCAAAACCTAACTCCCATTTGGTCAGACATGTTCTTTTATTATTAGAATAATGGAAAATACATATGTGCCATTTTTTAAGTAAGGAGCACTGGTTCTAACATAATATTACAGATCAGCAAGCTTAATATAAGTATAAAGACAGAAATACCCCTACGCTAACAGGAACAATGTTTTAAAAGGTGTGGGAGCCCCTAGGTGAGGCACACTCAAAACACCCTAAAGAGCAAGCCAAAGGTGTTGATGCCTCCGAGGTGTATGCCTCATGCACACCTCATATGAAAAGAAAGAAAGAAAAGAAAAAAGGAAAGGGAAGGGAAGAGAAAGAAAAAGAAAGAAAGAGAAGGAAAAAAAGAAAGAAAGGGTAGAAAAGGGATAAAAAGTTTGGGCAGGGGGCTTCGCTCCGAAACAGCCTCCATGACACCTTTTTTTGTGCTAGGGTCTCTGCTCCAGCCCTACTTGCACTTCATTCTTCTTAATATAAAACATATTTCATAAAATGACTTGAAGTTATTGCTGTTAGCAGAACTTTTAGGTTGAAAAGTAACCCAAAAATTGAAGAGAAGAAGAGAGAAGAAAATAGAAAAAGAACAAGAGAGGAATGGGCGAAAAATGTTACATTACTGCCGCCCTAAGCAGTATTATTTATGTGTTTAACATAACATTAGGTAAAAGGACAAAAATGCCCTGCTACCTATAATAGTACAAGAAAGCAAGCATAAGCAACAAAAGACTGAACTTATGGGACCACACGTAAATATATCAGGTCTGGTCCATTGTATCACTACACCTCCCCTCAAGTTGGGAATAGATATTCATCATTCCCAACTTGCACAAATCTGATTCCAATTTGACTTTGGTGACTGTTTTGGTGAAGAGATCGGCAAGCTACATATTAGAGGCAACATAGGGCAAGCAAACATCTTGAGAAGCAATTTTCTCTCAGTCTCGGATGAAGTGACAGTCAACCTCAATATGTTTAGTTCAGTCATGCTGGATGGGGTTGTGAGCAATATTTATAGCAGCTTGGTTATCACAATACAACCACAAGGGATCTCGGCCATAACACGTCAGCCACACCATGAGCCATGGACCTGTATTTTGCCTTAGCACTTGAATGGGCAACAACATTTTGCTTCTTGCTACGCCATGACACTAAGTTACCTCCAACAAATGCATAGTACTTTGAAGTCAATCTTCTATCATCAACACATCCAGCCGAACCAGCATCATTATACACCTTGATTTTCATATGACCATTATTTTTAAAGAGTATACCATGAGCTGGACATTTTTTCAAGTAAGCAAGGATTCTTTCCACAACAAATAGATGAGTGGTTCTAGGAGAATGCATGTATTGGTTGACAACATTGACAACATAGGAGATGTTAGGACGAGTAAGACATAGATAAAGTAGCTTTCCGATTAGTCGTTGGTACATGACTTTGTCTTCAAGAGGTTTGTCCCCCTCGACAGTTATCTTATGATTCAATTCAATAAGTGTGTCTGTTGGTTTAACTCCTAGTTTCTCAGTGTCCTCAAGGAGATCAAGGACATGTTTCCTCTATGAAATGAAGATACCATGTCTAGAGCAGGCCACTTCAATTGCCAAGAAATATCGCAGGTCATCAAGGTCTTTCACATCAAATTCCTCATTAAGCAATTGTTTGAGAGAATCAATCTCATCAGCATCACAACCGGTCACAACAATGTCGTCAACATACATTGCATGAAGGGTGAGAGAAGCACCATTTCTCTTAATGAAGAGTGTGGTTGGAGTGGGCCTGTACATAACCAAACTTTTCAAGAACCAATCTAAATCTATTAAACCAGGCTCTTAGAGATTGCTTTAAACCATATAGAGCCTTTTGCAATTTGCAAACTTTCTTCCCTATAGCTTCATCATAAAACTAGGAGGTAACTCCATATACACCTCCTCTTGCAAATTGCCATTAAGGAAAGAATTCTTGACATCTAGTTGGAACAGAGGCCATGAAAAATTTGCTGCAAGGGATAGTTGAACTCTAATGGTATTCATCTTGGCAACAGGTGCAAAGGTTTCTAGGTAGTCAATGCCTTAAGTCTGAGTATACCCCTTTGCAACCAACCGGGCTTTGTACCTTTCAATTGAGCCATCTACGTTATGCTTCACAGTGAACACTCATCTGCACCCAACTGGTTTCTTCCCCTTCTGGCTTGTTAATTAGCTCTCAGGTCTTATTTTTAACGAGAGCACCCATCTCTTCCTCCATTGCATTCTTCCACTCAGGTACTGCAAAAGCTTCCTGGATAGACCTAGGATAGATATAATAGAGATGGATGCCAAGTAGGACTTATAGGATGGTGAAAGATGATCATAGGTGATAAACTGAGATATGCAATGGGAAGTAGATGAAGTGCACCGACGCTTTTCCTTGCGGACTGTAATGGGAAGATCAAGATCATCTGGAGGGGGTAGAGGATCAAAAGGTGAGAGTGATGTATCAACAGACAAGGAGGGAGAAGTACCTGAATCTGGAACTACAGAGGAGAGAGGAACTGACCTGGACTGATTATGAGCACCAAAATCAACCTACCTCCACCTCTTGTGGTAAACTCTGAACTCCCTACACCTTTGACAAGCATCTTCATTGCATAACTCTCCTTCAGGAATAGGAATAGGTAGAGGAACTTTAGGACAAGGGCTATCCTTCTCATTGTTCTCCCCTTGAGAAGAAACACCTGGGTAATAAGGGACATCCTCAAAAAATGTAACATCCATGGACACAAACCGAGAGCCAGAACTAGGATCATAACAGCAATATCCCTTTTGATTCTGTGCATAACCAATGAATATACATTTAGCAGCTTTAGGATCAAACTTAGAATGATGAGGTCCTAAAATTTGAACAAAATAAGTGCACCCAAAAACTTTAAGAGGGATGGTGTACAAATCTTTCTCAGGATGCAATAATGAAAAAAGAGCATTCTTATCCAAAACACGGGAAGGGATTCGGTTGATGAGATACACAACTGTATTAATAGCATCCCCCAAAAAACGAATGGGAACATTAGAATTCAGCATAATACTTCTTGCAACTTCCAAAATATGCCTATTTTTTTCCCTCAACTACCCCATTTTGCTGAGGTGTATGGGGACAAGTACTCTGATGAACAACTCCATACTCAAGAAAATTTGAATTCAGATGTTTAGTGAAGTATTCTTTGGCATTATCAGATTTGAAAATTTTGATTCTAACTTCAAATTGAGTGAGGACCATTTGATGAAAAACACGAGTTAAGGTGGGAACCTTATCTCGAGAACGCCCATGATAAACGAGAGTAATCATTGACAAACAATAAGAAATACTTATACCCCCCCCCCCCCCCCCATAGAAGGAATATGATATGGCCCCCACACATCAGTATGCACAATTTCAAAAGGAGTGTTGCTTCTTTTATTACTCAAAAAATAGGTACAATGTTTTGTAAGCTCACAACTTTCACACTTCAAAAAAGACATTTGAACTGACTTAAACAAAGATTGAGAAACAAAAAGGCTTCGCAACTCCTTTATCACTTCTAGGTGGGTGCTCAAACAGGTAGGTTCCATTCATTTCATGACCAATCCCAATCACCTTCCTTATCACCAGATCTTGGAAAATACAATGGTCAAGAAAGAAGGTTATTGAGCAATTCTGGCTTCTTGTAAGACTACTGATTGAAAGTAAATTAATGCTAAGCTTAGGTACATGCAAAACTGAGGACAAGGTAATGACATTAGAGAATCTGATGTTTCCTTTGCCAGAAATGGGAACAAGGGAGCCATCAACAATGGATACTTTATCTCTGCCTGAAGATAGACTGTATGAAGTGAATAATGAAGACAAGCTTGCCATATGATATGATGCACCAGAGTCTATAATCCAAGTAGGGTTAGTGTTACCTGGGGTAGAGGCATGAAAAGTAGTGGCTCTTGTACCCGAGTGGGCAAAGGCTGATGTGGAGGAAGGAGGTTCCATGGTAGCAAAGATAGGTTGAGATGATCCTGCAAGCCCAGCTTCATTCTCCAATTGAGTCAAAGCTGCCCTGACTGCAACTAAGGCCTCCAAAGAAGTAGACCGAGGTCCTTGAAGGGAAGAACCATCTGATGTAATAGCTGTGTTTGCATTTCCCTTCTTATTCTTGAGTCTTTCTGGTACAAGATTGGGGTGAAGCTTCCAATAAGTGTCTTTTGAGTGTCTAGGTTTTCTGCAATATTCACAAAACACACATTTCTTTCGGTCTTTCCTTCATTCTTCATCTCTTTCTCCCTCTCACCACTATACTTGTGTCTTGTAGCTGCTAATGCCACCTCCATTTGAGAATTTTGTAGCATAACCTTCCTCCTACTCTCTTCACTATGTACTAGGGAGTAGGCTTGAGACATGGTAACATTTTCCCTAGTGAGAAGCTGCTGTCTAACAATGTCAAAATCAGAATTCAGACCCGCAAGAAACTCAAAATCTCTATTTCTCTCAACTAACTTATTATAGGTTGCTACATCCTTGTTACTCTCCCACTTAATTGTTTCAAGATGATCTATCTCGTGCCCTAAGGATTTCAGAGTAGAGAAATAAATTGATACGGGTTTCTCCCCCTGCTTCAGATTGTTCACTTCAGTTTTCAACTCATAAGCCCTAGCCACATCAAGTGGCTATGAGTAAGTCTTTCATATTATCCCAAATATCCTTGGCTGTTTTTTCCCAAAGGTAATTTCTGCTAATATGGGGCTGCATTGAGTTGCACAACCATGTCATCACAAGATAATTTTCTTGAATCCATTTTGCATAGGAAGGGTCATCCTTGGCTGGCTCCTTAGTGTCTCCAGTCACATAGCCTAACTTTCCTCTTCCTCCAATGGCCATCATGGCAGATTGAGCCCACTCCAAATAGTTAGAACCATCAAACCTGATTGTGGTAATCTGAAACTGGTTGTTATCAGTCATACTAAGAGCCCTTTCAACACCTTTGCCAGTAGGTTTCTGTTCACCCCCAAAGAATCCCATGCTGAGTTCAACACAGAGAAGAAAAGGAACACACTCAACTCCCCTTTCGAATAAAAAAGGCTGGGGACAGAAGTGAAAAGACTACCCAGTCCAGTAGATTTCAAAAAAAGGCAGCCACACCTCACAGAGATTTCAAAAAACCCTACTTCCTGTTACAAACTTCAGGAGAGTTGAAAGGACTACCCAGAAACTTCTGGGCAGCACCTTCAATCTGAGATTTAAACCCTAAATCTCATCTCGAAATAAGTTTTCTCTGATTCTTCCTGACTGCTGGGCAATCTCCAAGAACAGAAGTGTCCTGGGCAAGGCTTCGAACTCCACCAATCTCCAAGAATCAGGCCATGGACAGAACTAAATCTCCAGCCCTATTAAAATCTCATGTAGCCGGCTGGTAAGAGCTCACATGAGATTCACGAGCAGAACTAAACCTGCTCTGATACCAACTTGAAGTTACTGCTGTTAGCAGAACTTTTAGGTTGAAAAGTAACCCAGAAATCGAAGAGAAGAAGAGAGAAATGGGCGAAAAATGTTACATTACTGCTGCCCTAAGCAGTATTATTTATATGTGTTTAACATAACATTAGGTAAAAGGACAAAAATGCCCTGCTACCTATAACAGTACAAGAAAGCAAACATAAGCAACAAAAGACTGAACTTATGGGACCACACGTAAATATATCAGGTCTGGTCCACTGTATCACTACAAAATGAAACAAAAATAGAAAAACAAAATGAAATCCCTTCCTCTTCTTATTCTTCCTCCTCTTTAGGAGGCTTATGCCTCCTTGTACTTGAGAGGCTTATGCCTCTTATGTTCTGAACTACGCCTGATGCCTCCATCTAGTGGAACATCTTGCATCATGCCCCTCCACATTTTAAAACATTGTGCTGGAATAATTCCCTGTTTCCATGTTGTTTATACTATGTACCTTCAATTCTGAATCTCATTTTTACACATGCTGACCGATAATTTACTTATCTAGGAAGATGAAGCAAGAAAAGGAGAGTTGGAGGCAGATAAAGATAGGATGATGAGAGAATACAGAGCTCAATTAGATGCTGAAAGGGCAAGCAAGCTTGCCCATGGGAGAAACCATTCTAGCAGTAAGTCTGGTCACAAAAAAGGTAAGTGTAAGTTAAGAAATGCAGTATGCTAAGTTCTTTTTATTTGTAGTATTTTAAGTAGCTTCTTTTCTTGATTTGATACATGTCCATGCAGATAGGAAGGACAAGGATTTGAAGAAAAGGAGCAGCAAAAAGAGAAAGGTTCTTCCATTTAACAACTATACCATTTCATGTGCTCATTTTCTTTTCCTGTGAAAAGGGTTAAATGCATAAATACCAAAGTGCATTTTTTTCCTTAGATTAAATTATTTGTAGCATTATTTAGTAATGCAACATATCAAAGAAACTGCTAACTCCTGCACTTCTGACATAGATGGCATTCCATCTTGTTGAACTTTGCAGCCCATCAACAGGTTCTCTTGGATTATTTCCCCTAACATTGCATGTATTACATGATCTTAAGCAATCATTTGAAAATATGGAGTAATGCTATCTATTGGATGGCTAGCATAATCCTACTACAATTTGTTTTGAGAGATTTGGCAGGCCATCGAATAGTGACTGATGGATTGATTGGTCCACGTATGTATGTCTATGTTTGTATTTTGAGTTGTGTTAGAATACTACATGTTTGCTTAGAGAGTGGGTGGCAGGGCATTTATGTCCATCCACTCATATTTTACTTAGGGTAGATTAATAATTTTTCCTAATATAATCTATTGATCAAATAAAAAATAATTTTTCCTAATGCAATCAGTTTCCTTTTATAAATAACAACCCGATGCAGGTAGGAGTTAGTTTTTCCTCCCCATCAAAACTGCTCTTCTTCTCCTCCATCTCTTCTTTCTTTTCCTATTTTCTGTTTTCTTAATGTTTTATAAATAAGAGACCATAGATTTGATTACATGGTATTGGTGCTTTTCCTTGTATTAGAGTTTGATCAGAAACAGTGTGTAATTTGGTGTGTTTTTAAATGGTCAAAAGCAGTGGATGTGCTGTGCGTGAGATTGTGGTAAGATTCCCTCTGTTTGAGAAATCAAAGAGGGGTATGCTTGTGGTGGTTGGTGGCTATATAAAAAGAGATTAAATTTTCAGAAACTGTGTAATAGAAGAATGATGCTAGCAATTGATTTTTTTTTTTAATCAGAAAGGAAAATTTTATTAACTGAAAATTGCGATTAATAATCAACCCAATAACAAGTTTACAATGATGCCCAAAATGGTTCCTGTCTCATGACGCCATCCTGTTTGCAGTTCTTTTCGCCCACTTAAATTGAACATTCAAGTCCTCTGAAATAGTTTCATCACCATCATCATCATCCATGCCTTATCCCAACTATATGGGGTTGGCTACATGAATCCTGTTTCGCCAATTCTTTGAAATACTTTCCACTTCCCTAAAGGAATGCCTAAATGTCCAGGGAACATGTCTGCTGCACTTTGCCCATGAGATAATAAACTTTGAGTCTCCTTCCACCTCTAACTGTTGGAAACCCAATTGCTTTTCTAATTTTAGGTCTTGCAACAAGGCCTTCAATTAAGCTTTCAAAGAATTTCCTACTCCAGTAGGCCCTGAATAAAAAGTCACCACCCTGCCTTCAAAGTTCCTGAAGACCCCACCTAGAAATTGATTACAGATTGCAGACATATGTGCTGGTATATATAGCAGAATTGGTGATGCATGTGTGTTGTCTACCTGTAGCAGTGATTAGCAAGTAATTCCCAGTCCAAATTCTGAAGTCTGATTTGGTGTTATATGTTTTAAAGCAAGTGTCAGGTCTGGTTTCTAGTATATCAGTATACCACAAAATTAGTTACTTGTTTTGTTTGGGTGTTTTAAGTACGGAAATAGGTGGTGTATAAGGTATAGCAGTGAAACCAGATCTGAAATTATATTTCGATAATCAGAATGGCATCATATAGTGGAGAAATCAAGCCTGGATTAGTTATGAGTTCAGATCTCTTTATTTTACAGATGGGGCCATTACTTGGTGCAATGATAAAATCTCAGGCTGGCAAGCATGAGATGCAGGTTTGAATCTGAGGGCAGCTTTTTTGTGTGAAAAATTCCTTCAGATCTCTTTATTTTACAGATGGGTCTCTAACTTGAAAGTCAATTGAAATAAGAGCTGTGTAGCGGGAATAAATAGGCAAGAAGAAGAGGTGTTACCTGTGGCAACATCTTTAGGTTGTGGGGTAAGTGACTGGCCTTTGATATATTTGGGTTTCCCTCTAGGGGTAATCCTAGGTTTGAGAGTTTTTGGGACCCAGTTTTGGAAAGAATCACAAAGAAATTACCAAGTTGGAAGAGAAATTACATCTCACTAGGGGGTAGAATCACTCTAATCAAGTCTACTCTGGCCAACATACCGGTATATTTCTTGTTCACTTTCAAGATCCTTGTTAAGGTAGCAAGTCAAATTGAAAAGCTGATGAGGGATTTCTTTGGGAACCGGGTGAATCAAAGAAGGATCATCTAGTGAAGTGGGAAATTGTCACTGGGAAGCGAGAGGATGGTGGTTTAGGCATTGGTTATATTAGGTTAAGAAACCTAGTCTTGTTAGGAAAGTGGTTATGAAGATTACTCTTAGAGTAGGAGAGCTTGTGGCATTAAGTGGTTGGGAGCATTCGTGGTATGGCAGCAAATGGATGGGATGCTGGCATCGACCCCAGGGCCCCTCATTTATCCCCATGGAAAGCAATAGTTGGAATCCTACCTTCTTTTCAACCTTCATAAGGTATGATGCTTGCTCAGGTAATAAAATTTTGTTTTGGGAAGACAATTGGGTTGGGAATGCTCCTCTTAAGGATAGGTTCCTAGTTATGTATTCTTTATCTTTAAACAAATTGAAGGTTATTTCTTCTTTTCATGTGAATGAGGGTTCTTGGGATTTGGGTTTGAGGAGAGGGTTGAGGGACTCAGAAGTGGCTTTTGAAAATGAGCTGTTCTCTTTGTTGGCTGTTTTTCTAGGCTAGTCTTGCTCAAATAATAGAATATGGTCAGAGTCCTCAGGGATATTTTCTTGCTCTTCGTTTTTCAATGCTTTACTTGGTTCTGTTGTTGTCCCTACCCCTTTCCCTACAAAACAAGTGTGGGATACTCTTGTTCCACCATGGTGATCTCTATATTAAGATCATAACTACAAGCTTTGAAGATCTAAGGTGATCTCTAGGTGTAGATCACGACCAAAGGTCAAAGAATTAATTCAAAGGTTGTAGTGATCTCTAGGTAGGGATGTCAATTTTCCCCATCCCCATTGGGTACACGACCTTCCTGACTAGATGGGGTCGAGGATGGGGAATGAAGTCCCCACCCCACCCCGACCTTGATTATATATATATATGTTTAAAATATTATTTATATTTTTAAAATTTCTTCCATTTTAAGCAAATTTATTTTTCAAAAAATTCTGATAATTAAAAAATTTTGTGGATTTGGGTCCCTACAGGAAATCCACCTCCGTTGGGGATCAGGGATAGAGAACAATTTTTATCCCTGGCGGCGGTGATTGGGGTCGGGGACGGGGATTTATTTCTAAATCAGGGTCAAGGATGGGGAATATGATCCCCACCCCAATCCTGTCTGATTGTCATTCCTATCTTTGGGTGTATATCACACTTAAAGATGAGAACCAAGATTGACAATTAAGAATCCTAAAGATCATCATACAAAATATGTAAAGATTATGATGATGAACGAAAGATTTGAACATCCATCAATATTATGAGTTAAAATGAACAATTTATAAAGAATGTTTAAGATCAGCGGTTCTGATGATCTCTAGCTGTAGATCATCATATAACACTTACCAAGGTTAAAATCAACAATCGACGATTTTAAGAATTATCAAGATAGATGATTAAAATTTAAAGATTCATAAAGCTAATCAAGATCAATAGTTTGATGATCTCTAAGCATAGACCATCATCAACAAAGATTATATAGCATCAAAAATCAAAGATTAAAAGAATTATCATGATGGATACTTAAAGATAAAAAATTTATGAAGATTAATCAAGATCAAAGGTTTTGAGGATCCCCAAATGTGGATCATCATATAGAACTCATAAATATTAACATAAAAAATTGAATTATCAAGATAATGATTCTAATGATCTCCAAGTGTTGATCATCATATAGAACCTGTAAAGATCAATAATCAAATATTTATCAAAATCAAAAGTGGTGTTTATCAAAAAATATTTATCAAAATTGATTGTCAAGATTATTAAGGATTGAAGATCAAAACTACTTGAAATAATTAGGTGGTTTCCATGTCCATGACAAAAGGAAGTACAATTTGTATTCTCCTTGTAGACTAAGCCTTTATAACACATGCATAACTCTTTTAGGGCTTGTTGTTTGTTCAAATGGGCTTTACTGCAGGCCCAATAAGGGAGTGTTCAGTAGTGTGGTATTTTGTATTTCACATGGTTTGGTGTGTTTGGATCTACTAGACTCCATTGTAGTGTGGTTGAAATCACATTGTTGAGTTGTGGGCCGACTTACTAAGGGCATACTTGTACTTGTACACTCTTTATTTTATGAGTATATAATCTAATGAAAGGGGCAGTCATATTAGATTTTTGGCTTCTCCCCATTCTCTTCTATCTCTCTTCTCTTTCTTTCTAGTAGAAACCTTTTCCTCTCTTCTTTCTCTTCTTTCTTTTTACAGATTTTATATCAAAACAGGTTATCAAAACTTTTCTACTTGGTACCAGAGCAAGTTCAAAGATTTCTTGAGCTGCTCCATCATGCAACCCTAGATCAGCCGACTACGTGATGAGGTAAAGGGTTGATCGAAGACTTCAGGTAAGCCCAGTTCATGGATTTTTAGGTGGATTTGCAGTCCCTTGTAGCTGGTCTAGGGTTTAATACCAAAATCAGAAAGAACTAGAGAAAGGGGGAGAGTCCTGATTTAGTAGTACTCTTCAATTTTGACCTAGGAAGTGGCGCTCTAGTTTTCTAGGGTTCCTTGAGTTTTTCTAAAGGGGGCGGTTCAAGTCCCAACTTTTTTGGAGGCCTTTGGAGGGAGCGACAACCTCTTCTCTCTCTTCTCCTGTTCCTATGGAAAAAATGAATGTTTGGAGGGATGGGCTTCTAGGGTACTAGAAAGGTGTTTGAGGTTTTTTGAAGGAGATAAATACCTATCTTTTCATCTCAAATTGATTTCCTAATCCTTTTCGGGAGTTATGGAGGGTTGTGGAGTTGGAAACAAACTTGGAAGTGAAATCGGACAAGGGAGAATTGGTGCTGGAGACCTCTTCGGGGCTAGGACCATCACTACATGAGAACTACATGGTGATGACTTGGCTGTGCAATTCCATGCTACCCCATATAAGTAAAAACTTTTTATGGGCTAACACAGCTAAGGAGATTTGGGATGGAGTTGCAGAAACTTATTCACAGAATGAGAATGTTGCTAGAGCCTACCAGTTGAGAAACCAGGTGATTGCTACCAGGCAGGGAGATAAATCTGTTGCTATTTATTTTTCAGTTCTTAAAACCTTATGGTAGGAAATAAGATCATTTGGAGACTGTGGTTCGGGAAAGTAGCAAAGATGCAACAACTTATTAGAAGCTGGTAGAGAAGAATAGGGTTTTTGAGTTTCTAGCTGGACTTAACCCTGAGTATGACATTGCACGGCAGCATATTCTTTCTAGAGATGGTGTAACTCTCTCTTAGGCATATGCCTTTGTGTCTAGAGAGGAGAGTAGGAGGAATGTGATGATGAGAAATCCAAGTCTTGAGTAGTCAACTATGGTTAGCACAGTGAAGCCTAAGCTCAGTGGAGACAAGGGTGGAATGAACCTAGGAAGGAGGACAAGAAGGATCTGATCTATGACTATTGTAAAAAGTCTAAACATACCAGAGATACCTCCTGGAAGCTTTACCCACACCTTGTGCTAAGCTGACTTGGAAACAAGAAGGGAAATGTAAATATGGCAGTGACTGGTGACTTATCAACACCACCTACTACAACTTCCCTAGAGTTTGTTGTAGTAGCTACAGTGAGGGCCGACTTGGAGAGATATGGGCATTTTTGAATTAGAGGGATACAATCAGTTCCAACCCATTATCAAGTAGACATCAAGGTACAGATGGATCAAGAGGTAGCCATTCTACTTCGTTTGCACATACAGGTAGTTCACATGCCACTGCAAAATATGTTTGCATTACAGGTAAGGAGGGACCTTCTTGGATTATAGACTTAGGAGACTCAAAGCATATGACTAACATTTCCACCATTTTCTCCTCATACCACCTCTACTTTGGAAGAGATAAAGTCTCCACAGTTGATGGATTAGATGTTCCCATTGCTGGGAAAGGGCCTGTCAAGATAACCGACACCGTTACCCTACCCTTTGTCCTTCATGTCCCTAGACTGAGTACTAACCTTTTATTTGTTAGTAGCTTGACAAAGAATTTGAATTGTTTAGTGATTTTTTTTTTCCTGATGGTCATTGTGTTCTGCAGGATGTAGAATCAAAGAGGGCGATTGGGAGCGGTCGTGAGGTGAATGGAATCTATCTTCTTGATGCGCTTCCTAGTCATAAGAGTCATCATGTCAGCAGGGGTATTGAGTTAGAGCCAGTGGGTCAGCTTATGCTTTGGCATAATCGGTTAGGGCATTTATGTCTTTTGCTTCTTTGTGTTTCTTGTTTCCGAAATTGTTTGAGTTTGTCAGTTTGTCTAGTTTGGAGTGTGAAGGTTGTCAACTTGGAAAGCATTATAGGCATTCCTTTAAAGCAAGTAATAAAGATGTTTTTCTACTTTTGATATTGTTCATGTTGATGTGTGGGGGCCATATCATGTTTCCTCTCTAGGTGGCTATCAGTATTTCCTTCTGTTTGTGGATGATTATTCTCGATATTCTTGGCTATATATGATGAGATCCCGTGATGAGGTACCACCTTTGGTTTGACAGTTTCATCAGATGGTGCTGACGCAGTTTGGGGTATGAGTGAAAGTGTTTAGGTCGGACAATGCCAGGGAATATTTTGAAAAAAAAAACTAGCATCATATCTATTGGAGCATGGAGTAATTCATCAAAGTAGTTGTCCATACACTCCACAACAGAATGGTGTAGTAGAAAGGAAGAACAAACATATTGTGTGTTGGAAAACGTGGGGTTATTGGTTCAGATCTGAAAATAGAATTCCTCTGATATCTTAAAAGGTTTCCAGGTGCTGGCTTGTTGTTTCAAAGACATGGGCATTTGAAAGTTGAAGTGTATACTGATGCAGATTAGGCTGGATCTCTAAATGACAGAAAGTCTACTAGTGGCTATTGCACCTTTATAGGAGGAAACCTTTTTACCTGGAGAAGTAAAAAGCAAAGTGTGGTGGCTAGATCCAGTGCTGAAGCTGAATATCGGGCAATGGCTCATGGAGTGGCTGAAAGTATGTGGATAAAGAATCTGTTGAGTGAGTTGGGTTTTCCAGTGGATAGGCTTATGACCCTATTCTGTGATAACAAAGCAGCCATAAACATTGCTGCTAACCCAGTGCTACATGATAGAACAAAATACATCGAAGTCGACAAGCATTTTATCAGAGAGAAAGTCATCACAGGTGAAATGTGTACTCCCTATGTCAGCTCTGAGGACCTACTTGCAGACATCTTTACAAAAGGACTACACCACTCAAGACATCATGGTCTATGTGACAAGTCGGGCATGATTGATATCTATGCTCCAACTTGAGGGGGAGTGTTAACAGATGTTATTTTATATATGTATAGTACCGCAGAGGTACTATTGTACTTTTCCTTTTCTTTATGTTTAGTTGTTGTCGCCCTAGTATAAATATAACATACTGTGCCGCCTGCAGTATCTTTTTGGGCTCTCAGTCCTCTCGTCTCTCTTCTCCTCTCTCCCTTTTTCTCTTCTTCCTGTACAACACTTTATAAGGCATCTGCCAAGCACACAAGGTGATTAGATTTGAATGTGTCAGCCAGAAAACTTGCAGATTACAGCAAGTACTTGCTTGCTTGATTTCCATCTTTCTACTTCGATTTTCCAGTTCAGTTTTGGTGAAGTCTGCTATAAAAATCACTACCGTTCTCCATATTCCTAGAGAGCAAAGATATATTTGTAGAATCAGGGCTCCAAAGTTTAAAGAAGATGGAGATTAGAAAGGCTCTAGGACCTGATGGTATCTCATTAGAAATTTAGAAATGTATGGATGAGATGAGATTATTATGATTGACTAAGCTACTTATCATGATTATTAAAACAAAAAAGCAAAACCAAGCATCTGTTAAGTGGAGGAAAAGTATAATGGTCCCCATACGTAAAATCAACGGTGATAATTCAATTACAACAATTGTTATGGGATTAATTTCATGAGCCATGTTATAAAACTTTGGTAAATGATGATTCAGCAATGTTTAAGACATGAAATTAGTATATCAGAAAATCAATTAGGAATCATGTTAGAGAGATTTTATCAACTATGGAAGTTATTTTTTCACTTAGGAGATCAATAATCAACCAAAAAGTTAAGGGAACAGAGGAGAAATCTCGACTTGGTATTTATTATTATTATTATTATTTATTTATTTTTATTTTTGAAGCCTCCACTTGGTATTTATTGACTTATAAAAGTATATGATAGGTTTCTTTGAGAAGTTATTTGGAAGGTTTTAGGAAAGAGGGCTTCAAGTACGTTGATGTCAGTAGGGATATTTATGAAGGGACAATAACTAGTTTGAGAACTCAAAGAGGGGAGATGAGAGAAGTTCCAATCACAATGAACTTGTATTGAGGGTCTGCACACAGTCCGTTTTTTTGTGTATTACTTATGGATGAATTAAGTAGGCATTTACAGGAGGAGCTCCAGAGGTGTATATTGTTTGCTGCTGATATAGTATTGATTGATAAGACAATAGATGGGCTCAATGCAGAGCTAGAACAATGAATGAGATGCTTTAGAATCAAAAGCTTCAGGATAAGTCAGACCACGACAGAATATACATAATTCAATTTCATTAAAAAAATATATATATAGTAACAATTGTGGTGCAATTAAAAATGGATATGGCACTGAATAGAATGGAATAGTGGAACAGGGCTCATGTATCTGACCCTATATAGTAGAGACAAGGCTTAGATGGTGGTGGTGGTGCAATTAAGATTGATGATTAGAAGATACCTCAAAGTACCACTTTGGTATCTTTGATGAATCATCCATAATGAGAGAGAAACCAATGTGAGTGCTGCCCATAGAATTAAGGAAAGGTGGTTGAAATGGAGAGGTGCATGAGATATGCTGTTTAAAGCTTTGCAAGACAGTTATAACTTTACTATATGGAGTAGAACATTACGCAATAAAGAAACAATGTGTCTAACAAATGAGCATAGCTGAGAAAAGGATGTTGAAATGAATGAGCAACAAGATTAGAAATGACAGAATTAGAAACGGGCACTCTAGAGAGGACTTACGATGGCTCCATTTAGTGACAAGATCAGGAAAAGTTGACTGAGATGGCTTGGTTATATGTATATACAACCAATGACTGCACAGGTGAGGAGTGACTTGGTGCAAGAAAGAGCAGGAAGACCAAAGAAAAATGTGGTCTAAACTCTAAAGTGATAAGAAATTGTCTTAAAAAAAAAGAAAAGAAATGATAATAGGACTTAAAATTTGACTTGAGTTGACAAAAAGTTTAATTCTTATACACCATTGGAGTGGGGCACCAACATCCCTTGTTCCCATAAACATATTAATTAAAAAAAGGCTAGAATTTTTAATCCTAAAGATTACTAAAAAAATAAACAGATTTGGAGAGAAAAAAAAAAGAAATTGAGGTCTTGACTCTTGATGCAGAGCATAAATTTTTTATGAATTGTAAAGCCAGTCACATCAAGAAATATGTTTAGAATTCAATAAAAACAGAAATATGAACTTTCTAATCTTAGAGATAAAAAAAATATACCTATATATCTGATCTAGCCATATTGCTCTTAAACCATTTACATATCATGTAATGTTGGACTTTGATGGATCCTATTGTATGATACCACAGTTAAGTTGTTTTGATGCCTTTTTGGCACCTGAAAGCAGGGCCCCAAGTGGGATGATGAACTTAGACTTGATTGATTTAAGTCGCATCATCTACAAAAACATATACACCCATGGTGGATGGGAACAATTGCCATTGGCTCATCTCATTTGACTTAAAAGCATTTGAGCTTTGAAGCAATTTAAGTTAAAATATTGGTTGATGGTTAACCATATGTAAATTGTGGTTTGTCACCCTATCTTTCTTTATGTTGGTTAGAAAGGAAGGCATACCGTCATTCATCTTGGTATTTCTTCAGGGTAACTTATCATCATTGACTTTTGATTTTACTGGACTTTGTTTTACAGCATTCAAGGAGAAGATCTTCTGAATCAAGTTCCTCGTCTTCAAGTTCATCATCCGAGTCTTCCAGCAGTGAAGATGAGAGGGAAACCAAGAGATCCAAATCAAGGTCAAAGAGAAGAAAGGAAAGAAAGCACAAGTCGAGAACAAAGCATTCTAGTAGCGATACTGAAGAGAACAACGGCCCTTTGCCACTTTCCAGATTCTTTGGGAGCATGAAGAGCTAATGGGCTCTCAAAGGTTTCTTTGTATCTTATTGATCCCCCTGGCGGTGGATGAGTGGAGTGTTCTTTCTCCGTTCTTATCAAAACGAGCTTGAATTTCTTCCTTGTCAAAAATTTTTCTTTTTTCTTTGGTTAAGATATTTGCTTGCCTTTTTTTTGGTAAAATTTATCTTGTAAGTTAGGATAAAAATGTCTAATAAAAAGAAGTGAAGATCAAAATTCTCAGAATGATACAACTAAGCTTGGGAGATAACTGATAAAGCAATTGCAGTATATAAAACTGCCCTTGGGTTAATATCAAATTATTGTACTTTTGTTTCATTTTTCTTGTTCGTGAACTGTCAGATTTGAAACCAAATGGTTCGCGCTGATATTTGTGGTTTAAGTCATCAGTAGCTTTTTATTGGACGGTTGGTAGCATTGTCTGCATCTCGATTTGGTTTACCAACGTCACAAAATTCAAAACCAATTTCCAAATCCATGATTCTAAAATGCCTATTATAATGCAGCTCAAAATGCTTCTGCATCATGTTACTATTTGTTAGGGTTGGGATGCGTTGAAGGAGTTCGGCTTCAGTCAGGGCAAAGCCCATTCGAGCAGCTTTTAGTGCCTTACATTTGCCCTGATAGAAGTTGATCTTGCGTTGAAGTTTGGCTAGGGTTAGAGTTAAAAAAAAAAACAGGGTAAATTACAAAGACCCCGTACTATGGGTAAGTGATAAATAACCCCTATACTCATTTGCGATAGGCCTCCCTTAACTTTTTATAATTTGACAAATGAATTCGGATTAACTGACCCCAATGGCTGTGGAGTTAATGAAAAGGTTGCACGCCAGTAATAAGATCATGGGCCCCACTCTAAAAGGTGCGGACTCCATGTATTTTATTACTGACGAAGAACCTTATCATTGGTTCCACGCTGAACAGCCATTGTAGTCAGCCAAACAAAGCTCGTGACAAATGCCCTCCCCTGTTAGCATCTTGTCTTGAAAAAGATTCTTATTCAGTTGTTTAGGCCATGTTTGGTTCTATTCTCATTCTTTCTCAATCTTATCTAAGATGAAATTCCAAGATGGAAAAAAACTGAGCAAAAATGGGAAGAATGAGAAAATATTGCTACGAATCAAATGCTTTATTTTTTCAATGGTTGGTCATCTCACTCCTTTTGCTATTGTTGGTACATAGTGCTCGTTGAGTCCGTTAGAGTATAGAGAACAATAAATTGATATCATATGGATGCTTACGATCGCTTTATAGCTCATCTTTCCCCTGTGATGAACTTATAGTACATCGCAGGTTTGCGATAAACACATGGTTTGTTACACGATTGCGATGAACCTACACTTAATGCAAGACCAAGATAGATTCTAGTTAAACCTGCAATGAGTTTTATATGTATCCGGTTTTGCAGTGAACCTTGAATGTGCGTGACTTTGGGAAAAGCACGGTCTTGCAATAAATCCTGGACCGCTAAGGAATCCAGATTCATTAAGAACTGGGCTTAAATATTAATTGCACTTGTAATTGCCACGTTAGTTAAGGTGCGAAAGGCAGTAGCACACGTAGATTATGAGAATCCTCAGGTGAAAGAAAAGTCAACCCTTGAGAGATCTCATAAGAACACGTGGCGAAACCTTAGTAATGCTCCTTAATGGTCGACAACGGATGTAATATTCTCTTTCCTAATAGAAAACAATCACTTTTGGCTCATTCCTTTCGGTACCTCGAGATCCATGCCTATAAATAAAGATCCTCCTCATAACGAAATTCATTCATTCAACCCTATCATTGGATCCCCTACTTAAGTCGTCTCCATCACTCCCCTTATCCTAACCTCTTGGTTGGTTCTCTGCTCCTAGCCTTCATTTGTCCTTCAAGGAGACCATTCCCACGTAACTCGACCACCTCCTACTTACAACTAGCAATGTTTCTTTCTCCATCCATGAAGGTGAAATTTTATATATCTAGGTAAGGCAATCTCCTTTGGATGCAAGAGTGCCACCTAAGTGGTATAGAACAATGATGTCGCATTCCCATTTTTATCGCACATAAGCACTATATAGGTGATTTGATTTTAATGGGCTACACAACTGTGGTAGCTTATCCCCATACTCATAACCCCTAACCTTGGTGGCAGTAGGATTCGTTGTTGAGTCTTTGTTAAAACAAGATGGTGATTGTACCAACTGAGACATTCATTAATTGGATTGTGTATGGAGTGATGGGAAAAATAATGGTTCAAAGTATTGATACATACCATATAATGTCTTGGTTTTCAGGGTCAACAAATGCTAAATACTAAGAATTAGGGCCTTTTAATAGGCTTAAGCATTAAAACCCATCCTTATATATCTCTTTGTTTTTTTATTCTTTTGTAATAATCTATTTGCAAATTTATCAAACTCAAAAGAAAAAGAGTCTCAATGGTTCTGGATATGCAATACTTCCATCTCCAAAGTATTGATACTTTGAACCTTGTGGAAATATCAAAAAGACATTTCCATTATTTCAAGTGTGGTCCCACTTGTTATCCTATGTGAGACATGATTATTATTATGGTAGAAATTAAAGACCAATTATGGTGCATTTTGAATATTTGTTGTTAAATCAAAATTTCAATAAATTTGGTTAAAGACCTCACATGGATTATTTACTTTTCATTGGTTCTATACTTGTTATTAAAGACTAATACTTTAACAATGTTAAAGATTCAACTGTGATATGTTATTTCAAGTTTTTTTGCTTCACCATGCAAATTTTGTTTTGAAATTATAGTAAAGTATTGCACCATGCATTTTGTATCAAAATATCACATTTACTTGATTTTCAATATATGGTGTAAGTTGAAATATTGATATGTAATGATAAAAGCTTGGGCCTTGGAGGTAGCACCTTTCTGATGAAGCAACCACTAGCCAATTAAAGGCTTTAATTAAAGAGGAAACACCTTAAACTATTTCAAAGACCAATTAAAAAAACACTCATCCTCTTTTGCCCGGTTTGTAAAAGGTCTTAATGTTGCTCTCATCATTAACGTCATTCTCTAGCAATGGAAAAGAACCTACAAGTAGTAGTTAAAACTGTTGCTAAAGACCTATAACAACGGTCTTGCTACGGATATAAAACTGTTGCACCTTCCACCATGGCAATAAGTTCTATTGCAAGAAATATCATTTAGTAATGAATATAATCGTGGCCATAGGACAAGGCTATTGCAACGGGCACTGACTATACTATTGCTGAAACATCTATTGCAACGGATATAATTGTAGCTAAAAACTATCAAAACATATTTAGTAGATATGCAGCAATAGCTACATAATGAAAATTGTAGTTATAAATATATTATAGCAATGGTTTTTTCATAGAACCATTGTGAAAAACTATCTCTAGCAATATTGAACAATTGATAGAAACTGTCATTTGTAATGAATTTTGCATTGAACCGTTACTAGAAAATATCTCAAGCACATGTTTTTGTATAAAACTATTGCAAAAATCTATCTCTTGCAACGGTTTTTGTATTGAACTGTTACTAGAAAAATATCTCTAACAACGATTTGGAAGCTATGTCTAGCAATGGGGTATATTTAAAACTCTTGCTAGAAATTATTTTAACCACATATTTTTTCAATATAACTGTTACTAAAAGAATGTTACTAGCAACAGTTTATACCTATATATACATTCTCTTGGTTCTCATGTTATACAACTGGATAATCAAATATACAAGCAAATGTATTTTTTATGAAACATTTAAATTACAAAATGTTATTACAAAATGAGTATACTTGTCATCATTTGTAAAAAATAAATACATAAATATTTTCAACAAGAATACGTGAATAAGGAGTATACATCAACACCATCCCATGAATAATTAAAAAACATGCATCAACACACTCTCCCTCCCTCCTTGAAACGCTTATAGTAGCAAGCTCCAATAATAGACTTAACCATGTTTAGACCAGCCGTTTTGAATGTGTGAACGCTCTAAAATTAAATGGGACATCAAGGGGATAAAAAACAAGACCATCACCCAAGTGAAAGCTAAATGCACCATCTTGATGCGGTGTAGGAAAATTCTTGCTCTTGTTCTTTGCATTTGCATGCATAATTAAACATCTCCTCTTTTTGTAAAATAAAATAAACATCAACCAAAGTTAAACAAATGAAGCAACTAAGAAGTCCATGTTCTTTAGAAAATCAACTATTGAATAAAAGAGGGACCCATCATGGTTTAGTATTTGGCTTGTGGCTTAACACTTTCACTAGCTGCCACGGTCCTAGCCATAGTTTGGATCTATGGCTAATATATTGCTACAAAATCCAACCAAATCATCAAAACATATCCAACAATGGCAAATAAAATGGGATGGTGTAAAATCAGAAAAGGAACATAAATAGAAAGACCGGGTTAAGCAATAAGGCAAATGAATAGGTACATGCACCATGTCTGTTTCTTTTTTTTTCTTATTTAATAAAACATGCAATATGCTTAATTTGGAGTGTTTTAATAAAGCATACAGACATAAATATGTTTTTTTTAGTGTTTTAAATTAGATGCAAGATCCGATGTTACAAGTAATCCAAGGCATTCGGTCAATGTTTTAAAAACCGACTGGGAATTGGAACCACTTTTATGTTCAAGTGCAGCTAAAATCTGTAACTTGTGCAACTCATAACAGTTCAAGTGCTATGTAGTGAGAATGGTTAATAAAACTATACAAAGAAATTTATTTACCACTATTTCTTAGGTTAATCGCAGATAAAAAAGGATAAATACCATACTCCCTAAAGGTGTACAAAGAACTAAAAGCATGAATGGAAATTGGAAAACCTTCATCCCCATTTCAATAATCTATTTACACTGTTATAATATAATGTTTGCAGTGCCATGGAACCTAACTCAGCCATAGAGATAAAATGCTTATCATTAATTCTTCATAATATGAATTAATTAAAAACAAATGACTAAAGGTGCCATAAAAAAATATAGTCAACATAAACCAAGGGTGGCAAATTGATGGGTTGGGTTGAGTAAGGGTTGAATACCATCCCACCCATATTAACCCACCAACCCACCATGACCCATCACTAATCCATGTTAATGGGTCACAACCCACCTTGACCCACCCATATTGACCCACTTGATCCACTTGACCCATCCATATGACCCTTACCCACCCTCACCCATACTAACCTAATAACCTCACTTATAAATACGAAAACAACTCAGGTTAATCCATATACAAAAAAAAAAAAAAACATTTTAAGAAAATCATTTCTCAGGACTATCGCATAGGAAATACGAGTCGGACCAACCCGCATATCCAAAAAGAGCAATTTAAGAGAATCATCTCTCTGGATGCTATCATGTGATGGATGTAGGTCAGGTTGACCAATATATTTGAAAAACAATTTTAAAAGAAACACCTCACTCCCAAGATTGACACACAACAAATACGGGTCGGGTCAATCCAAATACCCGACAAACAATTTTAAGAGAACCCTCGTTCTCGTGCCTAAGACATGACAAATACGGGTTAGGTTAACCTGTATACCTGAAAAATCAAATTTAAGAGAACCGTCTCTATCATGATTGTCACATGACAGATATGGGTCGGGTCAACTTGTATGTCAAAAAGTTATAAATCATTCTAGGTAGCTACTGAAGCCAATGGTAGTGGAGCTAACTTTTCTACCTTTACCGAGCTTTCAACAATAGTGGACCTAGAGAAACTAATAGCATTTTCTTCATTGCCAACCTATAATTGGATCATCCATAACGATTCCTTCAAGGTCCTTACTTGACAAAACAAAATCAGAAATTTTCACTAGAAATATCATTCTAAGAAAATGGACATTAGATGTTCTTGTAGAGATAGAGTCTCCACAGCCGATGGATCTCATGTTCCCATTGTTGGGAAGGGGTCTGTCAAGATTACTGATTCCATTTCCCTATTCTCTATCCTTCATGTTCCCATATTGAGTACTAACTTGTTATCTGTTAGTAGTTTGACTAAGAACTTGAATTGCTCAGTGATTTTTTCTCCTGGCCATTGTGCTTTGCAAGATCTGGTTTCGAAGAGGATGATTGTGAGTGGTCGTAAAGTGAATGGAATCTACCTCCTTAATGTGCTTCCTCATCAACATAGTCATCATGTTAGCAAGGATATTGAGTTAGAGTTTGTGAGTTAGATTATGCTTTGCATAATCGTTTGGGTCATTTGTTTTTCTCTTCTTTGCGTTTCTTATTTCCAAAGCTTTTTGAGTCTGTTAATTTGTCCAGTTTAGAGTGTGAAGGTTGTCAGTTTGGAAAACATTGTAGACATTCCTTTAAAGCTAGTAATAAAAGGTGTTCATCTGCTTTTAATATTATTCATACTTGTTATAGAATAGGAAGTAAATAGTAGGGAGATATGATTTACTTTGATTGTAGGACTGATTTGTAGGATATATGATTTACCTTGATTATAGGACTGATTTGTAGGAGATATGATTTACCTTGATTGTAGGACTGATTTGTAGGAATTTGATTAGTCTTCTTTCCTAACATAGAATTTGTAACTTGTATATATACATACGAGATTGATGAATACATATAACAAATTCTTCTTCTTCCTCTGTTTACTCTTGCATTACATGGTATCAGAGCATCTAGTCTCTGCCTGCCCTTTCGTTTTTGTCCTAAGTAAACAGTAGGTAGAGGAAAATTTTTGGGTGTTTTGGGTCACCTCCTTGGAGCAGTTTTTTACTCTCACCGCCCATCCAGGAAGAAGTGCTGCCCGCCGATCAGAGGTTCTGCAAAGTCCAGCAGTCAGCAGCCCTACGCGTGCGTCTCACGCGTCGCCTGAAGATTCTGTCACAGTCACACGCCCCGACGCGTGGAGGCGCGTCTGCCACCGGAAAATTTTTCAGTCATTGTCTTTTGGCTCACCTCATCCTGTATAGCACATATTTGTGCTTTGTTACGTGCATATCCATTCTGGTGTTTTCAACAGGTGTGCTCCGTTGATTTTTGGTGTTCAAAATATTCTGTTTATTTAAATTTTGAGATTATGGCAGACAAGAAATCAGTAGTTATGTCGGATGTTGTTCCAGTAATGTCAAAAATAACTGAGCATAAGCTTAATGGCTCTAATTATCTAGATTGGAGTAAAATTGTTCAACTATATTTGCTGAGTATTGCTATGGATAACCATTTGACTGATGACCCTCCTAATGATGACTCGAGAAAGACTTGGTTGAGGGAGGATGCTCGTTTGTTCTTGCAGATACGCAACTCCATTGAAAGTGAGGTGGTTGGTTTAGTCACTCACTGTGGATTTGTTAAGGAATTAATGAACTATCTAGAGTTCTTGTACTCCGGAAAGGGAAATATTTCCCGCATTTATGATGTGTGCAAAGCCTTTTATAGGACAAACAAAGGCGATAGATCTCTAATAAGCTATTTCATGGATTTCAAGAGAACATATGAAGAACTTAATATGTTGCTTCCGTTTAGTACTGATGTGACTGTTCAACAAGCTTAGCGAGAAAAGATGGCTGTTATGAGTTTTTTAGCTGGCCTCCCTTCTGAATTTGAGACTGCTAAATCTCAGATTCTTTCCAGTTCAGAGATCTCTTCTCTACAAGATGCTTTCAGTAGGGTCCTTCGTACAAAAAGTTCTCCACTTGTTTAGCCTAGTAGTGCCCTTGTCAGCCGCAATAATACATCTAAATCAGGGAGACAACAATACAGGAGTGGTAGTGGTAGAGGATCCAACAATTATGATAGGTCAAGTAACTATGACAAGAATACTAATACTCGTGGACATGAGTCAGGAGAGATAGTGTGTGATTACTGTTATAAGCCAGGACATATGAAGCGGGATTGCAGGAAGTTGCAGAATAAGAAAACTCAGTCTACCCATAATGCATCTACCACAGATACTTCTAAGAAGTCTGTTATGATATTTGCAGATGAATATGCCAAATTTGCTCAGTACCAAGAATCATTGAAACCTCAATCTACTCTTGTTACTGCCATCGTCGAGTCAGGTAAACCCAATACATGTCTTGTTTCCTCCTCTTCAAAATGGGTCATTGATTCTGGAGCTACAGATCATATGACAGGTAATTCAAGTCTGTTTTCTACCTTTCAGTCACATAAATCTACCTCTCCTGTTACTTTAGCAGATGGGTCAACATCTTGTGTTATTGGGTCTGGCACAATTAATCCAACACCATCACTTCCTTTGTTATTTGTTCTTAGTTTACCTCAGTTATTATTTAATTTAATTTCTGTTAGCAAACTCACTCGTACCCTTAATTGTTGTATCTCATTTTTTCCTGATTATTCTTTATTTCAGGATCTTACGACGAAGAAGATTATTGGTAAGGGACATGAGTCTGGAGGTCTCTACATCCTTGATACACAAGTTCCAAGATCCATAGCCTATTCTGGAGTTGTAACCCCTTTTGAAGCACATTGTCGGTTGGGCCACCCCTCTCTCCATGTGTTAAAGCAAATTTGTCCTCAATTTCAGAGTTTGTCTTTATTAAATTGTGAGTTTTGTCAGTTTGTTAAACACCATCGTCTTAGTTCGAGTCCTAGAGTCAATAAATGAGCTAGTGCTCCTTTTGAGTTGGTCCATTCAGATGTTTGGGGTCTGTGTCCAGTTGAGTCCAAAACTGGGTTTAAGTATTTTGTTACCTTTGTTGATGATTACTCTCGTATGACATGGTTATATTTAATGAAAAATCGTTTTAAGGTGTTTTCTTATTTTTCTACTTTCTGCGCTGAAGTTAAAACTCAATTTAATGTTTCTGTACAAATATTGAGAAGTGATAATGCTAAGGAGTACTTGTCAGAATCCTTTCAAACTTACATGCTTCAACATGGCATTCTTCATCAAACTTCTTGTGTAGATACACCGTCTCAAAATGGGGTTGCTGAACGGAAAAATAGTCACATTCTTGAAACTACAAGAGCTTTGTTATTTCAAATGAAGGTTCCTAAGCCTTTTTGGGCTGATGCAGTTTCCACAACATGTTTTTTGATTAACCATATATCTTCGCCTATCCTTCAGGGTAAGACTCCTTCTCATGTTCTGTTTCCAAATAAAACATTGTTTTCTATTGAGCCTAGGGTATTTGGGTGTACATGCTTTGTTCGGGATGTTCGTCCTCATGTTACCAAACTAGATCCAAAATCTTTGAAGTGTGTTTTTCTTGGGTATTCTCGTGTTCAAAAAGGGTATAGATGTTATTGTCCAACTCTTCACAGATATCTTGTGTCATCTGATGTTAATTTTCTAGAAGATACACCTTTCTTTCCATCTACTCATTCAAGTCAGGGGGATGATGATGATTTGTTAATCTATACTGTCACATCATCTGGTTCACATCCTATTGAATCTACTCCTGCCAGGCCTAAGCCACCTACATTACAGGTTTATTCTCAGTGACCAACCCCTCCGGATCCATGTCCTGCACCAGTTCCTTCGTTGTCGGATCCAGTCTCAACTGATCATGTTCCTTCATCATCAGAACCAGTCTCTAATGATGATCTTCCTATTGCTCTTCGTAAAGGTAAGCGTAAGTGTACTTATCCATTATCTTCGTTTGTGTCTTATAATCATTTGTCGTCCTCTTCATGTTCTTTTATTGCATCTCTTGATTCTATCTCTGTTCCTAAGACTATTAAAGAAGCCCTTTCTCACCCTGGATGGCGTAATGCTATGATTGAGGAGATGAATGCTTTAGAGGACAATGGTACTTGGACCTTGGTAAAGTTACCTGCAAATAAGAAGACTATTAGGTGAAAATGGGTGTTTACAGTTAAAGTCAATCCTAATGGGTCCATTGCTCGATTGAAAGCCCGTCTTGTTGCTAAAGGATATGCTCAGACTTGTGGAGTGGATTATTCTGATACCTTTTCTCCTGTTACTAAACTTACTTCTGTCAGGTTATTTATTTCTATGGCAGCTACTTATAATTGGCCCCTTCATCAGTTAGACATCAAGAATGCTTTTCTTCATGGGGATCTTCAGGAGGAAGTTTATATGGAGCAACCGCCTGGCTTTGTTGCTCAGGGGGAGTATGGAAAAGTTTGCTATCTTCATAAGTCTCTGTACGGGTTGAAGCAGTGTCACCGCGCCTGGTTTGGAAAGTTTAGTCAGGCAGTCGAGAATTTTGGTATGAAGAAAAGTAAGTCTGATCATTTTGTTTTCTTCAAGCACTCTACTATAGGCATCATTTTGTTAGTTTTGTATGTGGATGTATTGTCATTACAGGGAGTGAAACTATAGGAATTTCATCCCTTAAATCCTTTCTCCACACTCAGTTTCATACCAAAGATTTGGAAATATTGAAATACTTCTTGGGTGTTGAGGTAACAAGAAGCAAGAAGGGAATATTCTTATCTCAAAGGAAATATGTACTTGACTTGTTGTCTGAGACAGGAAAGTTGGGAGCTAAGCCATGTAGCACTCCAATGGTTCCTAACTTGCAACTCACAAAAGATGGTGAATTATTTGAAGATCCTGAGAGATATAGAAGATTGGTTGGAAAGTTGAATTATCTTACTGTAACTCATCCAGATATTGTGTATTCAGTTAGTGTGGTGAGTCAGTACATGTCCTCTCCAACAGTTAATCATTGGACAGATGTAGAACAAATTTTGTGCTACTTAAAAGGAGCACCTGGGCGAGGAATTTTGTATGGCAATCATGGTCATACTAGAATTGAATGTTTTTCAGATGCTGACTAGGCAGGATCCAAGGAAGATCGAAGGTCTACTTCAGGCTATTGTGTATTTATTGGAGGGAATCTAGTTTCATGGAAAAGCAAGAAGCATAATGTTGTCTCACGTTCGAGTGCAGAATCGGAATATAGAGCTATGGCCAAGTCTATGTGTGAAATAATGTGGATATATCAACTTCTGACTGAAGTAGGTCTTAAAATTTCAGTACCGGCCAAGTTATGGTGTAATAACCAAGCTGCTCTTCACATTGCATCTAATCATGTTTTTCATGAACAAACTAAGCATATCGAGATCGATTGCCATTTCATTCGTGAAAAGATTCAGCAAGGTTTGATTTCCACAGGTTATGTGAAAACAGGAAAACAACTGGGAGATATCTTCACGAAGGCTCTTAATGGGGTCCGAGTTGATTATCTTTGTAACAAGCTAGGGAGATATGATTTACCTTGATTGTAGGACTGATTTGTAGGAGATATGATTTACCTTGATTATAGGACTGATTTGTAGGATATATGATTTACCTTGATTATAGGTCTGATTTATAAGAATTTGATTAGTCTTCTTTCCTAACATAGAAATTGTAACTTGTATATATACATATGAGATTGATGAATACATATAACAAATTTTTTTTCTTCCTCTGTTTACTCTTGCATTACAATACTGATGTGTGGGGACCATACCATGTTCCTTCTATGGGTGGCTACCAATATTTCTTTTTATTTGTGGATGATTTTTCTCGGTATTCTTGGATTTACTTAATGAAATCCCGTGATAAGGTACTATCATTGGTTCGACAATTTCATCAGATGGTGTTAACACAGTTTGAGGTACGAGTGAAAGTGTTCAGATTAAATAGTGCCAAGGAATATTTTGAAAAGAACCATATTTCGTATATGTTAGAGTATGGAGTTATCCATCAGAGCACTTGTTCTTACAGTCCACAACAGAATGGTGTTGCAGAGAGGAAGAACAAACACATTGTTGAGATTGAAAGAAGCATGATGATCACATCTATTGTCCAGTTCAGTTTTGGGGAGATGTAGTTCTCACAACAATCTTCCTGATTAATAGGGTGCCCTCTCATATACTTGGATTCAGCACCCCATTCAGCCTCTTTTTTTCTTAAAGGGGAGATATTCCACATTCCTCTCAGGGTTTTTGGGTGTGTTTTCTTTGCACATGTTCTTGGTCCTCACCGTTCGAAGCTTGATCCAAAGGCAGAGAAGTGTGTTTTTCTTGGGTATGCAGAAAATCAAAAAGGGTATTGCTACTATGATCCAGTCTCTAGAGTTGGTATGTTACTATGGATGTCACCTTTTTTGAGTCCACATCCATTTTCTCGAAGGGTCCTTCTCAGGAGGAGTGTTTTGGAGAAGTGACTGAATAGTTTATTCCTCTTCCGGTTCCAGTTCCTGTGTCCACTCCTATGTTTGATCCTCTTATGTCACCTATCTTACCACCTCCCTTGCATCTTGCTTCTCTATGTTACTCACTACAACAACTTCACAGGGAGGTTGATTCCACTACAGAAGAACCCACATCACTTTCTATCGGTTCCTTGGAGATTCTAGATTCAACTGACATGGATTCAGGTATTCCTCTTGATCCCTCTAATGTTTCAGTTCCTATTGATTCTACTAATCCCATTACAAATGACTTGGACCTTCGTATTACACTTAGAAAATGGAAGTGAAAGTGTACTGCTCATTGTATCTCATAACACCCATCCTACAGTGGACTTTCTCCTTCTTATCGAGCCTTCCTTTCTTCTCTTGACTGTTGGATGCAGTGAGGCTCTCTCCAAACCTAAGTGAAAGACAGATATGCAGGAAGAGAAGGAAGCCTTAATTAAGAATCGGACATGGGAGATTGTGGATCTACAAGAGGGCCAGGAGACTGTTGGATGTAGATGGGTTTATACAATTAAATACAAGGCAAATGGAAGTATAGAAAGGTATAAGGCCAGAATGGTTGCAAAAGGGTACACTCAAACCAATGGCATTGATTACTTAGAGACCTTTGCACCAGTTGCAAAGATGAATTCTGTTCGGATCCTTCTCTCTCTTGTTGCCACATACTCTTGGCCCCTATTCCAACTTGATGTAAAAAATGCTTTTCTGAATGGGGATTTGTAAGAAGTATATATGGATCTTCTTGCTGGTTTTTATAGTGATGTTGAAAAGGAGAAGGTATGCAAATTGAAGAAGTCACTTTACGGTTTAAAATAGTCTCATAGAGCATCGTTTGATAGGTTCAGGAAAGCCTTGATTGCTTTTGGCTACACTCAGACTCAATCAAACCATACTTTGTTTGTGAAGCGGAGGGGGTCCCTGTTGTTAGTCTTGATTGTTTATGTGGATGATATTATAGTCACAGGAAATGACCTAAGTGAGATTGTCAGTTTTAAGAAGAATCTACATAGAGAATTTGAAATTAAGGATCTTGGGGAGTTGAGGTATTTCTTGGGCATTGAGGTTGCAATATCAAAAGATGGAATTTTTATTTCTCAGAGGAAGTATGTTTTGGACCTTTTACAAGAAACAAGAAAACTTCGAATACAGGCAGCCAATACTCCTATTGATCAGAACCATAGAATTAATGCATCAGAAGGTGAGCTGGTAAAGAACATTAGGAGATATCAGAGACTTGTGGGGCGGCTGCTATATTTATAAATGACAAGACTAGATATCTCCTATGCAATGAGTGCAGTGAGTCAATACATGCATGCCGCACAAGTCCAACATTGAGAGGCTGTTGACAGGATTCTTGCTTATTTGAAGGGACACCTAGGCAGAGGCTTACTATTTGCTTACCATGGATAGTTGAAGCTAAAGGCTTATATAGATGCTGATTGGACAGGATGCCTTGATGATAGAAGATCTACATCAGGAGTTTGCACTTTTGTTGGGGGTAATTTAGTCTCATGGAAAAGTAAGAAACAGACAGTTGTGGCAAGGCCAAGTGCAGAAGTTGAATACAGGTCCATGGCACATGGAGTTTCAGAGCTTCTTTGGATCCGCTCCTTGTTAGGAGAGATTAGTGTTAAGGCAAAAGAACCTATGATGTTGTACTATGATAATCAGGCAACAATTAACATTAACCACAACTCAGTTCAACATGACAAGATAAAGCATATTAAAGTGGACAGACATTTCATAAGAGAAATGGTGAATTCTGGGGAAGTTTGTCTTCCATACATTGCTTCTTATTTGCAGCTTCCTGATGTTCTCACAAGAGGTGTTGCAAGGAATAAGGTGGAGTATAATCTGCACAAGTTGGGAATGTGTGACATAGACTCCCAACTTAAGGGGGAGTGTTGAGTTGAGCCGATTTCAAGTTATTGGGCCCAATCTTTTATTTTTATTTTTAAGTTGTTAAGTTAGGAAGTTATTAGGTTTTAGGCCCATTAGTTTATGTTTTTAAGTTGTGATTGTTCAACTACTTAAAGTAATTGCCCTACTAAGGGCATTTTTGTAATATTCTATTCTTTTGTTTTAAGTATATAAATCAAAGAGGGGTTGGCGACCAGATCTATTCAATTATGGCTTCACCCGATTCTTTCTTTTTCTTCTCTCTCTTTCTCTCTTGTTGAAAGCTTTCAGTGTCTTCTATTTTTCTTCAAAAGTATTCATCATAATTAGTTATCAGCAACTTCTACTGGTAGAATCTATTAAAAGGTTCTGTTTTAATCAAGATTCCCATGAACTTGATCTTGCTTATAATCCATTTCTCATTCAAGGGTTTTTGTTAGGAAATGTTGAATGGAAAAGAAATAACTTAGCATGTCATAGTTGTATGAGTTTATCAAAAAGAAAAATCCATGCATTTCCTATGCACTATTCCTTTAGAAGCATGAAATGGCTAATGTAATGTTTCAATGAATAGATGAGAACTACTTAAGATGTCTAATATTTTTACTTGGTACCACTCTTGTTTGCTATCTAGTGAAGTTTTTCCCTCATTTGGGCAAGACTCACGCTTGTGTCCTTTTTGATGTCTAAATTGAAATATAGTCTGAAGAAGAAAATCACGACGTTAGTTGTTGAGATGCCTTTCAAGACAATAAAGTGGGACAATTATATATCATTGGACTCATTAATGAGAAATTGGAATCTTTGTTACTGATGTTTTGATTAATTGAAATATTTTGGGCTAAATTGTAAGGTCTAGATGTTAGACAGTTTATGTATGCCCTTAGCTTCAATCTGATTTGATGTACTTGTTATTTAGTGGAAATAAATAAAGTGCATGTTTGATTCATGTTGTTTGGTTTAATTCTGTGTAAAACCCTAAAACTGGACATTTATAGAGATTCATGTTAGTTTTAAATGTTCACAGCCGTTGGATAAGTCTGGTGAGATTTATCCTGCCAAGGCTGATGCTGGTGTGCCACCAAGTGTTGGGATGGCCTGTCTCAGCCATCAGGGTAGGACCCGAGGCACATGCAGTATGGGATTACATGAATCCTTGAACCGGACTAGATTTCCAGTCTTGCCCTGGACCTTGGAGATAGATGGGCAAAACTGGAAAGTTACACCTGACCCCTAGACTCGATTATGACACTTCACTAGGTGCTGGATCAGGCTGCCTTTGATATGCCAATCAGTGAGATCCTTAGCGGGGATCAAAACCTGAGTATGTTGGGGCAGTTTGAGAATTCATCTGAGTGGGTGGTCATAGTGACAGAATCAGCCACTTTGTCGGACAAAGGGTAATGATCGGGAATGCACTCTCTCTGATGGAAACCAAACTGCCAGCAGTTGATTTCAATCGTTGGAATTTTGTTTTGCAAAATTAATATACTTATATTATATGTACGGTTTCAAAATGTTTGCAAATGGTTTTAATTCCCGGGATCCATGTGAGAGGAGAGTGCGGCACTGTTCCTTGCAGCCGAGGGAGAGGTCCTCTCTTGTCGGGCAGTGCTTGATCATTAAGGGCTGAGAGGTTAAGTGTAAGACCATTTAGGATAATACCTAATGGGCTAATCTTGCACCTGCCCACAGTCCCTGGGTTTTTATAAGATGGCTTGGCCCAGGGACCACTTAATGTAAGTGTTGGGCCCATAGGGTCCATATGATGGACTCAAGGGGTTCATTGAGTTTTTCAGTGAATTCGGCTGGGCCTTGTATTAAAGGCTGGGCCGAACCCATGTGGCTGGTGTGTAGATCAATGCTTGGGTCCCACGCCATACAAAGAAGCCCAACTGGGCAGCAGATTGGAAACTAATTAAACACTGAATACTTAATGGGCCAAAAGCCCATTTCGAACTGGGTTGATATGATCACCCAAAGATGGGGCGAATATGAGATTAATGTTAGTGAAAAGGATGAGGCTTTTAACCTTATCCACTCTGGGAGACCAAATTCAAATCAGATTTGAATCTGATAACCTCCTGATAAGATCAGGAGTAAACTAACTTTATCTGCAGATAGGATTAAGATGATCCTCTATCCAGATACTGATTAGGATTGGGATAACTCTTGATTAGGAGGTTTCTTAATCAAGAAGAAAGGAGGAGAAAAACAAGAGAATTCGAACCAAGGAAAATCGCAAGAAAGGTTCCTGCGAATAGAGATCAGATTTCATACTCTCCTGAAAAGGAGAAAAAGCAGTTCAGCTTTTTCGGTTTTGGTTCTCTCCTCCTGCCGCCGCCATCTGCCATTGCAAGATTGGATCTTTGCAGAAAAGAAAATCAAGAAATCTGTTCTTGACATCAGTCTTGCAAGAAAGACTGAAAAGGTTACAGTGTTTAGTTCTTCCAGAGGATTCTTGTGAAGGATCCAGTGTGTAGGACGCACCCTGCTGGTTCTGTTCCATCCACAGCTGTGTCATCTTCAGCAGGAACAGACCTTGGAGCATTCTTTGGGCGTGAACACCAACTTTGGGAGATACTGCTTCTCCGGATCAGGTATATTCCTCCCATTTACCTTTTGGTACAGATCTGGTTTGATTATGGTTCAAGTAGGATCTTTGAATGTTGTATTCTAAATTTAGGGAATATGATTCCCAGTTGGGAGAAGGTAGGAAATTTTTTGAAATTCGCCCACCCATTCCGCAACCTTTATGGCGTCCATTAGATGGATCCTACCATTCTTTCACTAGATGCATTTGTTTACTCCTATGGGTGTGGATAAATTATACCCACAAAATTGTAAGCTAAAGTTTCATATAATGCTTAATAACTTTGCTAATAAATTATTTATGTATCATTGAATAACTTCATTTGCTTCATTTGTTCCAATTGAATTTATGCTAGTGAATCCATCTACTATTTTGATTTTGCATTTGGTTGCTATCAAAGACTTTTTTTTTTTATAATTGTGGTTGATTTCAAAGATTAAAACTCTTGTGATCAGTTAAATAATATTTAATTTGTTTGGTAACCTGCCAATATTTTAAAGGAACTTGTACGAAATAGTAAAATTATGGAATTGGTATCAAAGTTCAAAATAGTAAAAATATTTAATGGATCCCAAGTAAAAAGAGTAAGAACACAGTTTCAAGTCTTGAGAGTAGTGGCCACTTTGTTGTATAGTCCCTTGTTGTACATGGGTGCTAATTTGGAAATTTCAGATTTTGGATTGGATTCAGATTTGGAAATTCAATAATCAGATTTGAAAGTTCAATAGTCAGAAGAGAAAACAAAGAAAACTATACATACACTAAGAAAACAAACAAGCAAACAAATAACTAGCAGAACCACGACACCCATGCATCATTTTACTTCGTTGAATAACCCCCCTATCTTCCGGACTTCCAATTCCCAAACAAAAAACCCTCCTATCTCCATTGTCTTTGATACAAGGTGGGGGCAACTGGAAACATCATTTTACTTCCTTATTTTACTTATCACAAACAAATAAGATAAAAGTCAAATCTGAACCCCTCGCTGAAATCATGCCACCCTCCCATTAGCTATTTGCCTAATCCTTCCATGTTCTTTACCCAACCCACTACCATTCTTGAGTCTCCTTCTACCAATAAGTTTTCCAAGTGCTTTGGCCATTTTCAGCCCTTCTAGAATTGGTTCCATTTCAACTTTTTTATAAGCAAAGTATAGTAAAATGTATTGATATCAAAAGCATGGTCCTCTGTTTTTTTTTTTTTTTTTAAGGCAAAGCATGGTCCTCTGTACAATGAGAAAAGTTGTACATGACATCCAATTAGAGACCCCCATAAAATCCACCCTCAAAACAGAAGAAGAAAAGTACCACTTCTAAATACACTACAGAGATATATCTACCTTGATATATAGATGACTTATAGTTGTGACTATAGCTAGTAATTTTATGACCCCATTAACCATAAGTTCCAAACCTACCAGATTAAATGACATGTCTTTTCACATTGAAACTAGGGCTTCAAAAGGTATCCATTTACCTGAAATCAATTTCTACATAGCAATATCTTGCACTTAATGCTTTGGAACTGATTGATGTTAAATTCAGAAAATTACATGGGCATTGTTTTTTTTTTCTTTTAACCTCAAACTGTACTTCAGAAAATTACAAGGGAGGCTACTTAGCCCCCTAAACCCACCAACACAGCTCTCCCTCTCACTGTCAACCCTACCCATTACAATACAAATAAAAGCAGAAAAATTAAACTCCCTGTTTCCATTTTATCCTGGTTACAGATAATCCAATGTAGTAGTCCTGATTGTGAGTCTTTTCCCTCTTTCCAGCTCCAATCTCATCCTAGTGAGGGCACATGAATATAGGGCCAAGGTCTTTTTGGCCCAAAACCATGTTTCTAATGGATGACTCTGAGGTCATTTGTCATATGTTTTGTCATGAAGAAACCAAGAGAAAAAGAAAAGACAATATAGTTTTCTTTTAGGAGTGGGATGAGTGCTTTCATCTCACACTCCACTATTTTCCTCTGCTTTCTCTACCTTTTAGGAGAGAAAGTAGAAGAAGTTCAAAAGAAATTTTGCCTTGGTATTTTGTCTTTACTTTCTTTTGTCTTTTGGCTTCCCTTATCAGCCAAATCAAAGAAAATAAAGAAATACAAAACTTATTATTGTCTCACTTAGTAATAAGACAGAACCCTCCAATATAATAATAAAGATTAGTTGTAGGTTATAATCAGGTCTTGTCGGGTCATTCCCAATAGTCCTAATTAATGATCCAGTTGGTTTTAGTTTGTTATTATAGGGTCTGCTTCGACACTAGTACTGTAAATTCACATATTGGTTTGGGACTGTTAGACATTTTTGTATGCCCTTAGCTTCAATTAGAATGATGTACTTTATGAGTTTATTGTAAATGAATAAAAGTGCATATTTGATTCATGTTCCCTTGGTTTGTTTCTGTGCAATACCCTTAAATTGGACACTTAATGAGACTCGTGTTAGTTTAGAATGTTCACAGCCAGTGGGTTGGTCTGGGGAGACCTATCCTGACAAGGCTGACATTGTGGTGCCACCAAGTCGGTTGGGGTGGCTTGTCTCAGCTGCTAGGGTGAGACCCTAGGCACATACAGTGTATGATTAATTGAATCTATGAACTTGACCAAATTTCCAGTATTGCCCTGGACCTTGGAGATTGATGGGAAAAACTGGAAAGTTACACCCAACCCCTAGACTCGATTATGATACTGCACTAGGTGTCGGATTGGGCTGTCTTTGATGTATCAATCAGTGAGATCCTTAGCGGGGGTCAAAACCTGGGTATGTTGGGACAGTCTGAGAATTCATCTTAGGGGTGATCATAGTCACAGGATCAGCCCCTTTGTCAGAGAAAGGTAATGATCGGGGATGCACTCTCACTGATGGAAACCAAGACTGTCGGCAACCGATTTCAATCGTTGAGATTTGTTTTGCAAAGTATATTTTATATGAGATATAAAAGTATATATATTATGGTTTCTAAAAGGTTTGGAAAAGGTTTTAATTCCTGGGATCCATATAAGTTGAGAGTGCAACACTGTTCCGTGCAGCCGAGGGAGAGGTCCTCTCTTAACGGGCAGTGTATGATCTTGACATCAGTTCTTTGAGAAAGGATTGAAAGGAAGCTGTGCTCACGTACCATCCTGCTGTTTCTTGCGAAGGATAGAGTTCTTGGAGAAGAACACTACTGATTCTGCTCCATCCTGCACTGCGCCATCTTCAGTGGGAGCAGTCTTTGGATCCTTCCTTGGGTGTGAACACCTTCATTGGGAGATATTATTTTTCCGTATCAGGTAGAATCTTCCCTTATTCATTTTGGTTCAGATCTGGTTCAGTTTAAGGTTCAAGAATGATCTTTGAAAATATAATTTTCTAAATAGGGAATGTGATTCCCAGTTGAAGGAAGAGAAAAATTTTTGAAATTCGCTCCTTATTCCGCAATCTTTGGGCATCCATGGGATGGATCTCTCATCGCTTCACTACTTTGCTCATCATGCTACCTCATCCTACTCTGCCTAACCCTTGGATCATTAATTCTAGGGCCTTAAATCACATGACAAGTAACTTGACATTCTTTTCTTACTATATTCCATTTCTTTTGGACATGATAAAGTTATAATTGTTGATGTTTCTCTTTTTGCTATACCTGAAAAAAGGAACTATTAATTTTAAAAGATGAGACTTACCCAAAAACAGAATAGTATTGTCAAATGCAAGAACTGGAATATATAATAAGTTGTTCAACAACTTTTCTTCAGTATTCATATTCCAAAATGTTTATCTTTCGCAGAAGTTTTGCTCACTGCAACTTATTTTATCAACCAGACGTCATGTTTTCACTTAGTTTCCTTATTAGGTTCTATGTCTTTACCTTCATGTCTTTCGTCTTACACCCAAAAGTATTTAAGTATTGTTTGTTTTGCATGTCTTGGGCTATCACATTCAACTTAGTCTTTGGGCAATTTGATATGTTTTTTCTTGGGTATTCTATGATTGAAAGGGATATCATGTTTATGTTAAACAGTTTTGTTTGCCCTTAGCTTCAATTCGATTTGATGTACTTTTATTATTTAGTGGAAATAAATTAAAGTGCATGTTTGATTCATGTTGTTTGGTATAATTCTGTGTAAGACCCTAAAACTGGACACTTATAGAGACTCGTGTTAGTTTTAAATGTTCATAGCCATTGGATAAGTCTGAGGAGATTTATCTTGCTAAGGCTGTCACTGGTGTGCCACCAAGTGTTGGGATGGCCTGTCTCGGCCACCAGGGTAAGACCCAAGGCACATGTAGTATGGGATTACTTGAATCCTTGAACTGGACCAGATTTCCAGTATTGCCTTGGACCTTGGAGATAGATGGGAAAAACTGGAAAGTTACACCTGACCCCTAGACTCGATTATGACACTACACTAGGTGTCGGATCGGCCTGCCTTTAATATGCCATTCAGTGAGATCCTTAGCGAGAATCAAAACCTAGGTATGTTGGGACAGTCCGAGAATTCATCTGAGTGGGTGATCATAGTGACAGGATCAGCCCCTTTGTCGGACAAGGGTAATGATTGGGAAAGGCACTCTCTCTGATGGAAACCAAACTACTGGCAATTGATTTCAATCGTTGGAATTTTGTTATGCAAAATTAAAATATATATATATATCTATTTGTACGGTTTCAAAATATTTGCAAATGGTTTTAATTCCTGGGATCCATGTGAGTGGAGAGTGCGGAACTGTTCCTTGCAGCCGAGGGAGAGGTCCTCTCTTGTCGGGCAGTGCTTGATCATTAAGGGCTGAGAGGTTAAGTGTAAGACCATTTAGGGTAGTACCTGATGGGCTAATCTTGCACCTGCCCATAGTCCCTGGGTTTTTATAAGATGGCTTGGCCCAGGGACCACTTAATGTAAGTGTTGGGCCCATAGGGTCCATGTGATGGGCTCAGGGGTTTACTGAGTTTTTCAGTGAATTCGGCTGGGCCGAACCCATGTGGCTGGTGTGTAGATCAATGCTTGGGTCCCATGACATACAAAGAAGCCCAACTGGGTAGCAGATTGGAAACTAGTTAAACATTGAACACTTAATGGGCCAAAAGCCCATTTCGAGCTGGGCTGATATAATCACCCATTTATGGGGCAAATTTGAGATTAATGTTAGTAAAAGGATTGAGCATTTAACCTTATCCACTCTAGGAGACCAAATTCAAATTAGATTTGAATCTGGTAACCTCTTGATAAGATCAGGAGTAAGCTAACTTAATCTGCAGATAGGATTAAGATAATCCCCTATCCAAATACTGATTTGGATTGGGATAACTCTTAATTAGGAGGTTTCTTAATCAAGAAGAAAAGAGGAGAAACCCTAAGAGAAATATATCAGATTTTGAACCAGGGGTTTTGGGGCAAGGATACATCTTGCGAATAGAGATCAGATCTCATTCATACTCTAGAGAGAAGAGAAGCAATTCTTTTATCTTCATCCTTGGAGTTCTCCTCCAACCGTCGCTGCCATTGCTTCTCACAAGATTTGATCTTTGTAGAGGAAAGAAGTCAATGAAGAAGATTCGGTGTTCAGAGTTTTCAAAGGATTCTTGCGAAGGATCTAGTGTGTAGAACACACTCTGCTTGTTCCGTTCCACCCACAGTTGTGTCATCCTCAGTAGGAGCGGATCTTGGTTTCTTCTTTGGGCGTGAACACCAACTTTGGGAGATACTGCTTCTCCGGATCAGGTATATTCCTCCCTTTTGCTTTTGGTTCAAATCTGGTTCGATTATGGTTCAAGTAAGATCCTTGAATATTGTATTCTAAATTTAGGGAATGTGATTCCCAGTTGGAAGAAGGTAGGAAAATTTTTGAAATTCGCCCACCCATTCCGCAACCCTCTTGGCGTCCATTAGATGGATCCTACCATTCTTTCAGTGGTATCAGAGCCACAGGTTCGAATCTTGAACCAAAAGAAAATAAGATCTGAACCTGCATAGATGGACAGAAGATGTTCTGCCAAGATTTGCGCAGTTTGTTTTCTTTGTTTCAAGAAACTGTTTGTTGTTAAGGGCGATTGATCTGAAATTAATTTTTGTTAAATCCAAAATTTATTTAGAATTGTTCTTTATTTATTTTGATTTAATGGAGTGTTCGAACCTGGAGATCGCAGTGAAGCTTTGGCGCAGATGGTTTGCGCACCCTTTTTCATTTATTTTATTCAATTTGGTCTGTAAATAATTTTTTTTTTATTTTCTAGACTGAAAGGATTTAATCAAGAATGTAATTAATAGAAATAGGATTTTTGTTTTTTTTTTTTATTTTCTTGATTAAAGAAGAAGGAAGAAGATGGCGGCGCTGGAGATTTGTAGATGGAGAAATCGCTTCCTGCGATTTGCAGTTTGTGAAACTGCAACATTAGTGATTAACCTCTGTTTTGTAGGTGGTGCGAACAGTCCATAGTTGATTTGTGTTTGTTTAAAATCAAGATTAATTTCAGATCTTTCATGAATTAATTCTTGAATTGAAAATCAGTTTTGGACCATTCCGGACTGGATTGGACCAAAACTGTTTGGACCGAATCTTGGGTGAGAAGGGACTGTTTCTCAGTCCGTATTTCTCACACTTGCTGCCCAAATCTGATGTTCAATTATAGGGATTAATTCGGCCCACCTGTAAAGCCCAGTTTTAAATGATTAAAACTGCAAAAGCCCACTATTGTGAGAAAAACTGTATGAGCCGAACTGCTAACTGCGATTCAGCCCATACACCTAGTAGACATTAATTGTTAATGATATGGATTTTAAATGAGCTATTCAATGGGCTTTACAGCAGTTAATTGATTGGATCAATTCCTCCTTTACATGATGTTTGGATGTTTGATGTGCTGCGACCATGGGCCACAAGCAGTTGGCCCATGATGACTCGTTAGTGGCTCTTGCGCACACCATGGCTGAATGCACATCATTGCCATGGTGTCCCTTAAGGTCATTGGATGACCCCTCCTTGCTTGGTGGGCCCCACAACCCTGAAGAGGGATGCGTACGGAACCCCTAGCCGATTAAGGTCCACCAGAAATCTGACTTTATTAAAGTCAGTGGGAGCCACTCTAGTTTAAACTAAATTAGAACTAGGGCGTAATCTCGCTCCCTCCAGCATATATGAGTGCATGCGAAAGGGAGATCCATATGATGGACTCTCTAAAGGCCTTCCGTCATTAGCACAATGATGGGTCCTTCAGTAATGAGGAAACGCACCATAAAATTGGGCTATCCATTTGCTGATGGTTCCGTCAGAGTGTTTCATAAGATGATAGGGGCGTCATAGACCGATGTGGGAGGGGCTTCACCAGAAAATGGGAACTCTCTCACGGTACCTTGGCGTAACCTGAATATGATGGGTGAGCACTCACTGGACATAAAGGTTTACATGAAAACGGCTCTGAACCTTATCTGACAGAGGACAAAGGGAAACTCATTTGATGAGTGGATATGATCCGTCACAAAAAGGTGGTGGGGTTATACAGCTGAAACAGTTGGCTTCACGCACCCTATGTGATTTCCCACATTTTTAGAGACATTTCGTCGTCTCCGTCACTGAGAAAGGAGGGAAATCTCAGAGATGAACAAATGGGAATGGAACATAGATTAAAAGCCATATCTATGTAGGTAACATGAATCAAACTAAGGTTGTGGACTAACGTCTTTGCTATTTTATCAGAAAATGGCAAACGGTCAATTCGCAAAGCTTCTAGACGATAACAAGCTTAAGGGCCCAAACTATGCCGACTGGTATAGACTCTTATGCTGGTCCTAACTTCCGAAAAGTTAGACAAGGTGGTGAAAAATCCTGCCCCGAAGCGTCCGGGTGATAGGGCTTCTGAGGCCCGTAGGAGGGACTACCAAGATTGGGAGGATAAGAACTCCCTAGCCCGTTGCTTTGTCATAGCCTCATTGGACAACTCAATACAGAGGCAGTTCGATCAGATCGAACTAGTCAAGGACATATTGGACAGTCTAAAGACAATGTATGAAGAGCAGAACCGTTCTACTCGACAGAAGGTCCTGAAACTATTCATGACTGCGCAGATGTCCAAAGGGTAGAAAGTTTATGACCATTGTCTTCGGATGATGGGTTACATTAACGAACTTGAAGCTCTTAGATCCGGGCTAGATCTTGGCATGCAAATGGATGCCATCCTGAATTCTTTGCCCTCTTCCTTCAATGCGTTCACAATGAACTACAATATGAATAAGCTGAATGTCAGCGTCCAGGAACTCAGCAATATGTTGCAGAGGGCCGAGGATCTACTCAAGAAGGATGAGCCTGTGGTTATGCTTGCTGAAACTAACAGATCAGGCAAGAAAAAGAGAAAGGCAAAGAAGCCCCAGAAGAAAGCTGCCAAACCCAAGAAGTAGAAGAAGAACAAGGCATCTGATGTCTGTTAGTTCTACAAACAGACCGGCCACTGGAAGAGAAACTGTCCTGCCTACCTGGAATCTAAGAAAGGTAACATCGAAACTTGTGTCATAGAAACTAATATGTTAGTTACTTCTATGTCCTGGTGTGTTGACTTCGGGGCTTTGACTCATACGTGTAACTCACTACAGGGGTTCAAAGTTAGCAGAAGATTGAGTAAAGGCGAAGTGACACTATTTTTGGGAACGACTGCAAGTGTTGCAGCTGCGGCAATAGGAACTGTAGAATTAGTTTTTAGAGGAGTCATTGTACTTAAAGATTGTCTTTATGTACAGAACTTGAGAAGAAATTTAATTTCTATATCTAAACTGTGTGCTGATGGATATACTATTTATTTTAGTAATATGATTACTGTTAAACGGAATAACAAATTCATCCCATGCGGGGAACTGGAGAACGGTCTCTATGTTCTACATCATTCTCTGGAAACTAACTTAACCGAAACTACGTCGGTCCAAAATCCCAAGAAAAGGAATCGTGATACAGTAAATCTCACGTGCCTCTGGCATTACCGACATGGCCATATCGGTATTGACCGAATCACAAGGCTGGTAAAGGACGGTCGTTTGGATTTTCTAACTGTAGAAAATCTTCCCACTTGTGAGCATTGCCTTCAAGGTAAGATGACTAAGCAGCCATTTGACGGTAAGCCTGAAAGATCTACAGGCACACTTGACCTAATACATACTGATGTATGTGGTCCCCTGAGCGTTAGGACACGAAATCAACACGTGTATTTCATCACCTTTACAGATGATTTTTCACGATATGGTTACGTGTACCTAATGAGACATAAGTCTGAATCCTTTGAAAAGTTCAAAGAGTTCAGACAAGAAGTCGAGAAACAGTTAGGGAGAGAAATAAAGGCCCTTTGATCAGATCGAGGTGGCGAGTATCTCTCTGACGAATTCAGGGACTACTTAAAGGTCAACGGGATAGTGTCACAATTAGCTCCTCCTGCTATACCTAAACTCAATGGTGTTTCAGAAAGGAGGAATAGGACCTTGCTGAACATGGTCCGATCACCTCTCGTACGCTCAGAATTACCCACATCCTTTTGGGGATACGCATTAGAGAATGTTATCTACGTGCTGAACCGGGTTCCAACCAAATCAGTTCCGAAAACTCCATATGAACTATGGACCGGAAGGAAGCCAAGTGTAAGACACTTGAAGATTTGGGGTTGTCCTACACACGTTAAAAGAACAAGTGCGGACAAGTTGGAATCCAAAACCAGTCGTTGCCTATTTATAGGCTACCCAAAAGATTCGGTGGGTTATCTATTCTATGACCCAAGTGAGCAGAAAGTGTTCTGCAGTCGAAACGCCCAATTCTTAGAATCCGAATACATCCTGGACACCCATCGTCAAGAAATAGTTCTTGATGAGGAGAGCTCAGGAGCAGTGGGAGATGTCCCACAAGTTCCAGGTAGTGACCAACCTAGAAGGTCCACCCGGGTATCCAGACCACCAGTCCGATATGGTTATAACTAGGATAGTTACCTGGTGGAAGCCTTGACTAGTGAGGAAGATCCCGTAACTTATGCGGAAGCTATGTTAGACATAGAATCCTAGAAGTGGGTGGAGGCCATTAGAGCTGAGATGGACTCTATGGAGACCAATGGAGTCTGGACTCTAGTAGATCCGCCCTCCGGGGTAAAAGCAATTGGTTGCAAAAGGATCTACAAGAGGAAGAAGGGCCCCAATGGCAGGATTGAGACCTACAAAGCTCGTTTGGTGGCGAAAGGGTATATTCAAAAAGAAGGCATCGATAATGAGGAAACCTTTTCGCCCGTGGCCATGCCCAAATCCATTAGGATCCTGCTAGCTGTAGCAGCATACTATGATTACGAGATTTGGCAAATGGATGTCAAAACTGCGTTCCTGAATGGAGATCTTAGTGAAGATATCTACATGCAGCAGCCACAAAGCTTCATCGCTGCTGGTCAGGAACACATGGTATGTAAACTTAATCGATCCATATATGGACTTAAAAAGGCTTCTAGGAGTTGGAACATCTGTTTTGATTCTGCAGTCAAAACGTTTGACTCTGAGCAGAATCCGGATGAGCCCTGTGTTTACAGAAAATCCAGTGGAGATAAGATCACCTTTTTGGTATTGTACGTGGACGATATCCTACTCATTGGGAATGATGTAGGAATGTTGACTTCGGTCAAGGTATGGCTATCACAACAGTTCTCTATGAAAGATCTTGGAGAAGCTTCATATATACTGTGTCTTTGACTCCATAGAGATAGATCAAAGCGGATAATTGGATTATCCCAAGCTGCTTACATTGACAAAATTGTCAAAAGATACAACATAGAGAACTCCAAGAAAGAAAACGTTCCTTTCAGGCATGGAGTCACTCTCTCCAAGAAGATGTCTCCTAAGACTTCTGAGGAGATTGAGGGCATGAGAGACGTTCCCTATGCCTCAGCCGTAGGGAGCATCATGTATGCCATGCTGTGCACTCGCCCGGACATAGCTCAGGTGGTGAGTGTGGTAAGCAGATTCTAGGCCAACCCAGGGTAGGAGCATTGGACTGTTGTGAAGAACATACTTAAATACCTTCGAAGGACAAAAGAGTTTTGTCTGGTATTCGACGGTAGTTCACTCCAAGTTCTAGGGTATACCGATGCCGATTTCCAGTTGGATTCAGATGATAGAAAGTCTACATCTGGGTATGTTTTCACGATTGGATCATGTTCTGTTTGCTGGGAAAGCAGCAAACAGGGGTCCACTGCAGACTCCACAACCAAGGCCGAGTACATTGCCGCAAGTGAAGCTGCCAAGGAAGCCGTGTGGATGAAGAAATTCATACACGAATTGGGAGTGATTCCGTCCAGCACATCACCCATCCCGTTGTTGTGTGACAACAATGGAGCCATCGCCCATGCAAAAGAGCCTCGGGCCCACTCGAAGTCAAAGCACATCGAGAGGAAGTACCATGTACTGCGGGAGATCGTTGGTAGAGGGGACGTCCTAATTCAGAAGGTAGCATCTACGGATAATGTGGTAGACCCATTGACTAAGCCACTGACACAGAAGGTGCTTGAGAAACATGTGGAAAGTATGGGACTCCGACTTGTACCAGATTGGACCAAAGTGCAACTGGGAGCTGTTAGACAGTTTTGTATGCCCTTAGCTTCAATCCGATTTGATGTACTTTTGTTATTTAGTGAAAATAAATTAAAGTGCATGTTTGATTCATGTTGTTTGGTATAATTCTGTGTAAGACCCTAAAACTAGACACTTATAGAAACTCGTGTTAGTTTTAAATGTTCACAGCCATTGGATAAGCCTGAGGAGATTTATCCTGCCAAGGCTGTCACTGGTGTGCCACCAAGTGTTGGGATGGCCTATCTCGACCACCAGGGTAAGACCCAAGGCACATGCAGTATGAGATTACTTGAATCCTTGAACCGGACTAGATTTCCAGTATTGCCCTGGACCTTGGAGATAGATGGGCAAAACTGGAAAGTTACACCTAACCCCTAGACTCGATTATGACACTTCACTAGGTCTCGGATCGGGCTGCCTTTGATATGCCTTTCAGTGAGATCCTTAGCGGGGATCAAAACCTGGGTATGTTGGGACAGTCCGAGAATTCATCTGAGTGGGTGATCATAGTGACAGGATCAGCCCCTTTGTCGGACAAGGGTAGTAATCGGGAAAGGCACTCTCTCTGATGGAAACCAAACTGCCAGTAGTTGATTTCAATCGTTGGAATTTTTTTGCAAAATTAAAATATATATATATATATATATATATATGTACGGTTTCAAAATATTTGCAAATGGTTTTAATTCCCGGGATCCATGTGAGTGGAGAGTGCGGCACTGCTCCTTGCAGCCGAGGGAGAGGTCCTCTCTAGTCGGGCAGTGCTTGATCATTAAGGGCTGAGAGGTTAAGTGTAAGACCATTTAGGATAGTATTTGATGGGCTAATCTTGCACCTGCCCACAGTTCCTGGGCTAATCTTGACCTATCCTAATAGTGTTAGCCTTGTCAGGATAGGTCTCCCCAGACCGATCCACTGGCTGTGAACATTCTAAACTAACACGAGTCTCATTAAGTGTCCAGTTTAAGGGTATTACACAGAAACATACCAAGGGAACATGAATCAAATATGCACTTTTATTCATTTACAATAAACTCATAAAGTATATCATTCTGATTGAAGCTAAGGGCATACAAAACTGTCTAACACGGATATCCTCACCAAGGCTGTACCAAGGAAGAAGTTAGAGGTAGACCTATCCAAGTTGGGAGTGGGAGTGTAGAGAACACTGATGTGGGCCCCACAGCAGTGGTCCCCACTGTGTTCAAAGGACAGTATGTGTAATTATTTGTTTCAGTCATGGTAGTGTTAGTTGGGGTCAGTTTGTTATTTCAGTTGTTATTTACTTTATTTGTCATGTAAGTACTAAGGGCATATCTGTCCTTTTCTCTATGTACTGAACATAACCTATAAATACTACGAGAGTGGTGGTGGCATATGTGTTAGAATCTGGCTCTGATACCATGTAGAAGATCAAGACTGCAATCAGCCTTGAACCCTAATAGATTTTAGGTTAAGAAAAATAGAAGAAAAGTGAGAGGAAGGAGAAAAGTGAGAAGAGGAACATGAGAACACAAAGGTTTGAAAGAAGGGACAGATTCTAACACATCTGCCACCGCCACTCTCTTAGTATTTATAGGTTATGCTTAGTACATAGAGAAAAGGACAGATCTGCCCTTAGTACTTATATGACAAATAAAGTAAATAAAAACTGAAATAAATAACAACTGAAATAACAAACTGACCCCAACTGACACTACCATGACTGAAACAAATAATTACACATACTGTATTACGAACACAGTGGGGACAACTACTGTGGAGCCCACATCAGTGTTCTCTACACAGATATTACGTTTTGAGAGTTTGTTCATTTTTTCTCTTCACCCAGGAAATTTTTTTTTTTCAATGGGTGAATGACAATTGTAAAGAATTGTAAAGAGACTGGGCCGAATGGGCCCCAGTATCTTCTCTTGTAATATCTTTTCTTTTATTGTTGGCTAATGGGCCTGCTATTTTTTTTTTGTTTAATCTCTTTATGTTATTGCCTAGCTGGCCGCCCACTTAAGGGCATACTTGTCATTACTCTAACTTTAATTCTTAATAGAAAAAGGGTTAGAGGAGAAAGGAGAGATGATTTGATTTCTTCTTCTTCTTCCTTTTCTTTTAGCCATCTTATTGTCTTGTATTGCTGCTCTTACTTCTCTTCTTCCTTTTCTTCTAATCTTCAAATTTACACCTAATATTTGAGGACTGATTTGCATCTTGGTATTAGAGCAGGTCTATTTCTTCCTTTTCTTTTTCTTCTTTTCCCATACACCCTTAGGTTAAGAGAGTGTATGGAGAGATAGGTTCTCTATAGTACAGAGGATCTCTGGCCTAGTTGGTAGAGGGTTTGGAGAGTTTAAATCTGGTTGGATATTGCCAAGAAGTGGTGATGTTCTGTTGCTTCCCAAAACCCTAGCCGATTAGAGATTTTCGAAGGTATAGGTAAAGGTGAAGCTTGGGTGTGGTGCTCTATGCTTGGGAGGTGTCTTGTGACTCCTAAAGGAGGGCGGTTCAGGTATGGAAGAGATTGGGAAGGTCTGGTAGGAGAGGCTGCATCTTCTCTCTTTCTCCCCAACAGCTAGACGGAGTAAAACCCTAGTTTTCAAGCAACTGGGTTCTGATTTGACTTCAAGTAAGTTTATACAGACAAAATTTCTGGTTCTTTGATTTTCATTTAATTAATGTAGCCATATGGAAGTGAATTCAAGCAAGTGCCGGTTTCAGGCCTTGGCTCAGTAGATTCCGTTTTGACTGGTGTAACCACAATCAAGCTAGATGGGACAAATTATCTTGCTTGGGCACACAGTCTATAAGAATTTATGTCTGTAGTAGAGGAAAACTTGGGTATCTCACAGGTAGTAAAGTAAAACCTGAAGAGACAGAGCCTGAATTTGAAAAATGGATGCAAGAGAACTATATTGTCATAGGATGGTTGGTCAATTCTATGCAACCTCATATAAGTCAACACTATCTCTGGATGTCTTCGGCTAAGGAGATATGGTACAATGTTACTGAGACCTATTCATGGGAATTGAATGTAGCTAGAGTATATAAGTTGAAAAGTGATGTGAAGAACCTAAGACAGGGGGAGAAGAGTGTAGCAATCTACTACTCTATACTGAAATCCCTATGGCAAGAAATTGATGTTATGGAAACAGTTGTATGGGAGAGTAAGAATGATGCTGAAATGTATAGGAAGTTGGTGGAGAGAAATAGGGTGTTTGAATTTCTCACTGGACTCAACCCTGAGTTTGACATCATTAGGCAAAATATCCTGGCCAGAGATGAGGTTACTCTTTCACAGGCATATGCTATGATAAGTAGTGAGGAGAGTAGGCGGTAGGTTTAGTTGCAGGGTCCACCTACAGAACACTTTACACATGCTGGAATAAAGCCAAAGGGTCCTACTGAGAAAAAGGAGCAGATATGTGAATATTGCAAGAAACCGAGGCATACAAACGACACTTGATGGAAGCTTCATCCTGAGCTTCTCCCTGATAGGTTTAAGAATAACAACAACTCTAAGAAGGGCAGTCAGGTAGGAAAGCCTAAGGCAGCTAATGTTGCTACAGTACCTGAAGGAGGAAATAAGGAGAGTGAAGAGAAATCGACCATTGAGCAGTTGGCAACAATGAAGACGTATTTTGAAAAGTATGGGAGGCTCCTAAATCACTTGGAAGCTACGATTTCTTCATCTCACCCTTCCAACAACACATCATCTTCATCAACATTTGCTCACTCAGGTATTCATGCTTCTGCAAATCATGCTTCAGTTTCAGGTAATCATAAAATCCCTTGGATTATTGATTCTGGTGCATCAGACCATATGACCAGCCTGTCTAATCTCTTCTGCTCATACCACCTTCTCTCTGGCAAAGAGAAAATATCCCTTGCTGATGGATCTTTTGCTCCCATCTCTGGTAAAGGAGATATAAAGACCTCTGACACCCTTTATTTATCCTCTGTCCTTCATGTCCCTAAACTTAACACAAACCATTTATATGTTAGCAGCTTAACTACATCCATGAATTTCAGCATAACCTTCTTTCCCATTCGTTGTGTTTTTCAGGACCTGCAATCTCAGAGGATGATTGGGAGTGGCCATGAGGCAAACGGAATATACTTGTTGGACACATCGGATTGAGCTTTGGGACCACCTCATGAAGTTGCCTTAAAGTCAGTTTTGTCCGATTCTGTTAACAAAATTTTGTTGTCACTTTCGATTTGGTGGGTTATCTATTCTATGACCCAAGTGAGCAGAAAGTGTTCTGCAATCGAAACGCCCAATTCTTAGAATCCGAATACATCTTGGACACCCATCGTTAGGAAATAGTTCTTGTTGAGGAGAGCTCAGGAGCAGTGGGAGATGTCCCACAGGTTCCCAGTAGTGACCAACCTAGAAGATTCACTCGGGTATCCAGACCACCAGTCCGATATGGTTATGACTAGGATAGTTACCTGGTGGAAGCCTTGACTAGTGAGGAGGATCCCGTAACTTACGCGGAAGCTATGTTAGACATAGATTCCCAGAAGTGGGTGGAGGCCATGAGAGCTGAGATGGACTCGATGGAGACTAATGGAGTCTGGACTCTAGTAGATCCACCTTCCGGGGTAAAGGCAATTGGTTGCAAATGGATCTACAAGAGAAAGAATGACCTCGATGGCAGGATTGAGACCTACAAAGCTCGTTTGGTGATGAAAGGGTATACTCAGAAAGAAGGCATCGATTATGAGGAATCTTTTTCGCCCGTGGCCATGCTCAAATCCATTAGGATCTTGCTAGCTGTAGCAGCATACCATGATTACGAGATTTGGTAAATGGATGTCAAAACCGCGTTCCAGAATGAAGATCTTAGTGAAGTTATCTACATGTAACAGCCGCAAGGCTTTATTGCTGTTGGTCAGGAACACATGGTATGTAAACTTAATAGATCCATATATGGACTTAAGCAGGCTTCTAGGAGTTGGAACATCCATTTTGATTCTACAGTCAAAACGTTTGATTTTGAGCAGAATCCGGATGAGCCCTGTGTTTACAGGAAGTCCAGTGGGGATAAGATCACCTTTTTGGTGTTGTACGTGGACGATATCCTACTCATTGGGAATGATGTAGGAATGTTGACTTCGGTCAAGGAATGGCTATCACAGCAGTTCTCTATGAAAGATCTTGGAGAAGCTTCATATATACTGTGTCTTTGACTCTATAGAGATAGATCAAAGCGGATAATTGGATTATCCTAGGCTGCTTACATTGACAAAATTGTCAAAAGATACAGCATGGAGAACTCCAAGAAAGAAAACGTTCCTTTCAGGCATGGAGTCACTCTCTCCAAGAAGATGTCTCCTAAGACTTCTGAGGAGATTGAGGGCATGAGAGACGTCCCCTATGCCTCAGCCATAGGGAGCATCATGTATGCCATGTTGTGCACTCGCCCGGACATAGCTCAGGTGGTGAGTGTGGTAAGCAGATTCTAGGCCAACCCAGGGCAGGAGCATTGGACTGTTGTGAAGAACATACTTAAATACCTTCGAAGGACAAAGGAGTTTTGTCTGGTATTCGACGGTAGTTCACTCCAAGTTCTAGGGTATACCGATGCCGATTTCCAGTTGGATTCAGATGATAGAAAGTCTACATCTGGGTATGTTTTCACGATTGGATCATGTTCTGTTTGCTGGGAAAGCAGCAAACAGGGGTCCACTGCAGACTCCACAACCAAGGCCGAGTACATTGCCGCAAGTGAAGCTGCCAAGGAAGCTGTGTGGATGAAGAAATTCATACACGAATTGGGAGTGATTCCGTCCAGCACATCACCCATCCCGTTGTTGTGTGACAACAATGGAGCCATCGCCCATGGAAAAGAGCCTCGGGCCCACTCGAAGTCAAAGCACATCGAGAGGAAGTACCATGTACTGCAGGAGATCGTTGGTAGAGGGGACGTCCTAATTCAGAAGGTAGCATCTGCGGATAATGTGGTAGACCCATTGACTAAGCCACTGACACAGAAGGTGCTTGAGAAACACGTGGAAAGTATGGGACTCTGGCTTGTACCAGATTGGACCAAAGTGCAACTGGGAGCTGTTAGACAGTTTTGTATGCCCTTAGCTTCAATCCGATTTGATGTACGTTTGTTATTTAGTGAAAATAAATTGAAGTGCATGTTTGATTCATGTTGTTTGGTATAATTCTGTGTAAGACCCTAAAACTAGACACTTATAGAAACTCGTGTTAGTTTTAAATGTTCACAGCCATTGGATAAGCCTGAGGAGATTTATCCTGCCAAGGCCGTCACTGGTGTGCCACCAAGTGTTGGGATGGCCTATCTCGACCACCAGGGTAAGACCCAAGGCACATGTAGTATGAGATTACTTGAATCCTTGAACCGTACTAGATTTCCAGTATTGCCCTGGACCTTGGAGATAGATGGGCAAAACTGGAAAGTTACACCTAACCCCTAGACTCGATTATGACACTTTACTAGGTCTCGGATCGGGCTGCCTTTGATATGCCTTTCAGTGAGATCCTTAGCGGGGATCAAAACTTGGGTATGTTGGGACAGTCCGAGAATTCATCTGAGTGGGTGATCATAGTGACAGGATCAGCCCCTTTGTCGGACAAGGGTAGTGATCGGGAAAGGCACTCTCTCTGATGGAAACCAAACTGCCGGCAGTTGATTTCAATCGTTGGAATTTTTTTGCAAAATTAAAATATATATATATATATATATATATATATATATATATATGTACATGTACGGTTTCGAAATGTTTGCAAATGGTTTTAATTCCCGGGATCCATGTGAGTGGAGAGTGCGGCACTGTTCCTTGCAGCCGAGGGAAAGGTCCTCTCTTGTCGGGCAGTGCTTGATCATTAAGGGCTGAGAGGTTAAGTGTAAGACCATTTAAGATATTACCTGATGGGCTAATCTTGCACCTGCCCGCAGTCCCTGGGTTTTTATAAGATGGCTTGGCCCAGGGACCACTTAATGTAAGTGTTGGGCCCATAGGGTCCATGTGATGGGCTCAAGGGTTTACTGAGTTTTTCAGTGAATTCGGCTGGGCCTTGTAATAAAGGCTGGGCCGAACCCATGTGGCTGGTGTGTAGATCAATGCTTGGGTCCCACGCCATTCAAAGAAGCCCAACTGGGCAACAGATTGGAAACTAGTTAAATACTGAACACTTAATAGGCCAAAAGCCCATTTCAAGCTGGGCTGATATGATGACCCATTTATGGGGCGAATCTGAGATTAATGTTAGTAAAAGGATTGGGCATTTAACCTTATCCACTCTGGGAGACCAAATTCAAATCAGATTTGAAGTTGGTAACCTCCTGATAAAATCATGAGTAAGCTAACTTAATCTATAGATAGGATTAAGATAATCCCCTATCCAAATACTGATTTGGATTGGGATAACTCCTAATTAGGAGGTTTCTTAATCAAGAAGAAAGGAGGAAAAATCCTAAGAGAGAGAAACATATTAGATTTCGAACAAGGGGTTTTTTGCAAAGATACATCCTGCGAATAGAGATTAGATCTCATACAGACTCTAGAGAGAAGAGAAGCAGTTCAACCATCTTCGTCCTAGGAATTCTCCTCCAGCCGCTGTCTTGCAAGATTTGATCTTTGTAGCAATAAGAAGTCAAGAAATCAGTTCTTGACATCAGTCTTACAAGAAAGACGGAAAAAGATTCAGTGTTCAGAGTTTCCAGAGGGTTCTTGCGAAGGATCCAGTGTGTAGGACGCACCCTGCTGGTTCCGTTCCACCCATAGCTGTGTCATCTTCAGCAGAAGCGGATCTTGGTGTATTCTTTGGGCGTGAACACCAACTTTGGGAGATACTGTTTCTCCGGATCAGGTATAATCCTCCCTTTTTCCTTTTGGTTCAGATCTGGTTCGATTATGGTTCAAGTAGGATCATTGAATATTGTATTCTAAATTTAGGGAATGCGATTCCCAGTTGGGAGAAGGTATGACCATTTTTGAAATTTGCCCACCCATTCCGCAACCTTTATGGCGTCCATTAGATGGATCCTACCATTCTTTCAGCTTTGTATCTCGGGATGTCACCTTTTCTGAGTTGACTCCTTTCTTTAACATTCCTCCTGAGGGGGAGAAATCTGAAGAGCCCTTTGCTATGTTTCTAGCTGTTCCTCTTCCCATTCCTCTTGAGTCCTATCATGAGGTGTCCACTTCTACCACTAGACCTACCTCCGATATTCCTATTCCTCCTCCTCCTCCACCTCATTCTCCTATAATTCCTCCTCCTGACAGAATGGTAGGATCCATCTAATGGATGCCAAAAAGGTTGCGGAATGGGTGTGTGAATTTCAAAAATTTTCCTACATTCTCCCAACTGGGAATCGTACTCCCTAAATTTATAATACAATATTCAAGGATCCTACTTGAACCATAATCAAAACAGATCTGAACCAAAAGGAAAAAAAGGAGGATTATACCTGATCCAGAGAAGCAATATCTCCCAAAGTTGGTGTTCACGCCCAAAGAGGACACCAAGATCCGCTCCTGCTGAAGATGACACAGCTGTAGGTGGAACGAAACCAGCAGAGTGCATCCTACACACTGGATCCTTCGCAAGAATCCTCTGGAAACCTTGAGCACCAGATCTTTTCAGCCTTTTCTACAAAGCTGATGTCAAGAAACAATTTCTTTATTTCTTTCTTCTTCAAAGATCGAATCTTGTAAGGAAGAATGACGACGGCTGGAGGAGAACTCCTGGGACGAATATGGCTGAATAGCTTCTCTTCTTTCTAGAGTCTGTATGAGATCCAATCTCTATTCGTAGGATGCTTTCTTTTTTGCACCAAACCCCTGTTCGAAATCTGATATTGATCTCTCTTAGGGTTTCTCCTCATTTCTTCTTGATTAAGAAACCTCCTAATTAGGAGTTATCCCAATCCAAATCAGTATTTGGATAGGGGATGATCTTAATCCTATCTGTAGATTAAGTTAGCTTACTCCTAATCTTATCAGGAGGTTACTAGATTCAAATCTGATTTGAATTTGGTCTCCCAGAGTGGATAAGGTTAAAGGCCCAATCCTTTTACTAACATTAATCTCAGATTCGCCCCATAGATGGGGGGGGGGATCATATCGGCCCAGCTCGAAATGGGCTTTTGCCCCATTAAGTGTTCAGTGCTTAACTAGTTTCCAATCTGCTGCCCAGTTGGGCTTCTTTGTATGGCGTGGGACCCAAGCATTGATCTACACACCAGCCACATGGGTTCGGCCCAGCCTTTATTACAAGGCCCAGCCGAATTCACTGAAAAGCTCAGTGAACCCCTGAGCCCATCACATGGACCCTATGGGCCCAACACTTACATTAAGTGGTCCCTGGGCCAAGCCATCTTATAAAAACCCAGGGGCTGTGGGCAGGTGCAAGATTAGCCCATCAGGTACTATCCTAAATGGTCTTACACTTAACCTCTCAGCCCTTAATGATCAAGCATTGCCCGACAAGAGAGGACTTCTCCCTCGGCTGCAAGGAACAGTGCCGCACTCTCCACTCACATGGATCCTGGGAATTAAAACCATTTGCAAAACATTTTGAAACCGTACAAATATATATATATATATATATATATATATATATATTTATATATTAATTTTTCAAAACAAAATTCCAACGATTGAAATCAACTGCCGGCAGTTTAGTTTCCATCAGAGAGAGTGCATTTCCGATCATTACCTTTGTCTGACAAAGGGGCTGATCCTGTCACTATGATCACTCACTCAGATGAATTCTCAGACGGTCCCAACATACCCAGGTTTTGATCCCCTCTAAGGATCTCGTTGATTGGCATATCAAAGACAGCCCGATCCGACACCTAGTGAAGTGTCATAATCGAGTCTCGGGATCAGGTGTGAATTTCCAGTTTTTCCCATCTGTCTCCAATGTCCAGGGCAATACTGGAAATCTGGTCCGGTTCAAGGATTCGAGTAATCCCATACTGCATGTGCCTTGGGTCTTACCCTGGTGGCCGAGACAGGCCATCCCAACACTTGGTGGCACACCAATATTAGTCTTGGCAGGATAAATCTCCCCAGACTTATCCAATCGGCTGTGAACATTTAAAACTAACATGAGTCTCTATAAGTGTCCAGTTTTAGGGTCTTCCACAGATTTATACCAAACAACATGAATCAAAATGCACTTTATTTATTTACACTAAATAACACAAGTACATCAAATCGGATTGAAGCTAAGGGCATACAAAACTGTCTAACACTTCCTCCACCTCATTCTCCTATAATTCCTCTTCCTCCTGTTCTGCAAAGGTGGTACCAGAGGCAGAGATTCAAACATGGGCAGGTTGTTTCCACTCCTTCAGAAGAGCCTCTTGCTCCTCCCATCATTCCTGAGGTAATAGGTCAACCTTCTTCTGACCCATCTACAACTTGCCCAGACCTTGACCTTCCTATTGCTCTCCGCAAGGGCAAGCAGAAGTGTACAACCTATTGTATCTCCAAAATACCTGTCTTACAACCTTCTCTCTCCTTCCTACTACTCTTTTCTTGCATCTGTTTCTTCCCATGTGATACCCAGGTCCATACCGGAAGCCTTATCTCAACCTGAATGGAGGAATGCTATGATGGTTGAACTGGATGCTTTGCATAAGAACCATACCTGGGATATTGTTGACTTGCCTGAAGGGAAGGAACCAGTGGGTTGTAAATGGATGTTTACCATTAAATATCACTCTGATGGCTCTATTGAGAGGTTTAAGGCTAGGCTGGTTGCTAAGGGCTACACTCAAATGTATGGCATTGACTATCTTGAGACATTTGCTCCGGTCACTAAGATGACCTCAGTCAGGGATTTGTTATCTCTAGCTGCTACTTTTGACTGGCCCCTACACCAGTTTGATGTTAAAAATGCCTTCTTGAATGGCGACCTATATGAAGAGGTCTATATGTCTTTGCCTCTAGGGGTGTATGGTAAGGAAATGCAAGGCAAGGTGTGTAAACTATAGAAATCTATTTATGGTCTCAAACAGTCTCCTCAGGCTTGGTTTGAGAGGTTTAGGGCTGTTCTTGTCTCCTTTGGATACACACAAACTCAATCTGATCATACCCTGTTCTTGAAGAGAAATAGCTCTCTGGTGACCTTCTTGATAGTTTATGTTGATGATATTGTGGTTACGGGTAATGACACTCAAGAGGTCAATAAACTAAAAAGGTTTCTCAACTATGAATTTGAGATCAAGGATTTGGGAGAGCTTTGGTATTTTTTGGGCATTGAAGTTGCTAGATCTAAGGATGGTATCTTCATTTCTCAGCGTAAATATGTCATTGACCTCCTTGCTGAGACTGGTAAACTTGAAGCTAAACCAATCTCCACTCCTATTGGTCATAATCATAAGCTTTCTGCTACAGATGGTGAGATTTTATCTGATAAGGGGGTGTTTCAGAGACTGCTTGGGAAGTTGTTATATCTTTGCATGACTCGGCCAGATATTTCCTATGCAGTAAGTGTTATTAGTCAATTTATGCACTCTCCCGGAGATACTCGTTTAGCTGCTACAGAAAGGGTTTTGTGTTATTTGAAAGGTACTCTAGGGAAATGTATTCTGTTTGCTAAACATGGACACATGAAGCTGGAAGCTTTCACTGATGCTGATTGGGCAGGATGTATTGATGATAGGAGATCCACCTCAAGTTATTGTGCTCTGGTCGTTGGGAACATTGTGTCATGGAGTAAGAAACAGTCTGTAGTTGCTAGATCCGCAGCTGAAGCAGAATACATGGCAATGGCACATGGTATGTCAGAATTACTTTGGCTACGATCCCTTCTAGAAGAATTGGGGGTTGACTACGAGAAGCCAATGATGCTCTACTATGACAACCAAGCAGCTATCAACATTGCACATAATCCTGTTCAACATGACAGAACTAAGCACATTGAGGTTGATAGACATTTTATAAGGGAAAGAGTTTCCTTAGGAGAAGTTTGTTAGCCATTCATCACATCAGACGAGCAATTGGATGATATCTTGACCAAGGGAGTTCCAAAAGGGAAAATGACACACTATATAAGCAAGCTGGGTATGATTGACATCTATGCTCAGCTTGAGGGGGAGTGTAAAGAGACTGGGCCGAATGGGCCCTAATATCTTCTCTTGTAATATCTTTTATTTTATTGTTGGCTAATGGGCCTCAGACTGGGCCGAATGGGCCCTAGTATCTTCTCTTGTAATATCTTTTATTTTATTGTTGGCTAATGGGCCTCAGACTGGGCCGAATGAGCCCTAGTATCTTCTCTTGTAATATCTTTTCTTTTATTGTTGGCTAATGGGCCTGCTATTTTTTTTTTTTGTTTAATCTCTTTATGTTACTACCTAGGTGGCCGCCCACTTAAGGGCATACTTGTCATTACTCTAACTTTAATTATTAATAGAAAAAGGGTTAGAGGAGAAAGGAGAGATGATTCGATTTCTTCTTCTTCTTCCTTCTCTTTTCGCCATCTTCTTCTCTTGTATTGCTGCTCTTACTTCTCTTCTTCCTTTTCTTCTAATCTTCAAATTTACACCTAATATTTGAGGACTGATTTGCATCTGAATAACCTAATTTGGAAATATTCTTCCTATTCCTGTCAGCATTCATATACTGGAGTCCTTACCAGCTTTTGAAACTTGTAGCAAGTAGAAAAGAACTACAAATATAACGAAGAATCACTAATTTGGTTGGATTTTTCGATCCTATATCCAAAATTTGTTCATTTGAGCCTTTGTTTCTTCATTGTCATATATCCAACATTTGAAGGATGTCTAGGAAGCCTTGAGCAAACCTGAGTGGAAAACTACAATTGATAAACAAATGAGAGCCCTAATAAAAAATCATATGAAGTACAAAGTGGGGCTGAAGTTTGACATCCAGGTGGCTAAATCTTTGAGGGTGTTAGAATTCGGGTCTGCCTTAGAGTTCTGCCTGTCTAAGATCAGTTATGTAGAAGAAGAAAGGTGAAAGAGAGAGAGAAAGAGAGAAGAGAGAATTCTGGTTCGAACTGAAAGAGTCAACTTGACTTCTCCCAGTCGGCTAGGAAGTATTTATATTATTAAAACATAATAATATAAATATCAACTTGAAAGAGAGTATATATCATATACTCCCAGCTTGTTACATATGTAGTCCACTCTTTCCCGACTCAAGCCTTTTGTAAATAAATCAGCCCACTGATTTCCTGCATTAACATGTGTAGTGTCTAGCTCTCCATTCAGCACTTTCTCCCTCACAAAGTGATAGTCAACCTTAATGTGCTTGGTTCTTTCATGAAACACTGGAATAAAGGAGATATGAACTGCAACCTGATTATCACAATAGTGCTTCATTGGAGTATTAATGTTGTACCCTACTTCCTGTAGAAGGTTCCTTAGCCACACTAATTCACAAGCAGTGTGCGCCATGGCCCTATATTCTGCTTCTACACTGCTTCTTGCCACAACCGTCTGCTTCTTACTTTTCCATGTCACCAGGTTACCTCCCAGAAATGTGCAATAGCATGTAGTAGACCGCCTATCAGACATAGAACCAGCCCAGTCAGCATCATAATACCCTTCTATTTCAAGTTCTCCCCCACTCTTTTATATCAAACCGTGACCCGGAGCCCCTTTTAGATACTTCACAACTATCAGGACTGCATTCCAATGAGGAATCAGAAGTTTTTGCATGAACTGGCTTACCACACTAACCGCAAATGAGATGTCTGGTCTGGTAATGGTTAGGTAGTTCAGTTTGCCCACAAGTCGTCGGTATCTGCCAGGGTCTTCAAACACTTCACCCATATCACTGCTTAGCTTGGTATTTATGTCCATGGGTGTTTCGGCTGGTTTGGCACCCAACAAGCCTGTTTCTTCCAGAAGTGTTAGACAGTTTTGTATGCCCTTAGCTTCAATCAGAATGATGTACTTTATGAGTTTATTGTAAATGAATAAAGATACATATTTGATTCATGTTCCCTTGGTATGTTTCTGTTTAATACCCTTAAAGTGGACACTTAATGAGACTCGTGTTAGTTTAGAATGTTCACAGCCAGTGGGTCGGTCTGGGGAGACCTATCCTGACAAGGCTGACACTGTAGTGCCACCAAGTCGATTGGGGTGGCTTGTCTCAGCCGCCAGGGTGAGACCCTAGGCACATACAGTGTAGGATTAATTGAATCTTTGAACTGGACCAGATTTCCAGTATTGCCCTAGACCTTGGAGATTGATGGGCAAAACTGGAAAGTTACACCCGACCCCTAGACTCGATTATGATACTACACTAGGTGTCGGATTGGGCGTCCATGGGATGGATCTCTCATCCCATCAGTGGTATCAGAGCCATGGTTCAAATCTTGAACCAATTTGTTTCAAATCTGAACCTGCGCAAATGGCCAGAAGGTGTTCTACCCGATTTGCGCAGATATGGGTTTTGGGAAATTTGTTCCCAAAATTAATGGGCAAATAATCTGAAATTAATTTTACATAAATCTGATTATTATTTAGAATTGTTCTTTATGATTTTCTTGATTTATGGGCTGTTCGTACAAAAAGAGATCGAAATCTTGATTTGCGCAGGGAACCTGCATTTTTGCAGTTCTTGGATTATTCTTGGTTTGTAAATAATTTTTTTTTTATTTTCTAGACTCAATGTATAGGTATTCGATCTGATGTAATTATTAATAGAAATAGGATTTCTATTTATTTTAATTTTGGATCGAAGATGGCGGCGCGGAAAAGGAGATTTCACAGATGAGAGAACTGCAATCTGCGATTTGCAGTTTATGAAACTGCAAACTGTGACCTAACCTCTGTTCTGCAGGATGGATTGTGCGAACAACCCTGATTGACTGATCCTTGTTTTTCTTTTATCAGTATTTAATTTCATATTATTTTCTTGAATTAAAGATTTAATTAAAGATCAAACCCTAGACCCATTCGAACCAAGATTGGTTCAAATTGTTTGGACCGAATCTAGGGTTTAATCAAGGCTGAAAGTCAGACCTAATTTTCCCACTAATGAGCCTAAGGATTGATGTTTAATTAAATGGTTAATTCAGCCCAACCTGTGAAGGCCCAGTTTTAAAAGGTTAAAACTGCTAAAAGGCCACATAACATTTAAAGCTATATGGGCTGAACCATTCGGCCCATGTACCTAGATAATATTAATGGTTAATATTATGAATTTAAAATGGGCTTCAAATGGGCCTTACAGATGGTTAATTGATTGGATCAATTTATCCCTGCATGTGATGTATGGATGTGTGATTTGCTACGTACATGGGCCAAAAGTACTTGCCCATGCTCAATCGACAGTGGCTCTTGTGCACACCATGGCTGAATGCACATCATTGCCATGATGTCCCTTTTGGTCATTGGATGACCTACCTCAGTGGTGGGCTCCACACCTCATCGAGAGGTTACATGCGGAACCCTAGCCGTTTTAGGCCCACCGAAATCTGGCTTTATGAAAGTCAGTGGGAGCCACTTTGGTTTGACCTAAAATTAGAACTAGGGCGTAATTAACTGTTCCCTCCAACTAATATGAGTGCATGTGATAGGGAGATTCATGTGATGAACTCTCTAAAGGCCTTCCATCATTAGCATGAGGATGGGTCCTTCAGTAATGAGGAAACGCACCAGAAAATGGGCTATCCATTAGTTGTTGGGGCTTGTCTAAATGTTTCATAAGATGATAAGGGCGTCATAGACCGATGTGGGAGGGGCTTCACCAGAAAATGGGAACTCTCTCACGGTACCTTGGCGTTCACGAACATGATGGGTAAGCACTCACTGGACAGAAAGGTTTACCTGAAAACGGCTCTGAACCTTGTCTAACAAAGGCCAAAGGGAAAACTCATATAATGAGTGGATATGATCCTTCACAGAAAGGTGGTGGGGTTTTGCAGCTGAAACAGTTGGCTCCACACACCCTATGTGATTTTCCACATTTCCAGAGATGACCCGTAGTCTTCGTCACTGAGAAAGGAGGGAAATCTCAGAGATGAATAAATAGAAATGGAACGTAGATTAAAGTGGCGGCGGCAGAATATTGAGATTCTGTTCTTCTCCTCAAAACCTGTGTTCTACTGCTCTCTCAACACACACAAAGGACCGTCGAGAACCAGGATGGTAACACCTATACCCTTTCTGGGTCCGAGAATAGCCAAGGAAGATGCACTTGAGAGAACAGGCATCGAACTTGTCATTCTCGGGACCCAGATTATGGACGAAGCAGACACACCAAAAAACTCTCGGCATAAGAGGGAACATAGACAAAGTGGGAAACAAGACCTGAAACGGAGAATGACCATCAAGGATGAACGTGGGCATCCGATTAATCAGAAAGCAAGAGGTAAGCACTGCATCACTCCAAAAAGGTTTGGGAACATGCATGTGATGCATGAGGGATCTTGCTGTTTCAAGGAGATGGCGATTCTTTCTCTCAGCCACCTCGTTTTGTTGTGGGGTGTAGGTACACGAGGTCTGATGTATAATGCCGTGTTGGTCCAGGTATTCCTGAAATGATGAGGATAAATATTCGCGGCCATTATCAGAACGGAAAACTTTGATGTGGGTACCCAATTGGTTACGAATCTCAGCATAAAATTTCTGAAAAATGGTAAACAATTCACTTTTTTCATTTATTAAATAGAGCCACGCCATTGTTGAAAAATCATCCACAAAAATGACAAAATATCTGTATCCATTATATGACATCACTTTATAAGGACCCCAAACATCTGAATGAACTAAAGAAAAAGGACTCGACACACGGTTATCAACCCTAGAACTAAAGGGAACACGATGGTGTTTCCCAAACTGACACGACTCACAATCCAAAACAGAAAGCTGACTCAAGGACGCAACCAAGGACTTCAAGACTTTTAGCGACGGATGACCAAATCGGCAGTGCCACTAGAGAGGAGAAAGAGATGACTAGAGAGTTGTTAAAGTTCTACCACCACCACCGTCAAGATAATACAGTCCACCTGCTTCATGCCCTCCACCAATCTTCATCCCCGTCTTGAGATCCTGAAAAACACACATAGAAGAATAAAAGGTAATGGAGCAGTTAAGTGATTTGGTCAGCTTACTAACAGACATAAGGTTAAAAGGCAATTTAGGAACATATAGAACTGATGAGAGGGATACAGGATCTAGGTCAACATTACCAACACCACAAATTGAGGATGTGGAACCATTAGCAAGGGTGACAGATTGTGATGTTGAGCAATGAGATAAGGAGGAAAACACACCTGGAGTTCCAGTCATGTGATCAAAGGCTCCAGAGTCAATGATCCAGGGATTGGGTGTAGATGCCAGATAAGCTATACCTAAGTGAGCGAAAGTCATCGTTTTCTGCTATGATTGCATAAACCTCTCAAATTCATCACTGGGAACACTCACTATTAACAGGTGTATTATATGTCCTGTACACAGGCTTAGTACCTGTAGGGGTATTTTTGTAATTCTATATACATTTTGTTATGTACAACCAGAACAGTATAAATAGATAGCTTCACTCGACTGAAGCGAAGTTTTGTTGAGGCCTTAAGTTGCCTCTTATTCTTCTTCCTCTTCTCCTTCTTCTTTCTTCTTCTTTTCTCCTTCTTCTTGGTCTCCTGCTCAACATGATATCAGAGTAGGTTCGTCCATGCCTAGAAAACAACTAGCTGAGGTTTCTCTCCTCTGTTGCGAAGGAGTTATAGTACTAATGCTCGAAGACAAGGAAGAGGAAGCTTTCCTAGTGCTGCGGTTAGTCTCCACTGCCGAGTAGGGCTCTGCTACAAGTATGCTGACTGTTTAACTTCCTAGCACAGAAAAAAGGTTCGGCTACATGTTTTTTTGCTGGTAACTGGGTTGCTTCAGCTAAGAGGACTATAGAAATCCATCCCAGATGTTCGAAGGAAGGCTCTGACCTGAAGGGAAATTCGAGTTCATGACTGATGACTATGCTGCCTATTGTTGGTACTGAGATTTTTTTTCTCTCTTCCTGTTTATGGCTTCTTGCACGACTGTTAATGTTCCAGAATCTGAATAGGGACTGTTCCCCTTCTTCCGATTGTATGTTGTCCTAGTTTGCACTCTAAGGGGTTGTTGATGAACCCTAGAGCTTCAGTGACAGTTCGACTGCCCTGGAAAGTGGATATCAGCCGATTAGGTGTGGTGAATCACCACTCGTATTGCTGCTCCTACTGTGACTTTTTTTGGCTGAGAAGCTGTATCAAGGTTGTGAACTGTAGGTCTTTCAGACCTGGTTACACTACATGTGTAGTTCGTATAGTGTTTTGTGGACTCCTACACAGTGTAGGTGATAAACCCTAGTACTACAGTTGCAGTGTTTGTGCTTGGTTCTCTGTGGGGCCAAAAATCAGCAAGTGTCCTGTTGTGGACTGTTGCAGCTCTGTAAGACTGTGCTTTGGTTTTGTATATTTCTGAACTGAAGAATCATGAGTAGTGAAGATTCAGCTACATCCGGAATCTCCACAATGCTGAATGGAATGAGTGGGAACAGTGATCTATCCTTCCCTATGGCTGTTGTTCCTCTTGACGGGTTAAACTATCTAGAGTGGTCAAGGGGGATCAAACTATACATAACTGCAAGGGGAAAAGTAGGCTACATAAATGGAAGAATCAAAGAACCACCTTCTGAAAATGTAGAACATGATAAATGGGATCAGGAGAATAGTATGGTTATGTCATGGCTTTTGATCTCCATGCAACCGCAAATAAGGAAGAACATCATGTGAGCTGAAACTGCAAATGAGATATGGGATCAGGCAAAGTCCACCTATTCTGAACTTCGACACTATGCCAAAATTTATCAACTGCAAGCAGCTTCATCTACTTGTAAATAGGGGGAGAGGAGTTTATCAGTTTATTACTCTGATTTGACAACTGTTTGGAAGGAGTTGGACCATTACCAAAACATTGAGTGGAAGTGTGAGGAAGATGCAAAATTGTATAAGAAACTTGTCTCATAGCAAAGGGTGTTTGCCTTTTTACATGGTCTCAATCCTATCTATGAACCCATCAGAGTACAAATTCTAAGTTCAAAGGATCTTCCTTCAATTCAAGAGGTCTATGCTCTTGTCCAGTCTGAAGAGAGCAGAAGGAACTTGATGAACAGCACTGGAGGGAATGCAATTGTGTTGGCAGCAAAGGGGGGGTCCCTCTACTAGTGGTGAACCTTCTTTCAAGAGAGGAGATTTCTAGAAGAAAGTAGAAGATAAGGAAAAATTGTGGTGCACTAATTGTCAGAAGCCCCGGCACAACAAAGATACTTGTTGGGATCTCCATGGGAAATCGAAGTGGGCTCAGGATTTACCTAAGAAGCAAGGTTCAGATGGTATTAGAAGACTCAGGCAGCAAGGTACCAAGAAACACCACATGGCCAATATGGTTACTCGGGAGAATCAGCCCTCCACCTCCACTGTGACTCAACCACCTCATGACCAACATAACTACTCTGGATCCGACCCAAGAGAGGATATTGTCAACTCCTTCCGTGACCATTTGGAGCTTTATGGTAGAACAATTCGCCAGATGGATGATCCTCCCACCACCTCTTTTGCATCCACATCAGGTAATCCTACCACAACTTTCCATGTTGCTTCTCACGACCTTGACTATCCATGGATCATTGATTCTGGATCGTCAAAACACATGACTGGTATGTCCTCTTTCTTCCAAACTTATCACCCCCTTTCAGGAAGAGATAAAGTGAGACTAGCTGATGGATCATACTCTCCCATAGCTAGTCAAGGAACTCTCTCTCTTCCCCTTGGCCTTACTCTTTCTAATGTTCTTCATGTTCCAAAATTTCCTATGAATTTGTTTTCAGTCAGTAGTGTTACAAATTCCTTAAACTATTCCGTGACTTTTTTCCCTTCCTATTGTGTGATTCAGGATCTAGCCTCGAGGAGGATGATTGGTAGAGGTCGTATGGTTGATGGACACTATATGCTGGAGAATACGGCTGGCCTTCTTGTTACAGAGTCTATGAGTCAGTTCAAAAAGAGTAAAATGTATTTATGGCATTGTCATTTGGCTCACTTGTCTTTTGAGTCGTTGAAAGTTGTTTTCCCAGAAATGTGTAAGTCCGTGTCTGTTTCCAATTTTTCTTGTCAAACGTGTCAATTAAGCAAGCATTGTAGAACTCAATTTCCTCAAAGAAATAGTAAATCTGAGTTTCTTTTCACATTGTGCATTCGAATGTGTGGGGTCCTGTTACTTTACCTTCTGAGAGTGGCTACAAGTACTTTATTACCTTCATTGACGATTATTCCAGATACACTTGGGTATATCCAATGCGAACCCGTGAGGAAGTACCAAAAATTATCCAAGATTTTCAGCGGATGGTCTTCACCCAATTTCAGACCGAAATTCAAATATTTCAATCAGACAATGCAAAAGAGTTTTTTCATAGTGACCTCACGGAGTTCTTTGCTTCACATGGCTCTCTTCACCGAAGCTCTGTGCCCGCATGCCACAACAAAATGGTGTGGCTGAACGGAAGAACCGTCACCTTCTTGAAGTGGCACATGGTTTACTACTCCACATGAATGTTCCCAAACGTTTTTGGCTTGAGGCCGTCCTTTGTTCTACATACCTCATTAACCGAATGCCCTCTCGTTGGTTAGAGTACAAAGCTCCACATCAGCTTCTCTTTCCTAAGGCCCCTCTTCTTTCTATTCCTCCCCGTGTTTTTGGTTGTCGGTGTTTTGTCCAAAACCTTTCCCCCACCCGGGGAAAATTGGACTCTCGTGCTATCCCATGTATATTTCTTGACTACTCATTCTCTCAGAAAGGGTATTGTTGCTTTGATCCTGTTTCATGGAAATTCTATGTCTCCATGGATGTTACCTTCTTTGAGGATGAGCCCTTCTTTCCTGTTTTTCCTCAGGGGGAGTGTAGGTATGAGGAGAAACTGGTTCAACTTCCTCCTCTTCCTACTCCTCCTCCCCTTCCTCCTTCTGATCCTCCACCTTTTCGTGTTTTTTTCTCGTCATCGTAAAGGCCAATCAGGTTCAAGAGCTGAGGAGAATCCAGAAGCCGTACCTCAAATGCCATCAGATTCCTTGGGGAAAGATCATACTCACTCAGGTAACTTGACTCCCAACCTCCCTGTTGCTAATGATCTTGACCTTCCCATTGTCCACAGGAAAGGTGTTAGGTCGTGCACCACCAAACACCCCATTTCCAACTTTGTTTCCTATGAGAACATCTCAACTTCATTTCATGCTTTTCTTACCTCCATTGACAGTATCCCTATTCCCAAGAATGTGGCAGAAGCTTTCTCAGTACCAGAATGGATGAAGGTCATGAAGGAAGAAATTGATGCTCTTCATAAGAATGGCACATGGGAACTTGTTGATCTCCCTAAGGGAAAGGATCCAGTTGGATGTAAATGGGTGTTCACTGTTAAGCATGGGGCTGATGGAACCGTGGAGAGGTACAAAGCTCGTTTAGTGGCAAAGGGTTTCACTCAAGTATATGGGGTTGATTATGCAGAAACCTTTGCACCTGTTGCCAAAATGAACTCTATTAGAGTCCTCTTCTCTCTTGCTGCCAATTTGAATTGGGATCTATATCAGCTTGACATCAAGAATGCCCTCTTGAATGGTGACCTTGAAGAGGACGTTTATATGGTTCAACCCCCCGATTTTTTGGCTCAAGGAAGTGAACAAAAGGTGTGCAAGTTGAAAAAGTCTTTATATGGGCTGAAACAATCACCAAGGGCTTAGTTCAACAGATTTCATACTGCAGTCCAGAAGAGGGGATACAAGCAATGTCAGTCAGATTACACACTGTTAGTAAAGAGAGTATAAGGTAAAATGGCTGCCCTAATAGTATACGTGGATGACATAATTGTTACTGGTGACTGGAAGGATGAAATTCAAAGTTTGAAGGGCTTCCTTGCCACTCAGTTCGAGGTGAAAGATCTAGGTCCCGCCAAATACTTCCTTGGGATTGAGGTTGCCCAATCAAAAAGGGGTATCTTCATCTCTCAAAGGAAATATGTCCTAGATTTGCTTAAGGACACTGGAAAGATTGGGGTTAAACCAGCTGACTCTCCCATTGATCCCAACCATAAGTTAAGTGACAGTCAAGGTGAACCACTTAAGGATGTGAAGCAATTTCAGAGGCTTGTAGGGAGATTGTTGTACTTCTCTATGACTCATCCGGACATAGCATATGCTGTTGGTGTCCTCAGTCAGTTCATACATGCACCTAGGTCCACCCACCTTGAAGCAGCAGAGAGAGTACTACGGTATCTTAAGAAGTTCCCGAGTGCTGGTTTATTATTCCAAAAACATGGACACTTGAGGGTTGAAATTTACACAAATGCGGATTGGGCTGGATCTCAAAGTGACAGAAGGTCTACTAGTGGTTACTGCACCTTTGTAGGAGGGAACCTGGTTACTTGGAGGAGTAAGAAGCAAACTGTGGTAGCTAGAACCAGTGCTGAAGCTGAGTACCGTGCAATGGCACACGGAGTAGCTGAAGGTATGTGGATAAAGAATCTATTGGGAGAGTTGGGTTTACCAACTGTAAACCCATGACTCTACTCTGTGACAACAAGGCAGCTATCAGTATTGCTGCCAACCCGGTACTACATGATAGAACAAAGCACATTGAAGTTGACAAGCATTTTATCAGAGAGAAAATCATTACAGGCAAAGTATGCACTCCATACATTAGCTCTGAAGACCAACTTGCAGACTTATTTACAAAAGGGCTAAACTATTCCAGACATCAAGGTCTCTATGACAAGTTGGGCATGATTGATATCTATGACCCAACTTGAGTGGGAGTGTTAACAGGTGTATTATATATACTGTACACAGGCTTAGTACCCGTAGGGGTATTTTCGTAATTCTGTATACATTTTGTTATGTACGGCCATAACAGTATAAATAGATAGCTTCACCCGACTGAAGCGAAGTTTTGTTGAGGCCTTAACTCAGTTGCCTCTTATTCTTCTTCCTCTTCTCCTTCTTTCTTCTTCTTTTCTTCTTCTTCTTGGTCTCCTGCTCAACACTCACCATCTCCTTCATGGGACCATCTGTGGATGTAGGAGGCATCTGATCAGATGAATGATTCTCCTGTCTAAAGTTGGAACTTGAGTCACCGATCGCGACATGATTGGCCCAGATTGAGGGAGGACCATGTAGATCATAACAATAGTTGATGGTATGTCCATCCATACCACAATGAGTGCACTTCCTCGGGCCGGAGCTACGTTCTCTACCACAGGCTCCCCCTAAATCTCTGCCCCTAGTACAACCACCACCACGATTATGAGTAGACCCACCATTGCCACTTCGGCCATACGCAAAACCACTACCACCACCACAACCAGACTGAGCTCCCCTAGCTCCACCTCTAACATCACGGCCTCTCGATACAGCAAAGGAAGATCTATCTGAGATATTAGAATTCTCAGTAGATGGATAGAAATCCTCCAGAGTCGAGCAAATACCTCTTCTAGGGAGGGAAGAGCTGATCCTCCTAATATCTGAGCCCGTATTGGTTCATATTCAGACTTTAGTCCCACAAACTAGTCACATCAACCTGCTCTCTCTGTTGTTACTAAATCTTGACATCAAAAGTGAGAGGATGATAGACATTCAACTCATTACGTATGTTCCTCATGTTGGCATAGTACTCCTCAAGACTCTGATTGCCCTGTTGCAGGTTAAAGTACTCTTGATAAAGCTGATAAACTCTGGTTGTATTGTCCTGCCCCGAATACAATTTCTTCGCATGGTCCCACACATCTTTGGCAGTATCAAGAAACATGAAGTCACACTAATCCTGGGTTCCATACTGTTCCACAACCATGTGATGATCTGAGCATCCTCTTGCTCCCAGTCTTCATATTCGTGAGAGTCAAAGGAGGGTTTCTCCTCTCTGATGTGTTTTATCTTCTTCTTTGCCTTCAGAAAGACTTCAACGGATTTAGCCCAAGGCACATAATTCTCTCCATTTAATTTAATGGAGGTCATTTGAACATTCAGGTAGTCCGTAGGCACCATCACACTAGGTTTATAATCATTATTATCTCCCATTATGTTATCACCGATTCTGCACACTTGCTGAATTCTATTATCACTGAAATCTGCATACTACACACCACTAGGTCACACCTGTCACACTGATTGCAGCACTTATTATCACTGAGATTGCAGCACCTGTCACACTACACACCACTGGAATGTGTGCTCTTTACACCACAAACCCTAGATCACACCTGTCACACTGATTTCAGCATTTGTTGTTGCTGAAAAGTGTGCTCTTTACACCACAAACCCTACTCCTACAACTACCTGAAATCTCACTACTATATGATCATATCTCTTCCTTCAAAATGCACAAAGAAACCAGCATAAACCCTAGCACATTATTGTCCGAAACCCTAGCATATGGTCTGAAACACACTTCCTATTTAATTCATAACAGATATCATGCACTGAAATCTCTTACCTTATCACTGAAGTAACACCCATACGAGCAGGAAATCAGTCCACACACGACAACCACTGCACACACAGTTCGGCCCTCTATTCTTCCTCTACTAGGAGAGGGCGATCTCAGAAATCACAGCAACCGACCACATACAACCTGAATGGAGGCATAGAAACCTCCAAGGGAAGAGGGCGATCACTCCTTTTCAGCCCTTTCCCTTATCTCCAATCGAACACAGAAAAAAAAGGAAAAACCCTAGATAGGGTGCGTAGAGAATAGAAACCTAGGCAAGCAGAAATCTAGGCAGATTCAAGTCGCTCCGATACCATGTTAGAATTCGGGTCTGCCTTAGAGTTCTGCCTGTCTGAGATCAGTTATGTAGAAGAAGAAAGGTGAAAGAGAGAGAGAAAGAGAGAAGAGAGAATTCTGGTTCGAACTGAAAGAGTCAACTTGACTTCTCCCAGTCGCCCAGGAAGTATTTATATTATTAAAACATAACTGAAAAAACCTATGTGCCCTTACTTAAGCTAAGGGCACTTGTTCCAACACAACATTACAGATCAGCAACATTAATCTAGGTATAAAGACAGAAATACCTCTACGCTAACAGAGGGCAGTGGCAAATATTTCGACAAGCAATAATAGAAATAAGAATTCAGAATCAAACATGATCTCCCATTACATTTATTCTCGGAAGTCCTTTAGTCAGTTACCTCGGGTTAGATCAAACCAATTCAAAGACTAGGGTTCCAATTTTCTACCCAGTCCACCACACATGAAATTTGAAAAAGGGTCCTCTTAGAATTCGTCCAAACTACCAAAAAAACCAAAACGAAACTTTTACCATCAGAAAAATCAAAATAATGAAACAAAGAGAAAGCAAAGAAAAAAAAAAGGAAAAGAACATTTTGATTAATTAGAAAAATAAAACTTTTTTTTATTCTCTCATCGCTTCAGAACAATTAACCCATTATCTTCTTTGCAAAGAAAAATTAATATCTCACAAATTAGATAGAGAAAAGACACAATCAACTTCTCAGATCAAATAAGGTCTCGATTCTTTTCAAATTTCTGAGAATAGAAATTACAGAATCCATGCCATGCGGGAGTAAGGAAAACCCTGTTTTTGGGCGGAATTTAGGAGTCCGGATCTCCTACCCACGACAACTCTATCCAATGAGATCGCAACCATACATGGAGAACATTTCACGCCCTTACATGGTGTTATGCATAGGGAGATGTTCCCAATGCATGGGGGTAGTGTTTTGTGGGTAGGTGTGGGTAGAGTTGTCGTGGTAGGAGATCTGGAGTTGGAATTTAGTATAGTGGCAGTCAATGAATCTATTTCTAACTCTGGTTTATGCCCATAGCTGACATATTAACGGTTTTAGCTACGGTGTTTGTTTGTGGTTAACATATTTCTATGGTTTTTAGCAACAGTTTGCATCCATGGCTATATCCTAAATTAAAAGGTTGGACCAATTCCAACGGATAAATAAATCTGTTGCTACAAACCACCCTCTAGCATCAGATTTTGTTGTCTGTTGCTAGAAGTTAATTTTCTTGTAGTGTACCAAACAGATTCGGACAAAGAAGATGATCAATAGACGGAGTGCATTACGCCATGATCAACGGAAACATATCTGACATCTATAAAGTGAAATTTTCTTCTATGTGCTTGACCAAATGCATTATATGTGTTGGATCGATCAAATTTGGATACTCCCTGTGAAGGTTGGCTATGAATGGAACACTCTAACCTGCAATAAAACAAATAAAGATCCTATGCACAGTCTAATAAAGCAGCACGCAATAGAGAGCTACCTAATCTGAATTAGGCTATCCAATCAGTAAGGAACATAACTGATTTGTATCTTGGGAGCAAGATACTCAACAGACTAATTCAAGCCCCTCTGGACTGAGACAAGTGTCTCATTGACCAAGGGTCTCATCACTTGATCATCCCACCTAGACCAAGCCAAATAGTTTTCCATTGACTTTGTAAGGATTGGAAATAGGATCCAATGTAACCAAATAATAGTGGCTTCTTGTGCACAAAAAAATCACTTTCAAGGAAGCAAACAACCAATTTTTTTGTATAAGATAATAGTGATAATAATAATAAAAATAAAAATAATATAAGAAAAAGGAAAAAAAATTGGTTGTGTATGAAAGTCAAGCACAGAGATAACCAATATTCCATCAACATGTGGCTTATCACATGGCAACTGGATTTTCCAACATGTTTGAGGATTAAACGAGGGCATATGGGCTAAAATGACAGTGAACAAGCAGCTCTTTTGAATTTCAAATCTTTTCTCAGAGACCCTTCTACTTGTTTGTCTTCTTGGAAAGGCTTAAACTGCTGAAATAGGACTGGAATCCATTGTTCTGACTCCTTCCATGTCATAGCCATTGACCTCCAAAACCCCAATACTAATAGTTACAGTACTTGATACTAATTCTGAACTGGTTTTCACCTCTGCTTCAAAATCTATTGCCATCGGTGGTACAATTGAGCCATCGCTTTTCACACTTGGCCATCTCAGCTACCTTGATCTTACCTCCAATAATTTCCAGTTTTCCAAGATCCCATTTGAGTTTGTTAGTCTCAAAAGTCTTGCCTCAACCTCTCAAATTCCAACTTGAATGACTCCATTAAATGCCAGCTTACCAACCTCTTCTCCGTAGAATACCTTGACCTTTCATGCTCTTTTCCAATAATCAATGTGTCAACCATTTCGTTTAATCAATCTTCCAGGAAGAATTCTCTCCAATCTCAGTCTACTTACATTTCCAGTGGCTACTTATCAATTACAAATTTAAATTGGTTGCAGGAGTTGGACAGTCCTAGAGAACTTAGATTGAGTGATGTTGATTCTAAGGCATCAATTGTAACTAACTGGGCAGAACCCATTTCACATCTTTATGATCTTAGTTTGCTTCTGATTTTAAAATTTCTGGTCCTATTCCCATAGACCATTTTCCTAAACTAACTCGTCTTAGTTCTCTGAAAATGGATTTCAATTTTCTAGCCTCCCCATCCCCAGATGAGCTGGTCAATTTGACATCTCTCAGTCCTGGATTTGACAAGCTCTCATCTCCAACTGTCAAGACTGCTGGAACAGACCAACAGAAGGCAGTTGATCAGTTTTACAAGAGGAGGCCACGTCAGCAGAACTAACCATCCACTTGTAACAACTGTCTTGTAACAACTGTAACAATCAAGATTGTAAAACTATAAGTAGTAGAGCAGAAAAGGGAATAGGACATTGATTCTTTCAGCATTAAACTCTCTCTCTCCCTCTCTCTCTTTCTCTCTCTTCTTCCAAGAATTCAGGAGGTTGGCCCCTCGAAGAGCCCTGAGTTAGGCAGGTTCCTAACAATTTGGTATCAGAGCCAGCATGAACAACACAAGAAATACGTCAGTAGACACCCGAGTGGATCAGATGGACCGAGTGGATCAGATGGAGGTAGAGATCCATCGAATGTCTTCAGATCTCAAAGAAATGAAGGAAGGCTTCACTGCTCTCCTCCTTCGACTGGAGCAGGGGGCAACGAACATTGACAGAGGAAGCCAAGAAGAGCGCAGCAATGAAAACAGCTACAGAACAGGGGCGGCAACAAGAATAGCCAAAATCGGCTTCCCCATCTTCTCAAGCGGCGACCCAACTCCCTGGATTCTCAGAGCCAAAAGGTATTTCGATTACCATGAAACACTGGGGCAAGATAGGGTAGCTCTGGCTTCTGCGCATCTTGAAGGGGAAGCTATCCTCTGGTTTCAATGATACCGAAGGGGGCACCCTTGTCAAACCTGAGCAGACTTCACGGATGCCATGACTGTCCATTTTGGATCATCTGGGTTTGAAGATCTTGATGAAAATTTGGCAAAGCTGCGACAGGTGGGATCAGTAAAAGAATACTAGATGGAGTTCGAAAGGCTGGCCGTGAGAGTCCAAGGGTGGACGGAGAAGGCGTTGGTGGGAAGCTTCGTCAGCGGCCTAAAAGAAGAACTGCGACCGGAAGTGAAAGCGATGCAGCCCACTTTGGTCATCAATGCGACAGCACTAGCCAGATTGTATGAGGACAAGTTCAGTCGAGCAAGAAACGTGCAGCGACCATGGGGTCCTAGAGCAAGAAGGGAGCAAGAAAGGACGAAAGCACCAGAGTGCTTTCAAACGGCTGACCTGGGCAGAGATGCAAGCCCGCAGAGACAAAGGTCTCTGTTACAACTGCGATGAGAAATTTGGGCCGGGCATTAAAGTCAGCCACTACAACACCAGCAGGCCTCTTGCAACCACTCCTAATACCAACCCAAGTCTGGGATGGTATATCAATGGATTTCATCACGGGATTGCCCGTTTTTGCCGGCAAAACAGTTATCCTTGTGGTAGTAGATAGACTGACAAAATACAATCATTTCTTACCTCTATCACACCCATTTACAGGAGCCATAGTTGCTGAATTATTCCTCCGGGAAATTGTGCGCCTACATGGGCTCCCCAGCTCAATTGTATCAGACAGGGACCCTATCTTTATGAGCCGTTTCTGGGCTGAGCTTTTCCGCCTACACGGGGTTAAACTATTCAAGTCAACTAACTACCACCCCCAATCTGATGGACAGAGAGGTGGTTAACAAGAGTCTCGAAACATATCTGAGATGCTTCGCGGGAGATCGACCAAGACAATGGGTGAAGTTTATCCACTGGGCCAAATGGTGGTACAAAACCACTTTCCATAGCGCCGAGGGGATGACACCCTTCAGAGCTTTATATGGTCGGGACCCTCCCCCTCTACTTCCTTATGAAAAAGGAACCACCACAGTAGCGGCCGTTGATGAACAGCTAACGCAATGGGATGAGGTGCTAAGGGAATTGAGACATCATCTCTTACAGGGACAGCAACGGGATGAGGTGTTTCAGTTGCAAGCCGATAGTGGAACTGTAGAGAAGATGGGCCGAATGGCCCATAGACTGTCATTTCATGTTATGTTATGTTTCTCTCTGTTGTGGGCCTTATTCTAGGCCCATACTCTGTAATGTTCTGTTTTTGTATTTTTCTGCCCACTCAAGGGCCTCTCTGTAGTTTTTCAAAGATTAACTTATTAATAAGATGTTTAGAGTGTTAGAGAGAGGTTATGTTCAAACCTCTTACACTCTAACACTCATTGCCACCATCTCTCTCTTCTCTTCCTCTCTTGTTTGTTTATTTTCTGGTTTGCATCTAATCTCAAACAGTTCCATACATTAAGTGGACTGTTTTTTAACTTGGTATCAGAGCGGGCCATTGCTTGGCGTGTCCCTCATGTGGTTCTAGTTCAGCCAACTGCATGAGGAGGTTCTAGGGCTGAAAGTTTACAGTCATTCGCCTGGTTCTTGGAGGTCATTGGAGGGTGCCCAAGTTTCTGTACACTTGGAGAAGGGTTCGGTGACCAGGAAGAATCAGAGAGCAACTTGTTTGGCCTGATTTGAAATCAGAGAAAAAGAATTTCGAAGTTATCTCAGAAAACAAGTGTTCGGCCTAGTTTATAGTTCAAACCAAAGACTCTCTTACTGTAAGTTTTTTCTCAGTCCTTTGCTGGGTTATTTTTTGTTGTTTGGGAGGACTGTTAAAGCATTCAAATCCCACCTCCATTCGGCCAATCTTCTCTACAGGAACAAACTCAGTCCGCGCTATTTTGGCCCATTTAAAATCCTGGAGAGAATAGGATCAGTGGCCTACAAACTGGACCTTCCGGCAACATCCAAACTGCACCCTGTATTCCATATCTCCTTACTGAAGAAGGGGCCGAAGTCAGGAGTCATTACAAGTGTGACCCTTCCCATATTTTCAGAAGAAGGACAAGTGCAGAATGAGCCAGCCCGCATCATTGATTTCAGATGGCTGCGCCGGGGAGGCAGAGTCATACCAGAGGCATTAGTTGTTTGGTCTAACCTTCCGGAAGAGGATGCAACCTGGGAATCCTACTTAGATCTGCAATCAAATTATCCTACATTAGACCTTGAGGGCAAGGTCGCTCTAAAGGAAGGGGGGATTGTCAAGACTGCTGGAACAGATCAACAGAAGGCAGTTAATCAGTTTTACAATAGGAGGCCACATCAGCACAACTAACCATTCACTTGTAACAACTGCCATCCACTTGTAACAACTGCCTTGTAACAACTGTAACAATCAAGATTGTAAAACTATAAGTAGTAGAGTAGAAAAGGGAATAGGACATTGATTCTTTCAGCATTAAACTCTCTCTCTCTTTCTCTCTTTTCTTCCAAGAATTCAGGAGGTTGGCCCCTCGAAGAGCCCTGAGTTAGGCAGGTTCCTAACACCAACGCTCACTCCCCTACCTACCTCAATTGCAAGAACTTTATGTTGGTGACAACTAAAATCTCAGCATTGATCTGACTTTAGTGTTTTTAAAACCATGGTCCCATTTGGAGAGGTTTTCTATTTCTTCAACCAATGTAAATGGATCAATTCCAAATTTGATTTGGAACATCAGTTCTTTAGTTGAATTCTTTGCTTCTATGGAATTCAAGGACCAATACCTTCTTCAATTTTTAACCTTTCAAACTTGGAATTTCTTGACTTCCCTTTCAACAACATAGAAGGTCAAATTCCATATTCAATCTTCAATGTTAAAGGTCTCCAGTCTCTACATTTTCTCCAAAACAGATTAGAAGGGCCAATCCCCGAATCAGTCTGAAAGTTCATTGTTAGTATCTTCACATGGAAAGCAACAACATCAATGGAACAATTCCATATTGCATGGATCAGCTGTCTAGTCTCCGAGTTTTTTGTGTCCTACAACAAATTTGATGGAATCATTACTTCATTTCATTCTTTGTTCTGGAAATCTCACCCAATTGTAGTAGGTTTACGCTCAAGTTGGCTAACTGTCAAAATAGACAAACATCCATTTGCATCTGAGTTCCAACCAAAGGTATTAGATACGTGGTCATGTAACCTAGGGGTGGCATCCCAAATTTAATTTCTAATTTGACCCAACTTGCATTCTTATATTTAGCTAACAACCGCCTCACTGGAACAATCCCTTTCTGCCTGTTCAAACTTCCCAAACTTGCTTACCTAGATTTGTCATACAATGAGCACCAGGGATTCCGCCCACATACTATTCAACTTCAACCTCACTACTATCCTACAATACTGAATTTAGCAAGCAATAAGCTTCATGGCCCTATTCCTCTTTTGCCTGAAACCATAGAAATTGTTGATTTGTCAGCTAATAATTTCACTAAAGAAATCCCACCACATATTGGAGAACAACTACATAATGTAAGATTCTTGTCCTTCTCTGGGAACAAAATTAAAGGTCCCATTCGACGTTCTTTCTGTCTGCTAGGTAATGTTGTTATGCAAAACCTTGATCTCTCTAACAATAGTTTATCTGGATTGATCACCTCCAATTTAGGAAACTGTAAATCTGTGTTTTTCTAAATCTTGGTGTGAAACAACCTCAGAGGAAGCATCCCAAACCAGCTCACATGGTCCAAAGGTCTGAGCTCCCTCCAACTAAATGATAACATGCTTGTTGGCTTGTTTCCAAAATCTATTCAAAATAATGAGAGATCGGAGTTCTTGAACCTGGGAAAAAATGGCTTTGAAGGAACGATTCCTAACTTTAATGGGGAGCTTCCTAATCTTCCTAATCTTTGTATTCTTGTGCTTGCGTCGAACTCTTTTGATAGGTTTATCCCAGAAGAAATAAACAACTTACAGAAGCTGCAAGTCTTGGACCTCTCAAACAACAAACTCCTTGGTCCCATCCCTAAGGGATTAGGCAATTTGAAGATGCTGAAGAGTCGACCTAAAGACAGGGTCTTGATGGAAGATTTTCAAAGGGCTAGAGAGCTGAACATTCAAAAGCTAGTAATTGAGGGGGACTCAAATTTAGTTCTTGAGTGGTTGAAGAAGGAAGCAGAGTCTGTATGGTCGTGCTATATTAATGAGGAAAGGAGTACTTAACTGTCTTGGGGAATGGAGATCAATGAGCAATGGGCGAGAAGAAATGCTAATTCATTCTTTGATACATTAGAAAAGAAGGGGGTGGAAAGGGATCATTTATTTTGGGCTGTATTGTAAGGGATAGTTAAGAGAGTTTATCACTACCTTTATCCCCTTTATACACTTTCTTTATTATTATAATAAATCAATTTCTGTTATTCATCAAAATAATATCTTCTATTCAAAATTGAGCTAACAAAGTTTTCCTCTCAAACTAATTTTATCTTCCTATTGCCCATATAAACAAGGATTTTTTAAAAATATTGAGTTTCCATATATATATATATATATATTAGGTACATGGGAAATAGGTGCTACAAACTCTAGATTCCAGGAGCTCCTATACAGTAACTGTACAAAAAATCAAAACAAAAGAAAATATATAAAAAAAAAAATGGAAGAAACACAAGTATGGTGGACAAGGGCACTACAAAACTACCCCCACAGATTATGTGCAGAAGGAACACATTTGAAGCAGTAGTCTTTGAACTTATTAACACCATATGAGGAGCTTAGAGAACAAATTTTTTCAAGAGTAAATTTCATTAAAAAAGAAAAGAAGGAATTACAACTAAAAGGTGATAAAACATCATCCAAAAGCGAAAAACAATACTCCCACAACAGAAAACAGAAAAAAAAAGAAAAAATTACAGCACAAATCCAGGGTCAACACACAAAACCAAACTAAAACCATCTTCCAAGAACTAAAGAAAGCAACACTAGCCCTGATCAAGATGAGAAAGTCTCCAACCCTATTGAACACTTCAAACGACAACATCTGCCTCTAAAAACCAGCAGATCAAACATTCACAACTGCTCCCATCAATCGCATTTAGTCCTCCACATCTGAAATCCTGCCCCTCTCCCTCATCCCATGCCTCTCCACTAGACCTGTTCATGGGTTGGGTAGCCCGATGGCCCAGCCCGGCCCGGCCCGCACTCCGGTCGGGCTTGGTCATGTAATTAGGCTCACGGGCCTGACCTCGGGCCTAACACAGTAAGCCCGACTGTGTTTTGGGCCGAGCTCGGGATTTGTTAAAAAAGCCCGGTCCGACTCAGCATTATATATTTTATAAAATATATAATATGTATTTTATATATTATATAAAATATATAAATAATATAATATTTATTAAAATATATATTTATAATTTAATATATACATTTTTTATTCTTTTTTTTATAATCTCTCTCTCTCTCTCTCTATTCAGCCGCTAACAATATGGACTAAATTTCGGGCCCAAGCCCGGGCTTTAGGCTTTTTATGAGGGCCAGGCTCGGGCCCAAGTTGTAGGCCCGATGGCCGGGCCGGGCTTGAGCTCATGCCTTAGAAAAATCTGTTAATACAGAGTGAAAGCCCAACCCAAGGAAGGATCCAAAAACTGCTCCCACTGAAGATGGCGCAGTGAAGGATGGAGCAGAATCAACAACGTTCTTCCAAAAGAACTTGACCCTTCGCAAGAATCAACTGGATGGCTTGTGGGTACAGCTCCAACCAATCTTTTCCAAAAGATAGGAATCAAGATCAGATCTTGATTTCTCCCAAGAACTGGAGATCGAACTAAAGGTGATGGCGGCAGCAGGAAGGAGGCGGCAAGAGAGAATTCGCAGGGTGCAGAAATCTCTCTTCTTGTGATTTTCAGCTCTGAAGAGAATTGAACATCAATGACTAACTGTATTCGCCCCTTTCTTTTTTCATAATCTTAAAGGGATCAGCTCCTAATCTCATTAGGAGTTGCTAATCCAAATCATATTTGGGTTAGAAGTCCCTTTAAGTGATAAGGGATAACCCTTATCTTATCTACAGATCAGATCAGCCATCTCCTAATCTAATTAGGAGGTTTCTAGATCTAAATCTCATTTAGATCTTGGACTCTCTAAGTGGATAGGGTCTAGGCCCAATCCTATCAGCTGATCCATCTCAGAATTCGCCCCTTTTAATTGACTGATCAAATCAGCCTAGTTCGAAATGGGCTTAAGGCCCATTTAAGGTTATGTACTCAATTAGCCTTCCAAACTGCTACCCAGTTGGGCTTCCTTGTATGGCGTGGGACCCAAACATTGATCTACACATCAGCCACATGGGTTCAGCCCAGCCTTTGATACAAGGCCTGGCCGAATACACTGTTATGGACAATGCACCCCCAGAAAACCCATCTTATGTGCTCTATGGGCCCAACACTTACCCTAAGTGGTCTCTGGGCCAAGCCACCTTGTAACACCCAGGGACTATAGGCAGATACAAGATTAACCCATCAGGTATTATCCTCAATGGTCTTACACTTAACCTCTCAGCCCATAATGATCATACACTGCCCAACAAGAGAGGACCTCTCCCTCGGCTGCAAGGAACAGTGTTGCACTCTCTACTTATAAGGATCCCGGGAATTAAAACCTTTTGCAAAACCATTTCGAAACCATAACATATATATCTTTATATAAATATATTTTGCAAAACAAAATCTCAACAATTGAAATCGGCTGCCGGCAGTCTTGGTTTCCATCAGAGAGAGTGCATCCCCGATCATTACCTTTGTCCGACAAAGGGGCTGATCCTTTCACTATGATCACCCACTCAGATGAATTCTCGGACTGTCCCAACATACCTAGGTTTTGACCCTCGCTAAGGATCTCACTGATTGGTACATCAAAGACAGCCCAATCCGACATCTAGTGTAGTATCATAATCGAGTCTAGGGGTTAGGTGTAACTTTCTAGTTTTGCCCATCTATCTCCAAGGTCCAGGGCAATACTGGAAATTTGGTCCGGTTCAAAGGTTCTATTAATCCTACATTGTATATGCCTAGGGTCTCACCCTGGCAGCTGAGACAGGCCACCCCAACCGACTTGGTGGCACCACAGTGTCAGCCTTGTCAGGATAGGTCTCCCCAGACCGATCCACTGGCTGTGAACGTTCTAAACTAACACAAGTCTCATTAAGTGTCCAGTTTAAGGGTATTACACAGAAACATACCAAGGGAACATGAATCAAATATGCACTTTTATTCATTTACAATAAACTCATAAAGTACATCATTCTTGATTGAAGCTAAGGGCATACAAAACTGTCTAACATGATATGTCAATCAGTGAGATCCTTAGAGGGGGTCAAAACCTGGGTATGTTGGGACAGTCTGAGAATTCATCTGAGTGGGTGACATAGTGATAGGATCAGCCCCTTTGTCGGACAAAGGTAATGATCGGGGATGCACTCTCTCTGATGGAAACCAAAGCTGCCGGCAGCCGATTTCAATCGTTGAAATTTGTTTTTGCAAAATATATTTATATATAAAGATATACATATATATTACGGTTTCAAAATGTTTGCAAAAGTTTTTAATTCCCGGGATTCATGTGAGTAGAGAGTGCAACACTGTTCCTTGCAGCCGAGGGAGAGGTCCTCTCTTGTCGGGTAGTGTTTGATCATTATAGGCTAAGAGGTTAAGTGTAAAACCATTGAGGATAATACCTGATGGGCTAATCTTGCATCTGCCCACAGTCCCTGGGTTTTTATAAGGTGGCTTGACCCAGGGACTACTTAGTGTAAGTGTTAGGCCCATTAAGAGCCCATGGTGATGGGCTCAGGGGTTCACTGCCCATAACAGTGAATTCAGACAGGCCTTGTAACAGAGGCTAGGCTGAACCCATGTGGCTGATGTGTAGATCAATGTTTGGGTCCCACACCATACAAGGAAACCCAACTGGGCAGTAGTCTGGAAGGTTAGTGAGCACATAGACTTAATGTGCCTAAAGCCCAATTCAAATTGGTCTAATTTGATTAGTTAAAGAAGGGGGCGGATCTGGGATTTGGATCAGCAGATAGGATAGAGAGTTATCCCTATCCACTCAGAGAGCCCAGATCCAAATGCAGATTTGGATTTGGAAACTCCTAATAAGATTAGGAGGGCTGATCTAATCTACAGATAAGATAAGGGCTTATCCTTATCTCTTAAAGAGAAGTCCTGATCCAAATACAGATTTGGATTAGGAAACTCCTAATGAGATTAGGAGCTCTCTTTAAGGCTATAAAAGGAGGGCGAACCTTCATTCATCTCAACACAACTGATCTTAGATCACAAAAAGAGAGAAGACAACTACAGTAAGACTGCGCCATTTTCTGCTCTTGCGCCCTCCTCTTGCTGCCACCATTGCCAGTTCGTTCTCCACTATAGGAGCGATCAAGAAGTGTTCTTGCTGAAGGATTCGGTTCTTGTGAAGAACCTGCTAATTTTGCTCCACCCTACACTGTGTCATCTTCAGTGGGAGCAGTCTTTAGAATTTTCCTTGGGTATGAACACCTTCGTTGGGAGTTACTGCTACTCCGTATCAGGTATATCCCTCTCCTACCCTTTTGTTTCAGATCTGGTTCGATTTAGGTTCAAGATTGATCCTTGAAAATGCAGATTTTCTAAAACAGGGAATGTGATTCCCACATGGGAGAGAGAAATTTTTGAAATTTCGCTCAACCTACTTGCAGGGTTTGGCCATCCATATGATGGATCTCTCATCCCTTCAGTGGTATCAGAGCCATGGTTCAAATCTTGAATCGAAATAAATCAGATCTGAACCTGCGCAAATGGGCAGAAGGCGTTCTACCCGATTTGTGCAGATTGTGGTTTTTCTGGGAAATTGTTTCCCAGATCAAGGGCGAATGATCTGAAATTAATTCTTTATAAATCTGAAATTTATTTAGAATTGTTCTTTATAATTTTCTTGATTTATGGGCTGTTCGTACAAAGGAGATCAAATTCTTTATTGGCGCAGGATATCTGCGATTTGCAGTTCTTTAATTTTTGGTCTGTAATTAATTTTTTTTTTATTTCTAGACAGAATGTATAGGAATTCGATCTGATGTAATATTAATAGAAAATTAGGGTTTTTTCTATTTATTTTATTTCAAGATCGAAGCTGGATGCACAGGAGAAGGAGATTTCGCAGATGGAGAAATCCCTATCTGTGATTTGCAATTTGAGAAACTTCAAACTGTGATCTAACTTCTGTTTTGCAGGTTGCAGATGTGCGAAAAGCCCTAGTTTTGATTTTTTATTGTCTTTAATCAGTTATTTAATTTCAAATCAATTTCTTGAATTATTTCTTGAATTAAAAATCAAACCCTCGACCCATTCAAATCAGATTGGACCAAACTGGTTGGACCGAATCTGTGGCTCGATGGGGGCTGTTCTCAGCCCTAATTTCCCACTTTTGGGTCAAGGGATTGATGTTTAATTGTGAGACTTAATTCGGCTCACACCTATAAGGCCCAGTTTTAAATGTTAAAACTGCTTAAGCCCACGAACTACAGAAAAGCTATATGGGCCGAACTGCTTAATGCTATTCAGCCCATATACCTAGATGATATTAATCAATAATATTATGGATTAAATTGGGCTTTAATAATGGGCTTTACAGATATTAATTGATTGGATCAATTCTATCCTTGCATGTGATGTATAGATGTGTGATGTGCAACGTTCATGGGCCATAAGTACTTGGATCATGCTGATACGATAGTGGCTCTTGCGCACACCATGGCTGAATGCACATCATTGCCATGGTGTCCTTAAGATCATTGGATGATCCTCCCTTCATGGTGGGTCCCACACCTCCCCTAAAGAGGAACCGTGCGGAACCCTAGCCGTTTAAGGCCCACCAAAATTTGGCATTATGAAAGTCAATGAAAGGGGCCTATCCTAAAATGGAAGATTCTCTCACAGTACCTTGGCGTTCACGAATATGAAGGTTTAACATAAAATGGCAATGAACCTTATCTGATAAAGGCCAAAGGGAAAGCTCATTTGATGAGTGAATATGATCCTTCACAGAAAGGTGGTGGGGTTATGCAGCTAAAACAGTTGGCTCCATGCACCCTATGTGATTTCCCACATTTCTAGAGACAATTTGCAGTCTCCATCACTGAGATAAGAGGGAAATCTCGGAGATGAACAAATGGAAATGGAACATAGATTATAAGCCATATCTATGTAGATAACATGAATCAAATTAGGTTGTGGACTAACGTTTGCTTTTTACCAGAAATGGCAAACGGACAATTTGCAAAGCTGTTGGATGACAACAAACTGAAAGGACCAAACTATGCTAACTGGTACCGTAACCTTATGCTGGTCCTAACTTCTGAAAAGTTGGACAAGGTGGCTAAAAACCCTGCCTCGGAGCATCCAGGAGATGGGGCTTCTGAGGCCCGTAGGAGGGACTACCAAGAGTGGGAGGAGAAAAATTCCCTAACCCGGTGCTATATCATTGCCTCCCTGGACAATCCGATACAGAGGCAGTTCGATCAGATCAAGCTGGCCAAGGACATATTGGACAGTCTAAAGACAATGTACGAAGAGCAGAACCGTTCTACTCGGCAAAATGTCTTTAAATAGTTCATGACCGCACAAATGTCCAAGGGCCAGTAGGTTCATTACCATTGTCTTCGGATCATGGGGTATATCAATGAACTTGAGGCCCTTGGATCCGGGCTGGACCATGTCACTAAGGTAGACGCCATATTAAATTCTTTGCCTCCTTCCTTCAATCCGTTCATCATGAATTACAACATGAACAAGCTGAATGTCAGCATTTAGGAACTCAACAATATGTTGCAGAGGGCCGAAGAACTGATTAAGAAGGATGAGCCTCTTGCTATGCTTGTTCAAGCTGGCAAGTCGGGCAAGAAAAAGAGGAAGACAAAGAAGAAGCCCCAAAAGAAAGCCACCAAGTCCAAGAAGCAGAAGAAGGACAAGGCATCGGATGCTTGTCACTTCTGCAAACAGACCGACCACTAGAAGAGGAACCGTCCTTAGTACCTGGAATCCAAGAAAGGTAATTTCGAATCCTGTGTCATAGAAACCAATTTGTTGGTTACTTCTGCTTCCTGGTGTATTGACTCCGGGGCTTCGACTCATGCGTGTAACTCACTGCAGGGGTTCAGGATAAGTAGAAGACTAAGTGACGGAGAAGTAACTCTTTACTTGGGGACTTCTGCAAGTGTTGCAGCTACGGCTATAGGAACCGTAGAGTTATTTTTCAGAGAATGATCAATTGTACTGAAAGATTGTCTTTATGTACAAAATTTGATTTCTGTTTCAAAATTGTGTGCGGATGGATATTCTATTCTTTTTGGTAATACGATTACTATTAAAAGAAATAACAAATTCATCGCATACGGAGAACTTGAGAATAGTCTCTATGTTCTTCATCCTTCTCTAAAAACTAACATAGCCGAACTACGTCGGATAATATCCCCAAGAAAAGAATCCGTGATATAATTAATCCCACGTGCCTGTGGCATTACCGACTTGGCCATATTAATATAAATCATATCACAAGGTTGGTAAATGATGGTCCTTTGGATTTTCTAACTGTAGAAGATCTTCCCACTTGTGAACCTTGCCTGAAAGATGACGAAACGACCATTTAACGGTAAGCCTGAAAGATGTACAGGCACGCTTGACCTTATACATACTGATGTATGTGGTCCCCCGAGTATTAGGACTCATAACCAGCACGTGTATTTTATTACATTCATCGATGATTATTCATCATTCGGAGATGAATGATGAGCTCCCAAAAGTCACTTGAACAGGAGGGCAGGTGGAAGACTTAAACGGATCTAAACCAAAAAAGAGGGCATTTAAACAAACCCAAGTTTCTTTAAAGAGAGCACTAACACCATAACAAAATATTATGGCGAAGTAGGCAAGAAATAGAAGAAATTGCTAGAATAATTTGTACCAATGGAAAAATGATAAGTATTCAACAAGGAAAGATGAGGACATTTTTCTTCTTGTCTTTACCTAATTAATTAATTCATTTTTCTTTCATTCATTTCTACATTGAATCATTCCCCAATTTCTTCGTTCACATTTATTCATTCCTTATCATTCTCGGATTTATGCATGCATTCATTAAGATGAATGTATGAATGGAACCGTATGAATGAATGCATGTATGAATGAGTGGATGCTTGATGCATGAATGCTAAGGCAAGATTGCAGTAATGCATGCATAAATGTGAGAATGAATTCATTAATAATGAATGAATCAATGCTTCAATCCATATGCATGAATGCACAAAGAAATGGATAAATGGATAATTGAATGAATGAATCAATGTGAATGAAGGAATTTAGGAATGAATCAATGTAGAAATGAATGGATCAATTAGGTAAGGAACAAAAAGAAGAAGAGAAGAATGAATGAAGGAAGGAAGGAAGCAAATAAAGAAAGAGATAAAGCAATAAAAGAAAAAATAAGAATGCAAGAAGATCGGGTTGAATGGGATTCGATTACATGTAAGGTGGTAAAGAAAAAATAAGAATGCAAGAAGATCGGGTTGAATGGGATTCAATTACATGTAAGGTGGTTCTTGTGTTTAGTTGTTTTATTCAGACTTAATAGGTTTTGGGGTTTAAGTGGGTGAAATAAGAGGTGCAAGGCGATCAACAGATGGTGGTCTGTACTGTGATCCGTATTCTGAGGGATCTTGGGGCCTGGACCAGAAATGGGGAAAGAAAAGGAGAAAGAGGAAGTGGTCGGACCCTGAAGGAGCTGGCTACATACCCTCTAGTGAGGGATCAGGCCGTCGTAGTTCCCCGAAATTGGAATCCCAACAATGATGGAGAAAGATGTTGGGTGGTTGTATAAGGGAAGGAAGGTGGTTCAGATAAAAGGAAGGAAGAAGAGAGAGCATTGATGGACTAGAGGTGAATGATGAACTCCCAAAAGTCCCTTGAATGGGATGGGCAAGTAGAAGACTTAGACCGGTCTATACCAGAAAGGAGGGGCTTTTGAACCGGGTGTGTTGCTTTAAGTAACCACGTGCCAACATAGCAATTAAATGGGTCGGGAGATCACTCAAATCCCAATTCCATTTCTGTGCTGAGAGTTAAAGTTAAAAAGGTTCAGGTCCCTTATGCTGATGCTAATAAAGAAGAGACACGAGAGTATTGAGGAGTCCCCAAACTTGTTATCATTTATCAAGCTGAATTTTATGTGGGCTGAGACAGCAAAAGAAATATGGGAACAAGCGACATATCGATGTCAGATCTGAATAGTACACCGAGAGACTCCATTCCCTCTTCTTGCAAGTGGACGATTCAGCTTGTAGTTGGTATATCTTGGCATTGTGTCTCTGCTCTGAATAGGTGGATTTTGCTTGTTCCCATATTTCACAAGCAGTTTCATCCCACATAAAAGTTTTTCTCACCTGTGGCAGCATTGAAACCAAGAGCCATGACATCACCATACTATTTTCTTGGTTCCATCTATCATATTCAGCACTTCCGCTCTTCGGTTCCTTCACTTTCCCATTTATGTATCCTATTTTTCCCCTAGCAGTGATGTATAGAGTTTTATTCCCCTAGACAATTCAAGGTAATTCAGACCATCAAAGGGAATAAGAGCCATGGGGAAACTCATATCCATTCCCCCACTCACTCCATTTTGACTTCCAGAAATCCCTGAAGTAGCAGAGTTCTCAGACGACATGGTCAACACATAATTTTTTTTATCTAAAACCACAGCTTAGGATCCATCCTTATATTAGAACAAAAGGCTCCAAACACACTTCAGTTTCTTCCTCTTGATACACGACCAAGGGAAGAAACACAGGAAAAGAGGGGTGGTACTAGTTGCAGATCTGATTCGATCAGTCTAGATTTACTCCTCTGTTCCGCCCAGATTCAGCAGCTTGGAGAAGACACTTGATCGCCCAAATTCAATGGCCACGCTCTGATACCATCTTGATAGTAAATCAAATTGAAGATTACAATAGAAGAGGAGAGAAGAGAAGAGAAGAAAAGAGAAGAAGGAAGAAAGGAGAAGGTTTAGAAGCAATGGAACAGTGTTGGCGGCGCCAGCTTCATTACAACATATAGGCGAAAAAAAATAAGGGAAATGACCCTTGTGCCCCTACTAAGTAAAGTTACAATAACAGATTAAAACAAAAAAGATTTAATCAGCCAAACAGACCCTAACAAAATAAAATCAATATATATAGCAACTGCAACTGAACCATAAAGAGGTGAACCACTGTTCATATTACATTAAAATACATTTTGCTCAAATGGAGGAGAAAATTAAGCACAAATGATTGAATAAATTGCAACATTAAGTGTTAAGAAAGCTATCCTTGAATGTTGTAGTTCACTGACCTTCACGTTTGAAGCAACATTGACCACATAATCAATAGGAGGGATCTCGGAGAAAAAGGGCACTATCCTAGAATTTATCGGTTACAAGCAAAATCACCAATATGTAAGCAGGGAGAAAGAAGCTTATCAGCTTACTATTCTGCCCTCACTTCTGATTGGAAAGAGTTGGACTACTACCAAAGAGTTGAATGGGAAAGTGAGATAGATGCCTAAGCTTATAAACAGTTAGTCTACCAACAACAGGTGTTTGTTTTCCTACTAGGCCTTAACCCCATTTATGAGAGCACATTCGGGTACAAATTTTGGGAAGCAAGGATCTCCCTTTTGTCCAAGATGTGTATGCATTGGTTAAGTCTGAGTAGAAGGTTTATTATGAATCCTTCTTATGGCAAGACCATGGCTTTAGCTGCTATTAGAGGAACACTAGTTTAGCAAGAAATGAGGAAAATAAATAAAAAAAGAAAGATAAATGTAGAGGAGATGGGCCGAATGGCCCATAAGTTGTCATTCTATGTTATGTTTATGTTTTTTCTCTGTAATGGGCCTTATTCTGGGCCCATACTCTTACATGCTCTGTTTTGTAATTTCTTGCCCATCCAAGGACCCCTCTGTAATATTTCAAAGATTAAGTTAATAAAATGATTTAGAGTGTTAGAGGGAGGTTTAGTTCGAACCTCTCTTCTCTAACTCTCTCATTGCCGCCAGCTCCCTTCCTCTCTCAACTTCTTAAGCTTCTCTTGTTCTTTTTCTGGTTTTGTATCTAATCTCGAGTTGTTCTATACTACAAGAGGGTTGTTTTCAACTTGGTATCAGAGCAGGCCAGACCTTGGCGTGACCCTCATGTGGTTCTAGTTCAGCCAACTACATGAGGAGGTTCTATGGCTAAAAGTTTAAAGTCATTCGCCTGGTTCTTAGAGGTCATTGGAGGGTGCCCAAGTCTCTACACACTTGGAGAATGGTTCGGTGACCAGGAAGAATCAGAGAGCAAGGTGTTCGGCCTGGTTTAAAGTTCAACTCAGAGATTCTCTTACTGTAAGTTTTCTCAGTTATTGCTGGGTTATTTCCATTGCTTGGGAGGGCTGTTAAAGCATTCAAAACCCTCCTCCATTCTGCCCTACTGTTGCTAGACTGGTTCAACTCAGAAATTTCTGGGTTATTTTGGAGGGCAGTTCGGCTGTTATTGGACTGCCAAGTTGCTGAAACTGTTTTGGACTAAGTGGTACTAGTCTCAATTTCAGCCCAGCCCTTTTCTTGGACCTATACGGAACACTATTGAAGTGGTTTCTATTAGTTAACAGTAGGCTGTTAACTTACTGCACACAGAGTGTTTGACAAAAGGTCTCTTAAGGACTGTGGACCTTTTTTTATTCTCTTTGGGACAACGGTTGTTGGGGACATGGAATACTTTGTGTTTTGAGGTCTGTTGGTTGTCCCTTGAAGGCTGAAATAGTATTTCTTACTCTAGAAAGAGCTACCACAGAGCTGGATTGTCACAGTTATCAAGATTGAACTGATTCTATGAGATGGTTGTTGTTGCCGATTCAGCTCAAACTAAGTTCATCAAGAACCCCAGTACATTGGAAAACTTATTAAAATCCTAATTGGAGCCTTTGCATGATGGATTTCTCGAACCTTGAAAGCAAGAATGTTGTTGAATATGGACAGACTTTGGGAACCCCGACCGATTCTATGTTGGCTGTAACTATAGTTAAACTTGATGGGACCAACTACTTGGCATGGTCACAATTAGTGAAAATCCATATTTGTAGCAGAGGAAAATGGGGTTTATTTCTGGGAGCAAGAAAGCTCCTCCAGAGAATGATCCATCTTATGATTGGGTGGTTTGTGAATTCAATGCAGCCACAGATTAGTCAACACTATCTTTGGATGAACTCGGCTAAGGAAATCTGGGATAGTGTTGCAAAAACTTACTCCCAGAAGTTGAATATTGCCAGGGCCTACAAACTGAGAAGTGATGTGAGGAATCTAAGGCAGGGGGAGAAGTCACTTGCAGCATACTTCTCAACCCTGAAATCTCTATGTCAAGAGATTGATTTGGTAGAGGCTGTGACATGGGATACCCCTAATGATGCTGAAACATACAGGAAATTAATTGAAAGGAACAGGGTCTTTGAGTTCCTGACAGGGCTGAATTCTGAATATGACATCACAAAGCAAAACATTTTGTCCAAGGAAGATGTTTCATTGTCTCAAGCATATGCTTTGGTCAGCAGTGAAGAGAGTAGGAGGCAAGTGCAGGTTCAAGGAGTCAACATCAATGATCATTTTGCAGATATGGGAATTAAACCCAAAGAGGTTATAGGAGCTCCTAGTGGCACAAGAAAGAAGGAGGTGGTGTGTAATATTGCAAGAAGCCGAAACACACCAAGGACAAGTGCTGAAAATTGCATCCCAGTCTTGTCCCTATCCGATTCCAGAAGAAGAATGATATTAGAAAGACAGGAAGTGCAGATACAGAGGTTGAGTCTGCTTGTGCACAGTTGACAGCCATGAAAGCTGAGTATGAGAATTTTGGAAAGATGATCAGCCAGCTTGAAGGTGTAACTTCATCATCCAACCCTTCTGGAAGTTCATCCACCACCGCATTTGCTCACTTAGGTATAAGAGCTTCTGCTAACCATGCCATCCACCTCATGTAATCCCAAGACCCCTTGGATCATAGATTCAGGTGCTTCTGATCACATGACCAACCTTTCCACTCTGTTTGTTTCGTATGATTTGCTTCCTGGTCGTGACAAAATCACCTTAGCTGATGGTTCTCTTGCCTCTATTTCTGGCAAGAGAACTGTCAAGCCTACAGACTCCTTACTCTTATCTTTCACTATTCATGTACCTAAATTGAATACCAATTTATTATCTGTAAGTAGCTTGACCAAGTTATTGAATTGTTGTGTAACATTTTTCCCTTCTCATTGTGTGTTTCAGGATCTGGAATCTCAGAAGGTGATTGGGAGTGGCCATGAAGCGAACGGAATATACTTGCTCGACACTCCTGGCCAATGCCTTGATTATCCCAAGAACGCTGCCTTTGGTTCTACTTTTTCAGAGTCTGTTAGTCGAATTATGTTGAGTCATTGTCGTTTTGGTCATTTACATTTTTCTGCTTTAAGTCATTTACTTTCCAAATTGTTTAAGGGAGTCAGTGTGTTCAGTCTCAATTGTGAGTCATGTCAGTTGTCAAAGCATTGTAGAAACAATTATCCGGTGAGAAATAAAAGATCTTCTTTTCCATTTCACATTGTGCACTCTGATGTGTGGGGGCCGTACCACTTATCTTCTATGGGGGGCTACAGATATTTCGTCTTGTTTATTGATGACTTCTCTAGATTCACTTGGATATACCTGATGAAATCCCATGATGAAGTTCCAAGACTTGTGAGGCAATTTCATGAGCTTATTTTAACCCAATTTGATACCAGAATTTCAGATCTGACAATGCAAAAGAGTACTTTGAAAAGAGCTTATCCTTGTATCTCTCTGACATGGGGGTTATTCACCAAAGGTCTTGTGTTAGAACCCCTGAACAAAATGGAGTTGCTGAAAGGAAAAATAGACATATTGTTGAAGTTGCAAGAAGCCTTTTGTTTGCCTCACATGTTCCTACAAGATTTTGGGGTGATGTTGTTTTTACTGCTACCTATCTTATAAACCGTATGCCATCCAGGGTTTTAGGGTTTAAATCCCCCTTCAGTCTTCTTCATCTAGACAATGATCTTTTTTCGACTCCTCTTCGTGTGTTTGGTTGTACTTGTTATGTTCACATTCCAAGTGCCCAAAGACATATGTTTGAACCAAAAGCCCACAAGTGCATTTTTCTTGGTTATTCCCCCACACAAAAGGGTTATTGTTGTTTTGATCCTAAGACTGGCACTCGACATGTCTCTATAGATGTTACCTTTGATGAGCTTTCACCTTTTTATGGTTCCCCTCAGGAAGGACATTGTCAACAGGGGGAGAGTTTGTCACAAGTATTTGCTCTTCCTCTTCCTGTCCCAGTTGGGAACCATCATTCCCAGATCTTGATGTCCCCATTGCTGTTAGGAAAGGAAAGCGGAAGTGCACTGCACACTGCATTTCCAAACACCTTTCTTATGATCTACTTTCTCCTTCATACTTTGCCACCACTCTTCAGTTGCTTCTAACCCTATTCCTAGGTCTATATTAGAAGCTCTTGGGATTCCAGAATGGAGAGATGTTAGAGGGAGGTTTAGTTCGAACCTCTCTTCTCTAACTCTCTCATTTCCGCCAGCTCTCTTCCTCTCTCAACTTCTTAAGCTTCTCTTGTTCTTTTTCTGGTTTTGTATCTAATCTCAAGTTGTTCTATACTACAAGAGGGTTGTTTTCAACTATAAATGATAAAGATAAGTTGTGGTGTACCGACTGTCAAAAATCCAAGCACACCTATGAGACATGCTGGGAATTTCACAGGAAACCAAACTGGGCTCAAAAATTAGGCAACAAATCATCACAAGAATAGAGCAAGAAGCCAAACCAAAAGAAGTTCACCTCAGCCAACCTAGCATCTCATTAGCCTCAGATGGTTTATCTACTATGGGTTTTTCTTAGGATTAAACACCTCGATTCTGATCTATAAGAGGATATTATCAACTCTTTCTATAAACATTTGGAGCAATATGGTAGGACTATTCGATAGGCAGATTCTGAATCCACCCCTTCTACATCGCTTGCCTCTTCCTAAGGTAAATTTTGCCTTTTGTTTACATGTACTTACTAATACCCTGGAATCCCTGTGGATTATTGATTACGGTGCCTGCAACCATATGACTGATAAGTCAACCTTTTTTCAGTCCAACACACTTATCTCTAGCAAAGATAAAGTGAGGTTAGCTGATGGTTCCTTCTCCTCCATTGGCAGTTAAGGATCTATATTTTTGTCTTTTGGTTTTTAATTATCAAATGTTTTGCATGTTCCAAAGTTGTCCATTAACTTGTTGTTAATTAATAGTATTATACATGCCTCGAATTGTTCAGTAAGCTTTCTTCCTCACTCTCGTGTTTTTTAGGATATGGCCTCTGAGAAGACAATTGGTATAGGGAACATGGTTGATGGCCTATTTGTGCTAGAGAATAATTGGCCTTCCGGCCTTAGGCTCTATGAGTAAGTCAAGTAAGAGTCAAGTCTTTTGTGACACCATCATTTGGGCTATATGTCTTTTGAGTCCTTTAAATACTTGTTTCCATATTTTTTTAGGTCTGTGTCAACTAAGCTAGCATTGTAGAAATCAATTTCCTTTATGTAATAAAAAATTAGATTTTCCTTTTTACATTTTAATGTTTGGGAATAGTTGAAAACAATCCTCTTGAAGTATAGGACTGCTTGAGATTATATGCAAAACCAGAAAAATGAAGAGAAGATTAAGAAGTTAAGAGAGAGAGAGCTGGCGGCAATGAGAGTTAGAGAGTGGGAGGTTCGAACTAAACCTCCCTCTAACACTCTAAACATTTTATTAAGTTAATCTTTGAAATATTACAGAGAGGCCCTTGAGTGGGCAAGAAATTACAAAAATAGAACATTACAGAGTATGGGCCCAGAATAAGGCCCATTACACAGGGAAACATAAACATAACATGAAATGACAGTCTATGGGCCATTCGGCCCATCTCCTCTACACTCCTCCTCAAGCTGAGCATAGATGTTAATCATGCCCCTTGCCAGTGTCATGTTGAAGCCTTGCCTTGGAAATACCCTTGGTGAGGAAATCTGCCAATTGTCCTTCCGAAGTAATGAATGGAAGACACACTTCACCGGAAGAGACACTTTCTCGAAGAAAGTGTCTATCAACCTCAATATGTTTGGTTCTATCATGTTGTACTGGGTTGTGAGCAATGTTGATGGCAGCCTGATTATCACAGTACAACATCATGGGTTTTTCATGATCAATCCCAAGTTCTTCCATTAAGGACCTTAGCTAAAACAATTCCGAGACTCCATGTGCCATGGCTCTATACTCTACTTCTGCGGAGGATCAGGCCACAACTGACTGTTTCTTACTCCTCCAAGAGACAACATTACCAACCACTAGACTGCAATACCCTAAAGTAGATCTTCTATCATCAATATTTCTAGCCCAATCAGCATCAGTATAGGCTTTAAGTTTCAGATGACCATGCTTGGTAAATAGAATTCCTTTTCCTGGAGAGCCTTTCAAATAGCACAAAATCCGTTCTGCTGCTGCCATATGAGTATCTCTAGGAGCATGCCTGAATTGGCTAATACAACTGACAGCATATGCAATATCTGGCCTAGTCATGCACAGGTACAAAAGCTTCCCAAGAAGTCTCTGAAAGACCCCTTTGTCTTCCAACAATGTTCCATCTAAAGCTGAAAGTTTGTGACTCGTATCAATGGGAGTTGCAACTGGTCTAGCATCCATTTTTCCAGTTTCAGACAACAAATCAATGACATATTTCCTCTGGGAAATAAGAATCCCATCCTTGGATCTAGCAACTTCTATGGCAAGGAAGTATCTTAACTCCTCCAGATCCTTAATCTCAAATTCTATACGGAGGAAAGACTTAAGGGCCCGAATGCCTGAGGCATCATCACCAGTCACTATAATGTCATCAACATACACAATGGAATACACTGCTAGAGATCCACTTTTCTTCACAAAGAGAGTATGATCTGATTGTGACTAAACATAGCCGAATTTAACAAGTGCAACTCTAAATCTCTCAAACCAGGCTCTAGGAGATTGTTTGAGGCCATAAAGTGATTTCTTCAATTTGCATACCTTTCCTTGCATATCTTTCCCATACATTCCTGGAGAGAGACACATGTAGACCTCCTCATGTAAGTCACCATTCAGAAATGCATTCTTTACATCTAACTGATAAAGAGGCCTCAAAGTGAGCTGCCAGAGATAAAAGAACCCTCACAGATGTCATCTTGGCAATAGGGGCAAAGGTCTCCAGATAGTTAATCTCATATGTCTGTGTGTAGCCTTTTGCAACAAGTCTGGCCTTGTACCTATCAATAGTCCCATTAGCCCTATATTTAATGGTAAAGGCCCACTTGCACCCAACTGAATCCTTCCCTTTAGGCAAATCCACCACCTCCCAAGTATCATTCTTGTGTAGAGCATCCATTTCAGACTTCATGGCATCTCTCCATTTTGAAATCCCAAGAGCTTCTAACACAGACCTAGGAATGGGGTTAGAAGCAACTGAAGAGAGGTAAGCAAAGTATGAAGGAGAAAGTAAATCATAGGAAAGGTGTTTGGAAATGCAGTGTGCAGTGCACTTTCGCTTTCCTTTCCTAACAGCAATGGGGACATCAAGATCTGGGAATGATGGTTCTAAAGGGGCTGAAGCAGTACTTGTTATTTCATCTATGATTGGGAGTGTATAAGCCTCATCTGTTATAAGGGAAACAACTTGCTCATTCCTGGATCTTTGCCTTTGATACACCTTGGGATTATGGGTAGGACGAGGAGGTAAAAATAGGAGCACTAGGGCAAGATGAATGAAGTGGCTGATCCTCCTTTGATTCATTTTGTGAGGATACAGGCTTATCAAGTGACTCAACTGGGACAGGAAGAGGAAGAGCAAATACTTGTGACAAACTTTCCCCCTTGTTGACAATGTCCTTCCTGAGAGGAACCATAAAAAGGAGAAAGCTCATCAAAGGTAACATCCATAGAGACATGTCGAGTGTCAGTCTTTGGATCAAAACAACAATAACCCTTTTGTGTGGGGGAATAACCAAGGAAGATGCACTTGTGGGCTTTTGGTTCAAACTTATGCCTCTAGGCACTTGGAATGTGAACATAACAAGTACAGCCAAACACACGAAGAGGAATAAGAAAAATATCCCTGTCTAGATGAAGAAGACTGAAGGGGGATTTAAACCCTAAAACCCTGGATGGCATACGGTTTATAAGATAGGTAGCAATAAAAACAACATCACCCCAAAATCTTGTAGGAACATGTGAAGCAAACAAAAGACTTCTTGCAACTTCAACAATATGTCTATTTTTCCTTTTAGCAACTATATTTTGTTCAGGGGTTCTAACACGAGAGCTTTGATGTAACCCCCATGTCAGAGAGATACAAGGATAAGCTCTTCTCAAAGTACTCTTTTGCATTGTCAGATCTGAAAACCTTAATTCTGGTATCAAATTGGGTTAAAACAGGCTCATGAAATTGCCTCACAAATCTTGGGACTTCATCACGGGATTTCATTAGGTAATCCAAGTGAATCTAGAAAAGTCATCAATAAACAGTGTTAGTGGCATTAGTGAAGGGGCACTTGTTGAGAATGTTGATGTGTACTGTTATGTTAGTTTGAGTGCCTCTTAGTTAAATAAGGGCACTTAAGTCTTTTCCAATAAGTTAATAATATAATAACAGGTCTGGCCGAATCTAGGGAAAAGTTTTTCTCTAATTCGAACCAGACCTTCTCTCTTTTCTCTCTTCTTCTTTACTCTCCTACTTCTACTTCTTGATGTTCACTTTACTTTACAGTCAACGAACAAGACAGAATTCTAGGGCAGGTCGAACTTCAACATGGTATCAGAGCCACATTGAACAAATCAGACTTGCTAGAATTCTGTCTTCTACGCATTCAAACTAGGGTTTCTCTTGGGTTTCTCAGCTGTGAGTTGGAGACTGGGAAAAGGGCTGAAAAGGAGTGATCGCCCTCTTCCCTTGGAGGTTCCTATGCCTCCGATTGTGTCGTTGGTGATTGGCTGCTGTGGTTTCTAAGCCCTAATTAGGGCTGGTACGTGTGGTGCAGTGGTGTCTCAGTCCTTCATGTGGTTGGCCTTAAGGCGATGAGGTAAAGTTTCTTTTTATGCATATTTTCTGTTATGGAATACATGAGAGGTGTAGTACAGTTCATATGATGGGTTTTCAGATTGCAGTATGCTAGGGTTTATGCTAGGGTTTATTCTGGTTTGTGTGTGATTCGAAGGGAAATAGTGTCTACTTAATGGTGAAACTTTCGATAGCTGTGGATTAGGGTTTGTGGTGTTACAAGTGTGGTTTTCAGCATTTAATATTGCTGAAATTAGTGTGCAGACTTCGGTGAGTAGGGTTTGTGGTGTTACAGTTTTCAGCATTTATTACTGTTGAAATCAGTGTGCAGATTTCAGTGAAGTGTTTGTGTGTAGTGTGCAGTGTGTAGTGCTCAGAATTCGGTGTTAAGGGAGTTCAGCAATGGCAGATAACAGTGATAGTAAACCTAGTGTCATGATATCTACAGACTACTTGAATGTCCAAATGACCTCCATTAAACTGAATGGAGAGAAACTATGTCCCTTGGGCCAAGTCTGTAGAGGTTTTTCTGAAGGCAAAGAAGAAAGTGAAGCACATAAGAGAGGAGAAACCCCCCGCTAATTCTCAGGAGTATGAAGACTGGGAACAGGAAGATGCACAGATAATCACATGGTTGTGGAACAGTATGGAACCCAGAATCAGTGTGAACTTCATGTTTCTTGACATAGTCAAAGAGGTGTGGGATCATGCTAAGAAACTGTATTCAGGTCAGGATAATACCACTAGGGTATATCAACTGTATCAAGAATACTTCAATCTGCAACAGGGAAATCAGAGCCTTGAAGAGTACTATGCCAGTGTGAGAAATATCCGTAATGAGTTAAAAGTCTATCATCCTCTCACTTTTGATGTCAAAGTTCAACAGCAATAGCGAGAGTAGCTTGATGTGACACGGTTTCTGGTGGGGCTGAAGTCTAAGTATGAACCAGTACGAGCCCAGATACTAGGGGGATCTGCTCTTCCATCTTTAGAGAAGGTGTTTGCTCGTCTTCGAAGGGCTTCCATTGGATCTATGGATTCTAGTGTCTCAGATAAATCAGCATTTGCAGTATCGAGAGGTCGAGGTGGCAGAAGTGGGGCTCGAGGAGACCAGCCTGGCAGGAGTGGTAGTGGTGGACCTACACATATCCGTGGTGGTGGTCGTACTGGAGGCAGAGATTCAGGGGGAGCTCGTGGTAGAGGACGTGGCTCGGGTCCACGGAAGTGTACTCATTGTGGTTTGGATGGACATACTATTAACTACTGCTATGACTTACATGGTCCTCCCTCGACGTGGGCCAACCATGCCATGACTAGTGACACCAGTTTCAGCTCTAGACAAGAGAACCGGACAGCTGATCCGATGCCTTCTACTCCCTCAGATGGTCCAAGCAAGGAGATGGTGAATGTCCCTCGGGATGAGTATGAAAGGTTTGTTCAATCCAAGTCATAGCAGAACACAGCTACCTTTGCACACTCAGGTATGGCTTGTTTGAAATCCATACCCAACCCCTGGATTATTGACTCTGGAGCCTCCGATCACATGACGGGAACTCCAGGTGTGTTTTCATCTCTCACCCATTGCTCAACATCACAATCTGTTACCCTTGCTAATGGCTCCACATCATCTATCTGTGGTGTTGGTAATGTTGACCTAGACCCTGTATCCCTATCCTCTGTTTTATTTGTACCTAAGCTTCCATTTAATCTTATGTCTGTTAGTAAGCTGACCAAGTCCCTTAAGTGCTCCATCACATTTTACCCCTCTATGTGTGTTTTTCAGGATCTCAAGACGGGGATGAAGATTGGTGGAGGGCATGAAGCCGGTGGACTGTATTATCTTGATGGTGGTGGAAAAACGTCAACGGCCCTTCAGTCATCCATTTCTCCTCTCCAGTGGCATTGTAGATTTGGTCATCCTTTGCTGAAAGTGTTGCAGTCCTTAGTCCCTTCATTGAGTCAACTTTCTGTTTTAGATTGTGAGTCATGTCAATTTGGGAAACACCATCGTGTTCCCTTTCGTTCTAGGGTCGATAACCGTGTGCCGAGTCTTTTTTCTTTAATTCATTTAGATGTGTGGGATCCTTATAAAGTGATGTCATATAATGGATACAGATATTTTGTTATTTTTGTTGATGACTGTTCAAGAATGACGTGGCTCTATTTAATGAAAGAAAGAAGTGAATTATTTGCCATCTTCCAGAAATTTTATGCTGAGATCAGCAATCAATTTGGCGTTGTAAGACAGTTTTGTATGCCCTTAGCTTCAATCAGAATGATGTACTTTATGAGTTTATTGTAAATGAATAAAAGTGCATATTTGATTCATGTTCCCTTGGTATGTTTCTGTGTAATACCCTTAAACTGGACACTTAATGAGACTCGTGTTAGTTTAGAATGTTCACAGCCAGTGGATCGGTCTGGGGAGACCTATCCTGACAAGGCTGACACTGTAGTGCCACCAAGTCGGTTGGGGTGGCCTGTCTCAGCTGCCAGGGTGAGACCCTAGGCACATACAGTGTAGGATTAATTGAATCTATGAACTGGACCAGATTTCCAATATTGCCCTGGACCTTGGAGATTGATGGGCAAAACTGGAAAGTTACACCCGACCCCTAGACTCGATTATGATACTGCATTAGGTGTCGGATTGGGCTGTCTTTGATGTACCATTCAGTGAGATCCTTAGCGGGGATCAAAACCTGGGTATGTTGGGACAGTCCGAGAATTCATCTGAGTGGGTGATCATAGTGACAGGATCAACCCCTTTGTCGGACAAAGGTAATGATCGGGGATGCACTCTCACTGATGGAAACCAAGACAGCCGGCAGCCGATTTCAACCGTTGGCATTTGTTTTGCAAAGTATATTTTATATGAGATATAAAAGTATATATGTTATGGTTTTTCAAATGTTTGCAAGAAAGTTTTAATTCCCGGGATCCATATAAGTAGAGAGTGCAACACTGTTCCTTGCAGCCGAGGGAGAGGTCCTCTCTTGTTGGGCAGTGTATGATCATTATGGGCTGAGAGGTTAAGTGTAAGACCATTGAGGATAATGCCTGATGGGCTAATCTTGCATCTGCCCACAGTCCCGGGTGTTACAAGGTGGCTTGGCCCAGGGACCACTTAGGGTAAGTGTTGGGCCCATAGAGCCCATTTAATGGGTTTCAGGGGGTGCACTGTCCATAACAGATTATTCGGCCAGGCCTTGTAACAAAGGCTGGGCCGAACCCATGTGGCTGATGTGTAGATCAATGCTTGGGTCCCACGCCATACAAGGAAGCCCAACTGGGCAGCAGTTAGGAAGGTTAAGTGAGTACATAAGCTTAATGGGCCTAAAGCCCATTTCGAACTGGGCTATTTATTTAGTTAATAATGGGGGCGAATTCTGAGATGGATTAGTAGATAGGATAGGGTCTTGACCCTATCCACTCAGAGAGTCCAGATCTGAATGTGATTCAGATCTAGAAACCTCCTAATGAGATTAGGAGAAAGTTAATATGATCTACAGATAAGATAAGGGTTTATCCTTATCACCTGAAGAGAAGGCTGATCCAAATATGATTTGGATAAGCAGCTCCTAATGAGATTAGGAGCTGATCTTTTAGGTTAACAAAAGAAGAAGGGGGCGGCAGCCTTTAGAAGACACACATCAGATTTTCTTCAGTGCTGAAATCACAAGAAGAGAGAATTCTGCACCCTGCGAATACTCTCTTGTCGCCTCCCTGTTCTTGCCGCCCTGTTTGCCAGTTCGACCTCCAGTTGTGGGAGAAGTCAAGATTTGATCTTGACATCAGTTCTTTGAGAAAGGATTGAAAGGAAGCTGTGCTCACGTACCATCCTGCTGTTTCTTGCGAAGGACAGAGTTCTTGGAGAAGAACACTGCTGATTTTGCTCCATCCTGCACTGCGCCATCTTCAGTGGGAGCAGTCTTTGGATCCTTCCTTGGGCGTGAACACCTTCGTTGGGAGATATTATTTCTCCGTATCAGGTATAATCCTCCCCTATTCATTTTGGTTCAGATCTGGTTCAGTTTAAGGTTCAAGAATGATCCTTGAAAATTTGATTTTCTAAATAGGAAATGTGATTCCCAGTTGAAGGGAGAGAAAAATTTTTGAAATCCGCCCCTTATTCCGCAATCTTTGGGCGTCCATGGGATGGATCTCTCATCCCTTCAGGCATTCACATCAAAATTTTATGTTCTGATAATGGTCGTGAATACTTGTCTTCATCTTTTCAAGAATACTTGGACCAGCATGGCATTATACACCAAACTTCTTGTGCCTACACTCCGCAACAAAATGGGGTTGCTGAGAGAAAGAACCGACATCTTGTAGAAACGGCACGCTCCCTCATGCACCACATGAATGTTCCTAAAACCTTTTAGAGCGATGCAATGCTCACCTCTTGTTTCTTAATTAATCGGATGCCCACGTCTATTCTTGATGGTTGTTCTCCTTTTAGTGTCTTATTCCCCAACATGTCTCCGTTTCCGCTTCCTCCTCGAGTATTTGGGTGTGTCTGCTTCGTTCATAATCTGGGTCTCAGGATTGACAAGTTAAATGCACGTTCCCTGAAGTGTATCTTCCTTGGCTATTCCCGAACTCAGAAAGGGTACAAGTGTTATCATCCCAGTTCTCGTCGTTCCTTGGTATGTGTTGATGTTACATTCTTCGAGTCTACTCCGTTCTTTGTGGGGTCCGGTGATGCTGCTTCCTCCACATCACCACCTCCTCTTCCTCTTCCTGTGGCTGATCCACCTCCTCTGGTTCCAGTCATGCCTACGTCCTTGCCTCCGGTGCCACCGTCTGTTGACCGTCCACCCATCCGTCACGTGTATACACATCGCCTGCGTGTACCGGCTGCAGCTCCTCCGACTTCATCACCATCGACAGATCCAGCTCCAGCTCCGACACCAGCTTCTGACCTAGATCTTCCTATTGCCTTCCGGAAAGGTAAACGTACCTGCACCCTTCACCCTATTTCCAATTTTGTTTCACTTACCTCTCCGACTCCCATCACCAGTTCATCTCTTTGTTAGCCTCCATGGTTGTTCCTAAGGATGTCTAGGAAGCCCTTACCTCTCCAGAGCGGTGTCGTGTTATGGAAGAAGAGCTCTCTGCTCTGCATCATAATCACACTTGGGACCTCACCGCTCTTCCTCCTGGGAAGCAGGTTGTCGGTTGTAAGTGGGTGTATAGTGTTAAGTACTTGCCAGATGGTCGTGTTGAGCGCCTGAAGGCGCAGCTGGTTGCCAAAGGGTACTCCCAAACCTATGGCATTGACCACACAGAGACATTCTCCCCGGTTGCTAAGATAGGGTCAGTTTGTGTCGTCATCTCCCTTGCAGCTATGTATGATTGGCCTCTCTATATCAGCTAGATATCAAAAATGCCTTTTTGCATGGTGATTTGCTCAAGGAGGTCTACATGGAGCAACCACCAGGATTTGTTGCTCAGGGGGAGGATGGTAAGGTATGCAGACTTAAGAAGGCTATATATGGACTTAAACAGTCCCCTCGAGCATGGTTTGGTAGGTTCAGTGAGGTGGTCAAGAAGTTTGGTATGAAACAGTGCCAAGTTGATCATTTTGTCTTCAGTCTTGACTCTTCGGTAGGCAAAATAATATTGGTGGTGTATGTGGATGATATCATTGTGACTAGGAATGATAAAATGGGCATTGACAGATTGAAGGCATTCCTACAGGAACACTTTCAGACAAAGGACCTTGGCAAGTTGAAATACTTTTTGGGCATAGAGGTAGCAAGATCTAAGCATGGTATTAATTTGTGTCAGAGGAAATATGTGCTTGATTTACTGGAAGAAACAGGGTTGCTGGGTACTAAACCGACTGAGACACCTATGGAAACAAATACGAGGCTGAGCAGTGGTATAGGTGAAGTATTTGAAGACCCTGGAAGATACCGACGACTTGTAGGCAAACTAAACTATCTAACCATTACTCAGCCAGATATTTCATTTGCGGTTAGTGTGGTGAGTCAGTTCATGCAGAAACCTTTGGTCCCACATTGGAATGCAGTGCTAAGGATTGTGAGGTATCTGAAAGGAGCTCCTGGTCGTGGTTTGCTGTACAGGAGTGGTGGAAAACCGGTAGTAGAAGGGTACAGTGATGCTGATTGGGCAGGTTCTATGTCTGATAGACGATCTACCACAGGCTATTGTACCTTTCTGGGGGGTAACTTGGTAACGTGGAAAAGTAAGAAGCAAACAGTTGTGGCAAGAAGCAGTGCAAAAGCAGAATATAGGGCCATGGCACATACTGCTTGTGAATTAGTGTGGCTAAGGAACCTTCTACAGGAGATAGGATATGACATCAGTACTCCAATGAAGCTCTACTGTGACAATCAGGCAGCGGTTCATATCTCTTCCAATCCGGTGTTTCATGAAAGAACCAAGCACATCGAAGTTGACTGTCATTTTGTGAGAGAGAAGGTGCTGAATGGAGTGATAGAAACTCCATATGTTAGTACAGGAAACCAGTGGGTAGACTTGTTTACAAAAGGTTTGAGTCGGGGGAGAGTGGACTACATATGTAACAAGCTGGGATTATATGATATATACTCACCAGCTTGAGGGGGAGTGTTAGTGGCGTTAGTGAAGGGGTATTTTGGTCTTTGCACTTGTTGAGAATGTTGATGTGTACTGTTATGTTAGTTCGAGTGCCTCTTACTTAAATAAGGGCACTTAAGTCTTTTCCAATAAGTTAATAATATAATAACAGGTCTGGCCGAATCTAGGGAAAAGTTTTTCTCTAATTCGAACCAGACCTTCTCTCTTCTTCTTTCCTCTCCTACTTCTACTTCTTGTTGTTCACTTTACTTTACAGTCAACGAACAAGACAGAATTCTAGGGCAGGTCGAACTTCAACAAACAGGATGAAATATCTGTAGCCCCCCATAGAAGATAAGTGGTAAGGCCCCCACACATCAGAGTGCACAATATGAAAAGGAAAAGAAGATCTTTTATTTCTTACAGGGTAATTGTTTCTACAATGCTTTGACAACTGACATGACTCACAATTGAGACTGGACACACTGACTCCCATAAACAATTCGGAAAGTAAATGACTTAATGCAGAAAAAGGTAAATGACCAAAACGACAATGACTCGACATAATTCGACTGACAGACTCCGAAAAAGTAGAACCAAAGGTAGCGTTCTTGGGATAATCAAGGCATTGGCCAAGAGTGTCGAGCAAGTATATTCCGTTCGCTTCATGGCCACTCCCAATCACCTTCTGAGATTCCAGATCCTGAAACACACAATGAGAAGGGAAAAATGTTACACAACAATTCAATAACTTGGTCAAACTACTTACAGATAATAAATTGGTATTCAATTTAGGTACATGAATAGTGAAAGATAAGAGTAAGGAGTCTGTAGGCTTGACAGTTCCCTTGCCAGAAATAGAGGCAAGAGAACCATCAACTAAGGTGATTTTGTCATGACCAGGAAGCAAATCATACGAAACAAACAAAGTGGAAAGGTTGGTCATGTGATCAGAAGCACCTGAATCTATGATCCAAGGGGTCTTGGGATTACCTGAGGTGGATGCATGGTTAGCAGAAGCTCTTATACCTGAGTGAGAAAATGCGGTGGTGGATGAACTTCCAGAAGGGTTGGATGATGAAGTTACACCTTCAAGCTGGCTGATCATCATTCCAAAATTCTCATTCTCGGCTTTCATGGCTGTCAACTGTGCACAGATAGACTCAACCTCTGTATCTACACCTGTGGCTGCATGTGCACTTCCTGTCTTTCTACTATCATTTTTCTTCTAGGATCGGATAGGGACAAGACTGGGATGCAATTTCCAGCACTTGTCCTTGGTGTGTTTCGGCTTCTTGCAATATTCACAGACCACCTCCTTCTTTCCTGTGCCACTGGGAGCTCCTATAATCCCTTTGGGTTTAACCCCCATATTTGCATAATGATCATTGGTGCTGACTCGTTGAACCTGTACTTGCCTTCTACTCTCTTCACTGCTAACCAAAGCATATGCTTGTGACAATGAAACACTTTCCTTGGACAAAATGTTCTGCTTTGTGATGTCATATTCAGGATTCAGCCCTGTTAGGAAATCAAAAACCCTGTTCCTTTCAACAAATTTCCTGTATGTCTCAGCATCATTGGGGGTATTCCATGTCACAGCCTCTATCAAATCAATCTCTTGCCATAGAGATTTCAGGGTTGAGAAGTATGTTGCAAGTGATTTCTCCCCCTGCCTTAGATTCTTCACATCACTCCTCAGTTTATAGGCTCTGGAAACATTCAATTTTTGGGAGTAGGTTTCTGCAACACTATCCCAGATTTCCTTAGCCGAGTTCATCCAAAGATAGTGTTGACTAATCTGTGGCTGCATTGAATTCACAAGCCACCCAATCACTGTGTAGTTCTCTTGCATCATCTCTCCAAAGATGGATCATTCTCTGGGGAAGCTTTCTTGCTTCCAGAAATAAACCCCCATTTTCCTCTGCTACAAATATGGATTTTCACTGATTGTGACCATGCCAAGTAGTTGGTCCTATCAAGTTTAACTGTAGTTACAGCCAACATAAAATCGGCTGGGGTTCCCAAAGTCTGTCCATATTCAGCAGCACTCTTGCTTTCAAGGTCCGAGGAATCCATCATGCAAAGGCGCCAATTAGGGTTTTAATAAGTTTTCCAAGGTACAGGGAATCTTGATGAACTTAGTTTGAGCTGAATCAGCAACAACAACCAGCTCACAAAAATAGTTCAGTCTTGATAACTGTGACAGTCCAGCTCGGTGGCAGCACTTTCTAGTGTAAGAAATACTATTCCAGCCTTCAAGGGACAACCAGCAGACCTCCAAACACAAAGTATTTCAGGTCCCCAACAACCGTTGTCCCAAAGAGAAGAATAACAGCCCACAGTCCTTAAGAGGCCTTTTGACAAACACTCTGTGTGCAGTAGTTAACACCCTACTGTTAACTAGTAGGAACCACTTCAATAATGTTTTGTATAGGTCCAAAACAAAGGTTAGACAGAATTTTGGGACTACTACCACCGAGTCCAAATCAGTTTCAGCAACTTGACAGTCCAACAACAGCCGAACTGCACTCCAAAACAACCCAGAAATCTCTGAGTTGAATCAGTCCAGCAACAGCCGAACAGTAGGGCAGAATGGAGGAGGGTTTCGAATACTTTAACAGCCCTCCCAAGGAACGAAAATAACCCAGCAATGACTGAGATAACTTACAGTAAGTGAATCTCTTATTTGAACTTCAAACCAGGCTGAACACCTTTCTCTCTGATTTGAAATCAGGTCGAACACCTTGCTCTCTGATTCTTCTTGGTCACCAAACTATTCCCCAAGTGTGTAGAGACTTGGGCACCCTTCAATGACCTCCAAGAACCAGGTGAATGACTTTAAACTTCCAGCCCTAGAACATCCTCATGCAGTTGGCTGGACTAGAACCACATGAGGGTCACGCCAAGCTCTGGCCCGCTCTGATACCAAGTTGAAAACAGTCCTCTTGAAGTATAGGACTGCTTGAGATTAGATGCCAAACCAGAAAAATGAACAAGAGAAGATTAAGAACTTGAGAGAGAGAGAGAGAACTGGCGGCAATGAGAGTTAGAGAGTGAGATGTTCGAACTAAACCTCCCTCTAACACTCTAAACATTTTATTAAGTTAATCTTTGAAATATTACAGAGAGGCCCTTGAGTGGGCTAGAAATTACAAAAACAGAACATTACAGAGTATGGGCCTAGAATAAGGCCCATTATAGAGGGAAACATAAACATAACATGAAATGACAATCTATGGGCCATTCGGCCCATCTCCTCTATAGGAATCAATTTAATATTCCAATTGAGAATGACTACTCCTTTATTAATGACTTCCCTCGATATACCTATGCACCAATGAGAAGAAGTCCCAAAACTTATGAAAGATTTTCAACGTATGTTCTACACGCAATTTTAAATAGAGATTGAAGTTACCCAATGTGAGTGCATAGGATAAACCCAAGTATATCAAGAGAAGTCATCAATAAAGGAGATAAAGTATTTATAGCCATTCTCAGTCAGAATATTAACCGGTCCCCAAACATTAGAAAATAGAATGTGAAAAGGAAAATGTGATTTTTTTCTGACCTAAAGGAAATGAAATTCTAGAATGCTTACTTAATTGACGCACTTGAGACATAGACAAACAAATCTAGAAACAAGCACTTCAAGTACCCAAAAGACATATGACCCAAACAATGGTGCCACAAAATGATTTGACTCTTACTTGACTAACCCAAAGGCCTTGAGAACACAAGGCTAGCTTTATTCTCTAGCACATATAGACCATCAGCCATGTTCCCTCTACTAATTGTCTACCCAAAGGCCAAACCTTGAAAAACACAATAGGACGAAAGGTTACTGAACAGTTCAAGGCATGCATAATATTGCTAATTTTCAACAGGTTAATGGAAAACTTAGGAACATGTAAACCATTTGATAATGAGACACCAAAAGGCAAAGATATAGATCCTTAACCAACAATGGAGGATAAGGATCCATTAGCTAACCTCGTTTTATCTTTGACAGAGAGAAGGCCGTAGGAATGAAAAAAATTGATTTACCAATCATATGGATGGAGGCACCGTAACAATAAATCCACTTGGATTCTAGGGTATGCATGATCTCATGGAAAGTAGAGGCTAAGTTACTTGAGGAAGAGGCAAACGATGTAAAAGGGGTGGATCCATATTCTGCCTATGGATAGCCTTACCATATTCCATCAAATGGTCACAGAAGGAGTTGATAATATCCTCCTTGAGATTAGAACCAAGGGGGGATTCTAAGAAGAACCATAGTAGAAAACCACTTTGAGGCTCATGAGATTCAAGGTTGGTCGAGGTGAACTTCTTATGGTTTGGCTTCTTGATTTGTTCTTATGTTGATTTTTTTGCTAAGTTCTTGTGCCCACTTCAGTTTTCGTACAATTCCCAACATGTCTCACGGGTGTGCCAGAGGTCAACAAGTTAAATTGAAACATTGAGATTCAAGAAAGAAGTCAAACTGAAATACTTTATTTTCTCAGAATGGATTGATGCATAAGGCTGAATTTTGATGGGAAAGGATTAAATCAGAGAGGGGGAAACAAAGGGAGAGGCAGGATTTAATCAGGGAAAAAGTGAGGAGAAAGAAGATAGAAGAGAACCACCACTAGGAGGAGGAAAGTGGATATAGACAAGTTGGTAGAAAGACAGGAAGAGGTCAACAAGAATGGATAAATCCATAATTAAATGAATGATTCATTGTGAACAAAGGAATTCAGGAATGAATCGAAATAGATATGAATCAATCAATTAAGTAAAAACAAAAAGAAGAAGAATGAATGAATGAATGATTGGAGGAAGAAAGGAAAGAAACAAAGCAATAAAACAAAAAATAAAGAGGTTTTGGTGAATGGGTTGGATTAGGCTCCAAGTGGTTCTCGTGTTTAGTTGTTTCCATTCATATTTAATAGTTTTAGGGGTTTAAGTGGTTGAAATATGAGGTGTAAGGTGGTTGACAGAAAGTGGTCGGAGTCTGTACTCCAACCCAATGTTGAGGGATTGGCCAAGTGGCTGAATTAGAAAATGGGAAAAAAAGGAGGAACAGAAAGTGGTTGGACGTTGAAGGGGCTTCCAACAAAACCTTTTGGCAAGGAATTAGGACAATAGGTAGTTGATGGAAGTCATTTATATGGAAGGAAGGAAGAGCATTCACAGTTCGGAGGTGAATGATTAGCTCCCAAAAGTCTATTGAACAGGAGGGGCAAGTAGAAGACTTAGACCGGTCTAAACCAAAAAATAGGGTGTTTGACCCAACCCATGTTACTTTAAAGAGAGTATTGGCGCCATAACGAATGCTATTGCGAAGTAGGGATGAAATAGGAGAAATTGTTGGATTGGTTTATATCAAAAGAGAAAAAGATAAGGTTTCAACAAGGAAAGATGAGGCCATTTTGCTTCTTCTTGTCTTTATCAAATTAATTCATTCATTTCAACATTGATTGATTCCTCAATATCTCCGTTAAAATTAATTCATTCCTTATCATTCTCACATTTATGCTTATATTTATCAAGATGAATGCATGAATGTAACCATATGAATGAATGCATGTATGAATCAATTAGGTATGGAACAAAAAGAAGAAAAGAGGAATGAATGAATGTAGGATGGAAGCAAAGAAAGAAACAAAGCAATAAAAGAAAAAAAAATAAAAAATGCAAGAGAGGTCTTGTTGAGTAAGATTCGATTACATTCTAGGTGGATTTTGTGTTTAGTTGCTTCTATTCAGATTTAGTAGGTTTTGGGGTTTATGTGGGAGACTTGGACCAGTCAGTATCACAAAGGAGGGGCTTCCAACCGAGGCATGTTGCTCTAAGTAATTACGAACCATCATAGCAATTAAATGGGCCGTTAGATTACTCATAGCCCAACACCTATTCTATGCCGAAATTTGAAAAGGCTCAAAAACCTTGTCGTGATTCTAACAAAGAAGAGAGACAAGAGTTATTACCATCTATCAAGTAGAATTTTATATGGGTAGAGACAGCAAAATAAATATAGGAACAAGCGAAAGCAATATACACAAAACAAAGGCACTATGCTAGAATTTATCAGTTACAATTCGTCAAAATGTAAGAAAGGAAAAAGAAGCTTATCAGCATACCATTCTGGCCTCGCTTTAATAAGGAAAGAGTTGGATTACTACCAAAGCATAGAATGGGAGAGTTAGAAAGATGCAAAAGCCTATAAATAGTTGATTTCCCAACAACATGTGATTCCTTTCCTACTAGGCCTTGACCCTATTTATGAGCCCATTTGGGTACAAATCTTGGGCATCAAGGATCTCCCTTCAGTCCAAGAGGTGTATATGCATTGGTTCATTGCAAAAAGCCAAACCAGAAGAAGTTCACCTCGATCAACCATGCATCTCAAGAGCCTCATAGTGGTTTCTCTACTACCAGTTTCTCTCAGGATTCCCCCTGGTTCTGATCTCAAGGAGAATATTATGAACTCCTTCGTTGACCATTTGGAGCAATATGGTTGGATTATCCGATAGGCAGATTCTAGATCCACCCCTTCTACATCGTTTACCTCTTCTTCAAGTAACATAGCCTCAACTTTCCAAGTAGCTACTAATAACCTAAAATCCCCATGGATTAGTGATTCCAATGCCTACAACCATATGTGAAGATATATCTTGATGTACATTATTAGAGTAGTCCTTGTTGTATAGTATCATAGTTCTTATTATTTTATTTGTTCTTTTTATCTTTCAGCCCTGTAAGGGCATTCTTGTAACTGTACATACTTTTTATCTCTTTAATATAAAAGACGCTCTTTGGGGTGGGATATAAAAGAGGCTCTTCCTGTTCTTGAACGATCTAAATTAATTGCTCAGTCTGCTATGTGTGCCTTTGTGGGATATAGTCCTGACCACAAAGGGTTTTTGTGTTATGATCCTGCTATTCGTCATATTCGGATTTCTCGGAATGTTGTGTTTCTTAAACATATCTCCTTCTTTGTTGGGGTTGCTAGATTGCCTGCTCCTTCCATCTCTGTTTTGCAGGACTTTGATTCAAATGACACTACTACTTCCTCAACCGAGAGAGATCTTCTTGTCTTCACCCGCAAGCGGTTACATGTCCCGGCTCCTGTGCCTACAACAACCCCTTCCACCCGATCCAGAGCATTCATCTCAGATATCCTCTGTAAGTGATACCTTGACCCAAGATCCTCCTATTTTAGATAGTAGTTCAGTTATTCCACTCTGTCGTTCTACCTCTCTCGACCTCCTAACCGCTATGGTTTTCCTTCAAACCATAGTTTCTTTTCTGTTGTACTTTCTTCCACAGATATCCCTAGATCTTAACAACAAGCCATTAGAAGTTCTTAGTGGAAAGAAGCTATGGATGCCAAAATTCAAGCCTCCATGAGAGTGACACTTGGGATCTTGTGCCAGCTCCTCCAGATGCTTCTATTGTTGGAAGTCGTTGGGTCTATACTATCAAACTAAAATCAGATGGCTCTCTTGATCGATATAAGGCCCGGTTAGTTGCCTAAGGATACAGTCAGGAATATGGGATTGATTATGAAGAAACATTTGCCCCGGTTGCTAAGATCACCACAGTTCTGACACTTATGGCCATTTTTGTTGTTTATTCCTACACTATTTCTCATTTAGATGTGAAGAATGCGTTCCTTCATGGCAAATTAAAGGAGACAGTCTACATGAAACCTCCACCTGGATATTGCAGTGATCCTTCACGTGTCTGTCGCCTGAAGAAGTCTTTATATGGCCTGAAACAAGCACCCAGGGCTTGGTTTGAGCACTTCCGGGATGTTGTTGTTGCAGTTGGGTATAATCAGAGTTCCTCTGACTACTCCCTCTTTGTTCAGAGAAGACCCCAAGGTATTACTATTCTTCTATTATATGTTGATGACATGCTCCTAACGGGGGATGACGACCATGACGACATTTGTGAGCTGAAATCCTTACTTCATAACTCATTTCACATGAAGGACCTGGTCCTCTCACTTACTTCTTGGATTTGGAGGTTCATCGTAGCAGTCGAGGGTATTTTATTTGTCAACAAAAATACGCCTCAGATCTCGTCAAACTAGCTAAAATCACTAATGAGAAACATGTTGATACCCCCCTAGAGCTGAATGTCAAGCTATCCAAATCCGAAGGCCTCATCCTTCCTAATGCCACCCTGTACCGTCAGCTTGTTGGCTCTTTGATATATCTTACTATGACCAGGCCTGATATTTCACATGCAGTTCAGGTCGTCAATCAATTTGTCTCTGCCCCGAGACAACCTTATATGACTGTAGTTCGCCGCATCATCCGTTATGTTAGGGACTATTTTTCTCTTCCTCATCATCCATACAATTGAGGGTTTATGCTGATGTTGATTGGGCTGGTTGCCCTGACACCCGCCGATCCACTACTGGGTTGTGTGTCTTCATGGGTGACTCTCTCATCTCCTAGAAGTGCAAGAAACAACAAAGTGTCTCTAAGTCTTCCACTGAAGCCGAGTATAGAGCTATGTCTTCTGCATGTAGGAAGATTGTTTGGCTGAAGTCACTTTTCATTGATCTTGGGACTTCTCTTCCTACTCCTATCCCTCTATATGCCGACAACACCAGCGCTATCAAGATCGCATGTAATCGAATCTTTCATGAAAGGACTAAACATGTCGAGGGAGGTGGATTGTCACTTTCATAGAGACCTCCTTGCTGCAGGCTCTATATATCTTCCTCATTTGCCTCTCACATGTAGATTGCCGACATCTTCACCAAGGCCATGACTAAGAGTCGACATCTCATTCTTGTGGGCAAACTGATGCTGATGTCTACGCATCAGTTTGAGGGGGAGTGTGAAGATATATCTTGATGTACATTATTAGAGTAGTCCTTGTTGTACAATATCATAGTTCTTATTATTTTATTTGTTCTTTTTACCTTTCAGCCCTGTAAGGGCACATTCTTGTAACTACATACTTTTTCTCTTTAATATAAAAGAGGCTCTTTGGGGTGGGGGTCGACCATTCTTGACACCCCTAGTTCTGTTTTCTTCTAGATCTGAATTCAGTTCACACCATATACTGGTAAGTCAACTGTTTTTCAATCCAACAACCTTCTCTCAAGCAAAGATAAAGTGAAGATAGCTGATGGATCTTGAACTGTTCAGAAACCTTTCTTCCTCACAAGTAAGTCAACCATGAAATGTTCAGAAACCTTTCTTCCTCACTCCTGTGTTTTTCAGGATTTGGCCTCCGGGAGACGATTGGTAGAGAGGACATGGTTGATGGTCTACATATGCTAGAGAATAAAGATAGCATTACGGTCTTAGGGTCTTTAAGTCAATCAGATAAGATTCAAATCATTTTATGGCACCGCCATTTCGGTTATATGTCTTTTGAGTCCTTGAAATACTTGTCTCCAAATTTGTTTATGCCCATGTCATTCAGTGATTTTAAGTGACAAGTGTGTCAACTAAGCAAGCATTGTAGAACTTCATTTCCTTTATGTGACAAAGATCATTTTTTCCTTTTAATATTGTGTTTTTTGATCTCTAAGAACCGGTTAATATTCTAATTGAAAATAGGTACAAATACTTTATCTCATTTATTGATGACTTTTCTCAATATACTTGGGTTTACCCTATGCACTCACAAGAAAAAGAGCCAAAACTTGTGAAAAATTTTCAACATATAGTTTACAATCAATTTCATGCTGATGGCGGTAAGTTGTAAGTGGGTTTTTACCATCAAATATTATGCTGATGGCACCATTGAAAGGTACAAGGCTAGGCTGGTTGCAAAAGGTTATACACAGACATATGGGATTGACTATTTGGAGACTTATGCTCCTGTTGCAAAGATGACTTCTGTGAGGGTTCTGCTATCTCTGGCTGCACAGTCAGATTGGCCTCTTTACCAGCTGGATATAAAGAACACATTTCTAAATGGAGAGTTACATGAGGAGGTTTATATGTCTCTTCCTCCAGGGATGTATGAAACAAGTATGAAAGGAAAAGTCAGCATGCTGAAGAAATCTCTTTATGGACTTAAATCTCTTTATGGTCTGAAAGGTTTACGGCTGCCCTTGTTAACTTTGGCTATGTACAGACTTAGTCTAATCATACCCTCTTTGTGAAGAGGAGAGGATCTTTGGCAATATATCTAATTGTGTATGTTGATGATATTGTTGTGATTAGTAATGATGTATCAGGGATTAATGATCTTAAATCTTTCATTCATACAAAGTTTGAGATCAAAGATCTGGGGGAACTGAGATACTTTCTTGGCATAGAAGTTACTCAATATAAGGATGGGATCCTTATCTCTTAGCGAAAGTTATGTACTTGACTTGCTCTCTGAAACAGGGAAAATGGCTGCTAGACCAATCGCTACTCCAATTGATATGAGTCATAAATTCTTTGCCTCAGATGGAGTATTGTTGAAAGATAAGGGAATCTTCCAGAGGCTACTTAGGAAACTTCTCTATCTATGCATGGCTCGGCCAGACATTGCATATGTCGTTAGTTGCATTAGTCAGTTCATGCATTCTCCCAGAGACACTCACATGGCAGCAGCAAAATGAATGTTATTTGAAGCCTCAAAAGGGAACTCTATTTGCTAAGCATGGTCATATGAAACTTGAAGCCTACACAGATGCTGATTGAGCTGGGAATATTGATGACAGAAGATCTACCTCTGGATAATGTAGCTTGGTGGTAGGTAATATTGTCTCTTGGAGAAGCAAGAAACAATAAGTTGTTGCTAGATCTTCAGATGAAGCTGAATATAGAGCCATGGCTCATGGAGTTTCTTGTTGTTGTGGCTTCGATCCTTGATGAAGGAACTAGGTATTGAGCATGATAAGCCATTGATGTTATACTATGATAATTAGGCTGCCATGAACATTGCTCACAATCCAGTGCAACATGACAGAACCAAACATATTGAAGTTGATAGACACTTCACTCGAGAAAGAGTGACTTTTGGAGAAGTGTGTCTACCTTTCATCACTTTTAGCTGATTTCCTCACCAAGGGCATACACAAGGCTAAACTTCAGCATGATACTAGCAAGCTTGGCATGATTGACATCTATGCTCCGCTTGAGGAGAGTGTAGAGAAGATGGGCCGAATAGCCCATAGGTGGTTTGTCCATTTTATCTTTTTATGTTCTTTGCTGTACAGGGCCTTTATTTCTCCTATGCTATGTTCTTAATTTTCTACCCAACCAGGGGCCTCTCTGTAAATTACTAAAGTTTAAGTTAATGAAATGGGATTAGGGGTGCAAGATATGCTCCGCTTGAGGAGAGTGTAGAGAAGATGGGCCGAATAGCCCATAGGTGGTTTGTCCATTTTATCTTTTTATGTTCTTTGCTGTACAGGGCCTTTATTTCTCCTATGCTATGTTCTTAATTTTCTACCCAACCAGGGGCCTCTCTGTAAATTACTAAAGTTTAAGTTAATGAAATGGGATTAGGGGTGCAAGAAGAGGTTAGGTTCGAACTCTCTCTGAACCCTTATTGCCGCCACCTTCTTCTTCCTCTTCTTCCTTCTTGATACCTGATTTCTGCAACTTTCAATCGATTCTCTGCAATATTTTAAACAGTCCTTTCATTTCAAAAGGCTGTTTTTCTTCTCTTTTAAAGTCAAGGAAGGGCAAAGGGTTAAAACAGATACTCATTCTGTTATGCAAGCCAAACCCCTCATTGTCAAGTGAGCTAACCCAAGGAAGTAGTGTGGTCTACAATTACTATAGAGGGGATGTATAAATGAGGTTAGTTTGTATGGGTGTAGGTAAGTCAAGTGGTATTCATCTGAATAGGCTTCCAAGGTGAAATTGATTTTATTGAAACAAATCAACATGAGTTTACTTGGAATTGGTTCAGATTGGTTTAGTTGGATCAAATAGAGTTGGGACAGATGGTAAGATCCTAATAGGTGTTGGAGAGTCTTATGCTTTAAAGGATTTAGATTAATGGAGGTATTTCATGTGCTAGTGATGTTGCAACTCCATTGTAACCAACGTCTACTTGGATGGAATTATATAGGAGTTCAAAGGACCTAGGTTTGTTGTTATGGTAAAGTAGGGATGAAATTGAGATAAATTGTTAGTTGATTTGTATCAAAAGAAAAAGATATGAGGTTTTAACAAGGAAAGAAGAGGTCATTAATCTTCTTCTTGTTCTTTACCTAATTAATTCATTCATTTTTCTTCCATTTATTTCTACATTGAACCATTCCTCGATTCCTTCATTCAGATTAATTCATTCATTATCATTTTAGCATTATGCATGCATTCATTGATTGAAGCCATATGAACAAATGCATGTATGAGTTAATGGATGATAGAATGAATGAATGAATGAATGCATAAATGAAAGCATGAATTCATGAAAAATGAACGAATCAATGCCTCGATGCAGATTTATAAATGAACAAAAGAATGGATAAATTCATAATTGAAAGATGATTTATTGTGAATGAAGGAATCCAAGAATGAGTCAAAGTAGAAATGAATGAATCAATTAAGTATGAAACAGGAAGAAAAAAAACGAGTGAATGAATGAACGAAGGAAGGATGAAAGGAAAGAAACAAAAAATAAGAATGGAAGAGAGGCCTTGGTGAATGGGGTTGGATTAGGTTCCAATTGGTTTTTGTGTTTAGTTGTTTCTATTCAGATTGAATAGGTTAAGGGTTTTCAATGGTTGAAATAAGAGGTGTTAGGCGGTTCACAAATGGTGGTCTGTACTCTGACCCAAAGTCTAAGGGATTGGTTTGATGGCTGAACTAAAAAAGAGAGAGGAGGAAGAGAAAGTGGTTGGACCCAAAAGGGGCTGCCTACATACCTTCAAGAGAGGGATCAGGCCACTGTATAGTTCACCAGGGTTTGAATTTCTGCAATGATGGAGAAAGATGGTTGTATAGGTGATGGAAGGTTATTTAGATGGAAGTAAGGAAGAAATGAGAGCACTGACAGTTCGGAGGTGAATGATGAGCACACAAAGCTTAATACCTCTACTATCCTTTCTATTGATGCTAATAAAGGAAAAACGCGTGGGTGATTTAATATACACATGTTTGGGTAAAGTAAAGGTATAATAGATGAAAGAAAGCATCCATCATCGTCTTCATCAAGTTCTTTAGCTCGTAGTTGCAACTCAAGTGTAGGTTCTCCCTCAAATAGTTATCTCTAGTGAGTACATGTTAAGAAATCAGATCAAGAATCGTTGGACAGAAGAAACCACAAGAGTGTAAAATGAAGAGGCCCAAAGTTTTTAGATGATGGGGACTGCACATATGACGAGAGCAATGAAGAGTCAAATGGGCTGATACAATGGTACTAGGCAATGTTGATTTGCAAACAAACCTCAATATCTTGAACAAAACTAGTTTCAATATAGAACTCATAATAAAATTTTGGCAAAAGCACTAAAAAGTAGAGGTAACCATAGAAGAAGACAAAAATACCGAACATCTAGAAATCAAAGCATATGACGATGGATTCTAGACAATGGGCGACAATTAGTATGAGGAGATTTAATATTTTGGTGGACACCCTTCACCTTAAAGGGATCCCATTTCACTTGGTCCAACCTCCAAGCAAACCCAATTTGCTCTAAATTTGATAGATTCCTGTTCTCTCTGGATTGGAAAGAATATTGGGGTGGATTGAATGAATTAATGAATGAAAGATTGAAGGAAGAAAGAAAGGAAAGAAACATAGCAATAATACAAAAAAAGAACAGAAGATAGGTCTTGGGTGAATGGCGTTGATAGGTTTAGGGTTTTAAGAGGTTGGAATTAAAGGTGTCAGACAATTCACAAATGGTGGTCTGTACTCCGACCCAAAGTCCAGTAGATTGGAGAGATGGATGAATCAGAAAAGCGGGAATGAATGAGGAAGAGAAAGTGATCGGACCCTGAAGGGGCAAGAAATTTACGCTTTAGCGAGGGCTTTGGCCATTGTAGTTCACCGGGTTGGAATTCTGACAATGATGGAAAAAGACGGTGAGCGGTTGCATAGGAGATGGAAGGTTATTTAGATGGAAGGAATGAAGAAAAGAGAGCACTGATGATTTGGAGATGAACGATGAGATCCCAAAAGTCCTTGAACAGGAGGGGCAAGTAGAAGACCTAGACCAGTCTAAACAAAAAAAAAAAAGAGGGTGTTTGAACCAACCCATGTTTCTTTAAAGAAAGCAGTGACACCATAATGAATGTTATGGTGATGTATGCACGAAATAGGAGAAATTGCTACTGGATGAAATTTAGAGGTGTAAGGCAGTCAAGAGATGATGGTTTGTACACTGGTTCAAATTCTAAGGATTGGTTAGGTGGCTAAATTGGAAATGGTTAAGGAAAAGGAGCAAGAGAAAGTGGTTGGACACTGAAAGGTTACCCCTCTGGCAAGGGATCAGGCCGTTGTAATTCACCAGAGTTGGAATTTCGGGAGTTGAAGTTGGTAGATCACTCATAGCCCAATACCTCTTCTATGACGAAAGCTGGAAGTTGTTACCATGTGGTGATGCTAATAAAGAAGAGACATGAAAGCTTTTTTTTTGGAATTTTGGGAGTTGAAGTTGGTGGATCACTCATAGCCCAATACATCTTCTATGATGAAAGTTGAAGTTGTTACCATGTGGTGATGCTAATAAAGAAGAGACATGAAAGTTTTTTTTTCTTGATAGGAAAAGTTGAGGGGCTACCCAAGACAAATCTGATTGAGATCTTTTGGGACTGAACCTAAACTAGTTGGACAATAGGAAGGGGCATTGCGCGCTAGCCAATCAGCCTCCTGGTTTGCCTCGCGATAGCTATGCCGGAAGGATATGCTTGAACTAAACTCGGTCTTGAGGAAGAGACACTCACTGATGATGCTTTCCAATCTCCATGGGGGCCTAACTCTTTCCTTATTAATCGGATAACCTCCTTCGTCCTTCATGGTCGCTCTCCCTTTAAATTATGTTCCCCACCTTGTCTCCCTTTCCATTAACACCCTAGGTCTTTGGCTGTGTGTACTTTGTTCACAATCTGAGTCCTGAGTTAGACAAGCTAGATGCATGCTCTATTAAGTGTATCTTTGTTGGCTACTCTTGGACCCAGAAAGGGTATAAGTGTTACAATCCCATTGCTCGGCAGTCTTATGTCTGCCCTGATGTCACTTTTTTTGAGTTCGTCCCGTTCTTCTCGGGACCTGAAGTATCGGTATCTCTACCTTTGCTTCCTCTCCCTCTTCCAGTCCGTGATCCCGTTCTAGTTGTTCCAGTTGGGGCTGGACCTTCACCTCCTCCAGTGCAGATTCCTACTGAAAGACCACTGATTCGACACATGTATACTCATCCACAGACACCAGCTCCTCCTCCAGCTTCTACCTTGTCAGTGGATCCTATTGCTGCTCCTATTCCAGAACCTTCAGAGCTTGATATTCCCATTGCTTTACGGAAAGGTAAGCGTAGTTGTACCCTCCATCCCATTTCTGATTTTGTTTCAGTCTCACCTTTCCGCTTCACATCGCCTATTTGTTTCACTTTTGTCATCTATCTCTATACCTAAGGATGTCCAGGAGGCCCTTACTTCACCCGGGTGGCGTCAAGCAATGGAGGAGGAACTCTTTGCTCTTCAGCATACTCAAACATAGGAGCTCACTACTCTTCCTCCCGGTAAGCATGTTATGGATTGTAAATGGGTGTATACTGTTAAATACTTGTCGAATGGTAATGTGGAGTGTTTGAAGGCCTGACTTGTTGCTAAAGGTTATTTGCAGTTGTATGGAGAGGACTATATGGAAACCTTCTCACCAGTGGCAAAGATTGGCTCCGTCCATGTCTTAATTTCCCTGGCAGTTATGTATGATTGGCCCTTGTTTCAGGGGGAGCCACCACCTGATGAATTGAAGAGACCCCAATAAAATAGGATTTAAGGTCCAAAATAAAACCCATATGGTCATTAGCAATGCACCCTATGGTGCACCTACTATCCGACTTGTAGGATGCATCAAAACTAACTTTGATAGTCCCAGGGTTGGGACTGCACCATCTTATAAAATTCCATTCTATAGAAATCTCATTGGGACCAAAAGAAAAACAAGATTTGATTTCTCCCCAATAACCAAGAGTCTTTTTTACAATAATTTGGGGATGAGTAAAATTATTGTTAAAGCACTTGTCATTTCAATTCTTGCAAATAAACCAAAGCAACACTGCCAACTTTTCTTTAACAAAAGTAATAGAATCTTAGTTTCTCAAAGCACTGGACCACTAGTTATTTATTGAATTATCATTAGAACTTGGGATCAGCAGCAAGGATCCCACCCTTAACCAAATCAGCTTATCATTAGAACTTGGAATCTTAGTTCCCCTACTAGCTCTCACCTCATTAGAAGGAGAACCATTAATAAGAATCTGAAAGGAAGCTGATTTTCTGCATTCCAGAACAAAGCACTATGCTGGAATTTATCAGTTATAGGCATAGCCATCAACACGTAAGCAAGGACAAAGAAGCTTATCAGCTAAATATTACGTGCTAACTTAGTATGTAAAGAGTTGGACTACTACCAAAACACTGAATATTTGGTCTCCCAACAACAGGTGTTTGCTTTCATACTAGGCCTTAACCCATGTATGAACCCATTTGGGTATAGATTTTGGGCAGTAAGGATATCCCTTTTGTCTAAGAGGTGTATGCATTGATTTAATTTGTGGAGAGTAGGAGATCTTCTATGAATCCCTTCGAGGGCAACACCATGGCTCCAGTTCAACAAAAAAGGGGAAATCATAAAAAGGTAGACGATAAAGTTGTAGTGTATTAACTATCAAAAATCCAGACACACCTGTGAGACATGTTGGAAATTGCACGGGAAACTAAAGTGGGCACAAGAATTAAGCAAGAAATAATCACAAGAACAAACCAAGAAGCTAAACCAAAAGTAAACTTCAGCCAACCTTGCAACTCATTACCCTCTAAGTGGTTTATGCAAACATTTAGAGCAACATTGTAGGGCTATCCAACAGGAAGATTCTGAACCCACCACCTCTTCTACATCATTTGCCTCTTCCTCAAATAACTTACCCTCTAATTTAAAGGTACCTTCTAATACCCTGGAATCCCCGTGCATTATTGATTCTGGTGCCTACAACCATTTGACTGGTAAGTAGATATTTTTTTTTTCAGTCTAACACCCTTCTCTAACAAAGACAAGTGTGGTTAGTTGTTGAATTCTTCTCCTCCATTTGTTTTACATGTTCCAAAGTTTCCCATTAACCTGTTGTACAATAGCAGTACTGGACATGCCTAGAATTGTCCAATATGCTTTCTTCCTCATTCTCGTGTTTTTTAGGATTTTGCCACCGAGAAGACATTGGTAGAAGGAGCATGGTTGGTGGTCTATTTGTGCTAGATGAATAACTACACTTCCGATCTTAGGGCCTTTGAGTAAGTAAAGTGAGAGTCAAGTCATTTGTAACACCATCGTTTGGGTAATATGTCCTCTGAGTCATTGAAGTACTTGTTTCCATAAATATTTAGGTTTGTTTAAATCAATGATTGTCACATGTGTCAACTAAGCAAGCATTGTAGAAATTCATTTCTTTTATGTAATAAGAAATTAGAATTTCCTTTCACATTTTGTTTTTTGATGTTTGGGAGCCAATTAATATTCCAACTAAGAATGGTAAAAATAGTTCATCTCCTCTCGATATACTTGGGTTTACCCTATGCGAAGAAGTTCCAAAACTTGTGAAAGATTTTCAACATATGGTCTAAACCCAATTTTAGACATAGATTCAAGTTACCCTATGTGAGTGCATAGGGCAAACCCAAGTATATCGAGAGAAGTCATCAATAGAGGAGATAAAGTATTTATAGTCATTCTCAGTTGGAATATTAACCGGTCCCCAAACATCAAAAAACAAAATGTGAAAAGGAAAATCTAGTCTTTTATTACTTAAAGAAAATGAAGTTCTACAATGAAAGACTTGCCACACAGACTTAAACAAATCTGCAAACAACTACTTCAAGGACTCAAAAGACGTATGGCCTAAATAATGGTGCCAAAAATTATTTGACTTTTATTTGACTAACTCAAAATCCCTAAGACTACAAGGCTAGCATTATTCTCCAAGTGGTTCTTGTGTTTAGTTGTTTCCATTCTCATTTAATAGGTTTAGAGGTTTAGATGGTTGAATTAAGAGATGTTAGGTGGTTGATAAAAAGTGGTCAGCTAAGGGATTGGTTAGGCGGATGAATTAGAAAATGGAAAAAAAAAAAGAAGAAAGATTAAGTAGTTGGACCCCGAAGGCACTTCCTACATACCCTTTGGCGAGGGATTAGGACATTGTAGTTCGTTGGGGTTGGAATTTTGGCAATGATGGAGAAAGACGGTGGGCGGTTGTATAGGAGATGGAAGGTGATTTAGATGGAAGGAAGAAAGGGAACATTAAAGGTTTGGAGGTGAATCAACTCCCAAAAGTCCATTGAATAGAAGGAGAAGGTAGAAAACTTTGACTGGTTTATACCAAAAAAGAGGGTATTTGAACCAACCCTTGTTGCTTTAAAGAGACTACTGGTGCCATAACAAATGCTATGGCGAAGTAGGGATGAAATAAGAGCAATTGCCGGACTGATTTGTATCAAAAGAAAAAAACTAAGGTTTTAACAAGGAAACATGAGGTCATTTTTCTTCTTCTTTCCTTTACCTAATTGATTAATTCATAAGATGGCTGGACCCTAGGACCATTTAGTGTAAATGTTGGGCCCATTAAGAGCCCATAGTGATGGACTCAGGGGTTCACTGTATTCAGTAGTGAATTCGGTCAGGCCTTGTAATAGAGGCTAGGCTGAACCCATGTGGCTGATGTGTAGATCAATGATAGGGTCCCACGCCATACAAAGAGAGCCAAGCTAGCCAACATTAAAGAGGAAGTGAGCCTGAAAGCTTTATGGGCCTAAAAGCCCATTTCGAATTGGGTTAATTAGATTAATTAAATAGGGGCGGATCTAGGATTTGGATCAGCAGATAAGATAAGGGATTATCCTTATCCACTTAAAGAGTTCAGATCCAAATAAAGATTTGGATCAAATGAACTCCTAATTTGATTAGGAAGGTTGATCTTTATCTAAAGATAAGATAAGGGATTGTCCTTATCACTTAAAGAGTCCAGATCCAAATAAAAGATTTGGATTACGAAACTCCTAATGGCATTAGAAAATTTTCTCTTTAAGGCTATAAATAAGAGAGCAGGGCGAACCTCCAAAGACACATTCGCTGAATACAAAGAGAAGACAACACAGTTAGACTGCTCTTGCCTTCTACTCTTTTTTTCTTCCTGCTCTTGCCGCCCTACCCTGTTCAATCTCCATTTCTTGGATTGGATCAAGATTTGATTTTGATATTGTTTCTTGCCAGAAGAAACAATTTAGAAGCTGTGCTCACTGTCACATTCGATTCTTGCTGAAAAATCACTAGTTCTTGGTGAAGAACTATCTATTGATCTTGTCTCACCCTAAGCTCTATCATCTTCAGTGGAGGGAAGATTTGGTACTCTCTTTGGGCGTGAACACCTACGTTGGGAGGAGCATTCTTGCGTGGATTCCGTATCAGGTATATCCCTCCCCTAATTTGGTTTCAGATTTAGTATGGTTTGGTTACAAGAACGAACCTTGAAAATGCAGTTTTCTAAATTGGTAATAGGATTAAGAATGGGAGTAAAGAAATTTTTGAAATTTCGCTCAACTGTAGGGTTTGGCCATCCATACGATGGATCTCCCATCCCTTCAGTGGTATCAGAGCCAGGTTCAAGTCTTGAACCAAATTAGGACAGATCTGAATCTGCGCAAATGGGCAGATGATATGGAAATTAAATCTTTATTATTCTCTAAAATTTATAGAATTTTTTTGTGAATTTTTCTTGAATTTTTTGGCATCACATGTGATGGAGATCGAATCTTTATGGTTCCAAGATTGGCACACCTTGCGATTTCTCTTCTATTCAATTCTGGTCTATAAATTGTTGTCAGTTGTTTATGTATTCAGGTTTAGTACCATAAGGGTACTGTTGTAATTTCTCCTCTGTTTATATGGTTCGACTGTACTAGTATAAATAATAAAATCATTCTTTCGCCCCCTAAGTTTTGGAGGGCTTTCAGTCACTCGACTCACCTCTCCTCTCTCTTCTCCTCTCCTCTCTTCACTTGCTCTTGCTCATCTTGAAGCAGTAGAGAGAATCCTCCGATATCTAAAGAAGTATCCGGGTACTGGTTTGTTGTTTCAAAAGCACGGACATTTGAAAGTTGAAGTTTATACAGATGCAGATTGGGCTGGATCCCAAAGTGACAGAAAGTCTACCAGTGGCTACTGCACCTTTATAGGAGGGAACCTTGTTACATGGAGGAGTAAAAAACAAAATGTGGTAGCTAGATCCAGTGCTGAAGCTGAATATCGTGCTATGGCCCACGGGGTTGCTGAAGGCATGTGGATAAAGAATTTGTTGGGGGAGTTGGGTTTCCCAGTGACCAAACCTATAACTCTATTTTGTGATAACAAAGCAGCTATAAGCATTGCTGCCAATCCGGTGCTACATGATAGAACAAAGCACATCGAAGTTGACAAGCATTTTATCAGAGAGAAAGTTATCACAGGCGAAGTGTGTACCCCCTATGTCACTTCAGAGAACCAGCTTGCAGACATCTTTACAAAGGGTTTAAACCTTTCTAGACATCATGATCTTTGTGACAAGTTGGGCATGATTGATATCTATGCTCCAGCTTGAGGGGGAGTGTTGTCAGTTGTTTATGTATTCAGGTTTAGTACCATAAGGGTACTGTTGTAATTTCTCCTCTGTTTATATGGTTCGACTGTACTAGTATAAATAATAAAATCATTCTTTCGCCCCCTAAGTTCTGGAGGGCTTTCAGTAACTCGACTCACCTCTCCTCTCTCTTCTCCTCTCCTCTCTTCACTTGCTCTTGCTCAACATAAATTTTTATTTTTAGACAAATTGTATAGGAATTCGATGTGATGTAATAATAGAAAAGTTAGGTTTTTCTATTTTATTTCCATCTGGAGATCGCTGGAGCGTGCAACAGAGGAGACGAAATTTTTGCAGAAACAAGTTCTGCGATCTACGATTTTGCAGATATCGATTCTGCAATCTGCGATTAACTATTCCTTGCATGTTTGCAAGATATCCAAGAAAGTCACAGTGCTGCCCTCTGATATTAGTATCTTGATAATTTGATTATCTTGAATTAAATTATTTTCGGATCATTATTCTGGAATTAATTCTGGAACTGGACACCAAAACTTGGGACGATTTACACAAGATTTGTACCAAACTGGTTGGACCGGATTGTTGGTTCGATGGGGTTGGTTTTTCTAACCCTAATTCGATTCAGGCCAGAGAGTTGATGGCCCACTTCAATCTTTATTTCGGCCCACCTCTATAAAAACCTAATTTTAATATGATAATGACTGAATCAGCCCTAAATTAGCTACATGGGTCGAACTGCCTTTTGCAATACAGCCCATGTACCTAGATAATGTTATATGATAACATTATGGGCTCTGTTGGGCTGATACTAATTTAATCTAATTAATTAAGGTTTTTACAAATATTCTAATTGATTGGATCAATTTATTTCATGCATGTGATGTATGGATGTGTGATGTGCTACGTACATGGACCGTAAGTACTTGGCCCATGATCATCTTGATAGTGGCTCTTTCACACACCATGGCTGAATGCACATCATTGCCATGGTGTCCATAAGACCATTGGGTGATCTTCTATTTAGTGGGCCCCACATTAGCTTCCTCCCCAAGAGGAACCGTGCGGAACCCTAGCCGTTTAGGGCCCATTTAAATCTGGTTTTGAGAAAGTCAGTGGGAGCCACTTTGGTTTGACCTAAATAAAACTAGGTCGTAATATTTCTTTCCCTCCACTGAAATATGAGTGCATGTGAAAGGGAGATTCATATGATGAACCCTCTAAAGGCCTTCCATCATTAACATGAAGATAGGTCCTTCAATAATGAGGAAATGCACCAAAAGTTGGGCTATCCATTTGCTGATGGATCTATTGGATTGTTTCATAAGATGATAGGGGCGTCATAGACTAATGTGGGAGGGGCCTATCCTAAAAAGACTCTCTCACGGTACCTTGGCATTCACAAATATGATGGGTAAGCACTCACTGGACAGAAAGGCTTGACCTAAAATGGCAATGAACCTTATCTGAAGGTGGTGGGGTAATGCAGCTGAAATAGTTGGCTCCATGCACCCTATGTGGTTCTCCACATTTTCAGAGACATAGTTCGCAGTCTCCATCACTGAGATAGTAGGGAAATCTCAAAGATGAACAAATGGAAATGTAACATAGATTAAAAGCCATATCTATGTAGAAAACATGAATCAAATCAGGTTGTGGACTAATATTTGCTTTGCCTTTTATCAGAAATGGTAAACAGACAATTCGCCAAATTGTTGAACAACAAATACGTTGACTGATATCATAACCTTATGCTGGTCCTGACATCCGAGAAATTGAACAAGGTTGCTAAGAACACTGCTCCGGATCGTCCGGGAGATAGGGCTTCTGAGGTTCACAGGAGGGAATATCAAGAATGGGATGGGAAAAACTCTCTTGCCCGGTGCTATATCATAGCCTCCTTAGACAATCAGATACAGCGACAATTCGATCAGATCAAAGTGTCCAAAGATATCTTGGATAGTTTAAAGGACAATGAGCAAAATCATTCTACTCGTCAGAAGGTCCTAAAACAATTTATGAACGCACAAATGTCCAAGAACCAAATAGTTCATGACCATTGTCTTAAGATGATGGGGTACATCAATGAATTGAAGGCTCTTGGATCTAGACTAGATAATGTCACCAAAGTTGATCCAATCCTGAACTCTTTGCCTCCTTCCTTCAATCAGTTCATAATGAATTACAATTTGAACAAACTAAACGTTAGCATTCAAGAACTCAGCAATATGTTGCAGAGGGCCAAGGAGCTGATAAAGAAGGACAAGCCCGTTGCCATGCTTGTTGAAGGTGGCAAATCAGGCAAGAAGAGGAAGGTAAGGAAGAAACATCAAAAGAAAACTAGCAAACCTAAAAAGTAGAGGAACGACAAGGCATCACATGCTTGTCACTTCTGCAAGCAGGCCGACCACTAGAAGAGGAACTGTCCTCAGTACCTGGAGACCAAGAAACAAGGTAATTTCGAATCCTTTGTCATAGAAACCAATATGTTGGTGACTTCTGCTTCCTGATGAATTGACTCTGGGGCTTCTACTCATGCATTTAACACATTGCAGGGGTTTAGGGCAAATAGAAGACTGAGTGACGGTGAAGTGATTCTTTACTTGGGGACAGAAACGTTGCAGCTACAACCATAGGAACTATAGAATTGTTTTTTAGAGAAGGAACAATTACATTAAAAGATTATATATGTACCCAATTTGAGAAGAAATTTGATTTCTATTTCAAAACTGTGTGCGGATGGATATTTTGTTCTCTTTAGTAATGTGATTACTATCAAAAGAAATAACAAATTCCTCGCATATGGAGAACTTGAGAATGGTCTCCTTCTCTGGAAACAAATATAATCGAAACTACGTCGGATAATAACCCCAAGAAAAGAACTTGTGATACAGTTAATCCCACGTGCCTGTGGCATTACCGACTTGGCCACATTAACATAGATCGTATTACAAGGTTAGTAAGGATAGTCCTTTGGATTTTCTAACTATAGAAGATCTTCCAACCGATGAACCTTGCCTTCAGGGTAAGATGACGAAACGACCATTTAACGGTAAGCCTGAAAGATCAACATGCACACTTAACCATATACATACTGATGTATATGGTCCCCTGAATGTTAGGACACGTAACCAGCACGTTTATTTTATAACATTCACCGATGATCACTCTCGGTATGGTTACGTGTACCTAATGAGACACAAGTTTGAATCTTTTGAAAAGTTCAAAGAGTCCAGGCAAGAGGTCGAGAAACAATTAGGGAGACACATTAAGGCCTGTTGACAGGTGTATTATATGTACTGTACGCAGGTTTAGTGCCCGTAGGGGTATTTTTGTAATTTTGTAGACCTCTTGTATTGTACGGCTAGTATAGTATAAATACAAATACTTCACTCGACTGAAGTAGTTCTTTTGAGGCCTTAACTCAGTAGCCTCTTCTTCTTCTTCTTCCTCCTTTCCTTTCTTCTTCTCCTGCTCAACATGGTATCAGAGCAGGACCGTCCAGGCCTGGAAAACAACCAGCTGAGGTCTCTCTCCATTGCTGCGTAGAAGCTATAGTCCTGATGCTCGAAGACAAGGAAGAAGAAGCTTTCTCTAGTGCTGCAATTAGTCTCCACTGCCGAGTAGGATTCTGCCGAGTAGGGTTCTCTAGTGCTACAAGTTTTTTCTTCTTCATCCTTCATCCTTCAGCCCAAGGTGCTGGTAACTGGAGTTGCTCGGCTAAGAAGCCTGTAGTAAACCATCCCAGATGTACGAAGGAGGGTTCTGACCTGAAGAGAAGTTTGAGTCAATGATTATACTGCCCATTCACAGTTCGGGTGACCTAGCTGAGAAGCTGCATTAAAGTTGTAAAACTATAGGTCATTCAGACCCTACACTGCAAGTGCAGTTCATATATTGTTATGTGGACTCCTACACAGTGTAGGTCATACAACCTAGTACTGCAGTTGCAATGTTTGTGCTTGGTTCTCTGTGAAACCGAAAATCAGCAAGTGCCTAGTTGTAGACTGTAGCAGCTCTGTAAGGCAGTGTTCTGAATCTAGAAGTATGAATAGTGAAGATTCAGCTACATCCGAAATCTCTACAATGCTGAATGGAATGAGTGGGAGCAGTGTCCTATCCTTCCCTATGGTTGTTGTTCCACTTGATGGGTTAAACTACCTAGAGTGGTCAAGGGGGATCAAGCTATGCATAACTGCAAGGGGAAAAATAGGCTACATAAATGGAAGAATCAAAGAACCACCTTCTGGAAATGCAGAACATGATAGATAGGATCAGGAGAACAGTTTGGTTATGTCATGGCTTTTGATCTCCATGCAACCGAAAATAAGGAAGAACTTCATGTGAGCTGAAACTGCAAATGAGATCTGGGAACAGGCAAAATTCACATACTCTGAACTTCAACACTATGCCAAGATTTATCAACTGCAAGCAACTTCATCTACTTATAAACAGAGGGAGAGGAGTTTATCAGTTTATTACTCTAATTTGTCCACTGTTAGGAAGGAGTTGGACCATTACCAGAATATTGACTGGAAGTGTGATGAAGATGCAAAATTGTATAAGAAACTTATCTCACAGCAAAGAGTGTTTGCTTTTTTACATGGTCTCAATCCTATCTATGAATCCATCAGAGTACAAATTCTAAGTTCTAAGGATCTTCCTTCAATTCAGAAGGTCTATGTTCTTGTCCAGTCTGAAGAGAGCAGGAGAAATTTGATGAACAGCACCGGAGGGGATGCAATTGTGTTGGCGGCAAAGGGACCCCCCTTTACTAGTGGTGGACATTCTTCCAAGAGAGGGGATCTCTAGAAGAAAGCAGAAGATAAGGAAAATTTGTGGTGCACTAATTGTCAGAAGCCCCAGCACACCAAAGATACTTGTTGGGATCTTCATGGGAAACCAAAGTGGGCTCAGGATTTACCTAAGAAGCAAGGCTCATATGTAATTAGAAAACCCGGGCAACAAGGTACCAAGAAACACCACATGGCCAACATGGTTACTCGGGAGAATCAGCCCTCCACTTCTACTGTGACTCAAACACCACATGGCCAACATAACTACTCTGGATCTGACCCAAGGGAGGATATTGTAAACTCCTTCGGTGACCATTTAGAGCTTTATGGTAGAGCAATTCGCCAAATGGATGCTCCTCCCACCACCTCTTTTGCATCCACATCAGGTAATCCTGCCATAGCTTTCCATGTTGCTTCTCACGACCTCGACTCTCCATGGATCATTAATTCTGGAGCGTCAAAACACATGACTGATATGTCCTCTTATCACCCTCTTTCCAGAAGAGATAAAGTGAGACTAGCTGATGGATCATACACTTCCATAGCTGGTCAAGGAACTCTCTTTCTTCCCCTCAGCCTTACTCTTTCTAATGTTCTTCATGTTCCAAAATGCCCTATGAATTTGTTTTCATTCAGTAGTGTTAAAAATTCCATAAACTGTTTTGTGACTTTTTTCCCTTCCTATTGTGTGATTCTCTCTTGCAACCAATCTGAACTGGGATCTACATCAGCTCGATATCAAGAATGCCTTCTTGAATGGTGACCTTGAAGAGGAAGTTTATATGGTTCAACCCCCTGGTTTTTTGGCTCAAGGAAGTGAACAAAAAGTGTGCAAGTTAAAGAAGTCTTTATACAGGCTGAAGCAATCACCAAGAGCTTGGTTCAGTAGATTTCATACTACAGTTCAACAGAGGGGATACAAGCAATGTCAGTCAGATCACACACTGTTTGTAAAAACAGTAGAAGGTAAAATGGCTGCCCTAATAGTATGTGTGGATGGCATAATTGTTACTGGTGATTGGAAGGATGAAATTCAAAGTTTGAAGGGCTTCCTTGCCATTCAATTCGAAGTGAAAGATCTAGGACCCGCCAAATACTTCCTTGGAATTGAGGTTGCCCGATCAAAAAAGGGTATCTTCATCTCTCAAAGGAAATATGTCCTAGATTTGCTTAAGGACACTGGAAAGATTGGGGTTAAACCAACTGACTCTCCCATTGACCCCAACCATAAGTTAAGTGACAGCCAGGGTGAACCTCTTAAGGATGTGAAGCAATTTCAGAGGCTTGTAGGGAGATTGTTGTACCTCTATGACTCGTCGAGACATAGCATATGCTGTTGGTGTCCTCAACCAGTTCATGCATGCACCTAGGTCCACTCATCTTGAAGCAACGGAGAGAATACTGCGGTATCTTAAGAAGTTCCCAGGTGCTGGCTTATTATTCCAAAAACATTGACATTTGAGAGTTGAAATTTACACAGATGCGGATTGGGCTGGATCTCAAAGTGACAGAAGGTCTACTAGTGGTTACTGTAGGAGGGAACCTTGTTACTTGGAGGAGTAAGAAGCAAACCGTGGTAGCTAGATCTAGTGCTGAAGCTGAGTACCGTGCAATGGCACAAGGAGTAGCCCAAGGTATGTGGATAAAGAATCTACTGGGAGAGTTGGGTTTTTCAGTTGATAAACCCATGACTCTACTCTATGATAACAAGGAAGCTATAAGTATCGCTGCCAACCCGGTACTACATGATAGAACAAAGCACATTGAAGTTGACAAGCACTTTATCAGAGAGAAAATCATCATAGGTGAAGTATGCACTCCATACATCAGCTCTGAAAACCAACTAGCAGACATCTTTACAAAAGGGCGAAACCATTCCAGACACCAAGGTCTCTGTGACAAGTTAGGCATGATTGATATCTATGCCCCCACTTGAGGGGGAGTGTTGACAGGTGTATTATATGTACTGTACGCAGGTTTAGTGCCCATAAGGGTATTTTTGTAATTTTGTAGACCTCTTGTGTTGTACGGCCAGTATAGTATAAATACAAATGCTTCACTCAACTAAAGCAGTTCTTTTGAGGCCTTAACTCAGTAGCCTCTTCTTTCTTCTTCTTCCTTCTTTCCTTTCTTCTTTCCTTTCTTCTTCTCCTGCTCAACAAGGCCCTTCAATCAGATCAAGGAGGCGAATATCTCTCTGACGAATTCAGGGACTACTTAAAGGAAAATGGGATAGTATCACAACTAACTCCTGCTACACCACAATTAAATGGTGCGTCAGAAAGGAGGAACCTGACTTTATTGGATTGTTAGACAGTTTTGTATGCCCTCTCCTGCTACACCACAATTAAATGGTGCGTCAGAAAGGAGGAACCTGACTTTATTGGATTGTTAGACAGTTTTGTATGCCCTTAGTTTCAATCAGAATGATGTACTTTATGAGTTTATTGTAAATGAATAAAAGTGCATATTTGATTCATGTTCCCTTGGTATGTTTCTGTGTAATACCCTTAAACTGGGCACTTAATGAGACTCGTGTTAGTTTAAATGTTCACAACCAGTGGGTCGGTCTGGGGAGACCTATCCTGATAAGGCTGACACTGTGGTGCCACCAAATCGGTTGGGGTGGCCTGTCTCAGCCGCCAGGGTGAGACCCTAGGCACATACAGTGTAGGATTAATTGAATCTATGAACTGGACCAAATTTCCAGTATTGCCCTGGACCTTGGAGATTGATGGGCAAAACTGAAAAGTTACACCCGACCCCTAGACTCAATTATGATACTGCACTAGGTGTCGGATTGGGCTGTCTTTGATGTATCAATCAGTGAGATCCTTAGCGGGGGTCAAAACCTGGGTATGTTGGGACAGTCTGAGAATTCATCTGAGTGGGTGATCATAGTGACTGGATCGGCCCCTTTGTCGCGGACAAAGGTAATGATCGGGGATGCACTCTCACAGATCGAAACCAAGATTGCCGACAACCGATTTCAATCGTTGAGATTTGTTTTGCAAAGTATATTTTATATGAGATATAAAAGTATATATATATATATATATTATAGTTTCTAAACTGTTTGCAAGAAAGTTTTAATTCCCGGGATCCATATAAGTAGAGAGTGCAACACTATTACTTGCAGCCGAGGGAGAGGTCCTCTCTTGTCGGGCAGTGTATGATCATTATGGGCTGAGAGGTTATGTGTAACCATTGAGGGTAATACCTGATGGGCTAATCTTGCATCTGCCCACAGTCCCTGGGTGTTACAAGGTGGCTTGGCCCAGGGACCACTTAGGGTGTAAGTGTTGGGCCCATAGAGCCCATTTGATGGGTTTCAGGGGGTGTACTGTCCATAATAGTGTATTCGGCCAGGCCTTGTAACAAAGGCTGAGCTGAACCCATGTGGCTGATGTGTAGATCAATGCTTGGGTCCCACGCCATACAAGGAAGCCCAACTGGGCAGCAGTTAGGAAGGTTAAGTGAGCACATAAGCTAAATGGGCCTAAAGCCCATTTCGAACTGGGCTATTTAATTAGTTAATTATGGGGCGAATTCTGAGATGGATTAGCATATAGGATAGGGTCAAGACCCTATCCACTCAGAGAGTCCAGATGTGAATGTGATTCAGATCTACAAACCTCCTAATTAGATTAGGAGAAAGCTAATCTAATCTGCAGATAAGATAAGGGTTTATCCTTATCACCTAAAGAGAGGGCTGGTCCAAATATGATTTGGATAAGCAGCTCTTAATTGGATGAGGAGCTGATCTTTTAGGTTAATAAAACAAGGAGGGGGCAGCAGCCTTTAGAAGACAGAGATATTCATATCCTCTTTAGTGCTGAAATCACAGAAGGAAGAATTAAGCATCCCTACAGAATTCTTTCTTGTCGCCTCCCTGTTCTTGCCGCCCCTGTTTGCCAGTTCGATCTCTAGTTGAGGGAGAAGTCAAGATTCGATCTTGACATCAGTTCTTTCAGAAAGAATTGATAGGAAGCTGTGCTCACGTGTCATCCTGTTGATTCTTGCGAAGGACAGAGTTCTTGGAGAAGAACACTACTAATTCTGCTCCATCCTACACTGCGCCATCTTCAGTGGGAGCAGTCTTTGGATCCTTCCTTGGGTTTGAACACCTTCGTTGGGAGATACTATTTCTCCGTATCCAGGTATAATCCTCTCCTACTCCATTTAGTTCAGATCTGATTCAGTTTATGGTTCAAGAATGATCCTTGAAAATATGATTTTCTAAATAGGGAATGCGATTCTCAGTTGAAGGGAGAGAAAAATTTTTGAAATTCGCCCCCTTATTCCGCAATCTTTGGGCGTCCATACAATGGATCTCTCAATCCCTTCAGGATATGGTCCAATCACTTCTTGTACACTCGGAATTACCCACATTCTTTTGGGGTTACGCATTTGTGACTGCAATATACGTGCGGAACCGGGTTCCAACCAAATCCATTCCGAAAACTCCCTATGAGCTTTGGACCAGTAAGAAACCAAGTGTAAGACACTTGAAGATTTGGGGTTGTCCGGCACATGTTAAAAGAACAAGTGCTGACAAATTGGAATCTAAGATCAGTCGTTGCCTAGTTGTAGGTTATCCAAAAGGCTCTGTAGGGTATTTATTCTATGACCTAGGAGAACAGAAGGTGCTCTGTAGTCGAAATGCCCATTTCTTGGAGGAAAATTACATCCTGGACAATCATCGTCGGGAAGTTGTTCTTGATGAGAAGAGCTCAGGAGTAGTGGGGGATGTCCTACAAGCTCCAAATAATAACCAACATAGGAGATCTACCCGGGAATCTAGGCCTCTAGTTCGTTATGGCTATGACCAAGAAAGTTACTTGGTGGAAGTCATGACCAGTGAAGAGGATCCCATGACTTATACGGAAGCTATGTTGGGCATAGATTCCTTGAAGTGAGAAGATGCCATGAGAGCTGAAATGGACTCAATGAAGACTAATGGAGTCTGGACTCTAGTAGATCCGCCCCCTAGGGTAAAAGCAATTGGTTGCAAATGGATCAATAAGAGGAAGAAGGGCCTTGATGGTAAGGTTGAAACCTACAAGGCTCATCTTGTGGCGAAAGGGTACACTCAGAAAGAGGGAATCGACTATGAGGAATCTTTTTCGCCCGTGGTCATGCTTAAATCCATTAGGATCCTGCTAGCTATAGTAGCATACCATGACTACGAGATTTGGCAAATGGATGTCGAAACCGCGTTCTTGAATGGAGATCTTACTGAAAATATCTATATGCAACAACCGTAAAGTTTCATAGCTGCAGGTCAGGAACAGATGGTATGTAAACTTAATCGATCCATATATGGACTTAAGCAAGCTTCTAGGAGCTGGAACATCCGGCTTGACTCTACTGTCAAACAGTTTGACTTTGAGCAGAATCCAGATGAGCCCTGTGTTTCCAGGAAGACCAATGGGGATAAGGTTACGTTCTTGGTTCTATATGAAGGCGACATTCTACTCATTAGGAATGATGTAGGAATGTTGACTACGGTGAAAGTATGGCTTTTGCAGCAATTCTCCATGAAAGATCTTGGAGAAGCCTCTTATATCTTGGGACTTCGACTCTATAGAGACAGATCAAAAAAGATAATAGGATTATCCCAATCTACTTACATTGACAAGATAGTAAAAAGATATAATATGGAGAACTTCAAGAAAGGAAATGTTCCTTTCAGGCACTCTCCAAGGGTATGTCTCCCAAGACACCTGAGGAGATTGAGGGCATGAAGGAAGTTCCCTATGCCTCTGCCATAGGGAGCATCATGTATGTCATGCTGTGCACTCAGCCAGACATTGCTCAGGCCATGAGTGTCGTAAGTAGATATCAGTCTAACACTGGACAAGAGCATTGGACCGCTGTTAAAAACATACTGAAATACCTTCGAAGGAGAAAAGAGTTTTGTTTGGTATTCGATGGTAGTTCACTACAGATCCTTGGGTATACCGATGCCGATTTCCAGTCAGACTCAGATGATAGAAAGTCTACATCTTTACGGTGTTGAGGATTACACCTGATGGGCTAATCTAGCATTTGCCCACAGTCCTTGTGCCTTCATAAGATGGCTGAACCCAAGGACCATTTAGTGTAAATGTTGGGCCCATTAAGAGCCCATAGTGATGGACTCGGGGGTTCACTGTATTCAGCAGTGAATTCGGCAAGGCCTTGTAACAAAAGCTAGGCTAAACCCATGTGGCTGATGTGTAGATCAATGATAGGGTCCCATGCCATACAAAGAGAGCCAAGGTAGCCAGCATTAAAGAGGAAGTGAGCTTGAAAGCTTAATGGGCCTAAAAGCCCATTTCGAGGAATTCACATTTGGGATTCAAATTCATGCCTCTAGAAATGAGCTTACTTTTAGTTGGAAGCTTGTCATTGAATAGGAGAGTTACAAGCCCAAACGTCCCTCCAATCGTCCAAATAATACCACTCCTAAGAAGATCTCTGGAGTCAAGAACACCTCCCCTATCCCAAGAGATACCACTCTTAGACTGATATCTAAGAACACCTCCCCTATCCCAAGAACACCTCTCCTTTGCCACGTGCCGCGCACTGAGGCTGCTGCTCGCCTCGCGCGGTCTAGGCAGGCGAGGTCTTGGAGAGATGCCGAGGCCATGGGAGTGGTGCTGAAGCATATGGCGGAATTAAAGCTGGACCTGGAGCACCAGGTCGAGTATCTTCAGGAGGATATCAGGAAGAGGACTCAGATCTTCTCTCAAGGCATCAAAGATGCGAAGAAGAAAGCTGTCAGTGATTATATTGCTTCGCCAGATTTTGATGATCGGTGGATGATCCGGAATACGTACCCCGACCTCGATACCAGCGCCATATCCACTTCGCGCATTACTCAAGAGATGGCTAATGCTGCGGATGCCGAACCGGACTCCGAGGGGGAGGCAGGTCCTTCGGGTGTTGTCGAAGTGGCTTCTGATAATGATGAAGTAGCCCCTGGCTTGTAATGACTTTTTTTTTTTTTGTACACATCTATCTGAAATGAAATGGCTTTTTGTTCAAGGACTGGTTGTCTTCGAGCTGCGTTTTTTGCCGAACTGACCATTTCGGTCCTTCAGTTCGTTTTCTGACATGAAATGGCTTTGTTTTTCCGGTCGTCTTCGAGCTGCGTTTTTTGCCGAACTGACCATTTCGATCCTTCAGTTCGTTTTCTACCTAGGCTTCGGGGTGCTTGCCTTGGTGGTTTATAGGTAGTATCTTCTTAAGTTGACGACGTTCCATGCTCGGGGTACTTGTTTTCCTTCTAGGGTTCCGAGCTCGTATGCTCCCCCACCGAGTGCTTTCATTACTCTGTAGGGTCCTTCCCAGTTTGGTCCAAGTTTCCCTACGCCGGGTTCGGGCACCATGACCTTACGGAGAACCAGGTCGCCGACGCGGAAGTTCCTCTTCTTTACTCGCGCGTTATAATACCGAGCTACCTTTTGTTGGTAGGCCGCAGTTCGGATGTGCGCGAGGTCTCTCACTTCGTCCAGTAGGTCGAGGTTGGTGCGTAACTCGCCCTCGTTTGTCTGTTCGTCGTACGCTTCTAATCGCAACGTAGGCACTTCGATTTCCGCCGGGATTACCGCCTCGGTGCCGTAGGTGAGGTTAAAGGGGGTCTCTCCTGTGGCGGTTTTTTCCGTGGTTCGATGAGCCCATAGAACACTTGGTAGTTCGTCTGCCCACAAACCTTTGGCTCGGTCTAATCGTGCTTTCAGTCTGCGGAGGATGGCTCTGTTCATTACTTCTGTTTGGCCATTTGCCTGCGGGTGTGCGACCGACGTGAAGTTCTGACTAATTCCCATACTTTGGCACCATTCTTGGAACTTGATATCTTCGAACTGTTTGCCGTTGTCGGAGATCAGTACCCGAGGTAGCCCGAAGCGACATACAATGTTCTTCCAAAAGAAGTTCTGTATGTTTCGGGCTGTAACTATTGCCAGGGGTTCAGCTTCTATCCACTTTGTGAAGTAATCTACTGCCACCACTAGGAATTTTCTCCCGCCTGTCGCTGGTGGGAATGGCCCCAAGAGGTCGATGCCCCATTGGGCGAAGGGCCATGGGCTGGTGAGGTATTTGAGGTCGGCAGCAGGCTGATGGTGGATGTTGGCATGCTTTTGACACTTGTCGCATTTTCTGACGAGCTCGATTGCCTTTGTCTTCATTGTCGGCCAGTAGTATCCTTGTCGAAGTGCCTTTTGGGCGAGGGCTCTGCCCCCCAGGTGTCCGCCGCACAAGCCTTCATGGATGTCGCGGAGTACCAGCTCGACTTCGGCTGGGCGCAAGCATCGTAGATAGGGGAGCGTGTAGTATCGTCGGTACAACCGTTCGTCTATCATGACGTATTTGGCTGCCTGGCGCTGCACCCTCTTGGCTGCGTTGCGGTCCGTGGGGAGGGTTCCGTCTAACAGGAAGCTCGCGAGTGGGTCGATCCAGCTCGGCTATGCTTCGGTGACGGGAGCGACCTCTTCTGCCCCACCGAGAATGCTGGGCCGAGGTAAGTCCTCTACGTACACGGTTCTCCTGGCGTTGTGGCTCGTGCTAGCCAGTCGGGACAGGGCGTCGGCCTCAGCATTCTCTGACCTCGGGATTTGCTTGATGAAATGTGACTAGAATTTGAGCAGAGCCTCCTTTACTTTTGCCAAATATGCAATCATTGTGAGCTCGCGCGCTTCGTATTCGCCTGTAACTTGGTTGACCACGAGCTGGGAATCACTGCAGATAACCATGTGCTTTGCTCCGACCTTGTGCGCTAGGTTTAGCTCGGCTATCAGTGCATCGTACTCCGCCTCGTTGTTGGATGCCGCGAACTCAAAGCGTAGTGCGTACTCGGGCCGCGTAGCACTATCCCAGCCCCGCTGCCTTGTTGGTTCGAGGAGCCATCTACGTGAAGGATCCAGGGCTCCTCATCCCAATTCGCGCTTGGTCTAACCAGGAGGGATGCCACACTAGCTGCTACTTCACGGGGTTCGGACTCGTTTGGCTTGGGAGCTCCGAGTTCGCCCGAACTGGGGATCTCGGGCTCGACCGGCTCAGGGGCTTCGAGGCTAAACGTGCATTCTGCGATAAAATCTGCCAAGGCTTGGGCCTTAATGGCAGTTCTTGGCCTGTACTGGAGATCGTACTCGCCGAGTTCGATGGCCCACTTCGTCAGCCGGCCAGAAACCTCGGGTTTGAGTAAAACTTGTCTCAGAGGTTTGTCGGTCAGGACGATGACGGTGTGAGCCTGGAAGTACGGGCGGAGTTTCCGTGCTGCTACCACCAGTGCATACGCTAGCTTTTCTATCTGCGGGTACCTTGTCTCTGCTCCCTGCAAGATTTTACTAACATAATATATGGGTCGTTGGACCCGGTCTGCTTCCTTTACTAGTACCGAACTGACCACCTCGTCGCTAGCTGAGAGGTACAGTTCTAAGAATTCGCCTTCCTCGGGCCGAGCTAAGGTTGGCACACTGGCGAGGTAGCCTTTTAGCTCGTCAAACGCGAGCTGACAGTCTTGGGTCCATTCGAACCCTTTGCCTTTGATTGCTTTGAAGAAGGGTAGGCAGCGATCTGCCGACTTGGACATGAAGCGGCTTAGAGCGGCTATGCGGCCGTTTAGCCTCTGGACTTCTTTTATTTTCCGAAGTGGTCTCATATCTAGGATGGCTTTTATCTTGTCCGGGTTGGCCTTGATACTGCGTCGATTGACAACGTAGCCTAGGAATTTGCCCGAGGTGACGCCAAAGACAC